>NW_027507790.1:93010904-93610904 GCF_037356315.1 Lithobates pipiens | reverse complement strand
TCAGATGTGATGCCGATCCAGTTCAGGAAAACACACCGTGTTTGCGATCTGCATTTGGCGTGTCGTTAGGACTATATTGACACCAGCAGCAGAACGCAGTGCGCTTTGAACGCGATGTGGGAAACATGCATGGTTTGCTGCACCACGTTCTTGTGCAAATAGACCCTGAGATCAAGAGTGTAGGTTGTTTTAGCAGTTCTTCTATCCACTGCGTTATATCATGAACACCTATAGCAGATGTTCTCTAGTGCCGACTTGAGGGGAATGAAATGGAGGTCACGATACATTGAAACTGGAAGATACCTGGATGCTTTTCACGCTGACTTCATGGGTTTTGTCTTTAAAGTGGATCTTCACAGCATCTGAGCACCACAAACCAAAAACACTACTTAATTCAGTTTTACCATTTCAAGCAAACTCTTCCATTCATCCATGTCTCCATGCTTTGTTGAGAAATCACTTTTAAAAGCACCCCCCCACCCCACCGTCTTCATTGCTGGCTGTGACCATAGTAAGGGCAGATGATTCATGTTACCTTTTTTTTTTTACAAAAACGGGGGTGCTTTATTTCACATTACCATTGCACAATAGAAACTTAACCAAGATATATACAATGCATTGTATCGTCAATAGAATCAACACAGAAAATTCATGTAACATTTACTTCCTTGAACCCATCTGCCCTTATTTCAGGCATGCAGGCAGGAGGGTGTGCTTACCTGAGAAAACCCCTCCCACTACTGAAGATCCCTGGGATGTGTAACATCATTTGCCTCGGCCTAGAAAAGAGGAAGTAACTAAAGAAATGTTAAACAAAAAGTTTAAAAAAGCAAGTATGATATTCGTTTCTATCTATTTACTAATGCTAGCAGTATAAGGCTGAAACAATAGTCAATGTTGATTGAAAGAGTGAAGTTCCACTAATAAAACCTAAAATGGGAGGCTGCTGGAATTTACAATTTGTTGTTGATGTAATCTGTTGTTCAGATGCGCTCCTGTTGAGTGACAAAATTTGCTGTGGCAACATGGTAAAAAAATACAGAATTGTGCTGTGATATAATATAAGCCATTGCTACAATATGTATTCAACAGGTCTTGACCATATACTGAACATTGTGAGAAGTTATTATATGCACCCCAGGGTATGGCATAACCATTACAAGAAGCTTTAGGCAGTGGTAGGTGTATCAATGGGGTTAATTCTAGTGGGGGGGGGGGGGGGTTCTCAACCATGGTTCCATGGAATCCTGTGGTTTCTCCAGACATTGCTAGGGGGCTCCTTGTGCAAGGAACAAGTTTTGCTTCTCAGATAAGTTCCAACTGACACCATTGATATTTCTAGCTGTCTGTAAGCCCTTGTACGAAAAATGTCCGATCGGGCCGTGTTATCGGATAATCCGACTGTGTGTGGGCTCCATCTGACTTTTTCCATCGGAATGTCGACCAACAAAGTTTGAGAGCTGGATATAAAATTTTCTGACAACATGACCCGATCGGACAAAGTCCGATCGTTTGTAGAGAATTCCGATCGGACAAAGTGCCACGCATGCTCAGATCAAATTACGAGACCAAAGCTATTGGCTACTAGCCTGAACGTAGTCCCGTCGTAATGAACGAACGTCATCACATTCTAAACGATTGGATTTTGCGACAATTTTGTCCAACCGTGTGTATGCAACACCAGTTTCGGACAAAATCTGTCTGAAAAAATCTGACGGATTTTGTTGTCGGAATGTCTGACCGTGTGTGCAAGGGCTAAGGGGGTAATTCTTCCCAATGACCACAAGTGTAAGGGGCATTCTTCCCACTGATGCATCATGAGTTGTAGATGTAATACATTTTAGCAGGGGTTTCCTGAGGTTTGAAAATGAATCCAAGGGTTCCTCTATGTTGAAAAGGTAGAGAAAGGTTGAATTTGAGTATTAGTAAAGATTTGATATTGTGAAGAAGTTTTTTTATAAATACTTTTTATTTACTCTTCCTTTTGTGTGATGACAGGCTGTTGGCAGAAAATCCGTCCATTTGTACGCTCCATCGGATAATTGTTGCTGGATTTTCCACGGACAAATGTTGGATGGCAGGTTTTAAAATTTTCCGCAGACAAATGTCTGTTGTCGGATTTTCCGGGTGTGTGTGCACAAGTACATCAGACAAAAGTCCAAAGTACAAACACACATGCTGGGAAGCAAAGACGAGCCAGAAGCGGTCGGTCTTGTAAAATAGCGTTCATAATGGAGAATTAACATTCGTGACAAATTATGAAATCTCGAAATGCAGCGCACATTCTCTTCTTTAATGGGATAATAATGAAGCTGCTTTGCTGGTGTTATTGCAAACAAATTTCTGAAAGGCTTTTTTTTCTAGTGATATCAAGAATAAAATTATTATGCTTCTTTTTTTTACCACAACACCATTATTCCGTAGTTTTTAGGATCAAAGATACAACTATGTTGGTGTCCCTTGTCAATTTTACATTGCATTTTTTTTAAATGTAACTGCCTACTCCCAAACTGTCATTTGAAGTAAAACACATATCCAAGTATTATTCTACACTTTTTTTTTTATTGTGCATTAAAAAAGAAAACAAATAAAATTAGACATGCTATCTGCCAATAGAACTTAACCAAAAGTGCATTCTATGCATCCCAAAAATATAGAAAATATACCAAATCAAATCATTATTCAACCAAAAATAAAAGCCCCATGCATGTGTCCTGCTTCTTAATATAGGAAAATAGTAAATACTAAAACATCTAAAGGAGTAATCTCCGATATTTACGGTTATATAAAGGGATCAGAACAAGAAAGAGAGATAGAAAGTGAGAACAGGGCAAAGTGGGAGAGAGATGTGGGCCCAATGACGGAGGAACAATGGGGATGGGTTATGGCACTGTGGACTAAAGTCTCACTATCCCCCTCGCAAATTGTATCTCAATTGTATTTGGTACATAGGTCATATTATACTCCCCTGAAGTTGTTTAGGTTTGGGAGAAGACAGGACACAGAATGCCAGAGATGTGGAGACAGAAGAGGAGATTTGATACCCATGTTATGGCGATGCCCTAGGTTATACAGATATTGGAAAGAAGTAATAGGGAAAATAAATCAGGTGTTTGGGACATCATTAGAAGCAGAGGCTAAAATCTGTATAATGGGTTTGATAGAAGGGGAAGGAGTGATGGGAGACACTCAGACAGCAGTAACTAGATGTCTTTTTCAAGGGAGGAAGTTGATTGCTCATAAATGGCAGAGGAAAGAAGCACCTACAGTAAAAGAATGGATGGAAGTAGTTAAAGACACGATAAAGAAATAGGAATATATATATATAGGAAAAGTGGCAATTATAGAAAATATGAAAGGATATGGAAAAATTGGTGTGAAAGGGGATGAAATATGTTTGGAGTGGAAGGTATGAATGGAGAATGAAAGGTAGAAAGTGGGAATAAGGGGAGGGGGGGAGGAGAGGGAGGGATTAAGGGAAGAAGTAATTGATTACTATTTTATTGCGATGTTAGGGGTGCTTTATTTCCCCTCCTTTCTGGTACGATTTGTATTTTTTTTGCTGTTTGTATTGGTTGTATAAGTGCTTAAAAGGGAAGATTGATGGTACAAAGAAGGGGATTTATTATTATTTGTATCAATATTGTAACCCGGGGGACAGGTAGCAGGTATAAAGCTCCCTGGGATGAGCAGTTTCTCAGGCCCAGATACCAAAGTGACCAACAGTGCTGTGTTTATTTGTGGTATATACAAGTCCATATACAGGTGCTGTACAGTGCTCCAGAAAACAAAATAAAGGGCAAAGTAGCAAAACACAAAAAAACCTAGCCGTGTCATGGCTCTAGCTATACAATCTGCAGGCCACTACCAGGTTGAACAAGCCTACCGCTTGTCAGTCTCTACAAAGAACTGCTTAACAGGTTTTACCAACCTTACTCTCTTCACGGACCAACTTTGCGTGAATGTCCCAGGCAGAGAGCAAAGGCTGTCTGCTCAGGTGAGCTTAAATTAGCCTGGGGAAGAGGACCAAGACCCGAACTGGATCATGGATCACAGATTCCTGAATGTGTATGAGAGGAGCCTGGGCAGTGGCGGCCCGTCCATAGGGGGTGCCCGGGCGCCCCCCCCCCCTCAGTGTAAAAAAAAAAGAAATAAAAAAAAAGAAATAAAAAAAAGTTAAAAAAAATAAAAATAAAAAAAACGGGCCCTTTAAGACATAAAAAAAATATGTCATTTAACAATTTAACATAGTGTACTGTGGCGCCGGTCGCAGTGCACTATGAGAAGCGCCACGTCGATGGAATCACAAGATTGCATCCATGGTGCTTCATTTGCGGGTTAAAAACCCGCCTTGCGGCGCACTGTAGAACGCCGACTAGCTTCCGCCCGTAAAATCACTGTGATTCTATGGGCGGAAGCATTGTCATTCTTAGACAGGCAGGTCACTTCCGGCTTTCGGCTGCTTCACGAAACCCGGAAGTGACGTCGGCAGCTCTGTTCCTCAGCCCGAGCAGAGCTGCAAGAACGGTGAGTGGCATAATTGACTCTCTGTGGAAAAAATTTAATAATGAAGTAAATAATAATTAATTACCAAATGCACCCCGGCCGGCCTAAGGCTAGGTTCACACAGGGGCGACACAACTTCCAGGACGACTTTGTGAGGCAACTTGGAGACGACTTGAACACGACTTAGACGCGACCTGGGGCGACTTACAACATGACTTTGAAGTTGCCCCAGGCCAGGCGACTTTTGCCGTGGCCAATCAGAGAATGTGCTCTGAAGGAGGAACTCCACGCCAAATTTATGAAAAAAATTGGCGTGGGTTCCCCCTCCGAGAGCATACCAGGCCCTTAGGTCTGGTATGGATTCTAAGGGGAACCCCCTACGCCGGAAAAACGGCGTGGGGTCCCCCCCAGATCCATACCAGACCCTTATCCGAGCATGCTACCCGGCCGGCCAGGAAAGGGGTGGGGGACGAGCGATCGCTACCCCCTCCTGAGCTGTACCAGGCCGCGTGCCCTCAACATGGGGGGGTGCCTTTGGGGAAGGGGAGGGCCACGTGGGCCCCCCACCCCAAAGCACCTTGTCCCCATGTTGATGAGGACAAGGGCCTCTTCCCGACAACCCTGGCCATTGGTTGTCGGGGTCTGCGGGCGGGGGACTTTAATAAGGGGGCCCCCGGATACCGGCCCCCCACCCTATGTGAATGAGTATGGGGTACAATGTACCCCTACCCATTCACCTGTGGAAAAAAGTAAAAATAAAACACAACACAGGGTTAAAATAGTTTATTGCACAGCTCCGGGGGTCTTCCGTCTTCGGGGGTCTTCTCACCGAACTCCTCCACTATCTTCTGCTCTTTTGCTAGCTCTTTTGCTAGCGGAGGAGCCCAACTTTCTTCTTCACCGCCACCCTCTTCTTCCGACTTCGGGCGTCTTGTCACCCTCTTCGGTTCTTCTTGCCGAGCCACCGCTTCTTCTTCCAGCTCTTTTACTAGCGGTGGCCCGGTCTTCTGTCACCGCCGTCGCCGCTGCCGCCTTCCGTTCTTCTTCTCCTTCTTCTGGAGATGTTGACTCGACGCTCTCTCCGGCCGCAATGCCAGGGAGGCGGTGCACGGCGACTTATATAGGGACAAGGGGCGGAGTCACCGGTTGATGTCACATGGTGACCCCGCCCCCTTATGATGTCACAGTCCCGGAGGATGCTGGGACTGTGACATCGACTGTGACATCGAAGAGGGAATCAAGGAAAGCCTGGACACGAGGCAAGTGAGACTCCCAGTCAGCGCTATATACCACTATATCATCTAAATAGGCTGCTGCATATCGTCGGTGGGGTCTTGGGTCCTTTCCATGGCCCTCTGAAATGTCACGGGGGCATTTTGCAACCCAAAAGGCATTTTTTATATTGAAATGAACCCTCCGGGGTCACAAATGCAGTCTTCTCTTTGGCGCTATCAGTCAGGGGTATTTGCCTATACCCTTTTGTCAAGTCCAAAGTGGTAATATAGCGAGCTTTGCCAAGTTGGTCTACAAGTTCGTCTACTCTGGGCATTGGGTATTAGACATGTGCAGAGTAAAATATTTCGTTTCGGAATTTCGTCCGAAAACGTAATTTATTTAGTTACTCCCGAAATTCGTTTTTATTTATTTTGTTTTTCGTTCAAAAATTGCATTCGTCCGAAAATCCACATGAATTACGGTCGAATCTGTCTTTGAAGGCTTATGGTGTCTGTCGAATGTATAAAGAAGATTCGATGGAGCTAGTATATAGCATACTTTAGAACCCCTGTTAAAGTCTATGGGACTCCAACATTAAAAATCTAAAGTGCTAATTTTAAAGACTAATTTGCAAGTTACTGTCCTAAAAAGTGTTTGGGGACCCGGGTCCTGCCCCAGGGGACATGGATCAATGCAAAAAAAAGTTTTAAAAACGGCCGCTTTTTCAGGAGCAGTGATTTTAATAATGATTAAAGTGAAACAATAAAAGTGTAATATTCCTTTAAATTTCGTAGGGGGGGGGGGGGGGGGGTGTCTATAGTATGAGTGTGAAGGAGCGCATGTTTCTGATGCTTAGAACTGTCCCTGCACAAAGTGTCATTTATGCAGGAAAAAAAGTCCTTTAAAATCACTCGCAGCTATTATGAATTGTCTACTCCGTAATACAGAGAACACTCATTGAAAGTCATTGATAAAAAAATAAAAAAAAATAAATAAATAAAAAAGCGGGGGGGTCCCCCAAATTCAATTACCAGGCCCTTCAGGTCTGGTATGGATATTAAGGGGAACCCTGCCTCAAATTGAAGAAAAAATTTGACGTGGGGTTCCCCCTAAATATCCATAACCAGACCCTTCAGGTCTGGTATGGATATTAAGGGGAACCCCGCGTCAAATTAAAAAAAAAATTGACGTGGGGTCCCCCTAAAAATCCATACCAGACCCTTTATCTGAGCACGCAACCTGGCAGGCCGCAGGAAAAGAGGGGGGGACGAGAGAGCGGCCCCCCCTCCCTCCTGAACCGTACCAGGCCACATGCCCTCAACATTGGGAGGATGCTTTGGGGGTCTGTGACCCCTCAAAGCACCTTGTCCCCATGTTGATGAGGACAAGGGCCTCATCCCCACAACCGTGGCCGGTGGTTGTGGAGGTCTGCGGGCGAGGGGCTTATCAGAATCTGGAAGCCCCCTTTAACAAGGGGACCCCCAGATCCCGGCCCCCCCCTGTTTGAAATGGTAAGGGGGTACAAAAGTACCCCTACCATTTCACAAAGAAAGTGTAAAAAATTGTTAAATAAAACAAACACACTTTTGAAAAATTCCTTTATTAAAAATAAAAAAAAATAAAAAAAAGATTCCAGCGGTGGTAATCCATTCTTGCTATCCAGCGACGGACGGTCATCTCTCCAGCGATGGCTCATCTCATCCAGCGCAGCGAATACATACTTCTTCTGTCTCCGCAGAGGAGACACTGCAAGGATTCCGTCGGCCTGACGTTTCTTATATACGGAGGGCGGGGCCACCCGTCACCTGACCCCGCCCCCCTCTGACTCAAGGGGAAACCCGGGGTTCCCTGTGACGTATGGGTGACCCCGCCCCCCTCTGATGTAACGGAAACCTGCCTGTGTTACATCAGAGGGGTGCGGGGTCACCGCCGCTGGAATCTTTTTTTTATTTTTTTTATTTTTAATAAAGGAATTTTTCAAAAGTGTGTTTGTTTTATTTAACTATTTTTTACACTTTCTTTGTGAAATGGTAGGGGTACTTTTGTATCCCCTTACCATTTCAAACAGGGGGGGGCGGGATCTAGGGGTCCCCTTGTTGTTAGCCCCCCGCCCGCAGACCTCCACAACCACCGGCCACGGTTGTGGGGATGAGGCCCTTGTCCTCATCAACATGGGGACAAGGTGCTTTGAGGGGTCACAGACCCCCAAAGCATCCTCCCAATGTTGAGGGCATGTGGCCTGGTACGGTTCAGGAGGGAGGGGAGGCCGCTCTCTCGTCCCCCCCTCTTTTCCTGCGGCCTGCCAGGTTGCGTGCTCGGATAAAGGGTCTGGTATGGATTTTTAGGGGGACCCCCACGTCAATTTTTTTAAAAATTTGATGCGGGGTTCCCCTTAATATCCATACCAGACCTGAAGGGTCTGGTTATGGATATTTAGGGGGAACCCCACGTCAATTTTTTTCTTAAATTTGAGGCAGGGTTCCCCTTAATATCCATACCAGACCTGAAGGGCCTGGTAATTGAATTTGGGGGACCCCCACGCTTTTTTATTTATTTATTTATTTTTTTTAATCAATGACTTTCAATGAGTGTTCTCTGTATTACGGGAGCCGACAATTCATAATAGCTGCGAGTGATTTTAAAGGACTTTTTTCCTGCATAAATGACACTTTGTGCAGGGACAGTTCTAAGCACCAGAAACATGCGCCCCTTCACAGGCATACTATAGACACCCCCCCCCCCCTACAAAATTTAAAGGAATATTACACTTTTATTGTTTCACTTTAATCATTATTAAAATCACTGCTCCCGAAAAAACTGCCGTTTTTAAAACTTTTTTTTGCATTGATCCATGTCCCTTGGGGCAGGACCCGGGTCCCCAAACACTTTTTAGGACAGTAACTTGCAGAATCTTTTCTCTCTGTCGAATATTTTCTCTATATAATCTTGGACTAATAGAGGTAAGGTTAGGCACATTCGACCACAGGTTCTATAGACAGATTGTTATTGTCAGAGTCATGTCGAATCTCCTATTCTATATCGAACTGTTGTAACAATGAAAACGAAAATAAAGCATTTATTTATGTCGGATCTTTCGTTTTTCGGATTTTGTGCTTTCGTTATCGTTTGTCAAAACTAAAACGAAAATAGCTGAAATTCAGACGAAAATGCATTCGGACGAAAACAAATGCACATGTCTATTGGGTATGTGTCAAACTTTGTCACTGCATTAAGCTTCCTGAAGTCA
Source organism: Lithobates pipiens (assembly GCF_037356315.1). Taxonomy (NCBI): domain Eukaryota; kingdom Metazoa; phylum Chordata; class Amphibia; order Anura; family Ranidae; genus Lithobates; species Lithobates pipiens. Next base: position 93,601,936 of record NW_027507790.1, on the reverse strand, counting down.
TTACAGAACCTCCAAGTGCCATCCAGTTTTGGGACTAACACAACGGGGCTAGACCAGTCACTATTGGATTCCTCAATAACATCCAGCTCCAACATTCTTTTAACTTCATTGCTGATGTCTTTTCTCCTCGCTTCAGGGATTCTGTATGGTTTGAGCTTGACACGTACCCAAGGTTCAGTAACAATATCATGCTGAACTGCTGAAGTCATGCCAGGTAACTAAATTTCTCTCTATTCCTTATCAGGAACTTTCTAGCTTCCTGTTTTTGGGAACATGACAAGGTATCAGAAATTGTGACCTCAGGGATCAGAGGGGACTCAGTACCCTTAGGCGTTACCGGGAGGGATCTCGCAGTTAACGCCAGTCTATCCTTCCAGGGCTTTAACAGGTTTACATGGTAAATCTGTTCGGGCTTCCTTTTTCCTGGTTGATAACTCTTTCAATTACTTCAAAGGGACCCTGCCACTTAGCCAGGAACTTGCTCTCAACAGTAGGAACCAACACCAGGACCCTGTCACCAGGTGATAAAACCCGGAGTTGGGCCCCCCTGTTGTATATTCTCCGTTGGGCTGCCTGGGCCTGCATTAAGTGTTCTTTTACCATCGGCATGATTGCTGCAATCCTCTCCTGCATTTGAGCGATGTGCTCAATGACACTTTTATGGGGTGTCTGCTCCCCCTCCCAAGTTTCTTTGGCTGTCTAAAAGTCCTAGAGGGTGTCTCCTATAAAGCAACTCAAATAGAGAGTACCCCCTAGAGGACTGGGGAACCTCCCTGATGGCAAACATCAAGTATGGTATCAGGAAGTCCCAGTTTTTCCCATCCTTGCCAACGACCTTTTTTAACATGCTCTTTAAGGTCTTATTGAAGCGTTCCAACAAGCCATCTGTTTGAGGATGGTACACTGAGGTTCGCAACTGTGTCACCTTAAACAACTTGCACAGCTCCCTAGTTATTCGCGACATAAATGGGGTGCCCTGGTCTGTAAGGACTTCTTTAGGGATGCCCACCAGACTGAATACCATAAACAGCTCCTTGGCGATGTTTTTAGCGGAAGCGGTGCGTAAGGGAACTGCTTCAGGGTAACGGGTAGCATAATCCATGATTACTAGGATATGCTGATGACCCCGGGCAGACTTGGGGAGTGGACCCACAAGGTCCATGGCAATCCTCTCAAAGGGCACTTCAATAATAGGTAATGGCACTAAAGGACTTCGGAAGTGGGGTAGTGGGGCTGACATCTGACACACAGGACAGGATTGACAATAATTCTCAATATCTTTCTGTACCCCGGGCCAGTAAAACCTACGCAACACCATTTCAGTAGTTTTTTCAACCCCTAAATGGCCTCCTAGCAAGTGCCCATGGGCAAGTTCCAACACCACCCGTCTGTATGGCTTAGGGACCACCAATTGTTCAACCACTTCATCAGTAATTTTACATACATGATACAGTAAATCCTCACTGCTGCTGAAATACGGAAAACAGGGCCTGTCCCCTGGTTCAACAGGTACCTCATTAATCACTGTTAAATTTTCCCAGGCCCGGGCAAGGGTCTGGTCTTTTCTTTGCTCAGTACCAAAATTTTCTTTGTGCACATTAAGATCAGCAAACTCCAACGTAGGCTCAGATTCAGCAGACGGCTGTCCAGCTCTACTGGTGTGGGGGCTTCCTCAGACTCCTCCAGTTCTCCTGCCATAACTGATAGAGGAAAACCCGGGGAGCCCTGAGAGGAATCCCCTGTACCCACGTTGTCAGTAGTGGCCAGGAGTTCTGGCTCTGCCACTGAGTCAGGCACTGCGACCGGGTCGGGACGATACTACAGTTCCCAAAACTTAGGGAAGTCCCTACCAATGATGGCCCTGTGCACCAAGTTGGGGACAAGTCCAACCTGATGGGTCACCGTACCTAAGCCAGTTTTAAACCGAACAGTGGTTATAGGGTACTCCCTGGTATCCCCATGAATACAGGTCACAGCATTTTTTTTAGCATGACAATTCACAGGATCAATCATTTCAGCTGTAACCAAAGTCACTAGACTTCCAGAGTCCAGCAAGGCTGTAATAGGCTTATCATTAACAGTCATTTGGCACACTGGTTTTCCCATATTTGGCACGGAAGCGCATGAAACAGCTGCAAACATAGACTGTCTCCTAATGGAAAAATCGCACTGCATCGGTTCATCTGTAAATGGACAATTTGCCGCAACATGTCCCAGTTCTTGGCAACGAAAACACCTGACGTTTCCCCAGTTTGGTTTGCTGACAGGCAATGGCTTCCCTTGTTTGGGACACCAAACTTCAGTCCTGGCAACAAAATTCCTCCCCCCTATTTTCTTTCCATCTTTACCACCCACTTCCCCTGGAACAGTCTTACCGGTTGCCTGGGGAGACCGTGGCTTTGAGTGGAAAGTCCACGCAGTTGTAGGGGTGGTGACCAGGTTTTCTGCAGCAAAGTACCTTTCAACGAGTTCCACCAGGTTGTCCGCCGATTTGGGGTCTCCTTGACTCACCCACTTCTGCAGGGGAATTGGTAGTGACCTCAGGAACCGGTCCATGACCACATGCTCCACTATTTACGGCCCAGACAGGGACTCTGGCTGTAGCCATTTCCTCACCAGGTGAATTAGGTCGATCTTGGGGGCTTCTCCCCTTGAAAAAAACAGCTGTGGACCCGCTGTGCTCGAACTGCCAAAGGGACACCAAGTCGTGCCAGGATTTCCCGTTTGACCTTTTCATAGTCTTCCGCTTCTGCTGATTCCAAATCATAGTAAGCCTTCTGCGATTCTCCAGAAAGCAAGGGAGCAACCAGTCCTGCCCACTGGGTTTAGGCCAACCTTCCCTCTTAGCGGTCCGCTCAAACGTTAGCAGAAAGGCCTCTGGATCATCATCTGTAGTCATCTTAGAAAGAAATCGACCCACATGGATGGCTGAGGGCTTGTCTCCAACATTAACTTTAGCAGGTGACCGCTGTGCTAGTGTCTCCACAACCTCCATCACGGTTTTCCTATCCGCTTTGGCATCAGTGGCTAGCTGTTCAAATCATTGCTCCTGTGCGATAGCATTAGCTTGCTGTAATGCAGCATTAATTGCAGCATTTGTTTGCTCCTGTACAGCACTAATCTGTTGGAACAGCGCCTTGGTTTGCTCCTGTGCGATAGCGTTAGCTTGCTGTAGTGCAGCATTTGTTTCCTGCTGTGCAGCGTTTGCTTGCTGTTGTACAGCGTTGAGTACAGCGTTTGTTTTCTGCTGTGCAGCGTTGGATATCATCAATTGTTTTAGGATTTCCTCCATGTTTTAGTCACTCTAGGTACTGGCCTTTTAAGTAGTAACTTACTACAGCTGGTTGCAGCCTCCACCATATGTAACCTGGGGGACAGGTAGCAGGTATAAAGCTCCCTGGGATGAGCAGTTTCTCAGGCACAGATACCAAATCCAAAGATGAAGTGACCAACAGTGCTGTGTTTATTTGTGGTATATAGTCCATATACAGGTGCTGTGCAGTGCTCCAGAAAACAAAATAAAGGGCAAAGTAGCAAAACACAAAAAAACCTAGCCGTGTCACGGCCCTAGCTATACAATCTGCAGGCCCTCACTACCAGGCTGAACAAGCCTACCGCTTGTCAGTCTCTACAAAGAACTGCTTAACAGGTTTTACCAACCTTACTCTCTTCACAGACCAACTTTGTGTGAATGTCCCAGGCAGAGAGCAAAGGCTGTCTGCTCAGGTGAGCTTAAATTAGCCTGGGGAAGAGGACCAAGACCCGAACTGGATCATGGATCACAGATTCCTGAATGTGTATGAGAGGAGCCTGGGAGAGGTATAAACCCCGAACAGTACTTTTCCTGGCTCTCTCTGGGACGCTCTGCTACAATATGTATGGGAAACAACTGTATATCTTGTTGATGTCTACTTATTAATTTAAATAAGAAAAAGGAATTGAATTTAAAAAAATATAGGGGGTCACCAATGCCAAGAGTTAGTGAAAGCAGGGGTCCGTCATCCGAAAATAATTCCGAAAATCATCTGGATTATTCTTCTGGAGCTTCCACAGCAAAGGCATATGACATAATTGGTCACAATTAATAAAGCAAACAATTTTTGGTCCAAGAAATCCTCCTCCTCCTTTTCCTAGACTGGACCTGGGTCAAAGTAATACCTCCAAGGCCAATAATAAATAACACGTTATCTCTGATTCTGCAACATGGCTGGTTGATGAATGGGTGATTAGAAACAAACTGAAAAGCTGAACCTGAAAAGCGCAAAATGATAAGCGCAAAATGAAAAGTGTGACTCAACACTCACCAAACTTCTACTAACACGAAATTAGCAGAAGGAGCCCAAAGGGTGTTGCTAAAGAGCTAAAAAAACACGTAGTATGTCACTACATTCATGTTTATTGGCCAACAATTGTGTGCCGTTTGTATGCAAGACAAGTTTGGGGCCAGCGCCCTTTGGACAAAATTCTGCAGTTTTGTCTGTGGAAAATCCAATTGTGTGTACAAGGCTTTACTTTCTACAGTTGGCAGGTGATTAGGAGGAAAAATGCAGCCGATGCACACTTGTTTGAGGCTGGGTTCATGCTAGTGCAAATTGGAATTTCTCTGCATCCAATTCGCATGACAGAAGATTGTGACCGGCTCTCAAAAGAGCCGGTTCACACATCTCCAGAGTGGCTGTGGAGCAGATTGCTCAGGGTTCCTGTGTGTCTTTGGCTCTGTTTCAGGTCATAATACAGGCAAAAATACGGCCCTGAAATTGAGAACAGGGATGCACCAGACCTCTGTAGTCAGCTAGTATCCATTTCAAGTGTGAGCCCAGCCTAAGGCTGGATTCACACCTATGCAGTTTTAGTGCTTTTTGCATTTTGCAGATTTTCACTACAGTCCATTTAACATGGGTTTTCTATGGACCACGTTCTGTAGTACAAATCTGCAAAATGCAAAAAGCACAAAAAATGCATAGGTGTGAATCCAGCCTATAGGGGGATTTCACATTGAAATCTCTTTCTACTGTTCCACAACTTAAACGCAGTCATGGTGTGGCCCCACTCACTTCTGTTGGCGCCTACAGTAATATCACTTGCTGAACATGATATGCTCCACTTTTTTGCTGTACCACCTAACCCAAAGCCCTCAGCCACAACAATGTGTATTGGGCCATTTGATGGCCATTGCTGGGTTTTGACAAGTGACAAAAGAGCTTCCTGCAACTGCTAATAACTGGTATTGTTATTCTTCTGATAATGTCCAGGTGAAATGGGCTTTGAAGCTCCAGTTTGGGAATGTTAAACACAGATCTTAATAGGAGTGCTGATTGTCACTTTAAGGGCTTGTGTACACTACCGTCACCCTCTGAAGAGTGATATTTGGTGAATTGCTTTTTAGGGGGCATTTGGCATGCAGTGAGGAGGCGTTTTTTAAAAACAAAAGTGTGTTTTTGCGCTAACGTGTAATGAGTTAAGAAAGAGCTGCACCTATATGTCACCCAAATACCAAAAGTGATGTGAAAATATACATACATAAATAATAGTGCGCTTCTGGTTACTATGCAAGAAATGAAATACTGAAAATGTATCAATATACAATCAAACAGTGAACTGAATAGTCCATAAAGTTTAGTATAGAAATACGTCCATGTGCCAATAACAACGAAAGCATGTAGTGTAATGAAAGTGTATTTAATTCTTCATAAGATAATGGTATATCCCACCAAGTGGCAAACCACATGAATTGTTAAGGAATTCCACCATACACATGTGCCGTCCACTGTAATCACTCTACTTATGGTGATTGTGACTAGACATAGAAATTTTATTTAAAACGTTTGTTACCCCAAAATGTCATATTCCTGATATGTGACTGCTGTACCATGTACTTGTATGAGAACGTATGCTGTTCTCTTTGTATTTCTTTCTTTATGTGAAATTCCTGGTGTTCCTACCAGCCCCTCTGCTTTCCTATTAAAAACTGACCACACTAAGCAGACAAGCACATCATGTTCAGTTCTCTAGCTATGCTGGGAACTCAGCCTGCTCTCCTTAACCACTTAAGGACCAGGCCTCTTTTTCAGACTTGGTGTTTACATGTTTAAAACAGTTTTTTTTGCTAGAAAATTGAAATACTTTTTTTCACACCGTATTTGCGCAGCGGTCTTACAAGCGCACTTTTTTTGGAAAAAATTCACTTTTTTGAATAAAAAAATAAGACAACAGTAAAATTAGCCCAATTTTTTTTTATATTGAGAAAGATAATGGTATGCTGAGTAAATTGATACCCAACATGTCACGCTTCAAAATTGCGACCGCTCGTGGAATGGCGTCTAACTTTTAGCCTCAAAAATCTCCATAAGCGACATTTAAAAAATTCTACGGGTTGCATTTTTTGCGTTACAGAGTTATTTATTTTAATTGATTTTATTTATTTTTACACTGTTTTAAAAAAAAAAAATTGATCACTTTTATTCCTATTACAAGGAATGTAAACATCCCTTGTAATAGAAAAAAGCATGACAGGTCCTCTTAAATATGAGATCTGGGGTCAAAAAGTCCTCAGATCTCATATTTGGGCTAAAATGCAAAAAAAAAAAAAAAAAAAAGAAAAAATGACATTAAAAAAAATATACCTTCAAGAGGTATGGGCGGAAGTGACGTTTTGACGTCGCTTCCGCCCTCCTATGGTATAGAGACGAGTGGGGGCCATCTTAGCCTCACTTGTCTCTATGCCCAGCTAGGAAGAGGACCCGATCGCCTTCGCCGCTACCGACGGCTCCGGTAAGCGGCGGAAGGTGCGGGAGGGTGGCACCTCTCCCGCTGCCGATAGTGGTGATCTCGCGGCAAATCCGCCGCAGAGACCACCGTTATCGTACAGCCGACCGCCGCCTGAAGAGATGGATATCTCGGTTGTGGCAGCAGCTGCTGCCGTTACCGAGATATCCCTCTTCAAAAATAGGACGTACATCATCGTGCGGCGGTCGGCAAGTGGTTAAAGATGAACTGCAGTCTGCTCACATAATTTGTAATAAAAAAATCTTTACCATTCTGAAGCTTGCCTCCAACCACTTTGCATATAATTGTATATATGCTGTGATTTTGTACTTGCCAAACATGCTGCAGACATCTCACCCCACTGAGTCTGGCTGCAACCATTTTAACTGTGGGCAGCTGAAGCTGCTGCCTGTTCACTTCCTGGATTTACACAGACACACAGATGCACACCTCCAGCTCTGCAGCCCTAAAGATTTCATTGGTCCTCTTATGTGTCATACCCCTCCCTCCCTGGCAAACTCTCACAAGAGTGAAAGAGAGCTGTGCATGATGTCATAAGCCTAGGCTGATGACCAGACAAGAAACAGGAAGTGGGCTGTATAAGGTATTTACTGTCAGAAAAAAAAATATTTTGCTATCCAAATTTAAGACAAGGGCAGAAGATTAAGGCCTTATTAACACCTATGCAGATTGCAGTTTTCATATTCCAGGTTCATTTTGCGCTTTTCAGTAAACGTTTTTGATCCATTGAAGTCTAGGGGACCAAAGAGCAAAAAAATAAAAAATCCCTGGCCTTCCCTTTAAAATGCACAGATGTGAACTAGAACCATAGAAAATCATGTTAAGTAGACTGTAGTGTGTTTCTGCAAAACTGAAAATGCACTAAAAAAATGCATAGGTGTGAACCAGGTCTTAATAGATGGAAAGTTGAAAATGAAAAAAAATGACTGTCCCTGGCCCTTTCCATAAAATGCATAGATGTGAACATGACCCATAGGAAACCATATTAAATGGACTGTAGGGTGTTTCTGCAAAACTGAAAAAGCACAAAAAAATTCATAGGTGTGAACCAGGCCTCAATGATCAGACTTGTCCTGCACAGCCATTCACTGGGAAGCTCAGTGTGCTGCTGCTTCTCCTCCCCCAGCTGTAATGCAACTAAGAACAGAGGAAATGCAATCACTTATAAAAAGGGGCAAAAAATGTACTTATAACTTTTTTATTTTTTTATCTATACACAAATGTTTTGCCTTTCATTTCTATTGTAAACTGAATGGATTGTGAAATGGATATTTTATAGAAACTCCTATCCTTATATTGATTAGTGGTTCCAAATTAATAATAACTACTGCAGTAGGGAACAGACACAAAAGATACGCTCAGCATCTTCCAAATAACTGTTCTCCTTTATTATGATGCATTTGAAGGGTTTATACACATGATTACGTAGGTATCATATTAATATTACAATTGTATGTTTATGGTAACAAAGGGCGTTACATAGGCAGGCAAATTCTAATCCGAACTCGAAACAGTGCAAAACATGCACAGTGAGGGCAGTGTGCAATACATATAAAATACAATACAGTTATATGCAGGACTTACAAATTTCCATTACAATTGTTTTACAAGGTGATCGTTTACAATCACTTGGAAAGTAACAGTCAGAGCTCCCTTTGAGATATGTGTTTAACGTTTTCATTTTCAGGCTGAAGATTGCATTCAGGCTTCAGGAAGCTGCTCAAAGCTTGCTAAAAGCTTTGCAAAAGGCTTGCTAAAAGCTTCATAAAACGTTCTATTTGCAATGTTCCATCACAAACGGAAGGCCATTTGAACTATCTAAAAGTAAGTTTTACATATCCCAGACATTAAAAATTCCAAACTGTTGTGGAACATCTACTCAAGTTTTTGCTGAACTAGTCTTTTCATTGCAGAACCATCTGGCCAAACTCTGTAATTTTTAATTTAATGGCAGACTTGGCTGTTTTTCAGATTGTGGGAAATCACGCAAACAAGGTAACTTACATCACAATGACAATGTTACAAGCTGCCATATGTTTGCTGTAAATTGTCATTTGTTTTTATGTCTTTTGTTTTTCCTGCCAAGAAACACGTTTGCTGTTTGCTGCACGTACAATGTGCTCAATATTTATCTTCACTTCCCCTTACAATTTCATATTAAACTTCCAGAGCTTGCTCTTCACACAGCAACAATCCAGCCCAGCTATTGTGATAGCAGGAGGATTGTGCACATACTTTCAGCTTCTAATCTTTGCAATTTAAATAGAGAAAGGGAACAGCTGTGCATCACAAGGGTTTTCAAGTACTTATAAATAGGAAAATGTACACAGTTTATGGCATAGGGTGATGTTGGGAAGAGTAAAACAATGCAAGGATTAAGTGCTGGATTTTCCTCCCACTTATATGCCAGATGTGACAATAAAAAACAAAACAAAAAACAAAACAAACAAAACATATACGTATCTAAAATTTCAAGCTGTAGAAGAGGTGGGGTACAGGCATAGCCCACTTTTAAGTACACAATGGAGTTTATTTACTAAAGCTGGAAAGTGCAAAATCAGGCTCACTTCTGCATAGGAACCAATGAGCTTCCAGGTTTTATTACCAAAGCTTAATTGAACAAGCTGGGGTTAGAAGCTCAATGGTTTCTATGCAGAAGTGAGCCTGATTTTGTACTTTTCAGCTTTAGTAAATGAACCCCATTGTGTACGTAAAGCGGAGGTTCACATAAAAATGTAACCTCCGCTTTTCGAAACGCTCCCCCCCTCCGGTGTCACATTTGGAACCTTTCAGGGGGTAGGGGGAGTGCAGATACCTGCATAATACAGGTACCTATACCCACTTCCTGGAGCTATGTCCCCCCTGCTGTGTTCTGGGAAACACACAGGTCCCAGAACACAGCAGGGACCAGTTAGGACGTGCAGTGCGACTCGAGCATGCGCTGTGGAGAACCAAGAAGTGAAGCCACAACGCTTCACTTCCCGACTCCCTCACCAAGGATGGTGACAGCAGCAGCTGAGAGCCGAGCAATTGATCGGCTTTGGCTGCCGACATTGCGGGTACTCTGGACAGGTAAGGCCCCTTTCACACGGGATGGATTCATGATGATCTGCCACCTGAAGATCCGCTTGCTCAGTGGGGATCCCCGCGGTTGATCCCCACTGAGCCGTCGGATGACAGGGCGGTCCCTGCACACTGCGCAAGGACCACCCTGTCAGATCTCTGCTCTCCTCTATGGGGGATCGGATGAACACGGACCGTCTGTCCGTGTTCATCCGATCCGCTCTGCAGACAGATAGAAAAATAGGATTTTCCTCCGTCTGCAGAATCGGACCATAGCGGAGACGGATGATATTGGGTGTCAGCTGATATTCATCTGCTGACACCCGCTATCCCATAGGGATGCATGTATGTCTGTATTTCATCCGAAAACAGATGGATGAAATATGCATATACGGTCCGCACATGTGAAAGGGGCATAAGTGTCCATTTATTAAAAGTCAGCAGCTGCAGTATTTGTAGCTGATGGCTTTTAATATCTTTTTTTGAGTGGACGCCCGCTTTAAAAGTGGGGTATGCCTGCATTTGAAAATGAGATGTGGCAACATGAAAAGGTGATCATAAATGGTACACACTGTTTGTACATCTCCTTCAATTTACCACCTATTATGTAGCAAAAACACCAGCCTTGTACCTGAACCCTGGTTTGGACTAAACTCCTGCTCATCCCTAGTTATATTTGGATGGATTTTTAGCAACACTTGAAGTAGATCTAAACTCAATGACAAAATCTTATATTGGCTTCAAATTGTTAATTTTTTTTCTTTTTTAATCTATAAAATATGTTATTCTTGTTTAACCACTTCAGCCCCGGAAGGATTTACCCCCTTCCTGACCAGAGCACTTTTTGCCATTTGGCACTGCGTCGCTTTAACTGGCAATTGCGCGGTCATGCGACGTGGCTCCCAAACAAAATTGACCTCCCTTTTTTCTCACAAATAGAGCTTTTTTTTTGGTGGTATTTGATCACCTCTGTGGTTTTTATTTTTTGCGCTATAAACAAAAAAAGAGCGACAATTTTGAAAAAAAGGCATTATTTTTTACTTTTTGCTATAATAAATGTCCCCAAAAAATATTTTAAAAAAAATTCCCTCCATTTAGGCCAATATGTATTCATCTACATCTTTTTGGTAAAAAAAAATCGCTTGGTTTAATTTTTTTTCTTTTACTAGTAATTGGTGTGGGAGTGCTGGGGTAGCCGCTCACGCTAGCCCTTAAGCAGTTCCAAACCTCAATAACATAAATTGGACTATATCGGTACTTAGTAATTTAAGCAAAGCAAAAAATAATTCATTAAAATCTCATATTTAATAAACACATAAGAAAATAACAAGACATCACTCATTAAAATACAATAGTGTGTACACCACAGTTAGAGCGTTCCTAACGGATTCCCCACAGAGAGGGTTCAAACTTGGTGGCGCACAAAGTTTCCTCTACTAGTTTCACGGGACAAACCGCTTCTTCAGGAGGATATCTATACAAACTATAGTAAATAAAATTTAAATAGTTAGCAAACAAAAGCAGCATTTCATAAAAATAGCCATTTATATATATAACTAAATTCATCACATAATTGAAGAAAGGAGGTCAGCTCTAACTGGGGTGTACACACTATTGTATTTTAATGAGTGATGTCTTGTTATTTTCTTATGTGTTTATTAAATATGAGATTTTAATGAATTCTTTTTTGCTTTGCTTAAATTACTAAGTACCGATATAGTCCAATTTATGCTATTGAGGTTTGGAACTGCTTAAGGGCTAGCGTGAGCGGCTACCCCAGCACTCCCACACCATTTATTCTTTCAACATTATGAATGGTGGATGATGGTACTTATATGTTATATAATCCATGCGATTCAGAGGCGACATTTATGATTTTTACTAGTAATGGCGGCGACATTATGGCGGAAACATCGGACACTATTGGCGCTATTTTGGGACCATTCACACTTATACAGCAATCAGTGCGATTAAAAATGCACTGATTACTGTGTAAATGTGACTGGCAGTGAAGGGGTTAACACTAGGTGGCACTGTAGGGGTTAAGTGTGTCCTAGGGAGGGATTCTAACTGTAGCTTCCGATTACAGAAAGCTGTGATCAGTGACAGTGTCACTGGGCAAAACAGGAAAATGCTTGTTACATTAGCATTTCCCATTCTTCCTCTCTGTGAGACGATCGTGGGTATCCCTGTGGACATCGAAATCCGCGGTACCCGCAGTCTAACTCACAGAGCTCGAGGTGGACACACGTCTGCTATACAGATCTCGCAAGATCATGTACATTAACGTGATTTTGCGCAGTGGAGCCAACCTACTGCAGTAAAATTGCGGCGGCTGGTCTGCAAGCAGTTAAATAATACCAGCAAATGCCACAAATGGTTCTTCTTCAGGCATTTCTGTTGTGGATTCACATCGGTCAAAGAATTGTGCTCCTGCATTGATGGAGAACACAAGGGACTTTATTGACACATAATATCTAGGCATGGTTGACTTTTCTTAGTAACAAGAGGCCAGGAAACCAGTCTATATTAATGATTTTCAACCAGTGCTGGATTGAATGTATGTAGACAGGAAGCTGAAAGAGGTTGGAGGAGAACAATGAGATGTCAAAAAGAATGGACAAAAAATTACAACCATATTGTAAGAAAAAAAAATGTCAAGTGTTTATTATGACACACAGCTCTTCGCAAACGACATTTTACCCTTTTAAAGTCTTACTAAACCCAGGACCCTGCATTCAGTATATCTGGTCTCCCACAGTACACAGAACATGGACATTTTTGTAAATATAAACTGCTAAATACCTTCTCTCATCAGCAGTACTGTATATAGCAGTGTTGTGACTTCTATAAGTATCTGGCCAAGCACTGGTTAAAGCTAGTAGGAGGAGTTTTCATTCTACTCTGACTGTCCTATGAGGTTGCAGGACCCTTGACCGTCTGTCTGAACAGTACTGATCATATGCATCCTCCTAAGAAAAAAACCCCTGTCAATACACACTAAACTGAGCATGTGCAGAGTGCCCCCAAGGCTCTACACTATCAGGAGATGGATTGGGGACTCTGGAAGAAGGGGAGGATCAGCGAAGACAGGATCAAACAGCCTTTTTACCCAATGCAAAGGATTGACCCCTTAGTTTCGGCAGTGAATATAACAAGCATGCTTTACTGCATATACAGACTGATTTTACTGTTCTGGGTTTAGTAAACACGTTAAAGTTTAGATCTGCTTAAATGTGTCTCGATTTTAAATTCAGGAAAAAAAAATGTCACTGTAGGGGAAAATAATGTTTCTAGTCTAGTCAATAGCCTTAAATTGTCAGTCCATCTACATTTATGTTCCAGGTACAGATGAAATCTATTGGACTGTAACCTATGTGTTTCTTATATTTGTTCTGGATTCCCATGGAGCGACTTTTCTTGTATAGATCCTGGGTGTTTTGTGTATTCCTGTTCACCTTGAGGGGTTCTCCCTCGTCCTGTTGAAATACATTAAATAACCAGCAGAAAGAACGAGGCCTCCTCATATTGATGCATATTGGTGCAAGTGTGCACGGCTGAGAAAAATCCTATGCTGGATCCTGTGATTGCTAATTTCACCATCTAAAAATGTACTTGATGGTAGATTTGAGAAAAGCATATGCCCAAAATTAGAAAATGTATGCATACTGTGATCTTGTACAAAACATTTATAAACCGCACATGCTACACGTATTTACAACTGTATAAGACACAAGCATATAGGTTCTGCTATTATCAACAATATTTATAAATCACCATGTTATGTACAATTTTGCTTATAATAGATGCTGTCACACAATCATTGTTTGATTGCTGATATATTAGCTGTCTCAGGCTGCAGTTGAATCTGATCCAGAAATGTTCTGGTCCGCATTTATCCATCATTTCCTGTAATAACCATCTGCCAGTAAAATGTGTAGATTAGGAATCCTTCATAATTATTTATGAACCACATACCATATGTTGGCACATAAATGTTAGCACAAAAATATGTTGAAATAAACATGAACATTTTTGTACTTAATATCTGTGACAAAGAGGCTAAAAATTGGTATCTCTCAATATTTAGTTAAAGCAGTGTTACTCAAACTTTCTAAACAAAAGGTCAGTTCACTGTCCTTCAACCTTTAGAGACTGTGGCCAGTTAGAGTAGAAAATAAGAAGAACAGTTGCCTCATCATTGGTGTCAGTGAGAGGAATGGTGCCATATCGTTGTTGTCAATGAGAGGAATAGTGACCTATTGTTGGTGTCAGTAAGAGGAATAGTGTCCCTTAATTGCTGTCAGTATAAGGAATAGTGTCTCATTGTTGGTGTCAGTGGGAGGGATAATATAGTATTCTTGGTGGCAATGGTTAAAATAGTGCCCCATCAATGGTATCAATGGAAAGAATAGTGTCCCGTAAATGCTATCATTAGAAAGAACAATGTCCTTCTATTTTTGTCAGTGGGAGAAATAATGCCACATCATTGATGTCAATGAGAAAAACAGTGTTCCATAATTGGTGTCAGTGGAAAGACTAGTACCCCATGGTTGGTGTCAGTGGGAAAGATGTTGCCTCATCGCTGATGTCAATAGAAGGAATCTATCAATCTGTCCAATGGAGTCAGTGGGAGGAATCGTGCCTCCCCATTGTTGTCCAAGAAATTGTGCTCCATCATTGGTGCCAGAAAAGGAATATGCCTGAAAAGCCAGTTGAATGGAAGCTAAAGGCTGCAGTTTGGGGATCACTGAGTTAAATGTAAAAACGAGGTTGCTAACTGATATGATGTGAACAGAGGTTGGAAATTAGGCAAGCAGGTAGAGGAAAAAAAAACTCTTTATCTTGAATATGTTTACATTTTTAGTTCTAATTATTAGTAAGATGGAAGAGTGAGCAAGGGATTTATGAAAGCAAATACGATATGTACTGTATTTTTTATTATACTGTATAGACGTGGGGACCTCTATACCATTTTGAAACTTAACATGAGTAAACATAAAAACCTAGCCCAGCCCATTGCTCCATCAACAGCACACAGGGTAATTATGGTTCATTATGGCTTCTACGCTTTTGTCATTAATGTTATGACATCATTATTTTTACCATAACTAAAGTTAGAATATACCAGTGATGGTGAACCTTGGCACCCCAGATGTTTTGGAACTACATTTCCCATGATGCTCAACTACACTGTAGAGTGCATGAGCATCATGGGAAATGTAGTTCCAAAACATCTGGGGTGC
Organism: Lithobates pipiens; assembly: GCF_037356315.1. Taxonomy (NCBI): domain Eukaryota; kingdom Metazoa; phylum Chordata; class Amphibia; order Anura; family Ranidae; genus Lithobates; species Lithobates pipiens. The sequence continues at coordinate 93,586,841 of NW_027507790.1, read as the reverse complement.
CAAGGTTCGCCATCACTGGAATATACTGTTACAAGGTCTGGATTGTGTGAAAACTGTGTACTGTAGCAGAGCTGTAAATATGTGTGATTAAATCACATTGCAAAATCAGTAAAGGGCCCTTTGTCTCTCTAATCTCTTTATACAAATTTTGTATATACATTTATTTTATCTAGATGTATGCTACTGCTACCTGCATACATCAATATGCATCCAGTACCTAGCCCTGTCTGCTTCTTGGCCTCTGCTATTGCTATAGTCAGTGTACGTCCTGTATAGTCTATTTAGAGTCTGAAAAGAAAGAGGCATACAACTTGAGCTTATGGTGGCTTAGGGAGCATTTTGCTGCGCAAGTGCACTTAACCTTTAAAGATCATACTACCTACCCCCATAAGTAATGGTAAATAAATAGCACTGTGCTGTTAATGGAGATGTTTAGGCTTTAGAAAAAAAAACCATTCATATTCACTTCTATGCTGCAGCATTGGTTTGATGTTGCAGCTGTCCTATGTCAGCTCTAAGCCCTTGTATACACGGTCGGAAAATCCGATGGAAAAGGACCGATCGGACCGTGTTGTCAGATAATCCGACAGTGTGTGGGCTCCATCGGACTGTTTCCGTCGGAAAATATCCGACCAACAAAGTTTGAGAGCTGGCTATAAAATTTTCTAACAACTTGATCCGATGCGCGTCAGTTCCGATCGTGTGTAGCCTAGTTTCGACGGACAAGGTGCCACACATGCTCAGAATAAATTCTGAGACGGAAGCGCTTGTTCAGGTAAAACTACCGCTCGTAATCGATATAGCACATTCGTCACGCTGCAATGTTAAAAATTCTTTAATGCAGCACATTCTCTTTTTCTTTAGAATGCTACAAGAATGAAATTGTTTTGCTGCTAATATTCACACACCCTTCTCCAAAACTTATTTCTTTATTCTTTTTCCTCATTTCATGAATACAATATTTGAATTCGTCACATCTCCCCAATCATTTATTTTTTTTGTTTTAAATTTTGTGGCTGGTTTTTTTAATCTAGATCTCCTTTTTTGACAGTTTACTCATCTTCGGAATTTTTTTGGTGTGTTTTGTGTGTCAACTTACCACAACACCCTTATTATCTTTTTATTTTATTGTTTTCTTTTTTAATCTAGAGGAGGTTGTTTGGTGTTGGTGCCCCTTGTTATTAATTTGACGTTGTATTTTTGAAATGTACCTGCCTACTCACAAATAAACTGTCCTTTTTGAAGTAAAACACATAGGCAAGTATTTCTTGAACAAAAAAAAAACCTTTATTTAGGTGCCAAACAAATAAACAGGAAGGCAACGCTGGAGAATCTGGTCAATTTGGCGACGCCTTTGGCCCCTAGGGCAGACATTAACTATTTTGAAAATGCTAAATTGGTGGCCTGAGGAGTACATATCTGAGGGAGAACAGTCTGGTCCAGAAGTCCAAGAGATCAGGAAGAGCAGATGCCATCTATGTCCCCAGGCTGTGGTCATACAAGAGGCTGCATCTTCTGTCAGACCAGACTGAACCCAGGCCATCACTCTCTGGTCTTCCTTGGGCACTTCCCTCCAGGCTTCCTTCAAGGCTGTGGTTCTGCTCTTGTAGTTGTGGCAGTCGGAGGAGGTCGATGGTTGACCTCCCGGCTGCCACTTGCCACAGCCTCCTGAGGTGTTCCTGTGTATGAAAATGGGACATAGTTTTAGTTTTTTGGTCATCAATCACACAATTTTGTGCTCATGACTATTGCAAATTGAATGTTATCAAATAGAACAGACTATCATTCTGAGCCTAGCATTTTTCATTCTTGTCCCAATCATTTTTGGTCACTACTGTCTATTGATATGTAAACCACTTTGTTAAATCACAACTTACTGATCAATAATAACATCTAGTTAACATCATTAAATATACAACAAGAAATATGTTCAACAATGCTATACCTGTCTCAAGCTGGGCCCCTCCACATGTTTCTGCCTGAAAGGCCCAGGTTGGACATTGGAAACCTCAGCTGGGGGGAAGGAAGCCTTGAAGGAAGACTGTAGAGTGGTGGCCTGGGTTCCCTCTGGTCTGCCATACAATGCAGCCTCTCGTAGTGCAACATCCTGGGGACATAGATGACATCTGGATCTCCTGATCTCAGGGAATCCTGGAACATCTTGTGCTCCCTCAGATATGTACTCCTCAGGGCACCAATTTTGGCCTTGTCAGACATGACCAATTTAGGTCATGTCTGCCGTGGGGACCATGATTTTCACCAAATTAAGCAGTTTCTCCAGCGCTGCCTTCCTCTTTCTTAGGTCCTTATAAAAGGGGTTGTTCATCTGCCACAGGCAGGGCAGCTCTCCGAGCATATCAATAATTAGCTCCATAAAAAGTGTTTCCTTGAAGGGATCCATCTTGTCTGCAAGACAGACAAACCCTAATAATGTCAGGCTAAAGTCTCCTAATCTTGTCCCAACATAGGCCTATATAGAAGCAGTATAGGCTAGTGATGTACCAAATTAAAATTGTACCTTTGTTTGAACGATTGGCACATCAGCTCCTCACTCTGCTCACAGATCGTACGCATGACACACGCGTGTTGCGTTTTATATACAGTGCGCATGCGTGAAACTCCGCCCGCCCCTGGCATTCTTTCTAGACTATTCACCGCCCCTTCTCTTTCAGCGCAGTGGGGAGAGCACATGGCGAAGACACAGCAGGTGCACACTAATAATTCCACTAACGAGGAGGAGGACGAGGAAAGCCCGGAGCCAGAAACGTCCCGATCCTGGAGGAGAAGATTTAAGGCGTCAAATATGTCTTTTGGAGAGATGTTGGAGATGGTGGACATATTGAAGAAGAACTACTATGGTGGGAATTATGGACCTTACCCAAACCCAAATATCAGAAAGGCCAAGATCATGACTAAAGTTGTGAAGAGTCTTCAGAAGAATTTTGGGGTACGACAATCCAAGGATCAACTGAGGAAATGCTGGTCAGACCTGAAACTGAGGGAGCAAGATCAGTACAAAAGGATCAAGCGAGTTCTTCAGAAAAGTAAGTAGTTGTCCTGTGTTCATATTATTATTATTGTTTGCATACTGTTCCATGTGCTTTTATTTAATGTTGTACAGTTTAAAATGGCCACTTTCATGTTCATGGGTTCAATCGTTTGTAACAAACATTGTTCGTTAGCCCACTCCAAAAATGATGTTTTGCCAAGTTGCACTTGACTACATTTGTTCACACAACAGGTAAGTATTCTAGCTTTAGAAAGTGTCAAAAATAATGGTTTCACCTTTGAACTCTGCCAAAAAACACAATTGTACGACACTTCCAAGCAATGTTTCATATTCCTATTTCTGCCCTCAAATATCTGTGTGCTAAGTATTCCTTTTTTACATTCTCATAGGGGAGAGAAGACTCGGGACGTCTGACGACACTAGGGACCCCACACCTCCCAAAGAAGGGGAAATACCAACACCAGAAGCAGAGGAGGAGGAGGAAGGAGAGATTGTCGAAATTGGCGAAATTGTCACCACAACAGATGGGTGTCGGAGACCACAGCTTCAGGTAAGTTAATCAATGTATGCCGGCATATTTATAATACATGGTGTGTTTTTTTGGTTTCTTTTTAGGTGATGTGGATGTTGTGGAAGAAGAATCGCATTTTACCTGTGAAAGTGCCCAGATCCTAATTGGGGAGATAATGGGGTGCAATCGCGATTTAGAGAATAAACACTTTTATATTTTTATAAAAGCCAAATTTGGAAGATGCACACAGTGTGTCAACATGTACTATCTCCCATCATGGGGGATCAATGTACACATTTTGTGGGTGCAACCTCTTCCTTGTTACTAAAGTGGCTGAGATGAAGGGGTTGCACCCCCAAAACACGTACATTGATACCCCATGATGGGAGATAGCACATGTTGACATTAGGCTTGGGAACAGGAGAAAACTGGCCACTTTTTGATTTCCAATTTGTGTGCATCTTCCAAATTTGGCTTTTCTAGGGGTGTCACCCCATGTGATGAAGGCAATTTCTGCACAGTTTGTACATACTCATGTCTGATATTGTCTTCACTTTTCAAAGTTGAACTTTGTAAGTTTCTGTGTTCTGTATGTTATGCTTTGATACATGCCTGTTTACACAAAAACGCCAAGTTAGAAAAATTTTACCCAAAATAATGTTTTATATACACCAAATATGTTGGTTTGTTGTAAAACCCTTTTCTAAACGCACATGCGAATGTGCTTTGAGTAAAAAGTTAAATTATCAACAATGTGTAGCTTCCATTTTCAATGCGCAAAAGCAGTATTTGTAATAAAGTTGTTGTTTTCTGTGACAATGGGTGTTATTTACTAAAGGCAGATCCACTTTGCACTCCAAGTGCAGTTTCAGGTGCACTTTTGCAGTGCACTTGTAGTGAATAGTGGATTTGCCTTTAGTAAATAACACCCACAGTGATGTTTAAATTTCCCCAATCACGCCATTTTCATGACCCCACATATTTCTGCCATTGTGCTGAAAATTAGCAAGATTCTGGTCAGTAATGCACTACATACATTATCAACAAAAACAAGGTGTGTGTGTAGCAGACCCACAACATAATAAGATTATCTGAAGAAGAGACTGTCCCCTCATCTCGCTGAAATTGGGTTTGCACTGTTGTAGAAAAAGGCCCAAAAAAACCCCAAATAAAACCTAGGAGACACCTAAAACAAAGCCAAGCAGTAAATGAAAACAAAGATTATTGGAGTTTCAAAGAAAAATTTATTACAAAAATGCCTCTCAGACATTGTCTGGCATATCAATGGCCCTCCTACCCACAAAGTACTCCACATATCTGGATCTGACCTAGCGGGCGCTTTGGGGGGGAATCAAGCCAGGACGAGCAGCTTCAAGGGCCGTGAGGTTGACTTTTTCCGGCAAGTCTGCATCAGGCCCAACTGAGGCCACATAGTTTGCTGAGTGTTTTTTCCAAAAATTATGCAGAACGCAGCACAAAAGCACAATATGATTTCGTTTATATTTCGCCATGTGGATTGGAGTCAAAAATAGGCGGAACCGGCTGGCCATTATCCCGAAAGTGTTCTCCACTACTCTTCTGGGTCTGGCCAGCTGCACATTAAAGATCCTCTGATCCGGGGTGAGGGTCCCCATCGGCAAAGGCCGCATCAGATGATTTGCCAAAACAAACACCTCATCCACGACGAAAACGAAGTCCTTCGACATTCTCCTCTGGAGGTGGCAAGCCCAGACTGCCACTCTGGAGATGACAGTAGAACTCCGTCCATGCGAACACTCCACCATCCGACATAAGGTAATTTTTCCCTACGTCCACATACAGGAAGTCATACGTCGCTGACACCACCGCCAACATCACGATACTATTATACCCCTTGTAATTATAATAGTAGGACCCCAAGTTGGGGGTTGGGACGATGCAGCCGTGTTTCCCATCAATTGCACCTCCACAATTGGGAAAGTCCCAACAGCTGGCAAAGTGGGCGGCCCCAGTCTGCCATTCATGTGGCATTGAAGGAAACTGTGAAGTCAAACAATAAAAAAAAAAATTGTCATTTTGCACATCAACATTGCAAGTAGATTAGACGCAAACATTTTTGGCCAAGATCAGTATAACATTTTTGGAAATTAGTATTTAAAGCCTAAAGTATAAGGTCCCCTTATCAGATTCCTCACCTCCCCATCTGATGGCCCATTGCAAAAAATTAGGGGGGGGGGGGATGTTTTGGACAGGTAACCCTCTCCACTTCATTGAGAGCTGAATGCAGAAATAATGTGTGATACTTTGGCCAGCCCCTCCTTACTTACACTATTGGCAGCCCACTGGACAGGTAAGAAGTGTCATAATACAAAAAAAAAGGAACAAATGGAAGCACATTTTGACATTCTGCTATTACCTATCAAGATAATAATAGGAGAAAAAAAAACTTTAAACAGTAGCATTTGAAAGTATTGAGGCAGGCCCTTGCACTACATGCTTTGGTGAATTCATCCATAAATCGGACCAGAAAAAAGGTAGGTATAGTGTGTATTGGGTTTGGCAAAGTCATCAGAGGATTGCCATCAGCTGACCTAGCAGTTGGGGGGAGGGGGGTTCCTAATGAGTTTGGCCCGGCAAAAAAAAAAACTCTGGCACTCTGCATGAATTTAACCAGTTCCCGACCAGCACACGCCAATGTACGTCAGCAGAATGACACAGGCAGGCATATTGGCGTACAGGTATGTCCAATCCTTAATGCCGCCCTGCCATCGCGAGTGCGCCACCGGCGGCGGCGTGCTCGCGTGCTTGTCGGGACCTCCGTGAGTCCGGTCGCAGGTCCCGCGGACTCGATCACCGCGGGCATACCCGCGATCCTCTCACGGGGCGGCTGAACGGAGAGATGACGTTGTAAACAGCATCTCCCCATTCTGCCTAGCAACAAGTGACGCTGATCTCTGCTCCATGTGATTGGAGCAGAGATCAGTGTTCACTAAATGAAAGCCCAGCCCCCCACAGTTAGTAACACACCCCTAGGAACATTTCACTGCCAGTGTCATTTACACAGGAATCACTGCATTTGTATAGTAGTGATTGCTGTATAAATGACAATGGTCCCAAAAATGTGTCAAAAATGTCTGATGTGTCCGCCATAATGTCGCAGTCACAATAAAAATCACTGATCGCCCCCATTACTAGTAAAAAAAAATATTAATAAAAATGCCATAAAACTATCCCCTATTTTGTAAACACTATAATTCTTGCGCAAACCAATCAAAAATCGCTTATTGTGATTTTTTTAACCAAAAATATGTAGAAGAATATGTATCGGCCTAAACTGAGGGAAAAAAAGGTTTTTTTATATATTTTTGGGGGATATTTATTATAACAAAAAGTAAAAAAAATAATGCGTTTTTTTCAAAATTGTCGCTCTATTTTTGTTTATAGCGCAAAAAATAAAAACAGCAGGGGTGATCAAATACCCCCAAAAGAAAGCTCTATTTGTGGGAAAAAAGGACGTCAATTTTGCTGGGAGCCACATCGCACGACCGCGCAATTGTCAGTTAAAGTGACGCAGTGCCGAATCACAAAAAGTGGTCTGGTCTTTGGCCAGCAAAATGGTCCGGGGCTGAAGTGGTTAAGCACACACATAACATTTGTACTCATTTTAGGGGGTGTTTAGGGCAAAGCAATACTATGGAGCTGACAAAATACATTGCTAAGTGACTAGGCTATAGGTTGATGGGCCCAGAAGAGCATGCTGGGGAAGTTAGTGAAGGCAAATATGCATGAAGGACAAAAAAGGAACTTGAAAAGCTTCCAGCATGCAGGAGGACAAAGGGGCACAGCATATCAATTACAGCATATTGCAGTCATGGTAATTAGGGAATGAGTAAAGAAATCCAATACATTAGCAAACATGAAATACATAGAATGTGATGTTAAAGGAGAACACTTACCTTAATATAGTCCTTCTGCAGGACCTGTATGATGGCAGAACAGGTCTCTGGAATAATGATTTCCAGAGCCTGGGGGGAGATGCCTGTCAAGAACTTCAGGTCCTGAAGACTTCTCCCTGTCGCCAAGTAGCGCAAAGTGGTGATGAGCCTCTGTTCCGGAGTGATGGCTTGCCGCATACAGGTATCCTGCCTGCTGATATAAGGGGACAGCAAAGCCAGCAGATGGTGAAAAATGGGGTCCGTCATCCGGAGATAATTCCTGAAATCATCAGGATTATTCTCCCAGATCTCACGAAGCAAAGGTATGTGCGAGAACTGGTCACGCTGGAGCAACCAATTTTTGGTCCACGAACTCCTCCTTGCCCTGTTCATGGACTGGGCTTGTGTCAAAGCTAAAAGCCCAACACCAAGCCCATGCACAGCACAAACTCTACGATGAGTACCTACACGAAACATGGTTTAAAACGGTCGGCTGGTCAGAATGGACAACAGAAGGCACCGATAAACTGCAAGGACTGAAAGAACGAACTGAAAACCAGAAACGAGCGGACAATAAGCACTGTAAATCAAAGCGTACTATATACCAAGATACAGTCCGCAATGACCAACAAATGCGAACTGACTACACGCACTGATAATCCGATACGCACCGACAAGCACAAACTGAAGAGCAGTAACGATCTGAAGCACAAATCTGAAAAATGTCTCTTACGAAACTTCTACTAACACGTGATAAACACGAGATCAGCAGAAGGAGCCCAAAGGGTGCCAGACGTGGTGCTGAACTTCCCTTTTCTAGTCTTGTCGTACGCGGTTTACGTCACTGCGTTCTTGTCGACCGGAAATTCCGACAACTTTGTCCAACCGTGTGTATGCAACACTACTTCCGGACTAAATACGTCAGGATTTATTCAACAGATTTTGTTGTCGGAATGTCCGACCGTGTGTACAAGGGCTAAGGCCAAGAACTGAGTAGCTACATGACAGCTGATCACTCTGCCTTCTTGAAGCAGAGAGTGGTGACTGTCAGTGACCACTCTCTGTTCTTCTTGAGTGCTCACAGGAGCACCAGGCTGGAGAGGGGATGGGTGCAATTGGTTTCAGCACTCACCCATGTGCTGAGAAGTAGAGTCAACTATCAATCAGACAGCTAGGTGGAACCCGACAATATGATTGGGATCCTTCCAGAGTCTGGCATGGCTCTGTAATGTCAGCTATAACCTGCTCTGGGTCACAAGACTGCACAACTAATTGCACCCCTGTGACCAACAAGAGAAGTATGTGCAAAAAATCTTTGGTTGTACTTATGTTTTAAATGACTCTTACTTTATTTGTAGCTAGTTATTTGGATGCATTTGGATTCAGTACTTCAGTACTTCAGTACTTCAGTGCTTCAGAGCCGTTGACCTTAAACAAGCATGCACATTGTTAAGATCAGAGTGAAATTAAGACTCAATTTGTGACCTCATAAGGCCTGAAGTCATGGTGCCCGTGTCCCAGCCTGAAGTCTCGGTGCCCATGTCCCAGCCTGAAGTCTCGTGCCTGTGTCCCAGCCTGAAGTCTTGGTGCCTGTGTCCCAGCCTGACGTTCCGATGCCCGTTTTCCGGGTCGAATTTCTGGTGCCCATATCCCAACCTGCTGGGCCGGTGCCCATTGCTCAGTCTGTGGGGCTGGTGCCCATTACCCAACCTGTGGATCCTGGCCCGCTACCCAGTCTACTGAACCGGTGCCTGGCTTGTTAAGCCAGCACCCGTCATCTGACTTTCTGAGCCAGTGTCTGTCACCCAGCTTGCTGAGCCGGTGCTTGTTACCCAGCCTGTTGATACGATGCTCGCTGCCCAGCCAGATGACCCAGAGCCTGCTGCCCTGCCAGACGACTTGGAGCCTGCTGCCCTGCCAGATGACCTGGAGCCTGCTGTCCTGCCAGATGACCTGGAGCCTGCTGCCCTGCCATATGACCTGAAGCCTGCTGCACTGCCAGATGACCTGAAGCCTGCTGCCCTGCCAGATGACCCGGAGCCTGCTGCTCTGCCAGATGACATGGAGCCTGCTGCCCTGCCAGATGACCCAGAGCCTGCTGCCCTATTAGATGACCCGGAGCCTGCTGCCCTGCTAGATGACCCAGAGCCTGCTACCCAGCCTGATGTGCCTCTGTCTGCTTCCCAGCCTGATGTGCCTCTGTCTGCTGCCCAGCCTGACGTGCCTCTGTCTGCTGCCCAGCCTGATGTGTCTGCTGCCCAGCTTGATGTGCCTCTGTCTGCTGCCCAGCTTGACGTGCCCATTGCCCAGCTCAATGTGCCTGCTGTCCAGCTTGATGTGCCTGTGCCTGCTGTCCAGCTCGATGTGCCTGCTGCCCAGCTTGATGTGCCCGAGCCAGCTGCCCAACTTGATGTGCCAGAGCCTGCTGCCCAACTTGATGTGCGCAAGCCTGCTGTCCAGCTTAATGTGCCCAAGCCTGCTGCCCAGCTCGATGTGCTTGCTGCCCGGCTTGGTGTGTCTATGCCTGCTGCCCAGCCTTGTGTACCCATGCCTGCTTCCCAGCTTGATGTGCCCGAGTCTGTTGCCCAGCTTGATGTGCCTGTGCTTGCTACCCAACTTGAGGTTCCTGTGCCTGCTACCCAGTTTGATGTGCCTACTGCCCAGCTTGATGTGCCTGTTCCTGCTGCAGAGCTTGTAATGTCTATGCCTGCTGCCCAGCTTGATGTGCCCATTGCCCAGCCTGATGTGTCTGTGCCCACTGCCCAGCTCGATCTGCCCACTGCCCAGCTTGATGTACCCCTGCTCGGTGCCCAGCTTGATGTGTTGCTGCCCGTTGCCCAGCCTGAGGTGCCTCCACCCTTGCCTGATTTAAAGCCATGGACCTTCCACATGCCCAGCTTGATGTGACTCAGCCCACTGTCCAGCCAGGTTTAAAGCCAAGGACCTTCCACATACCCAGCTTGATGTGACTCTGCCCGCTGCCTGGCTTGATGCCTTGGACTTTCTTCTTGCCAAGTTAAATATACCTCTGTCCACTGCCCGGCTTGATTCCATGGACTTTTCGCAGCAGCGGCTAGTTGGAGCATCCGGAGGTGGCTCCTTTAAGGGAGGTACTGAACGGAAAGGGTCCACCCACTAATGGCACTGTCTGACATTTGGGGTGCAGTACTGATTCCACCAGCAGGTGTCTCCTGGCAGTCTGGAACTGTCAGTGGAGCTTTCCTCTGCTGGTGGTACCATGTGATTTTTGGACGCAGTACTGACATCTACCAGCAGGTGGTTCTTGGCAGTGTTGAGCCGACATCATCTCCTGCGATCAGGTGTCACCTGACTTCATTCATTTGTGACAAAAAATTACAGCTTCAAAAACTCATCATGCCTCTTTCGAAATAACTTGGACTGTCTTCTATCCAAAATGGGTAATTTAGGGAATATTTGTACTGTTCTGGCATTTTAGGGCCTCAATAAATGAGATAGGCAGTCAGTACATCCAGACTGATTAATCTTTAAATATATAGACTTAATTAATCTGTAAAATATATAGTGTATACCATAACTTGTAGACTCTATAACGTTCACACAGACTAAATATTATACACGGATTTGAGCTATTTTTACTAAATCAGAGACAAGAAAGGGAAATCGGGATTTTGGCGGTGCGTATAATGACTAAATAGTAAGCATTGTTCAATAGAATACAAAGTTAAATTACAGTTATTTATTAAATTCAAAGTTAAAATTCATTAACAATAATTATTAATGAAATATAAAAACACAGGACAGTACAATGCAGTGGTTGTTCTCATTAAACACACATAATCCCAACATGTTTCGCAGTAAATTGCTTCTTCAGGGGATGTGCGAATTTTTCAGAAAAGTCTAGATCAAAATGCAAGAAAATATCATAACAAAATAGTTTACAACATTATATCACAAATCAAAAAGTACAGGCTTGAGAGAAAAAAAAAAAAAACCAAACCCACACACAGGAGTGTCTGACCCACCTTGAAACACTACAATGATGGTAATGTAGGAAGTTTGTCCCCCTCAAAGGTCACCCATAGCCATGCTGGATCACAGGGGGCTAAAAAACCGGCCAGAGATAACTGATTAAAAAAAAATAAAAAATTAATTTTTTTTTTTATAGTATGAAAGAAAGAGAAAGGATGAAATGATGACAAGAATTGTAAGGATTAAGTAGAAAAAAGGGATCGGGTAAAAGGTTGCTAAAATAAGTCAACCTAAGGGGGTAAACAACCCTCCAATATAATAATAAATAAATAAATGAATAAAAAAATTTTTTTGTTTTTTTTGTTTTAAAATACAGAATTGTCAATAGGTACTTACATAAGTTGAAAATTTGTAGAGATATAGGCGAGTCGCAGAGATTGGTACTCAAAAATGTATCTAGAAAGTACCAGCTGGACAAAAAATAATAAAAAAAGACGAATTGTAATGAGAAAAATGCTGGAACAGAAGAAAAAAAAAAAAAAGGAAGAAGAAAAGAAAAGGAAAAAAAGAAAATTAAATTTAGAGGAAATTGGTGAAATAGAAAATGAATAAAAATGAATAAATAGAGTGCAAAAGGTTATAGAAAAAAAAAATAATTACAAAAAATTTTTTTTTATAAATAAACCCCTCAAACAATGACATGGAGGGAAAAAATGAAAAAATGAAAAAGAAATGAAAATTTCTATTTTTACTAAAGAAATGTAGCAGAATACATTTTGGCCTCATCTTCTGAAGAAAAATGTAAATGTAAAATAAAAAAACACATTAGGTATTTTTTCATTTATATACAAAAAAAAGAAAAACTGTGGTGATTTGTACTGCGGAAGAATGGCACGGCTGGGCGAAATGACATTATTTAATGTTGCATCACCCTGTGGCCACTAGGGGACATGCCCCCCAGAGCTGATGCCAATGCCCAGCGGTCATGATTACCACGGACTCCTGCGATCACTCTGGGCATACGGAGAACCGGGATCTGTGTGTGTAAACACACAGTTTCCAGTTCTTTGAGGGGAGAACAGACAGATCGTCTGTTCATACAGAGTATGAACAGCGATCTCTCATCTCCCCTGCACTGTCCAGTCCCCCCTTCAGTTATAACACAAACTAGGGAACACATTAACCCCTTGATTGCCCCCTAGTGTTAACCTCACTGCCATTGACATTTTTACAGTAATCAATGCATTTTCTACAGTCTTGATCGCCATATTAATGCCAATGGTCCCAAAAATGGGTTCAAATTGGCCCGATAAAAAAACGCAGATTGCCACCATTACTAGTAAAAAAAATAATAATAATAGAAATGCCATATAATATCCCCTATTTTGTAGATGCTATAACTTTTGCGCAAACCAATCAATTTACGCTTATTGCATTTTTTTTAACCAAAAATATGTAGCAAAATATATATTGGCCCAAACTGAGGAAAAATATAGTTTTTTTTATATATTTTTGGGTGTTATTTATTATAGCAAAAAGTAAAATATAATGTGTTTTTTTTTATTGTCACTTTCTTTTTTGTTTATAGCGCACAAAATAAAAACCACAGAGGTGATCAAATACCACCAAAAAAAAATCTCTATTTGTGAGAAAAAAAGGATGTAAATTTTGTTTGGGTGCAACGTCACATGACCACGAAATTGTCAGTTAAAGTGACACTGTGCCGAATCGCAAAAAGTGCTCTAGTCAGGAAGGGGGTGAAGCGGTTAAAGACCACCAAAAGAAAGCTTTCTGCCTTACAAAAATGAAGTGTTGCATGACTGGTAATTGGCATTCAAAGTGTGACAGCGCTGAAAGCTGAAATTTGGCCAGGCTGGAAGGGGGTAAAAGTGTCTAGTATTGTGGTGATCAATAAGTGGTCAATAAGCTTATCTGCAAGGTTACTTCTTTCTTTCTGCATGTCTGTTGGTGATTCTTCACCTGACTTCCTGTCAGTCCACCATAGTTTTGACTGGGGCCTCTGCTACACTAAAATCCCAACCAGCATTGCAAACCCTGTCTGCTGGACCAGAACTCCACAATGATTTCCTCAAAACATAATAATGCTGCCCTGACCCCAAAAAGTCTGCCTGCACATTGTTTGTAGGAAAAGGCTTTTTTGTGTACAATGCTGGTGATGATATCACATGGAGTAATACAGGCTGTTTCTTGCTTTAGGTCAGTGTTTCTCAAATCCAGTCCTCAGGCCCCCCCAACAGGTCATGTTTTCAGGATTTCCCTCAGATGAAACGGATGTGGTAATTGCTAAGGCAGTGAAACTGATCAAATCACCTGTGAAAAATAATGGAAAACCCGAAAACATGACCTGTTGGGGGGGCCTGAGGACTGGATTTGAGAAACACTGCTTTAGGTACAAAGTGAAAGAAAATAATGCAGGTATATGATCTAGATGGGCATTTGGGGGAAATCTGGCTAATGCCTGGATTTATACTTTAACTGAGAATTTAGGTGTTTACTTGGAGTTCCACTTTAAACATCAAGTTAGAATGCTTGTTGATTGCTATGGGCAAATGGATATTTCTGAAAGTACTTTTTCTATATCAGTCCCAAAATGGCACACTCAAAGAATTCAATTTTTACAATCCATTTCTGTTTCACCTGCTCTTGAATGCTTCAGAAGAGCTAAAAGGAATATCTCTGTGGATAATTTATTTTTTCTCAACATTTATTTTTATGGAAGGATTGAAGTTTTAGTAAGGGGGTCGGTATAAAATCTGAAAAGCTATCAGAGGCAAAATAGGAAAAACATTTAGGCTTAAATGCAAAAGAAAGTCAGTGCTGCAGTCATTGTATGTTCACTTCTACGTATTTTTGTCTTTTCAAGTAACTTCAGAATATTTTTTGTCATTTCAGATAGCTAATAGAATGGCATTTTTCCATTGTCACTTTTAGGAATTTGCTTTTAAAGACATATCTTTAAGGCATCTACCTATGCACCCATGTGCCTATTTACAATCATATATTTATAACAGCAAGATTTGTCTTTTTCCTTAAAGTGATATTAAAGTCTTGATTTTTTTTGTAAAAATAACAAACATGTTATACTTGCCTGCTCGGTGCAATGGATTTGCACAGAGCAGCCAAGATCCTCCTCTTCTCAGGTCCCTCGCTGGCAATCCTGGCCCCTCCTTCCTGCAGAGTGCCCCCACAGCAAGCAACTTGTTATGGAGGCAGTCCAAACAAATGGCCACTGCCCTCACCTATCACTGGCCTTTCAAGCAAGGAGCACATGGAAGGGTGAAGCATGCAAAACAAAACCAAAAAAATTCCAAGCTCAACTTACTGACCAGCCTGCAAACTGGATTTTCCTGTCTAACAGTCTGCAATAAAAATAGTGGTTTAGTCTGCACACATTTGCAAATACATGCGTAAGCCACAGAGCCATGTCAATGCACCCTGGTATTTTCTGTAGTCCTAACTCTAAATTTTGAGAACCTCCACAGTGGAAGCATGTGCATTATAATGGATAGGCAGAGGGCAGGTGAACCCGGAGGGGGCGATCGTTGTACGACTGTCATCCTAATTTGCCCTGCAACATCAGTCCTACTTTGGTCCTACTTCCATCCGACTTGAATGAACAAGATAAGAATTTGCTCAGACTTTGAGACACTCTGACTTGTCCTTTGACCAATCATAACAATCCCAGTGTGACATAAATTCCTTTTCCTGCTGCTGTAATCACCATGTCGGATGTCACAAGTTGGATTGTTAGGACAAGGACCCTATTTGATACAACTTCAATGATTTTCAATGGGCTGGTATAGGGCCAAAGTAGTTCAGGAACCTTTTTCAAAGTTGGACTGACTCGTGTCAGACCAGTTAAGATGGCTCTCTAGGGGAACCATTGATTTATACACATCATGCGACATGTGCTCCCAATGTCGGAGAGTTTGTCTTACCAGTGTGAGCCCAGCCTTAAGGCACAGGGGCACACTGTACACCCGGCACATAGCACTATGGCAGCAAATGTGTCCAGTGCGTTCTCTCCAATATTTTTACAGTTCAAACAAATGGCCACTGCCCTAACCTATAACTGGTCTGTGCAGCAAAGAGAACATGGAAGGGCATTTCATGCAAAACAATGTTATGGGTGTACCCGAGCTGAGCCGCTGCTCTGTGTGTGCATTCAGATATGGAGCCATGGATCAGCCCCACCCCCTCTCTCTCCTTATTGGTTCACTGACTTTATTTGACAGCAATGGGAGCCAATGGTGTCCGCTGCTGTGTCTCAACCAATGAGGAGGGAGAGTCCCGGACAGCCGAGGCTCTCATGCAACATTGCTGGATAGAGCTGGGGCTCAGGAAAGTATGATGGGGGTTGAAGGGGCTGCTGTACACAGATTTTTTTTATCTTAACGCATAATGCATTAAGATAAAAAATCTTCTGCCTTTAGATCCACTTGAATCAATATTAAGCATAATTCTAACATTCTTTGAAACTATCTTTATTGTGTAAGGTGGATAGATTTTAACATTTTTTCCTTCATCTAGAAAGTATGAGAAGCTCTGAATTGGTGGTATCTTTTAACACAGTATGTTTACAGTGGAGTGAATTGAACAATAAATTAACAATTGTACATACTGTATATGATATCTTTCTTAAAATATAACATACTGTACATAGAAAAGCCATTCTAAGACAACAGCACTGACATTTTAAAATAAGTACAGCTATTTCTAATAGAATGAAAGTATAATGTGGACAGATCAGATGTAGTGCTGTACCTAGAATGTTTGACACCCGTAACTGATCAGTAAATTATTATTTTTTACAAAAGATTTTTATTATTGTAGAGGTCATAAGATGGTACCTTGATGGTACCTTGATCTGTGCATCCTCCATGTGGATGATACCAATGGATAAAATTAGTTTTTTTTTATATGGGTTAGGTACCATCTGGTGTGTATTTTGATGGCTGTTTCTCTTGCCGAAATTGAGCAAGTACATTTCAGTAGGTTTTGGATCATAGTGGTCCATTCTGGTAGTGTAAAAGATTGGTCCAAGTTGATTTCCCATTGACGAATTGGTTTTGACTTTTCTGAGAGAGAAAATCCATGTAAGCAGTGGTAAATACGAGAGATCAATCCCCTGTCTCTTGGTGAGGAGGTATAGATTTGTTCAAATTGGGAATAAGTGGGTTGTAATGTCAGAGAGAAGTATTTGAGTGTAATGGGGTAATTCTGAAATTGGGAGATTATATAGTTCACATAAATCTGAAAAAGGTCGAGGTGGGGTCTCCTATAAAGGATGCGGGGGGGGGGGGGGAGAGGTGGTAGAAAGCAAGTCAAATTTATCTTTATATCGGTGCCACAATTGATATGAGTGAGCCACCACCTTATTTAAGGGAAAAATCTCTCTGGGTTGAGTCAACTTGGACCATAAAATACCTTGAAGATGGAATGTTATAATTGATTGTTCTTCACAATTTAACCAAGAAACTTGATTTTAAGGAGCAAACTATTAAGCTATCTGTGCAAATCTTGCTGCTAGATAATAACACCATACGTTAGGAAGGGTCAAACCACCATTTGATTGAGATCTGTGCATGAGAGAGTAACTAAACCTCGTTTTTTTGTTGAGCCATATAAATTTGTTCATTTCTTTGAAGGGACACTGAAGAGAGTCTAGATTGCTTTTAGGGATCAGTATGGGTAAAGCTCTAAAATAAAATAGTAGTTTAGGTAAAATCACCATTTTGGTAGCTATTATTCTCCCCAAAAAGGAGATGTGATAATTAGACCATAATTTTAGTAGTGTTTTAATATTTGCGAATAGTAGTGGATAATTGGTTTGAAAAAGAGTTTTATAAGATGGGGTAAAGAGGATGCCCAAATACAAAAGAGTGTGAAATAAAGGCGAAAGAAAATCTCTCCTGCAAAGAAGCCGTTACTGTGAAATATTTATAGGCATTGCAGTACATTTGGATAAATTAACCCCTTGGCCAGTGAGATCTTGGAATGTTTCTAGTTTTTTGATAAGGGTTGGAAGAGAAATTAAGGGGTCTGAAAGGAACAGCAAAACGTCATTGGCGTATAGGCTCAATTTGAAGTGTTTTAGGCCTTTGGAATAGCCTTTAATATTAACATTATTACAAATGGCACATGTGAGGGGTTCAATGGTCAGGGCAAAAAGGAGAGGGGAAAGGGGACACCCCTGTCTAGTTCCTCTACCCATTGCAAAGAACTCTGAGTTTTCACCTGGAAGTCTAATTCTAGTTTGAGGATTTTGATATAAAGCTCTAAAGCCATGCATGAATTAATTGCAAAGACCATATTTGGGAAGCAGTAGTTCGAGTTACGACCAATTGACACTATCAAAGGCCTTGTGGATATCAAGGCTAAGAATAACTACTGGCTTTGCATGTAGGTTAGCGTCCTGTATTATATTTGTGACAAGCCTTACCTAGTCAGTAATCTGTCTGCATGGAATAAAACCTGTTTGGTCTGGGTGGATTAATGTGGTGATGACCGCAGCCATTCTGTCTGCCAGCAAACAGCCAAAAATGTTGAGGTCATTATTTATAACTGATATTGAACCATAGTTCTGTGGAGAGGTGTGATCTTTATGGGGCTTGGGTAATAGACACATATTGACTAGAAGCATTTCCTCTGGGAATTTATTGCCTTGTAAAATATAATTATATAATTTGGATAAATGAGGGGCCAAAATATGGGAAGATTTTTTTTAATAAAGGGTAGCATACCCATCTGGACCAGGTGCTGTGGAAGTTTTTAGGGACTTATTAATCTCAGTTTTTTCAATAGCGGTACATGGTGCGTTTAGTTTTTCAATTTGCTGGGCAGACAGAGTGTGAAGTATAATGTCTCCAAGCCAATTCAGAGAGAATGCTTTGGTGAAGAATGAGGAGCAGATAGAAAATCTCCATAACTTCTTTAGGGTGAGAGACTAAATTTCCATTGGAATTGTGTAATTTGTATACATGTGGGGGGTTTGTAGATTGTTTTAGCTTTCTAGCAAACATGGTAGAGGCAGAGTTGCTATATAATAGGAATTTTGCTTTGGACCTTGGCTTGGACCTTGGCTGTTCTTTTAGATTTGATTACATAAATCCGGAGCTGGGGATTGGAAATTTTTGTAATATAATTTGTCTAATTCTTCAGTTTGGGTATTAATATCAATTCATTTTGATTTATTTTTGGCTGAGGCGGTATTAATTTGGTTACCTCTCATAACTGCCTTATGTGCTGTCCATAAAGTGGTAGAAGGTCTGGAGTTATATTATGAATGAAGTAATCTCCTAATTGTGTTGAAAGTTGTTGGATAATAGTGGTCTGTTAACAGAGAGTCATTAATATGCCATTTACAGTATATGGAGCAGGGGCCATGCCTATGTGAGAGGTAGTGGAAGAAACAATGTGATGGTCAGACCAAGGGCATGCATCCACATTAGATGAGTTAGCTAAAGGGATCGGGGTTCCAAAAATATAGTCTAGCATAGCTTTCATGTGGATGAGAATGAAAAGTATAAGTCCTTATACCAACATCATGAGCTCTCCAGATATCTATTATTGAAGGTTGTGTAGAGAGTGGGAAAGAGATTTAGGGAATGCCGTTGAAGAAGGGACAACTCTACTTCTATCAAGTATGGAATTTGCTGCCAAATTAAAGTCTCCCCCTACTATTAGGTGGGGGGTGTATATCTGTCAAGAATATAATTTAAAAAAAATGTATATTGTGCCTTATTTGGGGCATAAATTGAGGCAATAGGGATATGGCTGCCTTTAAGGATGCCTTTCAGGATCAGGAATCTACTCTCGGGTCCTTGTATAAGTTGAGTATCTCCATGACTAGTGATCTCCTTATGAAGATGGCAGTACCATGAGTCTTGGAAATATAGTCTGTACGATAATGCTGGCTATAAGACCTGTCAAAATATCATGGGTGATTATTGGTGGTGAAGTGGGTTTCCTGCAGTAAAATAATATCTGCTTAATATATGCTTCTTTACATTTACCGGGCGAATTAAAACCTTGAACATTATGCGATAATACTTTAAGTCCATTTGTAGTAATCATAAATAGAGATTGGTCTGATATGATAGTATGCAATATTTACTATAGTAATGACTTCAAAAACTAGAATTATATAACCAGAGTAATTACTTATATTGTTCTTAAACTTGTTAAAAATGGAGAATAGAGTATTTGTCAAGTAGAACAACATAAATGATAACCTTAGAGAAAATATCAACGTTGCATTGCATGAGGTTAATCATATATAACACCTTTTAAAAAACTTGTAAAAATACACTAACTTAGTAAAAGTATGAAAAAAATATATATATAACTTGGGGGTCAGGGTGTAGAACACTGTCTGACCAAGAACAATTTTGTTGGGGAAAATAATGTCCAATACTCACATGAGGAGCCCTATCCATTAAAACAATAGATAATGTGCTGAGTCACATAATAATCACCACAAACTGAACCATGTTTTGGTAAACCCTTTGTGAGTAGGGGGACAAATGAACAGAGGTGGAGGAGATCAGCCTCAACAAGGATTATATAAAACAAAAAAGTATGTGCATGTTGTATATCTTATATTGAAAAAGGGAAAAATAAAAATACATAAGTTCATATAAAAGGTACTGTAAAACCTTGGATTGTGAACATAATTTGTTCCAGAAGCATGCTTGTAATCCAAAACACTTGTATCTCAAAGCAAATTTCCCCATAAAAAATAATGGAAACTCAGATGATTCGTTCCACAGTCATTTATTCATAAGTCATTCAGTTTATAGTCCATATAAAAAGATTATAGCAATGTGACCAGGTTGTATAACCATAAAATGTCCACCCACAAATGAAAGCCTCCACAAGGGGATTATAAGCAAAGTCCAGCAGAAGCTACAGCGTATAAAAGAGAGGAAAGGCACCTCTAGGCCCTTGTACACACGATCAGAGATTCAGACGGAATGTGTCCGATCGGAGTGTTTTGTCGGATATTCCGACTGTGTGTGGTATGCATCAGACTGTTTCCGTCGGACTATCCGTCGGACCAAATTTTCCAACTTGCTGGAAATATTTTCCGACAAACTGCTCCGATCAGACATACTCCGATCATGTGTAGCTTACTCCGACGGACAAAGTGCCACGCATGCTCACATTCAGATTCCGACACGGAAGCGCTTGTTCAGGTAAAACTACTGCTCGTAAGCGATATAGCACATTCGCCACGCTGCAATGTTAAAAATTCTTTCATGCATTCTCTTGTTCTTTACAATGCTGGAAGAAGGAACTTCTTTTGATGCTCATAGTCACACACACTTCTCCCGAACATATTTCCTGATTCTTTTTTAACCATTTCGGAAATACAATTTTGGATTTCGTCACATCTACACAATTTTAGATTTAGTTTATTCTTTTTTGGATGCATTTTTTCCTAAACATCTCCTTTTTTGTCAGTTTGTTAATTTCTCCATTTTTTAGGGTGTTTTTTGTGTCTTAACTTACCACAACAACATTATTGTATTTTTGATATTTTGTTTTTCTTTTTTAATCTACAGGAGGTTGTTTAGTGTTGGTACCCCTTGTTATTCATTTAACTTTGTTTTTTTGAAATGTACCTGCCTGCTCACAAATAAACTGCCCTTTTTGAAGTAAAACACATACGCAAGTATTTCTTCAAACAAAAAATACCTTTATTTAGGTTTCAGTAACAAATAAAGAGGGAGGCAACGATGTTGAAACTGGGGAGATTAGCAAAGCCTTTGGCCCCCAGGGCACACATAAACTATTTAAACGCTAAACTTGGTGGCCTGAGGAATACATGTCTGAGGGAGAGAAGTCTGGTCCTGAAGTCCATGAAACCCAGAACAGCAGCAGATGACATCTATGTTCCCAGGCTGTGGTACTACAACAGGCTGCATCTTCTGTCAGACCAGACTGAACCCAGGTCATCACTCTCTGGTCTTCCTTCCACGCTTCATCTAAGGCTGTGGCTGTGGTGCTGGAGGTGTGGCAGAAGGAGGAGGAGCAGGGGCATGGGTCAAACCACACAAGTGTGTTTCTTGTGTCATTTGGCCCAACAGACCCTTGTTGAGTGTGTGTATAATAACCTCCTCACACAAGAGCTGTTGGCCCTGCTCCATTTTATCAAGCTTGCACGCAACCAAGGCGGCAAAGGCCTCTTGGTAGGTGGGTTTTGCTTGGAGGGCCGCAGAAGCCTCACCAATCGGCCTCAGGGCCGACTCCTCAACATTCCCCCATTTCTTGCCCTTTTGCGTGGAAGGCGGAGGGGAGGCTCCTTTGGCCGCCCACCGCCTGGCTGCCACTTATCCCCGCCTCCTCCTGGCTGCCACTTTCCACAGTCACCTCCTGGCTGCTGCATTCCACACCCTCCTGGCTGAGTTCTTCCTGTGTATGAAAAAGGGACATCGTTTGAGTTTTTGGTTCATCAAACACACACAATTTTCACATCAACACTGTTGCAAATTGTTAACCAATAGAAAAGACTATCATTCTGTGCCCAACATTTTTCTTTCTTGTGCCAAAGGTTTTGGCCACTACTGTCTATTGATATGTGAAACACTTTCAAAAATCAGCAATTAGTGAGCAAAAATCAAGTTAATATCATTCATTTATACTCCCAAAATATGTACAACAATACTATACCTGGCTCAAGCTGGGCTCCCCCAGTTCTTCCTGAGTGAAAGGCCCAGGTTGGGCGTCGGAAGACTCATCGGTGTGGAATGGAGCATAGGACGCGTGGAAGGAAGAGTAGAGAGGGATTCTCTGACCTCAGCCTGGTCTGCCAGAAAATGCATCCTGTCATAATACCACAGGGTGGGGACATAAACGTCATCTGCTGCAGCTCCAGATTGCATGGACTTCGGCACCTTGGTCCTCTCCCTCAGATATGTACTCCTGAGGCTACCAATTTTATTTTTTAAATAGTTGACGTCTGCCCTGGGGACCACCGGCTTCACAAACTCAACCAGTTGCAACATTGCTGCCTGCCTCTTTTGTCTGTTACTATATTGTGGGTGTTTTGGTTGCCACAGGAAGGGCATGTCTCTGTATTTATCGATGAACAGAGGGCGGAAGCTATGATCGTTGAACCCATCCATAATGTCTGCAAGACACAACACAAGACAAACCCTAATGTCAGTCTAAACTCCACTAATGCAGGCCTCAATCTAGAAGCAGTATAGCCTAGTGATGTACCAAGTTCAAAATTTTACCTTCGTTTGCACGTTCGTCGCGTCTATTCACTGATCGTATGGACGAAACACGCGTTTTGCGTTTTATATACTGTGCACATGCGTGAAACTCTGCCTGCCTCTGACGTTCTTTCTAGACTATTCCCCGCTCCTTCACTTCCGGCACAGTGGGGAGAGCACATGGCTGAGAGAACGCAGGTGCGCACTAATAATAGTTCCACTAACGAGGAGGAGGGTGAGGAAAGCCTGGAGCCTGAAACATCCCGATCCAGGAAGAGAAGATTTAAGGCCTCAAATATGTCTTTTGGAGAGATGTTGGAGATGGTGGACATATTGAACAGGACCGACTATGATGGGAAGTATGGACCTTACCCAAACTCAAATATCAGAAAAGCCAAGATCATGAATAAAGTTGTGAAGAGTCTTCATAAGAATTTTGGGGTACGCCGATCCAAGGATCAACTGAGAAAACGCTGGTCAGACCTGAAACTGAGGGAGCACGAGCAGTACATAAGGATCAAGCGTGTTCTTGACAAAAGTAAGTAGTTGTCGTGTGTTCATATGATTATTATTGCTTGCATCCTGCTCCATGTGCTTTGATTTCATG
Organism: Lithobates pipiens; assembly: GCF_037356315.1. Taxonomy (NCBI): domain Eukaryota; kingdom Metazoa; phylum Chordata; class Amphibia; order Anura; family Ranidae; genus Lithobates; species Lithobates pipiens. The sequence goes on along the minus strand of NW_027507790.1, from coordinate 93,563,605 downwards.
TTGTGCAGTTTAAAATGGCCACTTTCAAGTTCATGGTTTCATTCGTTCATAGGAAACATCGTTCTGCAGGTAAGTATTCCAGCTGAACGCAGTGTCCCCAATAATGTTCTGACCTTGAAGCTCTGCCAAAAGAAACAATTGTACAACACTTCCAAACAATGTTTCATATTCCTAATTCTGCCCTCTGTGTGCTAATTATTTTATTTTTTCATTCTCATAGGGGAGAGAAGACTCGGCAAGTATGAGGACACCAGGGACCACACCCCTCCCAAAGAAGGCCAAATTCCAAAACCAGAAACAGAGGAGCAGGAGGAGGATGCGGAAGGAGAGATCGTTGAGGTTGGCCAAATTGTCACCACAACAGGTGAGTGTCAGAGAACACAGCTTCCGGTAAGCTCATCAATGTATGTCACCATATTTTTATTACATGGTGTGTTTTTTTGCTTTGTTTTGTAGGTGATGTGGAAGAAGATTCCCGTTTTACCAGTGAAAGTGCCCAGATCCTGATTGGGGAGATAATGGAGTGCAATCGGAATTTGGAAAACATACAGCAAAACATCAATGGTGTTAAAAATAAAATGAAGAACATCATTGATGTTTTGGGGAGAGTGTGAAAGACCAAAAACTAGCTAGGGTTTTAGTTTTGCTATTTTAAAACTCAACTTTTGTATTTTTCGAAAATAGAAATTTAGAAGATGCACAGAATGTGTAAACATGCGCTATCTCCCATCATGGGGGATCAATGTACGTGTTTTGTGTAAAGTGGCTGAGATGAAGGGGTTGCAGCCCCAAAGCATGTACATTTATCCCCCATGATGGGAGATAGCACATGTTGACACACTGTGTGCATCTTCCAAATTTGGATTTTCCAGGGGTCACACCTCATGTGATGAAGGCAATATCAGCCCAGTTTGTACATACTCATGTCTGATATTGTCTTCACTTTTCAAAGTTGAACTTTGTAAGTTCCTGTGTTCTGTATTTTACGCTTTGATACATGCCTGTTTACACAAAAACACCAAGTAAACCAAATTTTACAGAAACTCTGTTTTTGATACACACAATTTCTTGGTTTGTTGTAAAAACCTTTTCTAAACGCACATGTGAATGTGCTTGTATTAAAAAGTTGTATTATCAACAATGTGTGGCTTCCTTTTTCATTGCGCCAAAAATGTATTTGGAGTAAAATTTTAGTTTGTGCTGAGAAGGAGTGTGATTTACTAAAGGAAACTCCACTTTGCACTCCAAGTGCAGTTTCAGGTGTACTTTTGCAGTGCACTTGTAGTGCATAGTGGATGTGCCTTTAGTAAAAAAACACCCACAGTGAGGTGTAAATTTGGACAATCATGCCATTTTCCTGCCATGATGCTGAAAATGAGCACGATTTTGGTCAGTAATGCACTACATACATTAGTTACCAAAAAAAAGGTGTGTGTGTAGCAGACCCACAACATAATAAGATTATCTCAAGAAGAGACTGTCCCCTCATCTCGCTCTGAACTTGAGTTTGCACTGTTGCTGAAAAAGGCACAACTTGAAAAAACATAAATATACCTAGGAGACACCTAAAACCAAGCCAAGCAGTAAATGAGGGAGTTTCAGAGAAAAATGTATTCTTAAAATGCCGCTCAGACATTGTCTGGCATATCAATGGCCCCCCTACCCACAAAGTAGTCCATGTATTGGGTTCTAACCTCATGGGCACTTTGGGGGGGCAAGCCAGGATGAGCAGGTTCAAGGCCCGTGAGGTTATCTTCATTTTCCAGCAAGTCTGCTTCTTGTTGGCCAACTGAGACCGCATAGTTCACAGAAACTCTTTTCATAAAATTGTGCAGAACACAGCACGCCAGTACTATGTGATTCAGTTTGTATTCCGCCATGTGAATAGGCGTAAGAAAAAGGTGGAACCGGCTGGCCAGTATACCAAAAGTGTTCTCCACCACTCTACGGCTCTGGACAGCCGGAAATTAAAAATCCTCTGCTCTGGGGTGAGGGTCCTTATCGGGAAAGGCCGCATCAGATGGTTTGCCAGGGCAAACGCCTCATCCGTGACAAAGACGAACGGGAGTCCTTCCTGATTCTCCTCTGGGGGTGGCAAGCCCAGACTGTCACTCTGGAGACGCCAGTAGAACTCCGTCCGTGCAAACACTCCACCATCCGACATCCGTCCCTTTTGCCACGCGTCCACATACAAAAACTCATATGTCACAGACACCACCGCCAACATCACGATACTATTAAGCCCCTTGTAGCTAAAATAGTACGACCCCGAGTTGGGTGGTGGGAAGATGCGGACGTGCTTCCCATCTATTGCTCCTCCACAATTGGGAAAGTCCCAACGACTGGCAAAGTGGGAGGCCACAGTCTGCCATTCCTGTGGCATTGAAGGACACTGTGTAGTGAAACAAGACCAAAAATTAGTAATTTGACAAATCAACAATGCAAGCAGATTAGACACCAACATTTTTGGTCAAAATTAGTATAACATTTTGGGAACTGAGTATTTAAAGCCTAAAGTATAAGGTCCCCTTATGAGAGTCATCACCCCCCCATCCCTCCTCCACCCCCATCTCCCCCCATCTGATGGGCCCTTGCTAAGAAATGAGGGGGGATGTTTTGGACAGGTAACCCTCTCCACTTGATTGAGAGCTGAATGCCTAAATAATGTGTGATACTTTGGGAAGCCCCTCCTTAGTTAAACTATTGGCAGCCCACCGGACAGGTAAGAAGTGTCATAATCTCAAAAAGAAAACAAAATGGAAGCACATTTTGACATTCTGCTATTACATATCCAGATAATAAATATGTTAAAAAACAAAATAAAACTAGCATTTGAAAGTATTGAGGCAGGCCCTTGCACTACATGCTTAGGTGAATTCATCCATAAATGTGATCATCAAAAAGGTAGGTATGAATCTTTAGATTATTCCTGCAGTTTCGATCATCTAAATCTTCCACCTGTGATTGTAAATATGAGTAGTTTTCAGCTAAAATTTCAGTTTTTTCTAAGATTATTATGTGCAAGTAATAGCTCATCATGCTTGGTCTCTAGAAAGTCTGTGCGTACTCCCAGGGTTGCTATTTCTTGTGTGAGTATGCTTGTTGTTTTTTGGAGCTAATATTCTCTTTTATCAGCAAGTTTTTCATAAATCTTAGCTAAGCTGGCATTTAAATCAGCTTTGAGCTGAGAGGAGTACTCACTGTCATTTTGTGTGGAAGCAAACTCCTGCGGAGGGTAGTAAGCTGTTATGGGAGACTGTACAGGTTGTGGAGAACTGGCAACATTTTGAGACATTTTTTTTTGCTTCTTATTGAACAGAGTGTTGTTGTGAATGGCGACAGTGCACCTTCTTGCCCGATGGCATGCACTAGTGTGGCCTGCAGGAGTGGTTATGGAAATTGGGGAGCTATGTGGTTGTTTTCTCCCTGTGGTGTGTGTTATATCCTCACTGATCTGATAGAGCTCCTACATAGAGTTGTTGATCTGCATCTCACTGCGCATACGACTCCCTCTTAGTTAGGATCGTGGCCTTAGCGCATCTCGTCTACTTCATATCAGGTTGAGTTGTTGACGTACTTCACTTCTATTGTGGGGCAACAAACTGTCCGATGAGGGAGCTGGGGAGCCCTGCTGGTGAAAGGGCACATAGGAATCAGGGAGGGGACATAGGAATCAGGGAGGTCAAAAATAAGTTGTTGGGGTATTGCAAGATGGCCGTTAATCCTAGGAATGTTCCTGAGAACTGCTCTCCGTGTGGCTGTGGAAGCAGAGCAGTTCTCTTGATGAGTACTGCAGGTAGCAGTCAAACAATCTGGGTGATTCAGGCTCAGAGGGGTTAGGAAAACCCTAGTAATCCCGTTGCCAAGATGGCCACAACACGTGGCTATGGGGACAGGGCCTTGACTACCACCCACGTCACAAATGGAGAAGGGACCACTGCAATCCCCGACTAGGGCCTCGCTCTGTCCAATTGGGATGTTCCGGTTTTGCAGGGGGGTGTGGATTGGGCACAGGAGGGATGAGGAGGCTGCAGACATCAGCTGGGATGCAGCAAGATGGCTGCATCTCACCTAAAGGATCCCTGATGCTTTATCTGGCTGGCACACAGAAACGGTATTGCGGGGCCGCCAGCTGCAGGTTTCAAATTGGACAGCCCCGATGAACAGGAGAGCCAGGAACGCCAAGAGGCAGCAAGGGTACAGCCGCCGGGTGGAGCAAGATGGCCACCGCTCCCCATGTATAGGCTGGAGCTGCAAACTGTCACTTAGATGGCTGGTGCAGATAGGAGCGCCACGCTAACGGCCCCAGGTGGTTCCCTGATATGCTGGGGGACTCAGGGGTCCGTGGAGAACTCCAGGTAGGGCTGCTGGAGAGTGCAAATTCTTGGATCTGCCTCTGGACTGCTGGAGCTCCTCACAGACACGTCTGCCTAGGCAAACATCCGGCCATGCCCCTGGTGCTGAAATATTTCTCGAACGGTAATTATTATAACATTAAAATGGTAATAAAAACGGCTAGAAATTAAATGCAGACAGTGAAACTCGTAGTCTCCCTTTACTTTTGTGGTCAGTGGAAAGGGCTGCTTTACATTGGTAGTTTGGTAGTTTTGTTTTGGATAGATTAGTTACAATGCCTTGAAAAAGTATTCATACCTCTTGTAATTTTACAACCAAAAATGTAAATGTATTTTTATTGGGATTGTATGTGATAGACCAACACAAAGTGGCACATAATTGGTAAATGGAAGGAAAATGATAAATGGTTTGCATTTTTGTTTTTTACAAATAAATATGTGAAAAGTATGGCATGCATTTGTATTCAGCCCCCCCCTAGTCAATACTTTGTAAAACCACCTTTTGATGCAATTACAACTGCAAGTCTTTTTGGGGATGTGTCTACCAACTTTGCACATTTAGAGAGTGAAAGTTTTGCCCATTCTTCTTTGCAAAATAGCTCTGTCAGATTGGATGGAGAGTGTCTGTGAACAGCAATTTTCAAGTCTTGCCACAGATTCTCAGTTGGATTTACAGTAGGTCTGGACTTTGACTGGGCCATTCTAACACATGAATAAGATTTGATCTAAACCATTCCATTGTAGCTCTGGCTATATGTTTAGGGTCATTGTCCTGTTGGAAGGTGAACCTCCGCCCCAGTCACAATTTATTTGCAGACTGACAGGTTTTCTTCTAAGATTGCCCAATATTTGGCTCCATCCATCTTCACATCAACTCTGACCAGCTTCCCTGTCCCTGCAGAAGAAAAGCATCCCCACAACATGATGCTGCCACCACCATTTTCACGGTGGGGATGGTGTGTTCAGGGTGATGTGCAGTGTTAGTTTTCCACCACACATAGCATTTTACTTTTAGGCCAAAAAGTCAAATTTTGGTTTAATCTGACCAGAGCACCTTCTTCCACGTGTTTGTTCTGTCCCCCACATGACTTTTTGCAAACTGGAAACGGGACTTCTTATGGCTTTCTTTCAACAATGGCTTTCTTACTGCCACCCTTTCTTAAAGGCCAGATTTGTGAAGTGCATGACTAATAGTTATCCTGTGGACAGATTCTCCCACATGAGCTGTGGATCTCTGCAGCTCCTCCAGAGTTACCATGGGCCTCTTGGCTGCTTCTCTATTAATGCTCTCCATGCCTGTAAGTTTAGGTGGACAGCCATTTCTTGGCAGGTTAGCAGTTGTGCAATACTCTTTCCTTTATCAGATGATGGATTGAACAGTGAGATGTTCAAAGCCTGGGATATTTTTTTAAAACCTAACCCAGCTTTAACTTCTCCACAACTTTATCCCTGACCTGTCTGGTGTGTTCCTTGGCCTTTGTGATGCTGTTTGTTCACTCTCTAACAGTTCACAGAACAGCTGTATTTATACTATAATTCTCCTGCTCTACAAGACTCTGGTCCGGCCACACCTAGAGCATACTAGACCCGAGTCTTGTAGAGAGGGAGAATTATCGTTTTATCTCTGGAATTAATGAATTTGCTTTGTTAGCAACAGCTTGGCATTGCATGCCATTGCTGAGCCTATCATCTACTAGGACCCCCAGGTCCTTTTCCATCCTAGATTCCCCCAGTATAGATTGTATTCATATTTTTGCCACCCAAATGCATTAATTTAAATTTTTTTACATTGAACCTCATTTGTCATGTAGTTGCCCACCCCATTCATTTGTTCAGATCTTTTTGCAAGGTTTCCACATCCTGCAGAGAAGTTATTTCTTTGCTTGGTTTAGTATCGTCCGCAAATACAGAGATTGAACTGTTTACCCCATCCTCCAGGTCATTTATGAACAAATTAAACAGCATTGGTCCCAGCACAGACCCTGGGGGACCCCGCTACCCACCCCTGACTATTCTGAGTACTCCCCATTTATCACCACCCTCTGAACTCGCCCTTGAAGCCAGTTTTCAATCCATGTACTCAACCTATGGTCCATGCCAACAGACCTTATTTTGTACAGTAAAAGTTTATGGGGGACTGTGTCAAATGCTTTTGCAAAATCCAGATACACCACGTCTATGGCCTTCCTTTATCTAGATGGCAACTCACCCCCTCATAAAAGGTTAATAGATTGGTTTGGCAAGAATGATTCTTCATGAATCCATGCTGATTACTGCTAATGATACCATTCTCATTACTAAAATCTTGTATATAGTCCCTTATCACCCCCTCCGAGAGTTTACATACTATTGATGTTAGACTAACTGGTCTGTAATTCCCAGGGATGTATTTTGGGCCCTTTTTAAATATTGGTGTTACATTGGCTTTTCTCCTGGTATTTATTTGTAAAAAATGTGGAAAACCACTTATCATTTTCCTTACACTTCACAATTACGTGCCACTTTGTATTGGTCTATCACATAAAATCCCTATAAAATACATTTATGTTTTTGGTTGTAACATGACAAAAAATGTTGAACATTTCAAGGGGTATGGATACTTTTTCAAAGCACTATATGTTACTAATTTTGTTTCGCTGATTCATTTTGGAATTTGTTAAGTTTCATTTAGTTTTAATTAAATTTCATTTAGTTTATACATTTTCTAACAGATACCAAATTTTCAGAATGTTTCAAATTCGGATCATCGAAAAATGATCAAACTTTTCGAATTCTGTGTGTATAGCTGGTTGTTAAGCAGTGGGTTGGGAAGTCGGCTGCCACGTCCTTAACAACTGATGACTCCCCCAGTGACTTCCCCACTGACAGCTTCTGGTTAAGCTGGTTGTTCCCGCTGGACGCATGGAACGCACAGCACTTCCGCTTCCGGGTATGTTTGTTCATTTAATGTTGTCCCCATAGACATTCAAGCCACACCCCTGATGATGCACTTTGAGTGACAAAACGTTGGGCGGAGCTTGGCTTGACGTGGGACACAAACAGACTACACTACAACGATTGTTACTGAAGCGCTGGAAGCTTCAGTTGTTTGCTTTTATGTATCAACAAAAAATGTGAGTGGAATTTTTTCAACAATAAACTGGTGAAAGTTTTTTAAGTTATCTGCGCAATGAGTGATGTTATTTCTTTTTACTTATATTTTTTTTTTTTTTTTTTTTAATCTAAATACTCTTTATTGAAAAACAAAGATTTTCCTTTTACATACAGCGTGATTATAAAAAAGAATTACCATATCAAACGGCAATAAATACAAATTCTTGCAACATATAATTTATCAACAAACACAGACATAGTCATATAACCCATACTTATTCCCCTAGCTTGTCTACCAAGCTTCCCTCCCCCCTAAACCCCTCTTCTTCGAACACATGCTACCGGCTTCGGCCAGACCAATTGGGCTGGCTAGGAAAGTGACGAATCCCTACAGGGACCGGAGCGGGGGGCAGCACCGAATTGCCAACCTCACCAGGCCCAACCGGATAGATACTTGCTAAGTTCTATCGTCCACTACCACATCCAGGGGGTAACCCATGTCTCTCAGCCACGGATTCCATAGCGCCCCAAACTTTTTAAAATTATTTTGTCTAATAAACATTGCACGTTCACACCAAATTATAGAGTTGATAACATTTACCCAAGCTTGTAATACCGGGGGGCTCGCTGCCTGCCAGTTCAGCGCAATTAAACGTCTGGCCTGATATAGGCACCTCAGTATAGCTGTCTCTGTTGCAGCGGATATTTTACCCCCTTCCATAATACCCAATAGGCAAGTTCTAGCTTCCGGTTTTAAGGTGGTATTGAAGATCTTATTGATGCTATGTACAATTTCTAGCCAATACTGATAAAGTTTTGGGCACTTCCATACCATATGGAGAAGATCCCCCAATGCCCCACATCTGGGGCAATTACCATTAGGGTTCCTACTTATTTTCCACATTCTTTTAGGGGTATAGTATGCCATGTATAGAAAGAGCTTATGGGACATACGCTGTGACGGGGAAATAGATACCATATTCCCCTGTGCTAGGATCCTATCCCATTGGTCATCCTTGAGTGGTCCCAAATCCACCTCCCATCCCCTTCTACTCTTATCTGGGCCCTCTCCTTTCAGCGCTTTATCCTTAAGTTTTGCATATAGCCTAGAGATCTGTCCCTTTGTCTGCCTTCGATCAAGGAGTTCTTGAAGTAGGGGGGTCTTTGTCCTTTCAATAGTGAGTGTTCTTTTTACTTATATGACTGCTGTGCTGCATAAGGATCCTTATACCTGTTTCATGATTGGAAAAGGTCTTGCTCCAGAGTATTGTTTGGGAGGATTTGTAGAGCAGAGAGGTGTCATTACATGTGCATTATTGTTGCACTGATGGTAAGAGTCAGTCGTGTTGGGTGATGGTGATGGGCCCCCTACTGTTTTCATATCTGCTGGATGAGGTAGAGGGAGATCCGCTGTTGATTTGTTGAACTCTTTTTCTTACTTCTCTGGACTTTCATGCATAATTTATGAATTAATACATGTTAATTAATTTTTATATGCTCCACATTTTTTTCTTCGTATTGTGTATATTGTTTCCAGCAATATAGTGTGAGCTGCCATTTACGTTTTTTCTTTTTTTAGCACAACAATTTTACTTAAATGTACCCTTACATTGTTAGTCAATGGGGTAGTGCCCCTTACATTGCTGAACAGGTAAAAAGGGACACTGTGCATTGGTGACCATTGTAAACGACGCCCATACAGTGGTTGTCACTAGAGGAGTGTCCCCTTATGTTGGTGGTTAGTGGAGAACTGCCCTCACATAGATGGTCAATAGGAGAAGGAACCCTTCAATTGAATGTCAGAGGAGAAGTGCCCTCTTATATTGGTGGTTGGGGGAGAAGTGCTCCCTTATATAAGTGGTCAGTGGGAGAAGGGGCAATCAGCTGTAAAAATGCAGCCTTACAGACTCTAGGCTCACCACATATTGGTAGGAAGCTCCCAGTAAGTTTATGCTCTCTTTTTGGTAATGTCCCTTATTTCATGCATAAAAGTAAATATAATGCATCATATGCGTGGATTTGGGTTGCTAGAATTTCAGCTGTTGCTTTGGATGTGTTTTGCTACCTTCTGTTTCATTCTGATTATACATTTTCATATTATCACTTTGAAAAATGTCCTGGTTTGCATGTTTTATTGGTTGTGACCTCTGGATTGTATTCCAACATGACCCTTTGTGCACTTTAGTTGATAGTCAATCTTTTTTTTCTGTCAGCTGTCACCATCATGGCCTATGTAACAAATAGTGATCTTAATATAGTCATCAAGAAGGGCAAAAAACACTCACCTGTTTCTACTCATCAGTATTCTATGATATGAGAACAGTGAGGCATCGCTCCTTCTCTGATGGGGGAGATTCAACTGTGTTTCTGTGAGCAACAGGACTGCTAGTGTGACATAATTCTTAAGGACCTCAGCTTGGAGCTATGTCCATCACCACCATCAAGAGCAGTGATTAAATTGGTTGTAAACCTCTGACATGGAATATAAACAAAGCATTTCCCTCTACTACTTGTACTTGTCTCAACCCAGAACACAAAGTGTAATTTCTGTCTGCATGACTCACTTCTGGCAGGCTTCCCTGATACCAAGAGATAAAAAGGTGACAGGGTAGAGAGCTCCAGCACACAACATGTGATTGACAGCCTCAGCTCTGTTCCTATAAGCATAAACAAGCTATATAATTGTGGACTTTGAAGGGTCCTAGAGAAGAGAAGTCTGCAGATAAACAGGTACAAATTATAAAGGAAGATTGGTTTCATTTCTGTGTATAATACACTTCACTTGCTATATGTAAGTCATTTCACTTGCTATATGTAAGGGTTTACAGCAACTTTAAGTGGTGGAACTCCTATTGTTGTACTTTGGGCAGAAACTACCATCTGCTGGTGTCACAATATTCCAATAGCTTTTAATATAGTAACTAGAGTGTTTATAAACCTGTTACCTGAACATAAGCTGCGCAATAAAAAATGACAGTTGGAGTTCAGTAGTTAGTCTCTCAGTCCCGTAAGAAGTGTCCTGCCAAATATTCCTAGATATGGAGTTTTTGTGGTATGTTTTGGAAAGAATTTCACTTTTGTAGGTCAGGCTAACTGACCGTAATATTTGAGTTATGGATAGATGTGTGTGTGTGCACTGAGTAGACCAATAGCTTTTGACTCACTGTAATTGTTAGATCTTCCCAACAACTTTTCCTATTTCTCTCCTGCTACACCATGAAGTCTCACATATTCTTTTACAGCTGGAGGACATTTACTTTACTGGCTGAATTTCCATAATGTAAAATAAATTATACAGTAGAGTGGTATCTCCAAGTAGAAGCTGCAGCAGGAAAGCAGAGCTGAGAATTCAGGTGTACAGAAAGGGATAGAGGATGGGCATCTCACGGCTTTACTGAGGTCAGACTTTTTCTTACCTCCCGTACCTTTCCTTCATGGACCTTCATTCAGGAGACCCACAAGGCCTCTGGGGAATCCAGAATGAAAAGGGGATTCATTTTAGATAAAATGATAATTCTCCCGCTCTACAAGACACTGGTCTGGCCGGATCTTAAGTATGCTGTCCAGTTCTGGGCACCAGTCCTCAAGAAGGATGGGTTGGAACTGGAGAGATTCCAAAGAAGGTCAACAAAGCTAATAAATGGACTACAGGAAATACTACAAGCATTAAACTTATTCTCTCTGGAGAAGAGACGCTTGAGAGGGAATGTGATAGCAAAATACAAATACCATACTGGTGACTCTAGCATAGGGAAAACATATTTTAGTGAAAGAGAATTTAAAAAGACACGCGGCCATTCACTGAAGTTGGAAGAGAAGCGGTTTAAACTTAAACTGCATAGGGGGTTCTTTACTGTCAGAGCAGATATCGAATTCTCTTCCACAAGCAGTGGTATCTTCAGGGAGCATCGATAGTTTAAAAAAACTATTAGATGGGCACCTTAATGATCACAACATGCAGGGATATACAATGTACTATTGACATAAACACACGCGCACACACACACACAACAGGTTGAACTGGATGGACTGGTGTCTTATTTCAACCTTGCCGACTATGTAACTATGTAAGGCATCTCCTACGGAATTATACCACTATGTACAACTTTGCCATTGGGTGACCTCCCTGAGCCACAGCTTCACTTATTCTTTTCAATCCACAGCTTTTGAGCATGTCTGCTGACACTCCCCTGGGGCCCCAGATACCATCTCTTTGATCTATTCTTCTCTAAATGAATGCTACTGGTCTCTCCTCTTCTGTTTTCTATAAGTCTAGCTGGGATTGGGATCTCGGCACTTCTATTGACCCCAAAGATTGGAGCAAGGCCTGATCTGCCATTGCAAAATGCTCCTTTAACACGTGTAGCCTGGAAGCAGACTACAAGGTCCTTTTAAGGTGGTATTGAGTCCCGGCCCACATAACAGGCTTGAACCCTTCCTACAGTGATAGATGCTTTAGAGCAGAGGTAGGGAACTTTTTTGGCTGAGAGAGCCATAAATGCCACATATTTTAAAATGTAATTCAGCGAGAGCCCTACAATATGTTTAAAACTATTTTTTTTTTAATCGACTAATTTCAATTATAACTTTAATATCCACGTCATCTCCCCCACTGTAATATCCACATCTCCCCTACGATTGTCTGCTTGCTGACCACTACACAGGCAGGCAGATCCACGAGCAGTTGAGGCGGGTGATGATGACGTCAGCGCGCCGCTCACCTAGGCCGCCGCCGGGTGTACCAAGATGGCCTCAGCTCCGGAGCTAGGCCGAAGCTGCGGCCTTTCCTATGGGCTCAATCCACAGATCGGCACACCCTCCAATCCGCGGATTGATAGGTGAGAGCCAGATGCAGCCATCAAAAGAGCCACATCTGGCTTGAGAGCCATAGGTTCCCTACCCCTGCTTTAGAGGTTATGGCCAACGTGGTGATGTGGTCCATATTTGGTGGTCATGCCCATGCTTAATGGAATTCTGGTCCCAGGTCTTTGGACTTTTATACACTCTGTTTCACTGTTTCACATACCTATCCGTAAGGATGCAAAACTGATTGCATTGCTTGATTCAGAGCCTATATCCAGAGCCTATTTTCATATCAACAGAAGCTTGCAACTTACCTATTTATTGCCACTAAATGTGCCATTGCCAAAGTCTGGAAGTCACCTTCGGTGCCATATGGGCTCCTTGATGGTCATATGCTCTCTCCACCCTGCGTCCGACTAGCCTGGGCACGTTATAATCTTTGTGGCTATGGCCCAAGCCTGCAGGACTTCCCCTAAACACACTCCTCCTCTCCTCCTCCCCTCCTCCTTTTTTTTAGATTTTTCCTATGTTTGTATGACATGTTTTGCATTGTGTAACCTCTGTGTGGGTGACTCATCTATCCTTCAGTTTCCCTATGGTATAACCTTGAGCCTTGGTTTAGGTAACTTATCTGGACCCACAGCCCCCAATGTGGTATACAAACAAGGTGCACAAAACTTCACCTTGTTTGTATACCATGGTTTGCATTGTGTAACCCCTGCGTGGGTGACTCATTGTATTGTTACCTGGGATAGGAATGTATACATCCAAAACCTGAAAATTTGTTTAGAGTGGCTGTCCTTTTAAATAATGCAAGCACCATGTTGGAGCCTTTAATACTGCGGTTATTACTGTTATGGGAATGATATTCTTTGTCTACAGTAATGGCTTTTCACACTTCATCTGTGTAATAACACCATTCCAATCAATCAAATGTACAGCTCAGCCAGGTGAGTAGTGTTTGCATTTTTTCCTCTACTATCAGCACTTGCCCAGCATGTGCAACCGGAAAATTGTGCCATACTGTGCGTATTACAGTAATCACATAGTAAGCAAAAGGAGATTACATGTCACCCTTGTCACTCAAAGTATAAAAAAAGCAAAATGTGTTAGGAACCTAATTAGGTCTAGGAAAATAGCGATTACATTTCTTAACGACGACCACCTATGGTGGATGTACCATGATGAGAAAAAACTTACAGGAGCACAATCACACTTTATTTCTGAGTAATCTGTTGAGGACAAAAATACTTTCTTGGACTAATTTTGGAGACAGCAGGTGCTTTGGTGCTCCAGCAGCCAGACGCACATCTTTACTAATTAGAATTCTTGTAGGGTAGATCTTCTATGGGCAGATATGCAGGGAGGAGGAGGGGGCATGCTGTTTAAAGAATAAAAAAAAATGATTTTTAAATTTAATTCTGTGAAATGCCAAACATGGAATAGCGCATATGGAAATCTTAACACTGGACTCCTATTTCAGTGGCATAGAATGTTGAGTTTCTATAGATAAACATTTGCAGACTCTGGTGTCTCAGGAAACCCAAGAATTAAATAGTATTTTGCAAGGACACAATATACAGTATGTTATGTAAAGGCTTTCCTCAGAGTTTTAAAGGATGTGTCCTTCTTATGTTGTCAATGATTTAGCTTTGATGAAAAACTAAATATACCCTTAGATGTAGTGTTTTGCTGTTCAAAAAAAAGGGTGACAGTGACTTTGACTTATTATTTTCTGTGAATATTCTCATTTATCCTGGTCATGGTATAAGCTAGTAGTTGTCACAACCAACTAGACTTGTACTGTAATGTACTGATGACATTTGCATTTACATTGTTCCAGTGACAGCCAGGAAGATGCGCAAGTATTTATATGCACACATGTAACACAGAAACCTTAATCCAATCACCATAGAATGTGCACATTTTGTTTGCCAAAGAACAGGATAGCAGGTGTAAAAGTTGTGGTACCACCCTGTTCTAGTTACATACACCTATCCTTGGTGTCATGAAGTCTGCATAGATGTTGTAGTGGAGTGCCCTGTGACCATGCTCAGATGCAGGTGCAGGCTTCTCTAAATCTTTTTTCCAGTATTCCTTGGGTTCCCACAAACACTTGAGCACCTGGACAGACCTAGGGAATATATGTTCCCCTGTCCCACCCTCTGCAGCTCAGAGAGCTCACACTTGATGAGGCAAGGGCATTTATGAATGCGATCTGCAATATGGTCCTCCATTGCTAGTCCTGGCATGCATGCAGCTGGGCAGGAGCCCAATAGCATGCACCTTCTACAGAAAACCCAGCCATTGCAAGAAACATTGTTCCTATTGTTACCAAAATACTGTGCATAAAGTGGGATGACCCTGCATTACCAGCCACCTGTCTGTGGTAAAAGCCCTGGAACTCCTCCAGCTACTCACCTGTTATGTCAGCCCAAATATCCCTTCATCTGTTAGTGCAGAGATGCCTACTCTGGATTTCATTGTGAGAGAAGCTGTTGCATAGGCTATGCACAGGTAGCTTTTTATATAATTTAGTAGCTGTTTATTTACTATACTGTATATTGAAATAATGTTCATCCTTTAAAATTTGTGGCAAGAGACTTCTATGGAGACTGTGCTGTACTACCACTTATGCCGCATACACACGATCGGACTATCTGGCGGACAAACCCCCGGACTTTGCAGCAGAGGTCCGCCAGATTTTCCAAACGAGCGGACCTGTCCCCACATGACCAGACTTTTCCGGCGGACCTGAAACAAACGGACTTGCCCACACACGGAGAAAAGTGCTCGTCACCGACGCTGGTAAACTGCTATTGGCCGGCTGTTTATCCACGTGATCGGCTGTGATCCTTTCACAGCCGGTCACTAAAATGTAAACAAACCGCGGTAACGAGATGTTACCGGGTTCTCCTCCTCACACACCGATCGTGTGTAAGGAGGAGATTGCGGTAACATCTCGTTACTGCCTACAGTGTACACCAATCATACTGATTGCCCCCCCCCCCATAAAGAGGACCTGTCACCACCCCTCATAGTGCCTGTCAATCACAGTCCACCAGAGTACCTGTCACAGTCCATCAGAGTATTTGAGTACCTGTCACAGCCCATCAGAGTACCCGAGTACCTGTCACAGCCCATCAGAGTACCCGAGTACCTGTCCCGGCCCATCAGAGTACCCGAGTACCTGTCTCGGCCCATCCGAGTACCTGTCACGGCACATCAGAGTACCCGAGTACCTGTCACGGCCCATCTGAGTACCGAGTACCTGTCACGGTCCATCAGAGTACCCGAGTACCTGTCACGGTCCATCAGGATACCCGAGTACCTGTCACAGTCCATCAGGGTACCCAAGTATCTGTCACGGTCCATCAGAGTACCCGAGTACCTGTCCCAGCCCATCAGAGTACCCGAGTACCTGTCACGGCACATCAGAGTACCCGAGTACCTGTCACGGCCCATCAGAGTACCCGAGTACCTGTCACGGTCCATCAGAGTACCTGAGTACCTGTCACGGGCCATCAGAGTACCCAAGTACCTGTCACGGCACATCAGAGTACCCGAGTACCTGTCACGGCCCATCAGAGTACCCGAGTACCTGTCACGGTCCATCAGAGTACCCGAGTACCTGTCACGGTCCATCAGGATACCCGAGTACCTGTCACAGTCCATCAGGGTACCCAAGTATCTGTCACGGTCCATCAGAGTACCCGAGTACCTGTCCCAGCCCATCAGAGTACCCGAGTACCTGTCACGGCACATCAGAGTACCCGAGTACCTGTCACGGCCCATCAGAGTACCCGAGTACCTGTCACGGTCCATCAGAGTACCCGAGTACCTGTCACGGGCCATCAGAGTACCCGAGTACCTGTCACGGCACATCAGAGTACCCGAGTACCTGTCACGGCCCATCAGAGTACCCGAGTACCTGTCACGGTCCATCAGAGTACCCGAGTACCTGTCACGGCCCATCGGAGTACCCGAGTACCTGTCACGGTCCATCAGACTACCCGAGTACCAGTCACGGTCCATCAGAGTACCCGAGTACCTGTCACGGTCCATCAGAGTACCCGAGTACCTGTCACGGCCCATCGGAGTACCCGAGTACCTGTCACGGTCCATCAGAGTACCCGAGTACCTGTCACGGTCCATCAGAGTACCCGAGTACCTGTCACGGTCCATCAGAGTACCCGAGTACCTGTCACGGTTCATCCGAGTACCCGAGTAGCTGTCACTGCCCATCAAAGTACCCGAGTACCTGTCACGGTTCATCCGAGTACCTGAGTACCTGTCACAGCCCATCTAAGTACCCGAGTACCTGTCACAGCCCATCTGAGTACCCAAGTGCCTGTTCCAGTCCATCTGAGTACCCGAGTACCTGTCACAGTCCATCTGAGTACCCGAGTACCTGTCACAGTTCATCTGAGTACCCGAGTACCTGTCACAGTTCATCTGAGTACCTGTCACAGTTCATCTTAGTACCGAGTACCTGTCACAGTCCATATGAGTACCTGTCACCGCCCTTCAGAGTACCCAAATACCAGTCACCAAGCCATCAGAGTACCTGTCACCAGGCCATCAGAGTACCCGAGTACCTGTCACCAGGCCATCAGAGTACCCGAGTACCTGTCACCAGGCCATCAGAAGAATACCCGAGTACCTGTCACCAGGCCATCAGAGTACCCGAGTACCTATTTGCAGCCCATGTCTCATAGAATATACGTTGGGGTGTTTGCTTTCCAAAATGGGGTCATTTTGTGGGTAATTTCACTGTCCTGGTGGTCCAGGACCTTCAAAAGTGTGATAGGTAGGAATGAAATGAGATGTGTCATTTATGCTCCTAGAACGCCTGAACGTACTACTTCAATGTTCGGTCTCTCTATGTGGCCAGGCTGTGTAAAAGTCCTACACATGTGGTATCGCCATACTCGGGAGGAGTAGCAGAATGTATTTTGGGGTGTAATTTTTGCTATATACATGCTATGTGTTAGAAATATCTTATAAATTGACAATTTTGTGTAAAAAAAAATGCGTTTTAATTTTTTTTCCACATATTCCAAAAACTTCTGGAAAAAAATTAACCATTCAAAAGACTCATTATTCCTCACAGATTATACTTTGGGGTGTTTGCTTTCCAAAATGGGGTCATTTTATGGGAAATTCCATTGTCCTGGTACTCCAGGGCCTTCAAAAGTGTAATAGGTGGATGAGAAATGAGATGCGTCATTTTTGCTCGTAGAACGTCTGAAGGTACTACATCAATGTTGGTGCTCTGTATGTGGCCAGGCTGTGTAAAAGTCTCACACATGTGGTATCACCGTACTGGGGAATAGTAGCGGAATGTATTTTGGGGTGTAATTTGTTGTATGTATATGCTGTGTGTGAGAAATAACCTGATAATATGACAATTTTGTAAAAAAATAATAATAAAAAAAATCTTCATTTTGCAAAAAATTTTGGGAAAAAATGACAACTTAAAAAAACTCACCATGCTACTTACTTAATACCTTGGGATGTCTACTTTGTAAAAAGGGGTCATTTGGGGGGTATTTGTATTTTTCTGACTTGTTAGTGTCTCAAGAAATCAGGTACACCTGATGTACTGAAGGCCTGATCATTTGTACTTTAGTAACTGTTACACATATCCATACTCTTCTTCTTTTTAGAAGCATTTTTTGTATTTGTATTCTTAATAAAATTCCATTGATTTTACCTCTTGGGTATGTGATTACCTAGTTCCTCTATCTGGTACCGGTTTAAAAGTCCCGGGGGTTGGTTACCCTCCAGCTCCTCTTTTCTCTTCCCCTATCCTGATCAGAAGTGATCAATTTTCAGTGATTGGCACCATAGTTTGTAGACTCCATAACTTTCACAAAGACCAAATAATATATACTAATGTGGGTTATTTTTACCAAAGATATGTAGCAGTATAAATTTTGGCCAAAATTTATGAAAAAAAATGACTAATTAGCAAAAATTTATGACAGAAACAAAGAAAAAGGCATTTTTTTCACAAAATGTACGTTTTATTTTATTTATAGCACAAAAAATAAAAAACTCACTAGTGATTAAATACCACTAAAAGAAATCTCTATTTGTGTGAAAAAAAGGATGCAAGTTTCATATGGATACAGTGTTGGATGACTGAGTAATTGTCATTCAAACTGTGAGAGCGCTGAAAGCTGAAAATTGGTCTGGTCAGGAAGGGGGTGTAACTGCACTGTATTGAGGTGGTTAAAATAATTTATTAGACAGCTCCAATGGTCTTCCGTCTTGGGGGGTCTTCTCGCCGGACTCCTCTGATATCTTCTGCTCTTTTGCTAGCCCTTTTACCCGGCTTTCTTCTTCGTCATCGCCGCCGCCACCCAGGGGTCTTCTTCTGACTTTGGGGTCTTGTCCTGCTCTTCGGGGGTCTTGTCCCCCTCTTCAGTTCTTCTACCGGGCCTTCGTTATCTTCTTATAGCTCTTTTACTAGCGTTGGCCTGGTCTTCTGTCACTGTCGCCGTCGTCACCGCCTTCTTCTCTTCTCCTTGCGATGTTGACACAATGCTCTCTCCGGCCGTAATGCTGGGGCATTGTGTCAACATCGCAAGGAAGAAGAAAAAGAGAAGAAGGCGACAGCAACAGAAGACCGGGCCAATGCTAGTAAAAGAGCTGGAAGAAGAAAGCGGAGGCCCTGCAGAAGAACCGAAGAGGGGGAAAAGACCCCCGAAGAGCGGGACAAAACCTCGAAGTCGGAAGAAGACCCCCGGATGGCAGCAGCGGCGGCAATGATGAAGAAGAAAGCTGGGCTCCTCTGCTAGTAAAAGAGCTAGCAAAAGAGCAGAAGATAGCGGAGGAGTCCGGTAAAAAGACCCCCCAAGACGGAAGACCACCGGAGCTGTCTAATAAATTATTTTAAAAACTTGTGTTTATTTTTATTTACACTTTTTTCACCAGGTGAATGGGTAGGAAAACATCGTACCCCACACTCATTCACATAGGTTGGGGGACCGGTATCTGGGGACACCCTTATTAAAGGGGGCTCCCGGATTCCAATAAGCCCCCCGCCCACAGACCCCGACAACCAACGACCAGGGGACAACATGGATCCAAGGCATCAACATGGGGACAAGGTGCTTTGGGGTGGGGGGGCCACAGGGCCCCCCTTCCCCAAAGCACCCCCACATGTTAAGGGCATGCGGCCTGGTACAGCTCAGGAGGGGGGGTGCGCACTCGTCCCAACCCCCTTTCCTGACCGACCAGGCTACGTGCTCGGATAAGACTCTGATATGGACTTGGGGGACCCCCACGCCATTTTTTCGGCGTAGGGCTTCCCTTTTAATTCCATACCAGGTGACAGGCCAGCGAGGTGTCAATCTCGCCGATGGAGGGGGCAACATTGATTTCCTGCGCTAGTCCCGTCTACCTGGAGCTGCGTTCAAAATGAACTGACTTTTCTCTGTGTGTGGGCAAGTCCGTTCATTTCAAAAGTCCGGCGGACTAGCACACAGAAGGGTGGATTGTCCGCCGGACTGCTGAGTCCAGCGGACAATTTTGAGTCAAAACTTCTTTCTAAGTCCCCTGGACTTTTGGAAAGAAAAAGTCAGCCGAAGCCCACACAAGTCCGCTGGATAGTGTGATCGTGTGTACGCGGCATTCGTGTCCTTTTTGACTAGCTGAAACATTGTTCTTAAAGTGATTGTAAAGGTATTTTTTTTAAATAACAAACATGTCACACAAACTTACCAGTTCTGTGCAATGGTTTTGAACAGAGCAGCCCTGATCATTCTCTTCTGGGGTCCATTGCAGGCGCGCCTGGCTCTTCCCCCATTCCAAGTGCCTCCATAGCAAACCACTTGCTATGGGGACACTCATGTGGGTTTGATCCCAAGTTGGGCTCTGTGTGTACATTGACACACAGTGTTGCTTGGCCCACCCCCCGCTTCCTCCTTACACAATTTTATTGACAGCAGCAAGAGCAAATGGCTCCTGCTGCTGCCTCCATGTCCAGAAAGAAGAGAGAGAGAGAGAGACTGTTGAGAACAGCGCATGATCGAGATCAGGCTCAGGCAAGTGTTTGGGGGGGGGGGGGGGGGGGCTGGTGGAGGGAAGCTAATGGTACAATACCTTCTGCTTTTAAAATAACTTTAAGAGCTCCTGTATGTACACCTGTTTCCCATTTTTACCCTCTTTGCATTGTTAAAGTGTAAACCCAAAAGCAAACAATTAGTATCTTGTAGCTTACTAGTCCTTAAATGTGATGCCTACATTATACTTTTTTAGGTTTCCCTTTATTTTCACCTGGTAATCCAGGCAGTTAGTGTGCTATTTTTGTTAACTTTCTCTTCCAGACCAAGCTGTATAGCAAAATTATCAATTAGAGGGTTGAATCAAACCACACAACACTTAAAGGGGTTGTAAAGGTTTTTTATTTTCTACATAGGTTCCTCTAAGCTAGTGCATTGTTGGTTCACTTACCTTTTCCTTTGATTTCCCTTCTAAATGTTTTTTTCTTTGTCTGAATATCTCACTTCCTGTTTCTCCTCAGTAAACTTCTCACCATCATCCGAGCTGGTGGTTAGTCAGCCAGAACAGCTTACTGAACAACTTACTGAGGAGGAACAGGAAGTGAGAAATTCAGACAAAGAAAACAAAGAAAAAAAAAACATTTATAAGGGAAATTGAAGGAAAAGGTAAGTGAACCAACAATGCACTAGCTTAGAGGAACCTATTTAGAAAATAAAAAATGGACCTTTACAACCCCTTTAAAGGTTTGCTTACAATGGTCATCTTTTATTTAGTTGGTTAAAAACTTCATGTTAAAAAGAAAGAAAAATGTCACTGTTACTGCTTGGAAAGTGTTAGCTGAAGTTAGGCTTTCATTTGTTAGTCACTCATGTAAAGTCCATGTAAATCTACTAGTCCATCTAACACTACTCTCTCCAGACAGTACTGCTCTCCAATGGTGTCTCCATTGCTCCTCCATAGATAGCGGAGACATCCAAAGACCATAGGAGAGGAGTTCATAGAAGGTGTCTTAGGCATCTGTCTGCTGCACTAAAATTGTTGATGTTTGAGCCCAATTACTGGACCCTCTTTACTTGCACTCTGCACTCACCTAATCCCCGGCCACTGCCCCATCACACTGGCAGGCGTCTGGCTAAGGAGTTTTGTAGTAGGGGTTTCTGGAGCAAGATGGGTTAACTAGTTCTATCATGTTGGACATTGATTGACAGAGCACATCAATGACCCTTTAAATCTGCCATGTCATTTCTTGGTATTGACATACATACACCATCATGGAGAGAGTGTTTTATTAAAAGGGGGATTTTGCAACTGGAAATCAGTTGGATACACAAACTGAATACTTTTTCCCCTTTTGATATGAATGTAGAGTGGGATGTCAAGGCATACATTAATAACGCATGACTTTCCCCTCCTCCTCTTTTCCATATTTTTTCATAATTTTTTATATTTTTCTTTAGGGCTGTTACTGATTAAAAATTTTGTGTTCGATTGATCGATTTGTTTTAATCGATTAATCGACCAATTTCGATTAATTATAACGCACATACAGATCCAACTACTTTTAGCTGATCTCCTTGCATTGCAACTCTGCATTAGTCAGTGGTAAATGTGGTATACACTATATACAATCACGCAACACTAGTTAGTTTCCACAATCCATGACTTAACTTCACAGTTCACACAAATACGTTTTAAATTCAAACTGTAGCACTGACGTAAGTAATTTTTTTTTCCACAGTAGTGTGACAATCTCTCCACCTCCGGTCTAACTAATCACTCTCACCTTATGGCATGGACCCCTGTGCAAACAGGTGGTCATGCAAGCGGGTATCAAAAGGGTTAACACGGACCATAAACTTCTCTCACGTCTCCTTAGATCTCAGCAAGGACGCCAGGTCAAGAGTAGAAAGAAAAGATCTAAGTGCTCACCGATTTAATTTTTGTGTTCAAACGCAAACTACTCACATAAAGATGATAAAAACATACCATTTAAAGCCGACAATCGTGATAGTTCCGTAGGGCAGCAGCGGGTGACTTCATGCTTAGCTCCTCCACCATACACGTTACGATCAATCAGAACTTCAATGTCACCGGCCTTCTTCCCCTTTCCCTTCGTTAGCAGATGGAGGCACTTGGGGTAGGGGGGAGAGTCTGGTGACTTCGATGTCCGTGACGTCACAGGATGTCCGATGGAACTCCCTGAAGACCCGGAAGTCGTCAGAGAGGTGAGTACCGGTCAAAAGAATTTTGATCGATCAAAATAATTAACGATTAACCACTTCAGCTCCGGACCAATAAACACCTTAAGGACCAGAGGTCTTTTTGCAATTTCGCACTGCGCTGCTTTAACTGGTAATTGCGCGGTCATGCAATATTGCACCCAAACGAAATTTGCGTCCTTTTCTTCCCACAAATAGAGCTTTCTTTTGATGGTATTTGATTGCCTCTGCGATTTTTTTTTGCGATATAAATGGAAAAAGAGCGAAAATTTTGAAAAAAAAAGATATTTTCTTCTTTTTGTTATAAGAAAAATCGAATAAACTAAATTTTAGTCATACATTGAGGGCAAAATTTATTCAGCCACATGTCTTTAGTAAAAAAAATGTCAATAAGCGTATATTTTTTGGTTTGCGCAAAAGTTATAGCGTCTACAAACTAGAGTACATTTTCTGGAATTTACACAGCTTTTAATTTATGACTGCCGATCTCATTTCTTGAGGTGCTAAAATGGCAGGGCAGTACAAATCCCCCCCAAATGACCCCATTTTGGAAAGTAGACACCCCAAGGAAATTGCTGATGGGTATGTTGAGCCCATTGAATATTTATTTTTTTTGTCCTAAGGGATTGAATAATGACAAAAAAAAAAAAAAAGTTGTCACTAAATGATATATTGCTCACACATGCCATGATTATATGTGGAATTGCACCCCAAAATATATTCCGCTACTTCTCCCGAGTATGGGGATACCACATGTGTGGGACTTTTTGGGAGTCTAGTCGCGCACGGCACCCCGAAAACCAATCACCACCTTCAGGATTTCTAAGGGTGCAAATTTTTGATTTAACTCCTCACTACCTATCACAGTTTCGAAGGCCATAAAATGCCAAAATAGCACAAAACCCCCCAAAATGACCCCATTTTGGAAAGTAGACACCCCAAGCTATTTACTGAGAGGCATGTTGAGTCCATGGAATATTTTATATTTTGCCACAAGTTGCGGGAATATTACAAACTTTTTTTTTTTTGCACCAAGTTGTCACTAAATGATATATTGCTCACACATGCTATGGGCATATGTGAAATGACACCCCAAAATACATTCTGCTGCTTCTCCTGAGTACGGGGATACCACATGTGTGGGACTTTTTGGGAGTCTAGTCGCGCACGGCACCCCGAAAACCAATCACCACCTTCAGGATTTCTAAGGGTGCAAATTTTTGATTTAACTCCTCACTACCTATCACAGTTTCAAAGGCCATAAAATGCTAAAATAGCACAAAACCCCCCCAAATGACCCCATTTTGGAAAGTAGACACCCCAAGCTATTTACTGAGAGGCATGTTGAGTCCATGGAATATTTTATATTTTGCCAAAAGTTGCGGGAATATTACAAACTTTTTTTTTTTTTGCACAAAGTTGTCACTAAATGATATATTGCTCACACATGCTATGGGCAGAAGTCAAATTACACCCCAAAATAAATTCTGCTGCTTCTCCCGAGTACGGGGATACCACATGTGGGGGACTTTTTGGGAGCCTAGCCACGTACGGGACCCTGAAAACCAAGCACTGCCTTCCGGATTTGAATATAAAATGCTACCAAAAAACCTGTTAGCGATGGCAGGGATCAGGCCTGACTCTGCGATCGCTGCAGTTATGTGTTTAGTGTTTTGTAAGTGACAGTGATCGATCGATACTGCACTTGGGTGGGCTGGGCAGAGGGGCAAAACGCAGGTGCTAGCAGGTATTTGGGCTGATCCCGCTAACAATGCGTTTTTTTGGAACCCTAAACTGCTGGGGACGCTAGTATAGATCTGATCAGATCAGATATTGATCTGTTCAGATTCTATACCACTACGGGAGGTGTATGCTTTGCGTGTGGGTGTTAGCGGTACTGGCACTAACCTAGCGCTGCCTGGGGCGACGCAGACCCTGACCCTAAAACCTAATTGATATCACCCGCCGGGTGATCAGGGGGTTAAACCTTTATTGGGTAATAAATGGTGGGTGCCCTGATGCTATAAAAAACAAACTAACCAGAGTCACCCGTAACACTTATACGGTGATCAGTGGTAGTGTCAGTGTAGTGTTGGTGCACACTTACTATTAGTCTTCTCCTCGTAGTCCGGTCAAAAAGACCGCCCCGAGGAGGATGACATCACTTCCTCCTTCCTGTGTAAACAATACACAGTGGGAGGAAGCTTCTCATTGGCCAGGAGCGATCCAGAGGGGGTGGCCGAAAACCAACGGCCATTCCCTCATCACGGAGCGCTCCTGGAGCGAACCGGACCGCCGTAACCAGCGGGAGGGGGTCCGATCGGACCCCCCACCCGCTGGAAGGCAGGCACGTACATCTACGTGATTGTGCCTGCCTGTGCCATTGTGTTGACGTACATTGGCAATACGGCGGTCCTGAAGTGGTTAATCAAGGAATTAATCTTTAATTTCCACAGCCCTATTTTTCTTATATTTTAAAAAAAATTGTATTTATTACTCGCATTGCTGTTTTTTGCACAATGTGTGTTTTCTCTTTTCCCTGTTGTCTTTGGTTTTTACATTTAGATAATTAGTTTGATGACTTTTCAAACTATTATAAACAGTATTTGAAACTGTTTGTACTATTGGAATAGATATTTTCATTATTTTTTATTTTTCTGCTGGCATAAAATGTCACTCTTTAGATATGTGTGTTGGCAGATTAATGTTGGGTTCCTCCCTTGGTAGGTGGTGTTTTTAAATTAACTTCTAAGTGAACACCTTTACATATGCTGGGATGATTAATAATTATCCCCTTCTAGCTTTATATATTTGCTTTTCACCTTGAACTGTATTTTTTGGATATTTGTCAATATTCAGTTTACAACAAATATGAGAACCAGCTTTTTTTGGCTTTTTGTAATGTTTTTTTTTTTCTGGTCATGCATATATCATTCTTTATATTTTTATTTTTTTATATTTGAACATCGAATGTGGTGTTTCTTTATAACATTTTACTTTTTGGTTCCTGGTCTGATATCAAAGTGAGGCCTGGTTTCATACTTTCTGGTTTACGTTTTCATGAGCCTTACCTCAATGTCAGAGGTTTGGTATATACTACGAATCCACACTGAGGCTTGGTTCTGATATGTCCCCTCCTCAGTTTTGGTTTTCTCCTGCTTCATGACTGACATAAAAAGCGTGGTGGCAATGAAATCAGTTGTGACAAAACATGTAGGGTGGAGTCGACGTATGTGACGTCATCATGCAGCCAATTCCTAGAAGTGGTTTGCGCCTGTCCCGGGATGTTTCTGTTTATACATATGTGCATATGAGGATGTTGTTTGTTAGTATAATTTTATGCTTTTAATAAACAATTGGCTTTTGCGGATTTACAATATGTGGTCTCCTGGTTCTTTTCCTATCATTATGATCACAAACATGACTTTGACGTGAGTGGTGTTATAGCTCATAGACCCCATGCTGCTGTGGAGCTACTTGCCTTTCTATGATAGAGGTTCATCTTGACTTCTTATAATGCGGAAGTCAATCAGTCAATCCCATCTGGTAAGCCTATTTAAAGTGAATGGGGAAGGTGTTCCCTTTTTACTTTTCAACATGGGCTTATATGGATGGGACTTTATTCTTTTTAGAAGTGCCTCATTTGCACTTAATGTCAGGGAAATGGATGAAGAATGGGTAATCCTGCCAGTACCCGTTATGGTTGCGTCAGACGAATCCCAGTGCGCATGCACGCAGGTGGGTGCGCGCAGACGTGCATGCACACCATGACAGATGTTGGTGCCCTCCTGGCCTATTTAAACCTACCACTGACACACGCAGGTTGCTGAATTTTCGCCAGCTTCCTGTGTCTCCTGTGCCTTGTATATCCTGATCCTTGGACTTCCCGCTACCGACCCAGCTTCCTATACCTGTTTATCGTGAACCTCTGACTTGACCCCCCAGCTTCCGTCCTGTCCTGTGCTCCTGTCTGTCTCATTGTGTTTGACCCCAGCTTGGCTGACTACTCTGCTATCTCCTACCCCCGTGTATGACCTGGCTTGCTGCTGTATCCATCTCGGACTGATTCCACTGTGTATGACCGATGGCCTGGCTAGTGACTCTGTTCCTGGTTCACCCTGCTGTTCCTGGAATCCCTCCTTGCATGGCTGCCAACACAGTTCCCCCCCACCCCCAGCTTCCCTCTGCTAACAAGCTCATCCAGCAGCAGTACCGGCAATCCGTGCTTTTTTCAACAACTAGACCTCACACCCGAGACTTGACACATATACCTAGTTGGCATTATAGCTTGAACCATTACATTTGCATTCCGTCGACTAGACATTGCACAATTTTTCTGTCTTTTGCTTTTATATGTTTGATTTATGCTTTTCATGTCTGCATATTTAGTGCTGTGCTTTATATATATATAATACTATATTTTTTGTATTCACAAATTATAACGATTGGTGTGCTAGTTGCTTATTCTCATTGCTTAGCACAATTTACATTTTTAGTTTATGACACATACAACCACCCATTAGGATGAATTACATAGTTAGTTAAATAGTAGGTGAGGTTGAAAAAAGACACAAGTCCATCAAGTCCAACCATGTGTGTGATTATCCATATTACATTGTATATCCCTGTATGTTGCGGTCATTCAGGTACTTATCTAATAGTTTCTTGAAGCTATCGATGCCCCCCGCTGAGACCACTGCCTGTGGAAGGGAATTCCACATCCTTGCCACTCTTACAGTAAAGAACCCTCTACGTAGTTTAAGGTTAAACCTCTTTTCTTCTAATTTTAATGAGTGGCCACGAGTCTTGTTAAACTGCCTTTGCGAAAAAGTTGTATCCCTATTGTGGGGTCACCAGTATGGTATTTGGTATGGTATTTGTATATTAAAATCATATGTCCTCTCAAGCGTCTCTTCTCCAGAGACAATAAGTTCAGTGCTTGCAACCTTTCCTCATAACTAACCTCCAGACCCTTCTGAGAACTGGACAGCATACTCCAGGTGCGGCCGGACCAGAGTATGGTAGAGCGGGAGAATTGAGTTGATACCCTTTTTAATGCATGCCAATAATCTTTTTGCTTTGTTAGCAGCAGCTTGGCATTGCATGCTATTACTGAGCCTATCATCTAACAGGATCCCCAGGTCCGTTTCCATCCTAGATTGCCACAGAGGTTCTTCCCCCCCAGTGTATAGATTGCATTCATATTTTTGCCACCCAAATGCATTATTTTAAATTTTTCTACATTGAACCTCATTTGCCATGTGTTGCCCACCCCATTCATTTGTTCAGATCTTTTTGCAAGGTTTCCACATCCTGCAGAGAAGTTATTGCCCTGCTTAGCTTAGTAGCGTCCGCAAATACAGAGATTGAATTGTTTACCCCATCCTCCAGGTCATTTATAAGCAAATTAAATAGGATTGGTCCAAGTACAGAACCCTGGGGGACCCCACTGCCCACCCCTGACCATTCCGAGTACATCCCATTTCTCACCATCCTCTGAACTCGCCCTTGTAGCCAGTTTTCAATCCATGTAATCACCCTATGGTCCATGCCAATGGACCTTATTTTTTACAGTAAACGTTTATGGGGAACTGTGTCAAATGCTTTTGCAAAATCCAGATACACCACATCTAGGGGCCTTAATTTATCTAGCTCGCAACTCCTCCTCATAGGAGGTTAGTAGATTGTAGATATGTGTAATTAGTTTCGTATGCTTTGAAACTTTGTATGAATTTCCAGAAATCTGTACATTCGTACAAATCCCAAATATGAATTTATATGCTTACATATTCTGTACCAAATACGAAATTTCTTTTACGAATTTCAGATCCAGATTCATAATGAAAATTCGTAATTGTTGCGAAAAGTTAACAAACCTAAAACTTAAAACCCCAGGAAGTCAGCACAGCACAGGAATGGTGGGAACCCCTCATAATGGGCAAATCCGGTGTACACTCAGACCTGGGAACTCAGCACAGGGATGGTGGGAACCCTTCATAATGGACACAGCAGTTGTACAGACCTGGGAACTCAGCACAGGGATGGTGGGATCCCCATGGGAATTTCTATGCTTATGAAATTTCGTAACGCATTTCGGGATTTTGGATCCAAATTCCGTTACAACAGAAACATATCTGGTGTTTTCTTCACCAATAAGAGGAAGTTACGAAACGTTTACAAATCTAACAAAAATTTGTATTTCGTACGAATCCAAATTGAATTTTGAACATGAAATATGAATTAATTTTTGTACAAACGAATTTTTTTTATTGACGGCATACATGTCTAGTAGATTGGTTGGGCAAGAAAGATTCTTCATAAATCCCTGCTGATTACTGATACCATTCTCATTACTAAAATCTTGTATATAGTCCCCTCCAAGAGTTTACATACTATTGATGTTAGGCTAACTGTCTGTAATTCCCAGGGATGTATTTTGGGCCCTTTTTAAATATTGGTGCTACATTGGCTTTTCTCCAATCAGCTGGTACCATTCCAGTCAGTAAAAATTAGGAACAATGGTCTGGCAATTACTTGACAGAGTTCTCTAAGTACCCTCGGGTGCAAGCCATCTGGTCCCTTATTAATGTTAACCACTTGCCGCCCGCCCTATAGGCAATTGACGGTGGCAAAGTGGTTTCATAATCCTGATCGGACGTCATATGACGTGATCAGAATTATGAGCCGCTGCGCGCCCCCGGGGGCACGCATCGTGGCGATCGTTGTTGCGGGGTGTCAGTCTGACACCCGGCATCTACGATCTCGGTAAAGAGTCCCTGACGGAGACTCTTTACCACGTGATCAGCCGTGCCCAATCACGGCTGATCACAGTGTAAATGGGAAGAGCCGGTGATCGGCTTTTCCTCACTCGCGTCTGTCAGACGCGAGTAGAGGAGAGCCGATTGGCTGCTCCTCTGACAGGGGGGGTCTGTGCTGATCGATTATCAGCACAGACCCCGAGGATGCCCACACATGACCACCAGGGACGCCACCAGACCACCAGGGAAATAGTAATCCTCCCTTGACCACCAGGGATGCCAGTCAGCACAATGGATGCCAAGCAGTGCCCATAATGGATGCCAATCAGTGCCCACAATGGGCATCACTGATTGGCATGCATTATTGTTTGGCACTGATTGGCATCCATTAGTACAGTATAACACCAATGCCGCCTATGAGTGCCCACCTGTGCCGCCTATGAGTGCCCACCTGTGCCGCCTATCAGTGCCCACCTGTGGCGCCTATCAGTGCCCACCCATGCCCATCTGTGCCGCCTATCCATGCCCATCTGTGCTGCTTATCCATGCCCATCTGTGCCGCCTATCCATGCCCATCTGTGCCGCCCATCCATGCCAATCCGTGCCAGCTATCAGTGCCAATTTGTGCCACCTATCAGTGTCCATCCGTGTCACCCATCCGTGTCGCCCATCAGTGCCGCCTATCAGTGCCACCTATCAGTGCCACGTATCAGTGTCCATCAATGCCACCTCATCAGTGCCACTTCATTGGTGCCACATCATTGGTGCCCATCAGTGCCGCCTTATCAGTGCCCATCAGTGTAGCCCCATCAGTGCCCATCAGTGAAGGAGAAAACGTACTTATTTACAAAGTTTTGAAACTGAAACAAAAAAAACATTTTTTTCAAAATTTTCGGTATTTTTTTATTTGTAGCGCAAAAAATAAAAACCGTAGAGGTGATCAAATACCACCAAAAGAAAGCTCTATTTGTGGGAAAAAAATGATAAAAATTTCATTTGGGTACAGTGTAGCATGACCGCGCAATTGTCATTCAAAGTGCGACAGCGCTGAAAGCTCAAAATTGGTCTGCGCAGGAAGGTGTTTAAGTGCCCTGTATTGAAGTGGTTAAGTTTCCCAAGTCTAATTTTAATTCTGTCCTCTGTTAACCATGGCAGGTGCTTCCTGTGATGTGTCATGAGGATAAACACTACAGTTTTGGTTACTGAAGCCCCCCGATTCCCTTGTGAAGACTGAGGAGAAGAATGAATTCAATACCTTTGCCATCTCCCCATCCTTTGTAACCAGATGTCCTTCCTTATTCTATATGGGGCCAATATGGTCTGTCCTCCTTTTTTACTGTTTACATACTTAAAGAATTTCTTGGGATTTTTTTGCTCTCCTCTGCTATGTGTCTTTCATGTTCTATCTTAGTCGTCCTTACATATCTTGTTGCATTCTTTATAAAGTCTGAATGCTGATGATGATCCCTCAGCCTTGTATTTTTTGAAGGCCTTCTCCTTTGCTTTTATATGCATTTTTACATTGGAGCCATCCAGGACTTCTGTTTGCTCTTTTAAATTTATTACCCAATGGGATGCATTGGCTAATGCCCTTATTTAATATGCTCTTAAAGCAAACCCATCTCTCCGCATTCTTTATTCCTAAGATTTTATCCCAATTTATGCCTTCTAGTAAGGTTCGTAGTTTAGGGAAGTTAGCTCTTTTGAAATTCAGTGCAATTTTCTCCTGACTATGTCTTTTGTCAGGGGCACTAACTTCTGCTGTACACACCATGGGTACAAACAGGGCACAACAGGTGCAACAAAGATATGGATGTCTCATCTGTGGGTTAGTTTATGGTCAACCCAGGTCTAGGCCTGAGTAAATATCATCACAATTGAGGGTGTCATGTGGTATGTACCATGTGTCTGGTCATTGGGCCGGTGGCAGTGAGTCCAGCCAGGTAGATGCCTCTCTGGAAATAGTGAAGAAGCAGGTTGTCTCTCCATCCTGGACTCTTAGATGGGCCAGGAAGAGGACACTGTAGCGGATGGTGCGTGCTCTCAATGCCGTTTTGACATGGTCAAAGGATTTGCTGAGCTTTTGGGTCTCCACCAAATAGTCAGGGAAATTCATCAACTCGGCATTCTGATATTGGAGGTCCCCAATGTTTCTAGAGGCATGCAGAATTTCAGGAGACTTAGAATGAAGGTTTGAGGGGGGATTCCAGGAGACCCTGGTTTAGGTGGTATGCACTGCGCTATTTGCACTGCGTAGTGAGGTGACAGGCGAGCGTCAGGGAGGAGGTCATGCAACATACCTTCTACAAAGCACGTGGGGTTGTTCCCTTATGCTTCCTCAGGTAGGCCGATAATGCGAAGGTTATTGCACCTGTTTCTGTTTTCGCCATCTTTGGCTCTGTACTCCAGGGCTTTCACTTTAGTTTGAAGGTTGCAGGGTGCAGCTCCATGTTCCGCAACTGTATCTTCATTATTGCTCACTTTTTGTTCAGTCTCAGCGACCCTGGACTTGAGTTTGTCTATGTCTTGGCATATAAGGCCCACTCCATCTGCACAGCCTCTATTTTTGCTGTTAACGTGGATTGGTAAGTGGCAATGGCCGCCATGACGTCCGCCAGCCAGGGGGTCGGGACTCAGCTGAGTCCATGGGGCCCATCTTTGAGGCTCTGTGGGTGCTCTGGGTAGTGCGAACCTCAACTCAGGGGTCGGTGGGCATCTAGGGGGGGGGTCCATTTGTGATGGGAAAGTCAATCTTTTGCTGCCTTTGCTACACTTTACGCCCGAGCTCCAGCGTCTCATTCAACTGCCTTAGGGCTCCTCACTGCACTCTGTATTCGCTGTGGGTAACTTGGAGGGAATTTTTAGCAGGGTCAGCAGGTTTCCAGTAGATTCACTCATAGGGATTGGGGCTCCCAGTCAGTCAAGAACCGAAGAGGGGGACAAGACCCCCAAAGTCGGAAGAAGAGGCGGCAGTGACAGAAGACCGGGCCACCGCTAGTAAAAGAGCTATAGGAAAAAAGCGGAGGCCCGGCAAGAAGAACCGAAAAGAGGGGGACAAGACCCCTGAAGTCGGAAGAAGACCCCCGGGTGGCAACAAAGAAGAAAGACGGGCTCCTCCACTAGTAAAAGAGCTAGCAGAAAATAGCAGAGGAGTCCGGCGAGAAGACCACCCCAAGACGGAAGAAGACCCCCGGAGCTGTGCAATAAATTATTTTAAAACCTTGTGTTTGTTTTGTTTACATTTTTTTGACCAGGTGAATGGGTAGGGATACATCGCAACCCATACTCATTCACATAGGGTGGGGGGCCGGTATCTGGGGGCCCCCTTATTAAAGGGGGCTCCCGGATTCCGATAAGCCCCGGAAGAGGCCCTTGTCCTCATCAACATGGGGACAAGGTGCTTTGGGGTGGGGGGGCTGCACGAAGCCTGGTATGGCTCAGGGGGGGGGCGCTCGCTCATCCCCACCCCCTTTCCTGACTGGCCAGGCTGCGTGCTTGGATAACGGTCTGATATGGACTTTGGGAGGACCCCCCACGCCGTTTTGTTTTGCTGTAGGGCTTCCCTTTTAAGTCCATACCAGGTGACGGGGCCAGCGAGGTGTCAATCTTACCCATGGAGGCGGCGACATTGACCTCCTTCGCTAGTCCCGTCTACCTGGAGCTGCGTTCAAAATGAACAAACTTTCCTCCGTGTGTGGGCAAGTCCGTTCATTTCAAAAGTCCAGCAGACTCCCGCCATAGTCCTCCAGGTTGTCCGCTGGACTTGTCCGGTCGTGTGTGGGCAGGTCCGTCATTCGGAAAGTCAGGCGGAACTCAGCTCCACCGTACTAAGTCTGCCAGATAGTCCAATCGTGTGTACGCGGCATTACAAGTAACATGACACCACCAAGGGAAAATGGCTAATTGGGCCCAATTTGGACATTTTCACTTAGGGGTGTACTCACTTTTGTTACCAGCAGTTTAGACATTAATGGCTGTGTGTTGAGTAATTTTGAAGGGACAGCAACTTTACACTGTTATGCAAGCTGTACACTCACTACTTTTCATTGTAGCAAAGTGTCATTCATTCAGTGATGTCACATGAAAAAATATAATAAAAGTTTTCAAAAATGTGAGGGGATGTACTCACTTTTGTGAGATACTGTATATATAATATACGGCCCGTGTCAGTAGAGCAGTGGATGGTGTCATAAGGACAGAGAGTGATGTCAATAGGGCAGTGGACAGTGTCAGTAGTTCTTATATATATATATATATATATATATATATATATATATATATATATATATATATATATATATACAAATTTTATATATATATATATATATTATATACAAATTTTATATATATATATATATATATATGTGTATATATATATATATATATATATATA
Organism: Lithobates pipiens; assembly: GCF_037356315.1. Taxonomy (NCBI): domain Eukaryota; kingdom Metazoa; phylum Chordata; class Amphibia; order Anura; family Ranidae; genus Lithobates; species Lithobates pipiens. The sequence continues at coordinate 93,529,971 of NW_027507790.1, read as the reverse complement.
TATATATATATATATATATATATATGTGTGTGTATATGTATATATATATATATATATATATATATATATGTATATATATATATATATATATATATATATATGTATATATATATATATATATATATATATATATATATATATATATATATATATATATAGGTGATTCTGCACTTCTGGGTAGGGGGTGCGAATGCTGATCAGTGGGTATCGCGGACTCGATGTCTGCTGGCACCCACCAATCATCAGCTAGAGAGATATGACTGCCATCTGCCTATGTAAACAAGATAAATGACAGAAGGGAAGGCATGGATCCTGTGTCTGTGCAAAGCAGGTACTAGGATGCATGTCTTCGTCTAGTAAAATCTCCTTCCACAGTTTAGTAAAACACTGGCTAGGCATGCAGTTAACCCTTTGATCACCCCTGATGTTAACCCCTTCCCAGCCAGTGTCTTCTGTACAGTGACAGTGCATATTTTTAGCACTGGTTCCCAAAAAGTGTCAGTTAGTGTCAGAATGTCCACCAATTTTGCAGTCCTGCTATAAATCGCTGATCGCTGCCATTACTAGTCAAAAAATAAATAAATAAATAAAAATATCCCATAGTTTGTAGACGCAATAACTTTTGTGCAAACCAATCAATATACGCCTATTGGGATTTTATTTTCCAAAAATATGTAGCAGAATATATATTCGCCTAAATTGATTCATTTATTTTTTTTGTTTATAGCACAAAAAAATAAAAAAAATGCAGAGATAATTAAATACCACCAAAAGAAAGCTCTATTTGTGGGAAAATATATAAAAAAAAGAAAGACATAAATTTTATTTGGGTTCAGTGTCGCGCAACTGTCTGGTAAAGTAATGCAGTGGCGTATCACAAAATAGGGCCTGGTCATGAAGGGGTGTAAATCTTCTGGAGGTCAAGTGGTTAATGTAAAAAAGTGGAGCACAGTCCACATAAACTGCATTCCTATAAACACACTAAGGAAATGAAAAAGAGACGGGCCAATAATTTAATTTCTGGAAGTTCCCCTAATTGCTGTAAACAATTGCACATATAGAGACTCAATTAAATGAACCCATCAATACAGGATTTTTGGAGATTTCCTCACATTAGTCTCCAACCTCTCTTTAATAGAGTAGTTGCAGTGCCATTTAAAAGGAGAAGATGTTTTTGTCATTGTTTTTACAGTTGATTTGCTGCTGTTTGCAGTCAGGCATTTGATAAATGGTCTCGTTCTTCACTGTGCCCATGGAATTTCTTACTATACCTCTTTGCTGATATTAGCGCAGTAGCTTACAGAAGGAATTCTTTCACTCTATACGCACAGGGAATGACCTAATATTGCAAACAATTTCATTTGCATTTCTCACTGCTACCGGCTTCAAGATAGCAATGGTATTTTTGATCTATAAAATCAGATTTATAATAATAATATAATGAAAATTTCTACTATGGTTATGGAGACATTTTTTTTAGCATGGAAATCAAGTTTATTCAGAAAGACTGTACAATATGGAATGTTATGCAAAATGTTATAACTGCTAGCAAACAACCGGATTTTTTATTACTCTTTGTTGATGACTTACATAATAATTTTGATTGTTTTCTTTGGGTTGCTGGACTTTCACATTTTCATTGCGCTGGCTGTATAAAAGGAGAAGTAAGGATACGGTGCTTTTAGACTTACTTATTCTGGAGGTCACAGAAGTGTCCTTCTTTCTGCACTCAGTGGCTAAAGTCCACTGTTGGCTGATATTACTCTGAAGGGTCCAGATTTTGGAGAGATACCGACTTGTCAAGAACCACCAAGATGCCTGACCAGAAGCTGGCTTCAACTTGGAGGGGCAGAGCAGAGAGGCAGTGACTGTTATGCCCCATACACATGGATGGAAATTGCGACGTAAAAGGTCCGATCGGATTATATTGTCCGAAAATCCGATTGTGTGTGGGCTCTATCTGACTTTTTTCGTCGGTAATTCCGATGGAAAAAAATTTGAGAGCAGGATCTCAAATTTTCCGACAACAAAATCCAATCTGACTTTTTCCGATCGTTTGTAGAGAATTCCGATTGGACAAAGTGCCACGCATGCTCAGCTCAAAGTATGAGAGCAAAGCTATTGGCTACTAGCCTGAACGTAGTCCCGTCGCAACAAACGAACGTCATCACGTTCCGAACGATTGGATTTTCCGACAACTTCGTCCGACCATGTGTATGCAACACACGGTTTTGGACAAAATCCATCAGAAAAAATCAGATGGATTTTGTGGTCAGAATTTCCGACCGTGTGTACGGGGGCTTACTCTCTGACACTCTCTGTTAACTGAAGACCGCAAACTGAGTGATTGCCAGTCTTTGATCATTTAGTTCTTGGCCTAAGAGGCAGTGGGTGACAGATGCAGGTTCAGATCAATGCTACATCTACCTAGGTGAGTATGGATGTTTGTTATTTTGAAATCCTATACTTCTCTTTCAAAAGCACTGTACACCTACATTAGGGGTCTTTCAAAGGCTGATCTATTTTTAAAAATGTCTTTTGACACTTGTCATATGATGTCCACTCAGAAGGACAAATGTTCTGCGTGGCCGTCAATCTGCTATAGGCCGGGCGGGACATTTGTCCTTCTGAGTGGTCATCATATGATGTCTTTTCAGGAGATGCAGCTCACGCATGCCGCTCAGCGGCACAATCTGTCAGTATCATGTGACTGGTATCATGTGACCGCTGTGACCAATCACAGCAGGTCACATGACAGTTGTAAACAATGGATGGCTTCATTTCATGCCATCCATTGTGTAAAATTGTGTTGCTAGCTTGGTCAATGTGATCACATGGTACAGACAGGGCCAATCACAGCCCATCTGTACCATGTGATTAGCTTTGAGCAGTTAACCACAACCAAACAAACTGAATGAATCAGTTTCATTAAGTAAAATGCTTGTTTATGGCAATGATCATTTCCCCAGAGTGTTACAATGTTAATATGGTAACATTATTTTGCTCTGGTCACAGTTTGCAAAATTAAAAAAATAAATGTAATAAAAAATGAAACACACTTGAAAAAAAATGATTACATTTTTTTTCCCCAGTCAGTATCCCTAATCACTGTCACACCGGTTATATGACTACTCTGTACTGCGCTGGTGACAGTATGTAAAAAAATAAATATTATTACAAAGAATGACAACTTCAAAAAACTCGCCATGCCTCTTACTAAGTACCTTGGACTGTCTACTTTCCAAAAAGGGTCATTTGGGTGATATTTGTACTGTCCTGACATTTTTGGGCCTCAAGAAATGAGATGAGAAATTAGAAAAACCCAGTGATTATTAAAAACAACCAAAAGAAAGCTCTAGTTGTGTGAACAAAGGGTTAAAAATGTAGTTTGGGTATAGTGCTGCATGACTGCTCAAATGTCATTCAAAGTACAACAGTGCGGAAAGCTGAAAATTGGCATGGGCAGGTAAAAGTGCCTGGTAATGAAGTGCTTAAAGGGAATGTAAAGGCAGAAGGTTTTTTTTGTATCTTATTGCATTCTATGCATTAAGATAAAAAAAACCTTATGTGTGTAGCAGCCTCCCCAGCACCCCCCCCTCCCCCCCAATCACTTACCTATATACGGCACATGTCAGTAGAGCAGTGGATGGTGTCATAAGCACAGAGCGTGATGTCAGTAGGGCAGTGGACAGTGTCAGTAGTTTTTATTATTTTATCTTTTTTTTATTTGGTGAAATTTCAGGGGTCTAAACAGGGGGAATATGCACCCCATGGGGTGATTAGGGTGTGCCCAGGCACACCTGGCAGACCTATGATTAAGACTATCACTAAGTTTGTGTACAGAGACAGCCCAAAGTACTCAGGTGGGGTTACTCTGTAATAAAGAGCAGGGCATGTTTGTCACCACCTGTCACTGGTTGGTATGTCAGTTTTGGTCTAAAAAAACTTCACTGGATGTCAAGACACTGGTAGTCAGCATTGTAGCAACCAAAGACATGGGGCTATAAAGTGACAGCCTGATGGGAATTATAAGACACAGTGGAACCTCAGATTGCCAGTGGTTTATGAGTGTTTCGCAATACAAGCTGTTTAAAAAAATCCTGACTCGCTTTGTGAGCATTATCTCACAAGATGAGCAGGATTCAAGCCTCTGGTGTTTGCAGTACCGCATTTGGCCAGAGGTGCGGAGGCGCCGGTGACGCTCAGAGACATTTGGAGCCACTCAGAGACACTAGGAGACACTCAGAAACACTCCTTTGCCAAGTGTCTCCGAGCATCTCCGAGCACCTCTGACCACATGCGGTACTGCATAGACAAGCAGTGGGTGTGGAACGGATTATCTGGGTTTCCATTATTTCCTATGGGGAAACTCGCTTTGATATACAAGTGCTTTGGATTACAAGCATACTTCTGGAACTAATTATGCCCATAATTCAAAGTATTACTGTACTAGTTCCCCTTCAGGCTTGCTTTCATTGTGATTGAGAGTGAATACTGGTGGGCTGATACCATAGCCACTATTGTGCTTTCCGATATCTATAGAATATGCCCACTGCCTTTGGCTTGTAATTATAAGGGAGACAGAACTGATTGAAAACTAGTCTTTCAACTTTACCATCAGGCTCTGTCCACTGTAAATAGTTACATAGTTACATAGTTAGGTTGAAAAAAGACACAAGTCCATCCAGTTCAACCATAACATTTTTTTCCCTGGATCAACTTTACCTATAAATGTTAGTACCCCATTATATTATGTACATTTAGGAAAGCATCTAGGCATTTCTTAAAGAAATCTACTGAGCTAGCCAGAACCACTTCTGGAGGGAGTCTATTCCACATTTTCACAGCTCTTACTGTGAAGAAACCTTTTCATATTTGGAGATGAAATCTCTTTTCCTCTAGACGTAAAGAGTGCCCCCTTGTCCTCTGTGTTGACCGTAAAGTGAATAACTCAACACCAAGTTCACTATATGGATCCCTTATATATTTGAACATGCTGATTATATCCCCCCGTATTCTCCTCTTCTCAATAAATTCAGTTCCTCTAATCTTTCCTCATAGCTGAGCTCCTCCATGGCTCTTATCAGTTTGGTTGCCCTTCTCTGCACTTTCTCCAGGTCCCTGATATCCTTTTTGAAAACTGGTGCTTCTTACTAATGATTTGAACAGGGGGGAAATTATCTCTCTCTCTCTCTGGAGTCCATACCTCTCTTAATACAAGAAAGGACTTTGCTCGCTTTGGAAACCGCAGCTTGGCATTGCATGCTATTATTGAGCTTATGATCTACCAAAACCCCCAGATCCTTCTCCACTATGGATTCCCCCAGTTGAACTCCCCCTAGCATGTATGATGCATTAGACAGAGCATTGAGGTCGGCTTGTAAATTGGCGACATCCTGTAAGGACGTTATTCCACTGCATAGCTTGGTGTCATCTGCAAAGACAGAAATGTTACATTTGATCCCAGACCCAATATTATTTATAAAGGCGTTAAAAAGTAAGGGCCCCAACACTGAACCTTTGGGTACACCACTGATAACCTTAGCCCTTGTACACACGGTCGGAGATTCCCCCAACCAAATCTGTCGGATTTTGTCCATCGGATTTTGTCCGACGGATTTTGTCCGAAACTGTTGCATACACACGGTCGGAAAAAGTTGTCGGAAAATCCAACGCGATTGCGTTATTTCGTTACGACTGGACTACGTTCACGCTAGTAGCCAATAGCTTTGGTGTAGGAATTTGATCTGAGCATGCGTGGCACTTTGTCCGATCGGAATTCTCTACACATGATCGGAGTATGTCCGATCGGAGCATTTTGTTGGAAAATTTTACCAACAAGTTGGAAAACTTGGTCCGTCGGATACTCTGAAGGAAACAGTCCGATGTAGACCACACACAGTCAGAATATCCAACAAAACGGTCCGATCGGACACATTCTGTTGGAATCTCCGACCGTGTGTACAAGGGCTTAGACCAGGGGTATCAAACTAGCGGCCCTCCAGCTGTTGCAAAACTACAAGTCCCATCATGCCTCTGCCTGTGGTAACCATGATTTTAACTGTCAGCCTTACACATGAGCCATGTGTGGAACTGTATCGAACACTTTTGCAAAATCCAAGTATACCACGTCCACCGCCACCCCTCTGTCCAAGGTTTTACTTACCTCTTCATAAAAATAAATCAGGTTTGTCTGACAACTACTGTCTTTCATTAATCCATGCTGTCTGTTGCTTAAAATTTTTTTTTTTCTTTCCAGCAAGAACTCGTCTGTGTGGTCTTTAATTAAACGCTCCAGTATCTTCCCAACTATAGAGGTTAAACTACTATTCTAAACTATTTTTAGCCTTTTAAACATATTGCCCATGGGAATATACTTTGCAGTGAGGTCCCAAACAGTCTTTTTGAAGAATTCCCAGTTCTGTTCTGTGTTTATCGATGCCAATATTCCCTCCCAGTCTAAGTCCTAGAGAGCAGCCCTCATCCTTGGAAAATTTGCTCTCTTTAAGTTAAGAGTTTTTATCTTTCCCGTATGTATTTCTTGCTTACAGCTAAGAAATCTAAGGGGTATGGCCGTTATAGGGAACTAGTGCCACAATATCAGGCTCTGCCCATCCCACTGCTCAACTCCTTGTGCCTCCATCACTGTGTTGAGTAGTGTTGGGTGAACAGTTTGAGCTGAGCAAAAGTTAGACCCGGACATCGCCTGTTCGCCCCTTCGGTGAACACCCAAATTTGCAGGGCCCTCAGTGGGAATTTTGCATGTTCAGCGGTCCACAATACACTGGGTGCTTCATAGTGCATTCTAGGGCCCTAATTGGATGAAGCCAAATAGGGCACAGAGCACTGTCAGAGCCTTGACTGGACAAAGTGTTGATGACTTTCTCCAATCACAGCTCAGTGCTCATAGTCCCACCCCAAACTATAAAAGGTTCCTTCCCATAGAAAAAGTTTGCAGTGTGTTGGAGTGGAGATAGAAGAGGGCTAAGTTTGCTACTAGCGAGTTAGTGTATTCCCTTGTTGTGACTCTGAGTATAGCGTGTTAGTGTAATGTTAGTATAGTGTGTGAGTATAATGTGTCAGTATAGCGTAGTGTCAGGTTAGTGTAGTGCAGTGTTTAACACTGGAGGAGGAGGAGAATTCTGAAGGACTTCCTTTCCTCTCAAGGCCCGCTTTATGCAGACACCATTCTTGCAATGCCACCGAGCACACAAGAGAAGAGGGAGGAGGAGGTGAAGAACTTTTTGCAGCAAGGCCAATTCTTGCTTTCATCAAGAATACCTCTAGAACAGGGATATGCAATTAGCGGACCTCCAGCTGTTGCAGAAATACAAGTCCCATGAGGCATAGCAAGACTCTGACAGCCTCAAGCATGACACCCACAGGCAGAGCATGATGGGACTTGTAGTTTTGCAACAGCTGGAGGTCGGCTAATTGCATATCCCTGCTGTAGAAGGTTATGGGGTGAAGGCACCACCAATGCCCAAAGACTAATTAATCCACGACTGCTTGACTGGGGCATCAAATTTCAGTTTTTTACAGTAGGGTCAGTTCTTGCTTTCATCAAGAGTACCTCAGAGATTACAGGGTGAAGGCACTACCAACACCCAAAGACCAATTTTTCTACAACTGTGTGTTGGAGGTGCCAAAAATTTTTTTTTCACAGCATGGCCAATTCTTGCTTTTATCAAGAGTACCTCTAGAAGGTTATAGGGTGAAGGCAACATCAACACCCAAAGACAAAATTTTCTGCAACTGTTACTTATAATCAAAGTCTGCGAAAGAGACACCAGAATTTATCTAAAAAAAAATTGTTAATCTTGGCCTTAGTGTACAGTACTATAATTTGACTTCTTCAAATAAGGCTTGCTCACTGTGATGCAAAAATGTGTTATTTCCATCCAAAGTCTGCCAAAGAGGCACCAGAATTAATCTAAAAAAATCTCTAATCTTGTTCCGAATGCACTAAATTGTGCACTAAATTGTGACTAAAAGCTGTAAAAGTCACACATACCTTGAAATGCTGCCTGTTTGTGAGAGATAGCATTAGCTTTTACTAACAATGTCCATAAATTGAAGGCAGAGGATAAGCTGCTCTACTTGAGCTACTTGCCCACCACAATGCTGCAGAAATATAAACACTTGGGGGGGCATACTGTATACTGTAATTCTGACATTTACCAACATTCAATGCAGGTGAATCTTCTTGTTGAATGTATTTTAAATTATATTGATTGATTCATCACCAGTGAATGTTTGGTGAAAGTCACATTTACTTCTTTATAAATAGGCCCCTAAAAGGTACAAGAAAAAAAAAAAAAAGCAGAACAGCTCTAACTTGTATCATGTGGATATTTTTTTTTCACTAATTTTCAGTGAAATTATAATTTTTAATCCAATCATTAACTATCATGCTTCTTCTCATGCAGGTTTTGTTAATGGCTTATGCTTTCTAGATACAGATAAATTGCTCCCTATATTTTATTACCCTATAGTCATTAAAAGACAATAAACTGTAATTGCGTGTGTGTATTTCAGATACTTTACCTGGCTATACAGAGAGTTGCAGAAGGAGTCTGTGCTCATACCTCAGACATCTGGTACACACACACTTCCAGCAGGGTAATGATAGAACAAATGATTGACACATGCTGCTCAACTAATTGCTCAACTGAATACAGTCATTTACTATGAATATCCTGTGTTTTCATGGTTCAGCTTATGCTTAATATTAAAGGAAGGAAGGTAGGATCTGTGCTAACAAGAGCAAGCATAAAAATACCATGCTGCACATTCTCATTTTCTTGTTATGCCCTTGGAGAGTTATCACGTTGAAGCCTACAGTAGGAAACTTTTATGCCTAGAGAATAGACAGTACACTTTCATTCACACAGTTTTCTTTAATATCTTATATAATATTGTAAAGGCTGATATTAAATGATATATGTGTGTGTGTGTGAAAACGGTAAATTAAACTTTAAAAAACATAGCCTACCCGATGAGTAGAAACTCATCCAAGCAATGGTCTAGTCTAGCGTACCGGTCCACCTCTGTCCCTTTTATTGTAGTGAGCTTGAAATAAAATAAAATGGCAGTATTACGACTTTTCTCAGATTAACCAGCCACTTACAAACATGCCTGAGAAGTTTAAATGTGGCTAATTCTACAGGAAGCAGAATAACAGGGAGTTAGATGGAGCATGTTCAAGATATTACTGTTCCAGTGAAAATATTAGGTGCTCTCTGGAATATGATTTAGTGGACTAAAAAGAAAGCAAAGTCAAGTAAATTGAAGGAATCTCCTTATATTATTACAGTTGAACTTAAACTAGTTGGATTGAATTATTAGCTACCTGACTGTTTTTACTCGTTGTCTGGAGCTGCTTTTTTTTTTAATTTCAAAGATTTTTATTTTCAAAGTACAAAGTACAAAGAAATACAGAAACACTTCAGGTGCCAACAACATAACAGAAGTAAAGACCAAAGTAGTCACACTACTGGACATCTTCGATACATACAAAAACCTTACGGTCCTCCGAAAGATTAAGCCGTAGGAAATCTGTACTTATAGCCAGTAATTACCATGAAAAACATGTATTCTATCTATATTGCTATAATTTAGCAAGAAAAAGGAGGAAAGCAGAGGGGCGGGAATCTGGGAGCCAGGGAGAACTTCCCAACACCCCTAATGGGAGCTCGCTGTGTTGGGCCGTCGCCCCCCCGAATCCCCGTTAGACCCTATTCCCACTGCAAATCTGCGAAAGGCACAGGGCGGCAAGGAATTATAAGGAACATCTTGAAGCTATCAGGGGAGACCCACCAATTCAGACAATTAAGAAATTGGAATTTATCCTGGGTCCCTTCTAGGTCAACCTAGATGATTTGGCTCCGGTGTGGCACCACCATCGCCTACTCTTGTAAAAGAATAAAGAGAAAGAAAGAAATAAAGGAAAGGAAAGAATTGAGGCTTTTAGATAAGGAGAACAAAGGGGAAAGGAGCGGGGGAGACAGGGGGAGCCAGGGGGAGCAATTGGAGCTCGGGCAGTTCTGTAGTAAAAGTATAAACTGAAAAGGGCGTCTTCAAGGGATGCAGACATTACGACCCGCGGGGCGGACGGGAAAAGAGGGAGAAACATTGAGCCAGGTGAGAGGAGCAAAATTGGACTATTGTTATTTAGCTGGTCCTAAGCGGTGGGACTCCCACAATGAGGGAGACGCCCACGTGTTTTGCCCAAGGTTCCCAAATAACCTCAAACTTCTCCTTGTAGTTTAGTAGACTACTCGTGACTTTTTCTTGTGTCATGATCCATGAAATCTTACGTTTAACAGCTTGGATCGAAACTTTGGGCTGTTTCCAAGCTTTCGCTATGGTAATCTTGGCCCCTAGCAACATATAGTGGATTAACACTCTAGTGGATTTGCCAGTCTGCGGGATAGGACCATTAAGAAGAGCTACCACCGGGGTTCTAGGTACCTGTATGCCCGTCACCTTAAAGATTAAGTTGAACATCTGCTTCCAAAAGGACCTAAGCTTTACACATTCCCACCAAATGTGGGACATACTTCCCGTCAACTCGCAGCCCCTGAAACAGAGGGGACTGGTTGAGGGGAACATGTGGGCCAACCTGGACGGTGTCAGATACCATCTAGTTATCACCTTAATATTAGCCTCTATTAGTGATATATACCTAACCCCTTTATAGGCTTTGTCAAAAGAGGAGTACCAAGACTCCAGATCCCATTGATGCGAGAGGTCCCTTTCCCAGGCTTCCATGTAGGAGGCCTTATTGCTATTCTGAGCTAGAGCCTGGTAAATCACCGAGATTCCACCCCTTTGGTCCGTGGCTTGTCCGCACCATGCCTCATAATCAGTAAAGCTAGGGGGAGCCGGTTTTTCTTTCCAAAGCCCCTTAAGGAAATGTAGAATTTGAGAAAATCTAAAGAGTTCCGAATTCGGAATCTCCAGTTTCTTTTTGCAGTATGCTAGGGTGATGGGGCCTGAAGCTGTGAAAAAGTGGCCAATCCGGTACAGCCCCTTATCCAACCACCATTTAAATGCTTTAATGTCTGACCCAGGTGGGAAATCGCGGTTGTTAAAAATGTGAGCCAGGGGGTGGGAGTTGGAGACTAAGGAAGAGTTCAGTTTCATTCGGTCCCAGAGAGCTAGAGATTGAGATAATATTGGAGAGAGGATGGGAGGCCGCTCCTTGTGAGGGATCCAGAGTAGGTAATCTAGGGTATACGTAGGAACAGCTTGTCTCTCTATGTTCAACCAGTCAGGTTTCTCAAGTCTAGAGTAAATTGTGGACAATTGAGCTAGTCTGGCCGCTTGGAAGTACCAAGACAGTTTAGGAACACCCAAACCTCCCTTTCTCCTAAGTCTGTATAACGTGTTACAAGGCAGCCGGTGTCCCTTTTTGCCCCAAATGAAGCGCATCATCTTTTTCTGAAGGGATTGCAGGTGGTCCGACCGGACGTTGATCGGAACTGCCCTGAATAAATATAGTAGCCTGGGGAGAAGTGTCATTTTGAGTGAATGAATTTTACCCAACCAAGAGAGGTTCCCCTGGGCCCAATTTCGCAAGTCTGCTTCTAATTTCTTGTAGGTAGGAGGGAAGTTGGCCGCATAAAGTTGTTCCACCTTGGGAGTCAGTTTGATCCCCAGGTAGTCTAGGAAATTGTCTTTCCATTCAAATTTAAAACTGCTTCGTAAGGTGTCAACCATGGACTGGGGAAGCGAAACATTGAGGGCATGAGATTTCGAGTAATTAACCCTGAGACCTGACGCCCTTGAGAAGGTGTCTAGGAGCTTGCATAGATTTGGAAGGGATGTGATAGGGGATGTAATGAAAAGGAGCACATCATCTGCGAATAGACCGCATTTATGTGTCTGAGATCCACAGGAAACCCCTTGTATATTGGGGTCGGTGCGGATTCCTATGGCCAGAGTCTCAATAGCTATAGCAAATATCAAAGGGGAGAGCGGACACCCTTGTCTGGTACCCCTCGCTATGTTTAGTGATTGTGAGTAGTGACCCAAAAGACGAATTGATGCCGAGGGTGTGGAATATAAGGAATGTAGAATGCCCATAAACCTATCACCAAACCCCCAGCGTTCCAGGAGTGAAAAAATATAAGGCCACTTTAAAGAATCGAAGGCTTTATGTAGGTCCATGGATAAAAGCATGCCCTCTTGTTTGGGATTCCCTTCCCAGTTGGATTGGAGGATCGACACTATATCAATAGCTCTACGGGTTAGATCCGGCCCTTGACGTCCCGGGATGAATCCCACCTGGTCTTTATGTACATATCTACTAATAAAGGAGGCTAGCCTATTGGAAAGGATTTTTGTGAGAATCTTTAAGTCATTATTGATTAAGGATATGGGTCTATAGTTCTCTACTTCTTCCCAGTTCTTATTCGGTTTAGGGATGACCGAGATGTACGCGGAGTTCAACTGGGGGTCCAGGGGGGATCCTTTGGTTAATGAATTGAAAAATTTAGCCAGATGTGGCACCAGGATGTCAACAAAGGTCTTATAGTATGGCGAGGAGAGACCATCCGGTCCTGGGGCTGACCCTGTTTTAAGAGATTTTATAACATCCTTAATCTCCTCCTCTGAGATTTCGGCTTCCATGAGTTCTCTGTGGTCCTTTGAGAGTGTTGGGATGGGCAAGTCCCTCAGTAAGGTCTCATCTACATGCCGGTCATCCCCTGATGTCGAGCTGTAGAGCTTGGCATAGTAATCCTGAAACGCTCTAAGTATTTTAGTGGGGTTGGCAGAGGGGGCTTGTCCTGCAGTTCTAATTTTGGGGAAAGTATTGGTATGAGTCTTGGGCGATAATTTGGCTGCCAGCATGGAGCCAATCTTATCCTTCTGGCAATGAAATTTGGCACTGCTCCACCGGATTTCTTTTTCTGTTCTGGCAGTCAAAGCTAAGTTTAACTCTAATCTGGAAGCGTCAACCAAGTCTGCCAGGGCCCTCGACGGGTCTTGTTTGTGTTGGGATTGTAGTGTTTTGAATTTGGTTTCAAGGTTTTTAATGAAGAACGTACGTTCCCTCTTAATGCGTGAAGCTATGGCTATGATTTTACCCCTAATCACGACTTTGTGGGCAGCCCATAGAGTCTCTGGTGAGATTCCTCCCACTGCATTAAGAAGGAAGTATTCTTTCAAGGCGTCTTCAATGTCTTTTGATGAGCTAGGATCGTTCAAAAGAGATTCATTAAGCCTCCAATGGAACCCCGCTACTCTTGTCACTACCTTGTGTATTGAGACGCTGACTATTGAGTGGTCTGACCAGGAAACATCAGTAATCGATGCTTTGTGTATAGAAGGGATCATCCCCGGCGGGACCAGGATATGATCAATTCTAGCATAGGATTGATGTGGGGAAGAATAGTGGGTGAAATCTCTCTTGGTTGGGTGCAACTCCCTCCAGGTATCTATCAGGCCATATTCATGTAGTTTCTTAGCAATAGATAGGCTAGCCTTAGTGGGACGTGTGAGTTGAGATCCTTGCGGTCTGGATTTATCGAGCCCTTGATCAAAAGCAACATTAGAGTCTCCCCCAAAAATTACCCTGCCCTCAGTGAGGGGCCGGAGAATCCTTAGAAGGTCTTGAAAAAATTTGGATTGACCCTTGTTCGGGGCATAATATGAAACTATGGTGTAAAGGACTCCCTCAATTAGGCCCTTGACCGGAGCTGCTTTTTTTAAAGCAACTAAATTGTAAAACTGCTATTTAAATTTGTAAATAGGATAATGAGTGTCAAGAAAATTGAAGATTTTGTTCAGTGCACATTGGGGTGTATTTACTAAAGGCATATAGGTAGGGAGCTGGGTAACTAAAGATAAACAAGGAAGGAGAAAAAATAGGCCTAGAATTGATTGCCAAGCTAATTAATAATTGTCAATGCCAGCTGATAACTTCCCATGGCTTCAAACACCACCTCTATGCTGACAACATCCACATCTATCTCTCGACTCCTCAACTCAGCACCTCAATCTACTCACGCATCACAAACTTACCGAGCGACATATCACTGTAGATGTCACACCACTTCCTCAAACTCCAAACTTTCTAAAACTGAGTCTGTAATATTTTCTCCTCCCCGATCCCCTCCCCATGACTTTACCATTGAGAAATATGGCACAACCATTGGTGACTCCACACATGCCAGGGTGCTGAGGATTATTCCTAGACTCTGAGCTCTTCTTCAGCCCCCACATCCAATCACTGGCTAAATCTTGCCACCTTAACCTCCACAACATCTCCAGAATTCACCTCTTCCTAACTAACGACACCACAAAAAAACGTATTCACTCCTTGGTTATTGCCCACCTTGACCACTGCAACTCCCTCCTCACTGACCTACTATTACACAGGCTACCCCCCCTTCAGTCTATCATGAATGCTGCTGCCAGACTAATACACCTTACTATCAAATCCGTGACTGCTGCCCCTCTCTACCAATCTCTCCACTGGCTCCCTCTACCCCACAATATAAAATTCAAAATACTAATCACAACATACAAGGCCATCCACAACATCGCCTCCAGCTACATCACCAATCTCATCTGCAGATATCGCCCAAATTGTCATCTCCGATCCTCCTAAGACCTCCTGCATTCTAGCTCCCTTGTTACCTCCTCTCATGCTCGCCTCCAGGTCTTCTCCAGAGCCTCTCCTACCCTCTGGAACAACCTGCCCCAGTATGTCCGGTCAGCTCCTACCCTGTACACCTCTAGGTGATCCTTGAAAACACACTTATTCAGGGAAGCCTACCACACCTCCACCTAAGAACTGTATTTGAGTCACCTCCATCAGATCATCCCCTGCAGCCATTACCTTTTGTACCACCTCTGCCTCCCTTTAGATTATGAGCTCCTATTCCTTCTGTATTGAACTGTATTGTAATTGTACTGTCCCCCGTTATATTGTAAAGCGCTGTGTAAATTGTTGGCGTTATATAAATCCTGTATAATAATAATAATAATAATGTTTTTCTGTACTTAAAGTGGTTGTAAAGGTAAAGAAATATATCTGCCAGACCACCCGTTCAATCTATCCTAAACTTTGTAAATGTTTTTATAAAACCATCCCTTTAAATACCTGCTTACATATCTTTTATGGCCGGTCATGTGACCTTCGGCCACTCTCCTCCTCTGATCTAAGGACAACAGTGGGAAGGGTTGAGATCCCCCTCTGATGTCAGCCGGGGAGGTCACATGACCGCTGTGCTGGCCACAAAGACCCTCCTGCCCTTAGATGGGGGAGGAAAGCGGCTGAAGGTCATGTGACCAGCCCAAAAATATGAAATAAGGTATTTACAAGCATTGTTTTATAAGAACATTTACACAGTGTAGGATAGATTGATAGAACAGAGTAAAAGGCAGTAAAATTTCTTTACCTTTACTGCCAGCTACTAATAGCGGCAGGAGAGAGGAGTGGAGACGGCTCACACACACACAGAATCTGCCAGACAGGGAGAGAGGGGGAGAGGGGAGAGCAGCGGGATGATGGAGGCATGTAACCTGACCACGGTAATCATGGATCAGTAGCCATGATTACTGTGGTCAGCACACACAGGGGGACATAAGAGCAGGCAGAATCAACCAGGTTTTTTATAGCTTGAAGAGCGACAAATTAGACAGCACAAGCACTGTGCTGTTTAATCTGCTATAAGGGTACAGGATCTCTTTTTTAGGGTTACAGCCATTTTAACTGTCATCAGAGGACTTCATTTTGTAGTAAATGGATCATTATGAAGCAGCAAGGCCTAGATAGATGGTGCAAGATAATGGAAGGGAAAGCCCATCAAACACTTGTGTGGCAGAGGCACCCTTGCTAGTGTGACAAAAATAGTGAGCAAACATTTAGTGGTTACACCAAAAGGTGCGTTTGTGGCTAATATGGCACTTTGTCACTTTTTGCAGTGTTATAGAGAGGGTCATTGCCTCCTGGTTGCCCAGCATTCAGGATACAATGAACTTCTGTGTAACACTACAAAAACAGTAAATGTTTACTGTTTATTTATGATTCTTCATAAATGGTCATTATTTCACACTACCAAGGGTGTTCATACAAGCCATTGACTAGGTTCTACCCACCATCCTTAAGTCCCCTCTGAGGACCCAGGGCTGGATTCCCCCTAGGCACCCAATGCGACCACCCACTTCCTGTGTAGAGACAGGGGTATTTTCCACATGTATAACTATAAGGTTGATTTTGGCAGGTTGTAGCACTGCATTACTTGTCTGCATTTTGTTGATCATAAACTTTGGCTACTCACAACCTCAAAAAACGTAAGTGTTTTTTCTTATCTTTGTCAAACCATTACACATCCAACAACACTGCATACTTGCTACACCGTAAGCACTCTACCATCTCTCATCTTATGTTCTTTTTTATAGTGGACATCATGGAGTTCTTCCCTGCCAGAGCTGCTACTGAGGACCTTCACCCCATAGATAGGTGGTAGATTTTTGGAGATTCTATAATTAGTATTATCAATAAAATAATTTATAAACAGGCTTACCTCAAATAAATGGTGTGAATTCTCGGTTCCCAGGGTTTGGCATGGGATGAACCAGTTTAGTAATATCTGGAAAAAGATTAAGCACGACCCAGGTGTCCAAAAGAAGCTTTGAAATTGAATGCTGACAGCAATGCTCGGAAGCAAGCCCATGCAAGCAACCCCTTAGAAAGTGGCTTTCTATGGGGACACTCACCAGAGGGGAGGACCAAGGAGTGTGAGCAAAGGATCCAAAAAGAGGAGGTCTGGGGCTACTCTGTGCAAAACCAAAGCTTTATAACCACTTCAAAGTTGTATTTCAACAAGGTGGGAGGAAATAAATAATGGATCAAATTGGGGAAGATGGGAAGTGGAATATAGCAGTGGATAAGGAGATCTCATTGTTACAAAGTAGCAGGCATCATAAGTTATAAAACAAAAAAAAATTCTGTAAAGTTTTTAAAATTAAAGTGCACGTTTGCAAACAACATAAGTCTGGTAAGCAAAAAGGAAGAGCTAGAGGTTTTTAAGTGTAAGTAAAATTAGCTGGCGTTGCACATAATTGCTTCCTTATGTGATTGAGCAGTTAATATTCACAGCCATGTTTTCAATGTATAGTATTGGAAAGCAGCGTGAGATATGACGCTTACCAGTCAAAATTAGGCTAGACACACAAGCCCTTCCTGTCTTCAATGAACGGTTTCCCAACACAGGGAGGAAATAGATAGGGTGTTTAAATATTCACAACTTGAAAGTTGACCTTAGCATAGGTGAACAAAAAAAAAAAACAGATTCATTATTGGAGTAGGTAATAAACCTGAGGTGGATACTCAGCTTCTTAAAGTGATAAAAAAAACCTCAGCTTAGTCACTTTTACCTACAGGTGAGCTTATATTAAAGCTTACTTGTAGAACCAATGAATCTCTTATTGTGCACCGTTTAGGAGATATTCACATGTTTTTCAGTGAGTGACGTCACCAGTGCATCTACTCTCAATTGAGGGCACACTGAATGTCAATCCAAAGTGCTGTGCAGCGATTAGGACTTCCATGCTGCTGTGTGAGAGTGACGTCAGCGGGGGTCAGTCATTCAAATAGCCAAAGCATGCGAACCCGGAAGGAAGACTGGGTGAACACGGAAGCCCTGTCAGTGGTGACAGAGCACCACTCGAGGGATTTGTTTTACAGGTAAGTCTTTCACAATGTGCCAGTATGCATGGCATACTAGCACAATATCCAAATGACTTGCAGGGGGGCCCAAATTTTTTCCTATTTTAAGACTTAACTACCGCTAATGGTAGAGCAACACAGACTATCAAAATATTACTAATAATTATTAAGAATTAGCTAACCTCAAAACTGTTGTAATGTCATTGCTTCTACAATATAAGGCCAAAATGTATAAACTTTTTGCAAAGTAGAAGTGATTTTTGGACCCTAATTTCAAGTAATGCAGAGCATGTTATAAAATTGTCATAATAAAAAAATATATGGGCAACTGTCATTTAATCTAGGATATAAAAATGGATTGCTGGAAAGACAAAAAGTAAAATTTATATTTAATCACAGTTTTAGTTCTGGTAATTATTTGCTGGCCTCTTACATCTCTTAAGTACTCCTGCAACAGAATCCCCCCCATAGATCCTGCTTTTGCTTCCACACACCTTGTAGTTTTGTGTGCTTCTGACATATCTAGAGACTCAAGCATAGAAATCTCACCGCCAGAGTCCCTTAGAGATGTCAGAAGCCATTTGTTAGTTCTACTGTTTAGCAAGTAAGATGGTTGGCATCAGTACAATGTTAAGCCAGCCGTAGATGGTTGGAATCTCAGCAAGTTCCACCAACCTCCATAGCATCCCTCTATGTGACCTGATATAAACCTTTCTCCTTCCTTATCCTGAACATCTGCATGTTAACCTTGTCATCTCCATCTTGCCACTGTGTACGACGTGTACATTAAACCCTTTACCAACTCCTCCATGTGTGTATGACTTGATTGCTCTGTATCTTGTACACCATTTCCAAGCTCCATGTTTTCAGCCCCTCAATGCCGCCACGTTTCTTCATTTCCAAATAACTGTGGCAAAAAAAATATATGTAAATGTGGTTATTAATATCGCTAAAAGAAAGCTATATGTGTTAAAAAAATTATGTAAACTTAATTTTGGTAATATGTTGCATGACAGAGTAATTGGCAGTAAAGCTGACAGTACACCTACGTTTGCTTTTCTCCTTGGAAATTGAACAGTATCTTTGTTTATTTCCCTCTTTATTTAGCCTAGCTTCTTGCTTGGAGCTCAAAGACTAATTTTGGTAAAATACACAGATTTTTTCAAATACTGGTACTGTATACTGTGCCAGCAGGAGGGAATCCATCTCCAGCTTGACACAGACTGTGCGGAGCAACTCTGTATGGGTGTGTTAGGCATCAGTTGTGACAGTCATGTGCATGGTGCACCAAGAGCAAAGTTTAAAAATAGAAAATACCGCACTAAGGCCTCATGTACACTACTGCTGGTAAATGGACATTTAGGAGCAGTTGGGAATTTTTTTCAGCTGCCCTTAAACTCTCCTGTATGTTATCTTATCAGTACATGCACACAGGGTCGTTTGCAGTAATTTCTAGGCAGTTGAGTTTAGAAGCATTTTTTGGAATGCAAAAATATGCATTCAGGATGGATGTTCAGAGGCATTTGAAATGCCAAATGCTTGTAACTGCTTGAAAACTCATGTAAAAGCTGTAATCTGAGTATAGGCACGTTTTCGTTTTATAAGTGTTCCTAAAGCACATGATGTTACCTGGGGGGGTGAGACAGGCAGAGAGAGAGACAGGCAGGGAGAGAGAGAGAGAAAGGCAGAGAGAGACAGACAGCGAGAGAGACAGGCAGGGGGAGAGAGAGACAGGCAGAGAGAGAGAGAAACAGGCAGAGAGACAGGCAGGGAGAAAGGAAGAGACAGGCACAGAGAGAGAGAGTGAAAGAGAGAGAGGCAGAGAGAGAGGCACTTGTAGAGACAGACAGAGAGAGACAGGCACAGAGAGAGAGAAGGAGAGAAAGACAGGCACTGAGAGAGAGAGTGGGAGAGAGGGAGACCGGTACAGAGAGAGAGAGTGAGAGAGCAAAGAGAGACGGGCACAGTGAGAGAGCAGAGAGAGGGACAGGCAGAGAGAGAGGCAGAGAAAAAGGCAGGCAAAGAGAGAGAGACACACACACAGGCAGAGAGAGACAGGCACAGACAGAGAGAGACAGGCAAAGAGACAGGCAGAGAGAGAGAGAATCAGTCAGAGAGAGAGGCAGAGAGAGGGAGAGGGGGGCACTCAGAGAGACAGGCAGAGAGAGAGAGAGGCACAGAGAGAGAAAGACAGGCACAGCAAGAGAGAGAGGCACTCAGAGACAGAGAGAGAGAGACAGGCAGAGAGCGAGCGAGAGACAGGCAGAGAGAGAGAGGCAGAGATGGAGTGAGAGATAGGCAGAGAGGCAGAGAGCGAGTGAGAGACAGGCAGAGAGAGAGAGGCAGAGAGCGAGCGAGAGACAGGCAGAGAGAGAGGCAAAGAGCGAGCGAAAGACAGGCAGAGAGAGAGAGAGGCAGAGAGCGAGCGAGAAACAGGCAGAGAGAGAGACAGGCAGATAGAGGGGCAGATAGAGAGAGAGAGGGCAGAGAGAGATTGAGAAAGGCAGAGAGCGACACACACACAACTCAGAGAGACAAGCAGAGAGAGAGAGGGGGGAGAGAGCGAGAGGCAGAGAGAGAGACACACACAGTCAGAGAGACAGGCAGAGAGAGAGAGAGAGAGAGAAAGACACAGGCACAGCGAGAGAAAGAGAGAAAGAGAGAAAGAGAGAGTGTGTGTGAGAGAGAGAGACAGGCAGAGAGAGAGACACACAAGTAGAGAGAGAGACAGGCAGAGAGAGAGAGACACACACAGGTAGAGAGAGAGACACACACAGGTAGAGAGAGAGAGAGATACAGGTAGAGAGAGAGACAGGCAGAGAGAGAGAGACACACAGGTAGAGAGAGAGAGAGAGACAGGCAGAGAGAGACACAGGTAGAGAGAGACAGGCAGAGAGAGAGAGACAGATAGAGAGAGAGATTGGCACAGATAGAGAGAGAGATTGGCAGAGCGTGAGAGAGAGACTGAGAGAGACTAGTTAAATCACACTGCTCTCTCTTCTCTCATAGAATGGCTGAAATAGTTCATTATTTTCACGTTTTCCCTGCATTGTGGACATTTGGGAGGGTCTCCTGAGGTTATCTTTAAAAAAGTTTCTAACCTCAACTGCTGATTGCTGCTGCTAAACTCAGTATGTAAAAGCTGTTAAAGGAGGTTGTTTCACTGTTGTTTATCAGCTGTCAGTTTCCAGTGTGCAGAAGAGGTTTTCAATAGGGATGGGCCGAACTCCACCCCCCCCCCCCCCCCCCGGTTTGGTTCGCACCAGAACATACCGAACAGGCAAAAAATTCAGCAGAACACACGAACACCATTAAAGTCTATGGGACACAATTAGGAATAATCAAAAGTGCTAATTTTAAAGGCTTATATGCTTATAAGTTATTGTCATAAAAAGTGTTTGGGGACCTGGGTCCTGCCCCAGGGGACATGTATCAATGCAAAAAAAAGTTTTAAAACTGCCTCTTTTTCGGGAGCAGGCATTTTAATAATGCTTGTGAAACAATAAAATGTAATAAATGTAATTTTGTGCAGGGACACAGGAAAAATGTGCCACTTTACAGGCATACTATAGACACCCTCCAGGTACGAAATTTAAAGGAATATTTCACGTTTATTGTTTCACTTTAAGCATTATTAAAATCACTGCTCCCAAAAAAGTCAGTTTTTAAAACATTTATTTGCATTGATACATATCTCTTGGGGCATGACCCGAGTCCCCAAACACTTTTTATGACAATAATTTGCACATAAGCCTTTAAAATGAACACTTTTGATTTTTCATGTTAATGTCCCATAGACTTTAAAAGGTGTTTCGGCGACATTCGAATTTGCCACGAACATCGGATATTGTTCGGTGTTCTGCAGAAAATCCGAACAACCAAAGTTCGGCCCAAACTTATGCTCGGGCCAAACCGTTCGCCCATTCCTAGTTTCCAACTGCCCTGTGTACATGAGGCCTAACAGTAAGATAAGATAAATATAGATAAATAGAGAGCAGCGTCTCTAAATTGAGATAAACATAGAGTAAATGGAAATTAAAATATGAAGCCGTGCTGAACAATGCTACAACTTAATATATACATATACAATTAAATAATGATTATCAATGTTGAAGGTGAATTCAATATCTAACAATTATAATAATGAAAAAAAAAGTTCATAAGTAGTCCATCAACCACAAGTGAATGTGTATATCTTGAATTGTTCAAAGGAATTAAAGCACAAACACTGCTACCAACTCATTCACTTCCACCACATAAGTAGTCCATCAACCACAAGTGAATGTGCATATCTTGAATTGTTCAAATGAATTAAAGCAAAACACCGCTACCAACTCGTGAACTTCCACCACATAGAGTGTGTGCATACTGGAAGGCAAGCTTGGAATAGCTTGCGGCCATTAACCCAGCCAGGGCATTTATCCAGGAGGCACTGAGGTACGAGCTCACAGATAGAATCCTTGCATCAAAGGGGCAGGACGCAAACCACTCATAAATAGGAAAAATCAGTGATCCAATAATCGTGGACAATGGACCAGGCAGTTTACCTAAAAAGGAAAAAACTCACCATAGTGTAAATCGACTAAAAGGTTTATTGAAGAGTAAAAAATTGCACTTACACAAGGAGCACAGAGTAAGGCATCACCTGTGCAATGCCTTTCCATTTCCTAAGAACTCTGATCCTTTAGTTTTTGTCAGCCTCCAATCAAATCCTTTATGATTTTTATAATGCAAAACTATTTTTAGTAAAAAAAATATAAAATTCTGTGTTTTACAATCTGCATCTAATTCAAGTGTTTCTTTACCACTTGATGCAAATTCTATGCCTTCAAATGTGTAAGCATTACTTTTTTGTCAGAAACACTTGCTGGTGCTTTTTATACTGATCAATATTGTCTTGAAAGCCCTGAAATGGACTGCCACGTTGCTGGATTTTAGAACCAAAGAAAAGTTTTGCAAGAAGTACGATTGCCTTCCATAATAAGAAATATTGAGAAACTTGGGTGTAGAGTGTCTGAAATGAAACTTCCATGAAAATATCTAAGGAATGGGCAAATTATGAGGTTGATCAGAGAGAGAGGAAAATGCCTTAACAATTCTGTTTGAAAAAAAGAATTGAACCGGAAAAAAATTGTTTAAAAGAGCAGTCTCAAGAAAAGGAGATAACTCTGAAAATATTCAATAGTTTTTCCCGGAAACAGATTTAAAGGAGATGAATGGCGTTAATGCGAGCCATATTCCTCACATAAATCACATTGTGTAACAAATGAAAAAAAATCTGGTAAATCAAATCATGAGATTAGAAAATAAATTTGCCCTGATAATTAATAAATCAACAACCTATAGCCAAAAATCTATGCTGAATGTGCATGTTTGATTGGTTCCTACACACAGTGTAATTAATTTCCTTTTAAATATTATGTTTATTTCTTGATTTGGTTGCGCTTCACAGAATTAATGCAAAAGGAGTTTCTGTTCTTAAAGTGTTACTAAACCCACAACAGTAAAATCAATCTGTATATGCAGTAAAGCATTCTTGTTATACTCACTGTGGAAAAGGTTAATCCTCTGCACTGTGTGAAAAGACTGTTTGATCCTGTCTTCTCTGTTCCACCCCCTTTTTCACTGTCCCATATCTATCTCCTGATAGAACAGAGGCTAGGGGACAAGCTGCACATGCTCGGTTTGTTTTTGTTTTTTCTTGGGAGGGTGCATGTGATCAGCACAGGGCCAAACAGCACTGTCAAGACAGAGGGTCAGGGGTCCTGCAGCCTGATAGGTCAGTCAGAGTGGAATGAAAACTTCTCCTACAAGCTTTAACCGGCCACTGATAGAAGTCACAAGACTGCTATATACTGCTGATGAGGAAAGATATTTAGCAGTTTATATTTACTAAAACTATTATAGTTCCATGTTCTGTGTGCTGTGGAAGACCAGATATAGTGAATGCAGGGTCCTTGGTTTAATAACACTTTAACTGCCTGTATTCCTATGCAGTTTTTGAAAACTGCTTAAAAAAAAAAATATATATATATATATATATATATATATATATATATATATATATATATATATTTGATCAGTGTTATATGATGGTGCAACCATGATGCTAGAAAATAAAAGTGTACTTAGTGGAAAGTGGTAATTATTGAAGGAAATATTTCCTTTAGCTATTATGTGGCACTGTGCTAATCACACATTAGAAATGTCAGTTGGGAAAAGTCTCAAACTCTAGGGATTTAGGGCTTTTATGGATAAACTGCATGTACTCTATCATGCCGTTACAAAATTAGCAGAGAACTGCATGTTTGCACTATCTCTTTAAAGCAGGGGTAAGCAACCTTTTGAGTACAGTATGCTGAAAAATGTTTTCAAAGAAAATGAGTGTGCAGATTTTATAACAAAAAAAATTCTACTTCCCACTCTCAATCACGAAAAGGATTTTTTATAAAGTAAATGCTGTAAACTACTTGAGCAGTGAGAAATTAAAATCCTGCACTCTCACGCCTCAGATCAGCCCCAGTTCCTGCAACTTCACACCTCAGATCACTGTCCCCCCTGCAAATCAGTTTCACCTATGTAACCCCCCTGCACATCTGCCCCTTCTGTACTACCCTGCACATCTACCCTTACTGTACCCCCTGCTCATCTGCCCCACCACTGTACCCCCCTGCTCATCTGCTCCACCACTGTAACCCCCTTTCTTATCTCCCCCACCACTTTAACCCCCTGCTCATCTACCCCACCACTGTAACGCCCAGCACATCTGCCCCACCACTGTAACCCCCAGCACATCTGTCCCACCACTGTAAACCCCTGTACACCTGCCCCACCACTGTACTATCCTGCACATCTGCCCCACCTCTGTAACCCCCGCACTCCTGCGCCACCACTGTACTACCCTGCACATCTGCCCCACCTCTGTACCTCCCTGCTCTTCTGTCCCGCCACTGTAACCCCCTGCTCATTTGCCCCACCTCTGTACCTCCCTGCTCTTCTGTCCCACCACTGTAACCCCCTGCTTATTTGCCCCACCTATGTTATCCCTTTCTCTTCTGCCCCACCACTGTATCTCCATGCACATCTGCTCCACCACTGTACCATCTTCTCATTTGTCCTAACACTGAACTTATCTGCTCATCTGCTCCACCACTGTAACCCCCTTTCTCATCTGCCCCACCACTGTAACTCCTGCACATCTGTCCCACGTCTGTTCCCCCTGCTCTTCTGCCCCACCACTGTAACCCTCTGCTCATGTGTTCCACCTCTGTACCTCCTTTCTCCTCTGCACCCTTCTGCACATCTGCCCCACCGCTGTAACCCCCTGCTCATCCGCGCCACCAATGTACCTTCTTTCTCCTCTGCCCCAACACTAAACCCCCCTGCTCATCTATCCCACCACTGTAATCCCTTGCTCATCTGCCCCATCACTGTACCCCCTGCTTTTCTGTCCCACCGCTGAACCCCCTTCTCATGACTCCCACCACTGTACCTCCTGCACATCTGCCCCACCATTGTACACCCTTGCTCTTCTGTTCCACCACTGTAATCCCCCTGCTCACCTGCCCCATCAATGTAACCCTTTTCTCATCTGTCCCACCACTGTACCCACCACTGTACCTGAATTAATGCATTACTGCTGATGGGGAGGGAGTTAAGTGCTGGCAAAAGAGGCTTTGCATGCCGCTTGCAACACCAGTGCCAGGGGGTTGCCTACCCCTGGTCTAGAGGCACAGCTTTTGAAAACTGCAACAGTTCTCAGTATAATATGGGTGGCTTCTACTTTTCAATCAGCCTCAGCAGTGTGAAAAAAGCTAAATATCTTTAGTTCATCATTTGGAAGAAGCAAAGCATGATGCCACATGGAGCAATAATAAAAGGTGTATAAAGGCTATTGAAAAAGAATTGTCCGAATTAAAGAGTATCTCCACTTTTGGTGGGAAAAAAAATCCCCTCTGGTGATCTATGCACATTGCAAATATTTTAACAAACTTTTTTGCAGATTCCTACCTTTTGTTATTCTGAAGAAATCCCTGTGTGTTTGTCTGTCTCCATGTGGCAAAGTGAATCTAACTGGAGTGGTTTTATAATTATAAATCAGCTGCAGCACCTACAGGGCCTCCCTTAAGAGGTGATTTCCTATTGGGAGTATCTCACCAAAAATGATCTTTTTGTTGCAGGAGATGCCTGAAATCTGACTTGTATCTTAGGGCAGACTTCTGGGAAAAATCGGTGAGCCAATCACACAAGCAGAAAATGATGTTTTTCTGTGCAGAACGCCTCCAGGTAGCCATATTGCATTACATTTTCATAAAATTGCAGAGCTGCATGTTGAAAGGGAAAAGTAATTTCTAATAACATTCAATTACAATATGACTTGTGTTGCAATTGTATACGCTATATTATTTTTTCTTTATTTGCTATTTCTTTCCCCACGAAAGTGAAGTTACCCTTTAAATTTGGAATTGCACAGCAAGAATATGTACATGGCAAATCAAAAAATAAAAACTGTTTCACAAATCTTTGAAAGTAGAAGAACAGGATCAGGTTCTTAATAAGAAGCAGCTATAGCCACTAAAAATCTGTTTCTAGGGAATCTCACTTTACAAAAAAGAGGTTAAGACTGACTATCCTATAAATCTTATTCTTTTTTCTCTGTTCCTCTCTCTTGTTCCAGGAGGGCATCCATGGAAACTCACAGAACCATGTAATAACAGCTGATCACCTGTAAACAAATGGCTATTGGCATTCCAGCTGTCACAGTGCAAGGAGAGGAGAGCCGGTGCAATGGTTATCAGTGCCCCAGTGCCATCAGAGCCCCATTAGTGCCCATCAGTGCTACCTATCAGTGCCCGTCAGTGCCACCTATTAGTGCCAATTAGTGCCGCCTATCAGTGTCCATCAGTGCCTCATCAGTTCCACCTCATCAATGCAATCTATCAGTGCACATCAGTGAAAGAAAAAAATGCAAAAAAAAACTTTATAAGAAACTATGTAACAGAAACTAAAATAAGTATCTTTTTCTAAATGTTCACCCTTTTTTACATTTGTTTAGTAAAAATAAAAAACCCAGTGGTGATTATATACCACTAAGAGTGAGCTCTATATGTGTGAAAAAAATGATAAAAATTTCATATGGGTACAGTGTTGAATGACTGCTCGATCGTCATTCAGCAAAATCGCTGAAAGCTGAAATTTGGACTGGGCAGGAAGGGGGTGAAATAATTTGGGCTGAATTGGCCAAATTTACTGCACTAACAAGTGCGCATGCTGGGAGCGCAATAGCCACAGCTATTTACAGTATATAGCACTGTGTTGTGACAGTGGGATGGGAACTTCTTGTCCCACTCCCAGGACAAGCAAACAAACTATTTAAAGGGACATCAAATGTGGAGTCAGGCTTTAACCTGTCCCAGTGTTTGGGATAAGAGGGTAACTGTCACATGTCAAATGATTTACTAAAGGCATGATTACTTTCAAAGTAAATTCTCATTTAGCTTACTGAACGAGGTGAAGTTGAGCTGTCTTCAATATTTTTTCTTTTTAATTCTCCTTGCACATGGTTGGGTATTCTTTGCACAGTAATGTTCACTTTGTTTTACCTCTTCACTCTAGAAGGTGTTCTACTCATTTAGTAAATTATTGTCGTCAAATTTCAAATTCCTTTTTATAATTATTATTTATGTCTATATAATTTATAATATTATTTACAGGTCCCCTATAGATAACTTCTATAGAGAGTGAGGAGTTGTAACTATACTGTAAATTTCTTATTTACATTAAAGGAGCACAGAACATTATTATCAGGAAAATCAACCTCATGCTCATACTAAAAGAACTGTGCATAGAGGCGATTCAGTTCGCATTGTGTGCTATACAAGTATTTCATTCATTCATTCATTCATTGTGCATGTGCAAAGAATGGTCCACAGAACAGAACAGGAACGTGCTTGCATCTGCACCACCGTGTAAAATTCAAAATACTTACCATAACATACAAGGCCATTCACAACATCGCCCCCATCTACATCACCAACCTCATCTGCAGATATTGCTCAAATCTTCCCCATCGCTCCTCCCAGGACCTCCTGCTCTCTAGCTCCCTTGTTACCCCCTCTCATGCTTGCCTTCAGGACTTCTCCGGAGCCTCTCCCATCCTCTGGAACTCCCTGCTCCGGTATATCCGATCAGCCCCTACCCTGTCCACCTTTAGGAGATGAAAACTAATTTATTCAGGGAAGCCTATCCACACCCACCTAACAACTGTCCCCGAGCCACCCCTATAAAATCATTCTCTGCAGCTATTACCTTTTGTACCACCCCCACCCTTTAGAATGTAAGCTCTACGAGCAGGGCCCTCCTGTACCTTTTCTATTGAACTGTACTGTAATTGTGTTGTCCCCCTATACATTGTAAAGCGCTGCGTAAACTTTTGGCGCTATATAAATCGTGTATAATAAGAATAAACTGCACGTGAGCATGAGCACTGGCATACTTATACAGGTGCATCTGATAAAATTAATATCATAAAAAAGTTTATTTCAGAAATTCAATACAAAAATTGAAACTCATATATTGTATTTAGATGGATTACACATGGAGTGATATATTTCAAGCATTTATTTCTGTTAATTTTGATGATTATGACTTACAGCTAGTAAAAACCCAGAATTCAGTATCTCAAAAAAAATGTGAATATTACATAAGACCAATGAAAAAATAAAAAAAAGGATTTTTAATACAGAAATGTTGACTATATGTCCATGTACAGTATAGTATGCACTCAATACTTGGTTGGGGCTCCTCTTTCTGCATTAATTACTGCATCAATGTGGTGTGTGTGGCGTGGCATGGAGGCAATCAGCCTGTGGCACTGCGGAGGTGTTATGGAAGCCCAGATTGCTTTGATAGTGGCCTTCAGCTCATCTGCATTGTTGGATCTGGTGTCTCATCTTCCTCTTGACAATACCCCACGGATTCTCTATGGGGTTTAGGTCAGGTGAATTTGCTGGCCAATCAACATACCATGATCATTAAACCAGGTATTGGTACTTTTGGCAGTGTGGGCAGGTGCCAAGTCCTGCTGGAAAATGAAATCAGAATCTCCATAAAGCTGGTCAGCAGAGGGAAGCATAAAGTGCTTTGGAATTTCATGATAGAGGGCTGTGCTGACTTTAGACTTGATAAAACACAGTGTACCAACACCAGCAGATGACATGGCTCCCAAAATCATCAGACTGTGAAAAATTTTGCATTTCCTTTTGAAATCAAAGTCCCAGATTCTGGAGGAAGAGTGGAGAGGCACAGAATCAAAGTTCTTCAGCTTCTACATCATCGCAAGACCCTGTTCTTCTGTTGGCCAGGACTTACTACAGGCGCTCATGCCACTCCATGCCCTGTCCTACCCTGTTATCAATCTAGGGGGACAAACAGGACAGCAGGTGTAAGAAAAGTTCCTTAATAACAAAAAAAATTAATCAAGCTGTGGCAAAAAACAACGATGAATAAAATGTGTTTTACCAAATTACATGTCACAGACTTGTTTAGTAAAGCAATCTTTGGGATTTGAGCAAAACAAAATTTTTCATACTTTCCCCCTTAATGACCAGGCCATTTTTGGAGATATGACACTGCGACGCTTTAACTGACAATTGTGCGATCGTGCGACGCTGTACCCAAACAAAATTGACATCCTTTTTTTACCACAAAAAGAGCTTTCTTTTGGTGGTATTTAATCACCTCTGCGTTTTAAATTTTTGGCGCTATAAACAAGAAAAGAGCGTCAATTTACTTATATGAAAATATATTTTAAAAAAAACACATTTCTTCATTATATATTCTTCTACATTGGTAAAAAAAATCACAATAAGCATATATTGATTGGTTTGCGCAAAAGTTGTAGCATCTACAAAATAAGGAATAAATGTATAGCATTTTAATAATTCCTTTATTTTTACAGGTAATGGTGGTGATCTGCAGTTTTTGTTGGGACTGCGACATTGGGGCGGACATTTTTGACACTTTTTTGGGAACCAGTGATATTATTACAGTAATCAGTGCTAAAAATATTCAGTTATTGTACTAATGACACTGGCAGAGAAGGGGTTAACATCAGGAACGATCAAGGGGTTGAATGTGTTCCCGGCAGGTGTGTTCTAACTGTATAGGGGATGGGCTACCTGGGGAAACACACAGATCCCTCTTCCTGCGCGCGCAACCACATATTAGAGTTTCTTAACCGGCGTACAATGACAGAGATTCGCAGGAACAAGCTGACCTACCACAGTACAATGACAGCGGCTGGTCGACAAGTAGTTACTGGACATAAAAAGGAAAGTGTCACTGGATATCGCCAAGGAAACTTGGGAAAATGAGAGTTCTCCTCACAGGAGTGTGATTGAGCACGTCGCCCTGATGCAAGATAGAATTGCACAGGTAATGCCAATTGTAAAGGAACATTTGACCCAAGCGCAGTTAGCACAGCAGAGAGTGTACAATCGTGGGGCCAAGACCCGTACTTTTTCCCCGGGGGATAGGGTCTTGGTGCTAGTCCCTACGGTTGAAAGCAAATTTCTGGCCAAATGGCAAGGTCCATATGAAATAATTGAAAAAATTAGTGAGGTGAACTACAGGGTTAGACAGCCAGGAAGGCGAAAGCCGGAGCAGATCTATCACGTCAATCTGCTGAAAGCCTGGAGGGATAGGGAATCCCTAGTCGCAGAGACTTTGTCACAAGTACAGCCTGATTGCTTAGTTCCTGAGGTTGGAATAGCAGACACCTTATCGAAACCCCAACAACAGGAGGTTAAAGAGTTTGTACTTCGTAACAAAGAGATTTTCTCTGAGCTTCCGGGACAAACATCTGGCGTAGAGCATGACATTATCACCCCGCCAGGAGAAAGGGTAAAACTAAAACCTTATAGAATACCAGAGGCCCGACGGGAGGCAATACGTGGGGAGGTTCAAAGGATGCTGGAATTGGGTGTGATAGAGGAGTCCCAGAGTGACTGGTCCAGTCCTATTGTACTAGTGCCCAAACCTGATGGGAGCTGGCGGTTTTGTAACGATTTTAGACAATTAAATAAAGTTACAAAATTTGACACCTACCCCATGCCACGTATAGATGAGTTGATTGACCGGCTGGGAACAGCCCGATATATGACAACTCTTGATCTCACCAAAGGGTATTGGCAAATTCCCCTGGCCGAGTCGGCCAAGGAGAAAACTGCGTTTGTAACCCCAGATGGGGCATTCCAATATAAGAGAATGCCGTTTGGGTTACAGAATGCACCGGCAACATTCCAGCAGAAAATGGATAAGATTCTGAGGCCCCATCAGAAATATGCTGCAGCTTACCTGGATGATGTGATTATCCATAGCACAGACTGGGTCTCACATTTGCCAAAAGTACAAGCAGTCCTAGACTCTATCCGGGAAGCTGGGTTTACGGCCAATCCAAAGAAGTGTACCATTGGACAGGAGGAGGCCAAATATCTTGGGTACACTATTGGGAGGGGGGTGATAAAACCCCAAGTCAATAAAGTCGAGGCCATACAGAGTTGGCCACGTCCCAACAGCAAGAAACAGGTACGAGCCTTCCTGGGAATCGCTGGCTATTATCGACGACTCATTCCCCATTTTGCTTCTCAGGCTGTGCAAAAGGGAAAGAGTCGGTTATGGTTAAATGGTCCCCAGAGGCTGAGGAAGCATTTCAGTCCTTAAAAACAGCCTTATGTAGCCAGCCAGTGTTGTACTCACCAGACTTCTCTAAGGACTTTGTTGTACAAACTGATGCATCAGACGTTGGGTTAGGAGCAGTGTTATCCCAGGTCTGGAACGGGGAAGAGCACCCAGTCATTTACCTCAGCAGGAAGTTGAAGTCCCATGAGGTAAATTACTCCACGATTGAGAAGGAATGTTTAGCAGTGAAGTGGGCTCTAGATTCCCTTCGGTACTATCTGCTAGGTAGGCACTTTGACCTGGTGACTGATCACGCTCCTTTAAAGTGGATGGCTCAAAACAAGGAGACCAATAGAAGGGTAAATAGGTGGTTCCTGGCCCTACAGGAATTTAACTTTACAGTTAAGCATCGCCCTGGTGTTAAAATGGGGAATGTGGATGCTTTGTCTCGGATACATGCGTGTCTGGCTACTTGTGTTACAACCCCAAGGTTGAAACAAGAGGGGGGGGTATGTGGCAGCACGCAGGTAAAATCACCTGGTTGTATTCAGGATGGGAAATATGTGTGTCCTAGATTCAGGCTGTATGCAGACTTTTACAATTAGAGGGGAAGAGTTAATGAGCCCAGCTGTAGTAAGTGGGCTCATTAAGACCTCTACAAAAAACCCCAGCATGCATAGGGAGATGCTCCATCCTGGAACCAGTTTTGTGTGTATAGACTGGGGAGTCTGAGATCTGTGCTGTGCGGTGAGTTAACGCCTGTGTGGCAAACCCCTACAATAGAGACAGGGACTGGGGCAGCACAAGGCTGCACCCAGTTGTTAGACAGGGAGTCTACGTGTGTACTTAGAGGTCAAGCTGACCAGGATTTATTTTCCTGTTTTATTTTGTTTGGCTGTTTATGTATCACTGCATGTAGCAGAAATAAACCGGACCTTTTGTTTTTTAAACCTACACCGCTGTCTGCTGTGCCTGACTTTGTGTTGTGAACCCATCCAGGGGGTCACACACACCCGCTACCGAGCTAACCCCTCACAGTTGCTATAATATCTTGTCTCTTTTCCAGGCAGAATAAGTTTAATGATTGTAGTCGTGGTCCTCCTGGACTTACTCCAGTTCTAGCACATCCTCTGGACTGGTGACCAGAAGGACCAGAAGGACCAGAAGGTGACATGAGGACCCCCCCACCCCCAGAGTCTTGTAAAGTGGTAGAATTATACTTTAATCTCTTGAGTAAATCCCCCTTTTTATGCATGCTAATATTTGATTTGCTTTGCTTGCTAAAGCTTGGCATTGCATGCCATTGCTGAGCCTATGATCTAGTAGGACCACCAGATCTTTTTGCATCCTGGAATACCCCAAAGGTCCCCCCAGCAATACTTTACATTAAACCTAATTTTCCATGTAGTTGCCCACCCCTTTATTTTATTGAGGTATTCTTTTAAGTTTTCTATATCCTGCTGTGAAGTTATTGCCCTGCTTAGCTTTGTACTGTCAGCAAACACTGAGATTGAACTATGTATGCCAACCTCTATATCGATTATGATGAACTAAACATAATTGGTCTCAGGACAGAACCTTGGGATACCCCACTTACCACTCCAGACCTATCTGAGTACTCATTTTATATCACCACCCTTTGGACGCACCCCTGTAACCAGTTTTCTATATATATATACATATTTTAACTCAGCAAACAATATCATGAATGTGTTCTCAAATGCAAATAACACCGGTAACTGAAAAAAAAAATCCCACTGCTACCACCTTCTGCTGATACAAATGATGACCAACACACCTGACTTCTAATGAGTAATCAGATATGAGGTGGTGCTATAGGACAATCCATATGCATAAAATCACTCCAAACCACTTATCAATACAATGAATCCACTCAAATAAAAAATAAAAATACACAAATACTGTATAAATTAAATAGAACAATCCACATATAGATATAAGGTGCAGTCCCCTTCACCAGTACTATGGTGTCAAAAGTCCTACAATATGTGAACTTGATAAAAATTAGGTCCAAAAAATTGAAGTCCAAACAATCTTCAGTTTATTTAATCCTAATTGTTATCAACTTCTCATGGGACTTTTGACACCATAGCACTGGTGGAGTGGACTGAATTTTATATCTATATAGGGATTGTTCTTTTCATTTATATTTGTGTGTATTTTTTATTTGAGTGGGTTCATTGTATTGCTAGGTTGTTTGAAGTGATTTTATGCATATTCATTGTCCTACAGTGCCACCTCATATCTGATTACTCATAGAGATTCGATGTGTTGGTCAAAATCCAGATACACCATAGCTACAGGCCTTCCTTTATCTAGGTGAAGTCTCTCTTCCTGGTAGAATGTTAAAAGATTGGTCTGGCAAGAAAAATCTTTCTTAAATCCATGCTGGCTATAATCTTACTAAGTTATTTAACCACCTCAATACAGTGCACTTCCTGACCAGACCAATTTTCAGCTTTCAGCGCTCTCACAGTTTGAATGACAAATACTCAGTCATGCAACACTGTACCCATATGAAACTTGCATCCTTTATTCCACAGAAATAGAGCTTTCTTTTAGTGGTATTTAATCACTAGTGGGTTTTTTATTTTTTGTGCACTAAAGTGCTGACTGGAGGGACATCTGGCCCTTGAAAGAGCAATAAACTGGTTGGGCCTTTCTGTGTTCCAGCATTGGAGGCAAAAAGGTAAGCCCCCAGCAGGCTCTTCTATTCTGTTTTGTGTCATTGGAATACCGATTGAGCACAGTTTATGAAACATTTTACTTGCACAATTGTTATCGCTTGTATCAAGAAGAATAGGGTATATCTTGAAAAGCTTGTCCTGAAAAATAAACTGTAAATAAAGTGTAAAAAAAAATATATCATGTACAGCACTTAACAGTGTTATAGAAAGTGCACTGTTACACCTACAGTCACCTTACACATTGGTATCCTGAAAATGCTTCTGGCCCAGCATTGTCTTCACTGGGGCATGCTCTATGCAGGGCCTCAGATCCGATTGCTTTAATCTTGGCCATTGAAGCCAGCTGTAACTTCTTGCTGTTTCACCACCAGTTCCCTGCTGTGCATGCATGCGATCTCGCTGCACTGTCCCATTGGGATGTGTGACATGTGCCAGGAGGTTACGGGAGGGGCCAAACTTGTGTAGCTCTTACCCCGCAAAGGAGCAGCTGATTAAATTTGGGCTTATCGTTACCTTCTTGACCTCGTATGCGTCTAGGGGTTTCCAGAGGTAGATGGCCCAAAGAACTGTAGAGACTGACACTGGATCCACTTTAGGAATTTTTATTTGTAAAATGGTAGACAAAACACAGTCTCTCAATAAAGGATAGTGGGAATAGGTAGGAAGTTCAGCTACTCTTGGAACTGCATAATTCTCTCACCATAGCATCCAGAGAGTAGCCATTCGAAACTGAATATCACAGCCATCGGATAAATCTCCTCTCATCAGATTTAGCAACCGATAGATGGTTCAGATAGAGAAAAGTCTCTGCCACAGACTTGGTTGTAGAACTTGTAAATGCAAAGTCTCTGCCACAGACTTGGTTGTAGAACTGAAGGCTATTAAGTTAGAGAACCCTCGTATGGTACCAGTATCTTGCAGCTGGTCCGGTGATACCATACAAGCGTGGATTCATCTGGTGTCTGTCAACTTAGTTTCCAGGCTCTTACCAAGCAGCCAGCCTCCTGCATGGCCCTATTCTGAAGAGTCCTCCCCTGGTTGCTTTGTCAGTTGCTGGACCTCTCCAAAGACGAGACAGGACCGGACCACCTTGGAATCCTCCTTCCAGTTACTGCGCCTCAGGCTAGCCAGCCCCGAGACTCAGAAATGGATGGATCCACACCCCAGCACCTTAGTACCCCCTCCCAGAATGCACCGCAAGGTGACACACTCACTGGTTGGTTTCCGAGACAGATTGACACCCAATGCGTCCAACCGGACAATGTTCTTATGCTTGCCAGAGGTGACACCGACACCTATGGCCAAGCAAAACACAGTCCTGTCCAGCCAAACTGGTACTGAGACCATAATTTAGAACAATTAATCCCAAAACCCAACTGTGTTTTTAGGAACACGTAAATTTACAAAACAAATAGCGCATGCCCATTGGGAGCCTGGCGCTACACTTGCATAATTCTAGTACTTTCACTTTTAGGTGTCTCCACTTTAACTACACAATAGCACTGCTACTGATTGTTCAGAGCATTGGACATTTCCACTGTTAGTCTCCAAGGGGGAAACAGTTAAATTCAAACCTATAGTTGAAAATGGTGCCTGTATCAATAATGTCTGGTGCAGATTGCTTACCGTAGGGCCCAAAAAGAAGGCTCTTATATCAGACACTTTGATCAACAAAAGTACACTGTCATCCAGCCCATGAGTAAATCAGCAATATTTGGAGTGTTTTGAAGTCTAATTGTGAAATATGAGTTACTATGTACTCATTTTATTGATTGTGTAGATGGTGGATAAATCAGGAAAAGTACATTGTACTTTTGTTTGCATGCCAAAAGTACTGATCCACTTTTAAAATTTGCATCCAACTGCTCCCTAGATGAGCTAATGTTGAATTATTCAGATATTCAGTAAATATCAAGTTTGGGACTTCTATTAAACTCCGCAGGTGGTGTCTCTAATTGTGCACCTGTACAGCCACAAACAACAGCAGAAGCCAAAACACCCCATAAACCAGTTTATTAAAGCATTCATGCCTTGCCAAAATATGTTTGCTGGCATTCGAGAGATACAGTAAAGCTTGACCTCCTTTCTGCAGGCAAGTGAACCGCAGAGCTTGTTTTCTTGCACAAATTAATATAATTTTTTTATACTGAATATAAAAAATATGTAATGCTACTAATTGAAGTTGCTTTTGCATGCAGCTAAGAGACAAATGACTGAAGCTCTCAGCAGGATAATTTTCAGTGTACACATTTATTTATTTATATCCCCAGCAGGGGTGCTGTTGTAGAGCGTGCTACCCTTGAAGTGTATAGCTCCGGCCTTATTATTCTGTCTTCCGTTAATGTCAAACAGAATAAATTAGTTAATCAAGATTTGTGTCTGTCTTAACTAAATCTGCCATAATTATCTTTCACAAAGTGATGGAAAAATGACAGACCCATTTATGTTACCTTCCACAGATTAACTGTTCTAAAGGTATGGTTTCTTACCATTCATTCCATTGAACAATATACAGACTTTCAAGGAAGCATTTGCATGTACAATGTTTTTATCACTAAATAAACCATCTGAGAAATTGTGGCTGATTTTCAACAGAATAAGCTAATTAAAAGACATTTCTAACATGTATCATGAGAAATTAAACATTTGTGGTGCAGAGCTCAAAGGTTGGTGAACATACCATTAACATACCTCCTATCGTTTTCAGCCAAGGAAGCTGCCACCTTAGCCTCCGTTAAATCCTTAACTGCCATGAAGCTGTGATCAGTTATGACATCAGCCATTGGATGGTTTGAAAGTTTGGTTGAGAGTACAACCAATGTGACGGTTAGCATTTTTGGCATGCCGGGAATGTAACTGTCTTTTCAAACTGTTAGATCGATGGGTTTACGTCCGCTTTAACATTTGGTCTTTTGAGATTGCTTGTAAAAGTATGTTGAACAAATCTATCAGTTTTGTTCAATACACAGTTCAAGTTGCAGAGTTAATACAAAGGGGGTTATTTACTAAAGGAAAATCCACTTTGCACTGAGAATGCACTTGGAAGTAAAGTCACTGTAGATCCATGAGGGACATGCAAGGAAACTAAAAAACAGCATTTTAGCTTGTACATGATTGGATGATAAAATCATCAGAGCTTCCACTCATTTCAGATCTACCCCTTAGATTTAGAGCGACAGCACTTCCAAGTGCACTTGCAGTGCACAGTGGATTTGCCTTTCGTAAATAACCCCCAAAGTTTAATAACCTTTAACAGTCAATCAGTGTTCACTTTAGCTAGGTCAGACCACTAAAAGATGGGGTTTAACTGGTTGCCATGGCTACTGCACTTTTTACTTAGTAGTTTGCATTAGGGTTCACTTTATGTAAGTCAGACCACCTAAAATATGGATTTTATTCCATAAACCTTTTAATGAAATATTTTACAGAGTGTGTACAAAATGTAAAAAGGTGTACAAAGAATAAAGTACACAGCCACAGCAGCAAAAGATCCAAGGAGAGAACAATGGAACAGGTATATTATGTATAACAAAATACACATTGGTTCACATAGGCTAAGTAAAATAAACACATTATAAATAACAGGCTTTGAAGCAAAAGCCCAGGTAGCCCCAGGGAGCATGGGGATGATACATGTAGGTCAAAACAGGGTGTGAAGGATGCTGGGTTATAGCGATTCACAATACATACTGGAAAGATCAGTGGGGGGGCAAGCTAGTCCAAAAATTGCAAGCCCAATTGAGCTAAAAGGAGACCTGTCCATCCTGAGAAGAGGCAATTCAGAGTTAAAGAAAGGAAGAAAAAAGTAGAAAGCAGAGCAGAAAGAAAGGATGGGAAAAAGAATAAAGGAGGGGGGAGGCAGATAGATACAATTGAATTGCTTCTGCGAAAAAAGAGCGAAGACCGGAGAAAGAGAGATAGGTACAGCCTCATGCAGCAGGACCCAAATTCTATTCTAAATGTCACCAGTTTCTAACTGGCAGGTCCCCACATTGAAGAGCATAAGCATCCAGCAGCACATACACTAGATCTAGCCCTGTAAGGCATTGGCATATTCTGCAGAAGATTTATAATGTTATGAACAAGTGCAAGTGTTGTGATAATGGTGCGTGATTCTATCTTGGGAGAATTAAATTAATTCTCCCATGGTCTAAATTTTGCCAGTAAGACCGAATCATTCTGCTATAATCTAGCTGCATATACTATATATCTGGCCAGCAATTTGGCAATACTGTCTTCTAGGTAAAGTGGAATGGTGCAGTAAATATTACCCAGGGGTAAACTCCAGAGGGAGACTTGAGACCGCTACAGTTATACGGTGAACTTTGCATCGAAAGGCTCGTAGAATCTGACATGCCACCAAATATCTAAAAAGATGGATTTTAATTGGTTGCCATGGCTACTGCACTTTTTACCTAGTGGTTTGCTTCTGAAGAGCTTCTGAATGGCTAGCAAAAATAAGCTTAGAATCTTCATCAACAAGCAATGTATCACTATTGTCATTATCTGTTGTTGCAGTGGGAGGGAGGGTATAGCTCAAAGATCATCTCTGGAGTTTACAGAAAATCCTAGTGAAGTCAGGGAAAGCATTTTTGTTCATGAAAGCAAAATACCGAAGCCCTATTGAACCATAACATTCTCCACAATGACAAATATGTCTTTGTTATATCCTAAATAACAAAAGAGTATTCATAGTAAAACTGAAAGCTATTTTTTTTTTTAAGTTTTGGATAGAGTGGAGAGGAATTAGAACACCTGTCAGTTCTTTATTGCTGTCTGCTTCATCATTAGAGAGATTTGCCCTCACTATTTGTCCTGGTGATCATTTTTACCAAAAGAGAAAGTGAAAGAAAATTCCAAATCTTGGTCACCAGAAAATAAATAGAGGGAAAGTCCTCAAATGGGGACACTAGTTCTGGTGACTGCCAGTAATTTCCATACCTTTTCCCCTTATTCAAGTTATGGCAATAAGAAAGGAAGTTAATGGGACACAGATAGCATAAAAACCTAACAGGGGTTATGACTCTTCCTTACTCTATCAAAAATAATAATGTAAAGTTGCCTTTATTTATACTTTGAGTGGAGCTTGCCTATTTATCCCTAAATCTAAAACATTTTTTCATTTTGCTAAAGTCTATGTTTTGCACATAAACCCTTTTAGTGTTTGCAGTCTATACATATTATATGTTGGATATGGCTTTAATTTGATAGCAAATATTCAAATACATTAGTTTTTATTAGAAATAAATAGTAAAATAATAGAATAAATGTATGTTCTTGTCATTTTTCCCAGTGCAAGAAGTTTATATAATTTGCATACCTCAAAATTTTTATTTTTTTACTTTAGAAGGATAAGGTTAAAGGGGAGGTCCCGCCTCCTTCAGAAAAAAATAAACGTCAGTAGCTACAAATATTGTAGCTGCTGACTTTTAATATTAGGACGCTTACCTGTCCTGGAATTCTGCTGCATCTTCTTCCGAGCCGATTTTTCCATCGGCTCTCTGGTGATACCACTGCCTGCACTTTATGAATGGCCTGGCGGCAGGGAAAGGAGGAGGATACCCGCCTGGTGGCAAGGGAAGGAGGGAGATAAGCAAAGTTTCCACTTTTGGGTGGAGCTCCACTTTAATTTGTGTTAAAGAGGGTACAAATGAGCACAGTGACGTTTGCACAGGTTTATGATTGCTACAAGTTTGAATGACATTCGTTTCAGTTATGTGATCATTTTCTGCTTACATAGTAAATGCAAATTCCATTCCAGTTATCCCACATAATTATCCAGCAATAGATCTCTATAGTAGTGAACTGTAGATTCAGAAAGATGGTGTACAGAGCAACAACTCTGCTGAGCCTCTATACTGGGGGGTGGGCAACCACCCACAAGTGGCACGTGAAGCCTCTTTTGTCGGCACACAACTCCTTCAGCAGAACAGCGTCAGTGAGACACCGCTTCTGTCGCACTAATGCATTCCAATCTCAGAATTCCCTGCGCTGCAGCCACCCTGATGGTGAGGCCCTGTGATCCCCTCACATTGTATAAGATGAGAAACATTGTTTGGTTCTCTAACTTTGCTGTAGCTGCAATCGCCCATGTTTCCAGGATGAGGACTGTGATTGGCCACTGCTAAAGTCAATCACAGTCCTGCTAGCCCCACCCTCCATCTGGAGGAAAATGATTTGCTTAGTTTCTGCTACCAATCTTCACTGTGACTGAGAAAACCACAATCAGGTGACAGATTTGTGGAATTACTTCTGAGAAACATTGGTTAAAAAACATATATATGTATCCCGTTCCCATCAAACGTACGCAGATGTGCGGCCTCGGCTTTCGGGGGTTATACCAGGATGATGCCCGCAGGTGCAGACAAAAATCATTTTCTTAAATGAGAGTCGACAATTCTTTTTATAAAACCTCAATTTCTTTGAAAGCATTTCTTGGTTACTCATGATATAAACAGCGGCAGCCCATTCATTAGGCACCCCCTATCCATGCATCCGGCCCCCAGATCTACATACAGGGCACCGGACACATGGATTCCATTGGCGGGAGTGCGTTTTTTTGAAGCACGTGACTAGAGCCAGAAGCTCTAATAGGCTTAAAAAAAAATGGGCTCTGGGCACAGAGCACTGCGCTCTGATCCCACCCAGTTGTGTGACAATAGTGAATCAATATTCGCTATTGCCACACTGATCCTCCTCCGGGGCCAATCAGGAAGCAGGTATTGAGACCCATCACCCGATTTGCTGAAAGGACATGCGACCCTATTGGACGCCTAGGAGGAGGAGGAGGGAGGAGCTGTCCTGATGTAGAAAGCACACAGGAACTGTTGCCCGCCGCCCATAGGAGCCTGCAACCCTCCTGCTGCCCGCCGCATATCAGTACACTTTTGATTGTAGTTATGACCCAATCTGTGGAAGGACTGAAATCCCAGGAACTGATTATTTCCGCTTGGTGCTAGACCCTATTTATCACTGACATATGGCGATTTCAACAGCAGAACCAGACAGACCCCAGAGACACCCTGCGTCTAGGTGCAGTTTTAAGACAGTGCTGGGAAAAACAACCACAACCTCTACGTTATTTTAAAAGAGCACCTGGGACTTTAAAACCCACTAATTCCATTTATAAAGCCACATGTATCCTGGTTAATTGTTTTCTGTTTTATTGGTCATTGTGAACTGACAGCTAAAGGTAGGCTAATATTGAAATCATATGGTAAATAACATATGCATAACGTGCAGAAGTGATAAATACGTGGTAAATAATAAGATATTAATATGCCACTAAATTAATAAGTGTGTTGAAAAGTTAACACAGTGAAGTTAATTGCATGAATAAAAAATAATAAATAATAAAAAATAAATAAAAATAAAAATACGGTGACCATACAGTGTAATATACCCTCAAATAAATATGTGATAATACCAGGAATGTATATCCGTAAGATAGGAGATATTACATAAATAAATAAATGTTAAATAAATCAATGTGATAAATATTACCCAAGAAAATGCATATAAATCTCAAAGTTAGCCCCAGATAATCTATTAAGAGCTATAAATGCAGTCCAAAAAGTGAAAAAATATATTACTAATAAAAATTAAAAATTAGTAATTAATAAGTCCACAGATTCTTCACAGCAAAAAGAGTGCAGTAGGTGAAAAAGTGACTGGTGCCCAGGAACAAATTTTCAGGTGACTTTCGTGCTCATCCCCTTTAGCTCCCCACTCACTGAAACTATGAGCCCACACAGGGCAGTCAGGCCCGTAGATATCACACTGCTGATGTAGATGCGCTGATGAAAGATTATTTGCAGAAATTGTAGTCCACTCAAGTCTTGATGAGCAGGTGAGGCTGATATTGGTATTCAGAGTTTCCTCAAGGAGAAAAGAAGGGGGGAGGATTCCATAGTGTAGTAATTCCAACAAAGGTGTGTAGTTTTAAAAAACCATAAACTTTTATTCGCACATCGGTATCCAGACAGAGATGTGTTTTGCAAAAATAAAAATAAAAAATATAATAACAAAAATAACAGAAGATATGTATATAAAATGAGCTAAACTACAAAAAAATTTTTTTTACAAAAATTTTTTTTGAGGCATTCACAAAAAATACCACACAGAAAACCCTTGGGGGGTATATGATGTACCACCCCAGTATGACACAAAGGGTAGGTATCGGTTCCAAGGAATAAAAAATATATATATATGATAAAAAAAACAAAAATCTATATAATACATTTGAAAAATAAAGCTGAAAATAAAAATCAAAAATGCAGAAAAAATGCAAAATGTGAAAAATAAGTCTATATATATAAAATACTCATACTGTGCACAGAGTGTAGGTGGCTAAACATATATGCACCTCTCCAAAACCATAAACCCTATACCGAGCCCTGGTAAGAAGCTTTTTAAGGCGCTGGTATTAGAGGATGTTAAATACTAGACAGCAGGGTTGGATGGACAGAGGGGTTCAGTGCATCCGACCAGTCCCCAAATCAACAGTCCACTCCGTTCAGAAAAGCTAAAGACTGGGGGGATGGAGATAGCTCCGCCGTCGGTCCTCACACGGGGGTGTAGCGCTACCACCTGTATGAAGGCTCACAATGCCCAGCTTTAGCACGGGAGCAAGCACGTAGGCAACCGTACCTAGCGTGCGTTCCGTCCTGCGTTCCACCTAACACACGTGACAATGCGGAAGTAGCGTGCGTGATTGCGTCATACGCGTTTCGTCATAAGACGTCCTCAGTGATATATTTCTTATTTATTGGTATCTATATATATATTTTTTGATTTTACTTTCTCCTCTCTGACCCCCCTTCTTTGTCCAGCCTTTCCCGCCCCTGTGTAGTACTTGGTTATATAAGTAGGGTATAGGGAATCAATATGCCGTCTGGCCTCCCACCCGAGCGGCTAATTGACAAACACTGTTGCATTAATGGCTCTTTAGGATGGAACACCTATGGGAGGTGGGACTACAAAATAGAGTGCCCTATCGAAGTCTGTAGGCGGGTCTGTTCTAGGATTCATAAAGTGTGGCTGTGTGGGTGCGTGTTATTGTCACTGAGGACGTCTTATGAAGAAACGCGTATGACGCAATCACGCACGCCACTTCCGCATTGTCACGTGTGTTAGGTGGAACGCAGGACGGAACGCACGCTAGGTACGGTTGCCTACGTGCTTGCTCCCGTGCTAAAGCTGGGCATTGTGAGCCTTCATACAGGTGGTAGCGCTACACCCCCGTGTGAGGACCGACGGCGGAGCTATCTCCATCCCCCCAGTCTTTAGCTTTTCTGAACGGAGTGGACTGTTGATTTGGGGACTGGTCGGATGCACTGAACCCCCCTGTCCATCCAACCCTGCTGTCTAGTATTTAACATCCTCTAATACCAGCGCCTTAAAAAGC
The DNA here is from genome assembly GCF_037356315.1 of Lithobates pipiens. Lineage (NCBI taxonomy): Eukaryota > Metazoa > Chordata > Amphibia > Anura > Ranidae > Lithobates > Lithobates pipiens. Next base: position 93,486,491 of record NW_027507790.1, on the reverse strand, counting down.
TTCTTACCAGGGCTCGGTATAGGGTTTATGGTTTTGGAGAGGTGCATATATGTTTAGCCACCTACACTCTGTGCACAGTATGAGTCTTTTATATATATAGACTTATTTTTCACATTTTGCATTTTTTCTGCATTTTTGATTTTTATTTTCAGCTTTATTTTTCAAATTTATTATATAGATTTTTGGTTTTTATCATATATATATATTTTATTCCTTGGAACCGATACCTACCCTTTGTGTCATACTGGGGTGGTACATCATATACCCCACAAGGGTTTTCTGTGTGGTATTTTTTGTGAATGCCTCAAAAAAATTTTTTGTAAAAAAACATTTTTTGTAGTTTAGCTCATTTTATATACATATCTTCTGTTATTTTTGTTATTATATTTTTTATTTTTATTTTTGCAAAACACATCTCTGTCTGGATACCGATGTGCGAATAAAAGTTTATGGTTTTTTAAAACTACACACCTTTGTTGGAATTACTACACTATGGAATCCTCCCCCCTTCTTTTCTCCTTGAGGAAACTCTGAATACCAATTTCAGCCTCACCTGCTCATCAAGACTTGAGTGGACTACAATTTCTGCAAATAATCTTTCATCAGCGCATCTACATCAGCAGTGTGATATCTACGGGCCTGACTGCCCTGTGTGGGCTCATAGTTTCGGTGAGTGGGGAGCTAAAGGGGGTGAGCACGAAAGTCACCTGAAAATTTGTTCCTGGGCACCAGTCACTTTTTCACCTACTGCACTCTTTTTGCTGTGAAGAATCTGTGGACTTATTAATTACTAATTTTTAATTTTTATTAGTAATATATTTTTTCACTTTTTGGACTGCATTTATAGCTCTTAATAGATTATCTGGGGCTAACTTTGAGATTTATATGCATTTTCTTGGGTAATATTTATCACATTGATTTATTTAACATTTATTTATTTATGTAATATCTCCTATCTTACGGATATACATTCCTGGTATTTTTACATATTTATTTGAGGGTATATTACACTGTATGGTCACCGTATTTTTATTTTTATTTATTTTTTATTATTTATTATTTTTTATTCATGCAATTAACTTCACTGTGTTAACTTTTCAACACACTTATTAATTTAGTGGCATATTAATATCTTGTTATTTACCACGTATTTATCACTTCTGCATGTTATGCATATGTTATTTACCATATTACTAATTCCCGCTGCTCACATAGTTGTCTAGTTTTGTGTCTACGTAGTCAAGCTTGGTCTAATTTATAGCCATCTTCTGTGGTACCTGATTGGCTGTGTTCAGGAATTGTTGTATATTACTGTTGGGAGTGTGTATTTATTTTCTATATTCTGCATATTAGTAGTAGTTAGCTTTAGGGGGGTTATATATGTACTTCCCTTTCCTTTCTCCTCCTGTGTAACTCATACACACACTCCTTTGGATAGGATCTGATATCTATATGACACCTCTTGTGGTTCTGTGATAGGCTAATGGTGGAGGTGTACCTCTACTTTATGTACACACCCCTTTTGAGCAAATTTACAGTGGCGCCGAACCCCTTTTATAAATAACCTCCTCTGATTCTGGTTGCATCCCCTTAGGGGGTAGTAACTTTTAGGGTTGGCGACATTGGTTGTGAGTCCTTCTATTTACGCCTGTATCTCATTTGAGCCTCCGTAGCGCGGCCTGGGATCTGTAAGATCTGAGCATTTTTTGAATATTGAAATCATACCAAAACCTATTTGCCAGTCTATCTTATTTCATATCTTCCCTCTTCCTCGTAACTTAATATGCAGACAGCTGTGGTTCTAGGCCCCCCACAAAACATGAAGCAAATAAATGCAATACCGATTTCCTGCTAGTTAGTTAGTAGCACTTACTGCACCAAGATCCCTGCCTGTACAGCAGCAGGAGAAGCTCAGCTACTTAACTACTTTTCTAGCGCTATAGGCAGTAGCGGCTGGTGGAGTTTTAAGATGGTGGGGCACCAGGGAAATTGTGAGACCCCCCTGCCTATTATGGGGTATACTGACTGAGAATGAGAGAGACCCCACCCATTTAGGATATATACTGAGCGTACCCTATAATGTGATATACTGAGTGAATCCCTGTAATAAAATAGGGGGTCTCTCAGTATATCCATAATGGGGGTCTCAGTATATTCATAATAGGGGGGTTTGTCACTCTCTGTATATCACATCACAGCACATCCTCTTTATCTCCATCACATCACCCCATCTTCACCTCCATCACATCACCCCCTCTTTATCTCCATCACATCACCCCTCTTTATCTCCATCACATCACCCCCACTTTATCTCCATCACAACACCCCCTTTTCATCTCCATCAAATCACCCCCTCTTTATCTCCATCACATCACCCCATCTTTACTTTCAACACAGCATTGCTCTTCACTTCAATAACAGCACTTCCTCTTTATCTCCACCACATCACTCAATGTTCACCTCTATCACAGCACTCCTTCTTAATCTCAGGTTGTGGGAGACTTAGTAGTAAAAATTAATGCATAGGGTGATCTGGTGCTTAGTTGTGATCACAGCTATGGGGCTGATATGTCAGTGGCTGCCTGCTCCGCTGGCAGCGAAATGTGCTGCCGAATGGTGGTATGTCTCTCCTCCCTCCTGGACCCTCCCTCTCTCCCTCCGCTCCTTCACCAGGGGAAGATCTCCACCCCCTGGTGCAGGGATCTCCACCCCCTGGTGCAGCCTAATGAGCTCTGATTAACACAATAGGAAACTGGCAGGCAGCCAGTAAGCATGGAGAAACTGTTTACTCAGTGTTCTGAATACAGTTGTAAATTATTTTTCGGATGGACGGTATCAGACCCCTACGTACCTGACCAGTGAGTCCGCTAGGGCAGAGGTTAGTCTCCCTTACGTATCTGACTCGCAGCCCCTGATAGAGAAGACAGGAAGCATGGGAGTACGGAGAAGTATGAGAGCCTGGTATTGTAGGTCCTGATGCTGGAAGTGGAGAATCTTCTAACAGCAAGATGGCAGGCAGGAAAGCATGCAACAGATGATGAGCAGGAGTGGGATAGGCAAGTCCAGGTACAGGCCGGGTTCGGTAACGTGTGGGCAACGAAGTACAGGGGAGTAGGCAGGAGCAAAGCCAAAACAGGCCGAAGGTCAGATGCAGGCAGAAATCCAGGCAGTCCAAAGGGCAAGCCAAGTCAATAGGTAATCAAGCAGAGATTCAGGTTCAGGAACAAGGTTGATCAGGCAGCACCGGTCAATGGGTTCAGCCAGACTAAATAGGCCGGTCGGCGCCAAACAGTGCACACGTACGTGCGCCAATGTGCACCATGAACAGGAGCGCACAAACCCACATGCGCGCGCGCCCAAACACCGGCGCGCGCATCGGTGCCCACTGAAACACGTGAGCCAGTGCTCACAGGGACATGCGCACCACCGCGCACCTGCGCATGTGTCTGCGCACCAGCGCGCACATCAGGGTAAGCCGGCACATGCACACGAGTGACCACAGGAGCGCGGATACCCACGCGCACAGGAACGCGCATTGGCGCGCACCTCCGTGAGTAGCCAACCATCCATCCAGGCAGGTAACCTCTCTGACAGACGGCCTGTTAATAGGAAAATAAGAAAAAAAAGTATAATTTTTTTTCTAATCTACCTAGCAACAGTAACAGAGAGAGAGAGAGAGTAATAACATTCAGGGAAGGGAACTGCAAATGCAGGACTAGCATTTAAAGGCAAAGAACACATTTTATCACACAGACAATAAGGTGTAAGTTTACACAAAAAGAAAAATTTAACAGAACTTTTTTTATATAGTTTACTATTATGTATTTATTTAATGATTTTTTTCTGTAACAAAAACTGGTGGGGGGATGCCCCCGGGAGCCCCTATGGATGAGCCTACACTGGTTATAGGTTTATATGCGAAATGGTGGACAGTTATTTACCTGATGCTGTTTACTACATTGTGTGGCCAGAATGCCTGTTAGAGGCACGAACAGAGCCGACACAAGTATACCTTGAGATCACTGTGATTGGTCACAGAGTGTCCAATCATTATAATCACATATGTAACCCATGTAGGGTTTACATCTTTGCACCCTCCTTCCTCTTTCAATGCAGGAAAGGGAAGAAAGAAGAACTAATGAATGAACAATAATTCATTAGTTCCAGAGCAGAGCACAGATCATGGCAGCTGCAGATAAGGATCATTTTTTTTTAACCCTTTCACCCACCCTTCTCTCCTAGACTTCTCTGCTCTTGCTTGCCTCTGTAGGTAACCTGTATGTTAAGCCTTCATCTCCCTTCTCTTTCACATCTTTACATTAACCCCTTCATCTACATTCTCCCACTGTATGTGACTTGTACAATAACCCATTCATCTCCTCCTCCCACTGGGTATAACCTGTATGCACTGTATCTAGTGCACTAATACCATACTCTATGTTTTGACCCACCTCAGTTTTCAAAAATTAGATTACCATGTGGTGTCTACTTTCCAATTTTTTTTTTTTTTTTGGGGGGTGTATTTCTGTTTATTTTAACAGAAATGAAGTAAACAGGTCCTTTTGAACATTTTTGATTAAATACCACTAAACAAATCCTCTGTCTCAAAAACAAAATATTGTAAATTCTCATGGGCCTAAAAAGAAAGCCTAAAAAATCAAACTAATGCAGCCATCGCATCTAAGAATTGGTAATCTGCAATATAACAGATTTTTGCTTTTGGGTTTTATACTGCTTTATTTGTTTGCTTTTACTTTTACCTTTTACTATTCCAAAGAAAAAGCTGTTTCACCATGATTTTTCATTTTAACCACCTGGTACACTTTCAGTCTTGTAGTAAGGGAAGCTGCAGTATCGGCATTCCTTTAGAAATAGTTAACCCTACTCTCCTATTCCAGGGAATACTTAAAATTGTACTTAGTATTTTAGTGCAGATGTCTGAGAAAATATGTGAGCGACTCCTTGGGGTGTTTCGTATACAAGGTGGTCTCCAAGTTGCCATACTGCATTGAATGCTTAGAAAAATTTTGTAAAATTATAGCAACTTCAGATTAAAAGGGAAAGTTGAATTTTAATAACATGACCTTACAAAATGGCTTGTTTAGCATTTTTTATAAAAGTTGATATATACAGTATATATACTGTTTATAAGGGTGACTTTTGAATTTAGAATTTGCTGAACCAATGTGTCCAAGTGTTTTTCTAGGCTGCAATAGAAGTGCACATAGCATTTTACTGGTCCCTTTATTTGTAACCAACTTTCTTCCTGTCTAGAAGCAAAATTGAGCGTTTGTAGACCTGTTCTTTCCACCTTCATCTTATCAGTGATCGAGTACTCAAGCCGGAGGTGATAAGTGACTCATTACTGTAATCCATCATCATACCAAGTACTTTTTGTAATGAGGTTTGAGAGTCATGCATCATATGGATCCAACCCCACCAATTACAATGCCTTCCTGAACAGAAAGTGACACTCTCTATAAAAAATTAGGCCCCTGAATTAAATTCAATAATAATTATGAAAAAAAAAATCAAAAAATGCTTGGCATGCAGAAAATTATTCCCTGTTGTGCAAGGTATACAAAAACACATCCATCAGTCTGACAACAGTTTGCAAGGCAAAATGTTTTTTTTTATGTCTGAATACCTACATTTTGATACACACACAAACTTTGATAATCCTTCCAGAAATCATTTAAAGTATTAATAAATGTAAAACTTTTTTTTTTAGTTTTCAACAGAGGAGATGGATTAGAACACTTATTAGTTGTTTATTGCTGTCTGTGTCCCTTTTAGTGAGATTCACCCTCTCTTTTTGTTCTGTTTACCATTATCATCAAAAGTAAAAGAAAACCTCACATTTTGGCCTGTCCTCAGAAAAGTATTAGTGGGGAAATCTTTCAATCGAACACTAGTGCTGGTGACCTGAGGGTCCCCAAGGCACTCCCCTAATTTGCAGGTATTTCCTCTCACTTCCTGATTTGGTTATGGGACAGGAGTTGAAGGTAAATCTCCCCAATAAGACACAGGTGGCAAAAGAAGGAACTCTGGCAGGGTTATAACCCTACATTTACTTCATCCAAAATGAAAAACAAAAAACGTTTTATCTTTATTTCTACTTTAAGCTCACACTTCATAGCACTATGATAAACATACATTTTTATTACATGGTTTCATTGTACTTGTCTTATCCATTGTCTTACAAATTTAAGAGATGCTCAAAAAATTGGTAGTAAGAAAATCTAATCATGTTTATAAGGAATTTTGTTTGACTTGTTTGGTATGGAGTTGTATAAGGAAGTGCTTCAGCTTCAAAAAGATATTAGAAAGAAAAATATGCAGAAAATATTAATAGCATGTATACTCAAATAAGATAACATTAAAGAGTAACTCCACGTTTGTCGCAGAAAAAACATTCCCCTCTGGATGATCTATGTACACTATATTACCAAAAGTTTTGGGACGTCTGCCCTTACACATACATGAACTTTAATAGCATCCCAGTCTTAAGCCTCGTAAACATGATGGGTGTCACGTACCTGGTGGTTGAGCCTGGAATGCAGGGAGCGGCCCCTCGTATCCCCTGGCTATTGAACCCCTGAAGGTGGAGACAGGTATTCAACAGTCCAGAGGGCACAAGTGCCTGGTAGACGGTATTGGTCCGGGAGGTCAGCTGGGCACAGATAACAGGCTGGTATAGCGGATGGTGCTTGACTGTCGCTGGCAGGCACAAGTGCGGGAACTGGCTGGTGAGCAGATGTTCCGTAATGCAGGAACTCAGGTAGGTAGCAGGAACAGCGGAGTCAGATACAGGCCGGGTCAGCAGGAGACGATCAGCAAGGTACAAAGGGATGAGGCAGAAAACGTGGTCAAACAGGCAGAGGTCGTAGGCAGGCAGCAATCGATCAGAGTCAAGGAACAAGCCGGATGTCAGGAATCAGATAACAGGTTCGGATACAAACAGCACGGATCACGGACACGCTGTAGACTGGACAGCACAGATGGAAGGGAGCCAATGACTAAAGAAGGCTTCAGGGCGCCAAGCGAACGTACGACGGGTCAGCGCGCCCTCGTACGTAGACGTGCACCCGTTCGTGACCTACGTGTGCGCGTGTGCGCGTTCGTGTCGACGCGAGTGCGTTCGTTAGCTTTGACGCGCGTTGACGGGAAACGACGGACTCTCCACGACAGGTTCCGACGGGTAAGGTTTCTATGTCTAGTCGAGACGTTAGGGCGATCGTGACAATGGGATTGTTGGTGTCTGATTTTTGTCAAAAGGGTGTGTGCCTGAATCATGTCTTCCAACAAACACGAACGTAGTGACGTACTAGACTATAAAGAGGAAGTTAATTTCTCAAGCGCCACCCTTTGGGCTCCCTCTGCAAATTTTGTGTTAGTAGAAGCTTGGTGAGTGTTGATTTGTGCTTTTCAGTTCATGCTTTTCAGTTAGTTTCTGAATGGCTGTTCATCAACCAGCCATATTGCATAATCGGAGGAGAGAGCGTGCGATTATTGGGCTAGGAGTTATTGCTTTGACCCAAGTCCAGTCCAGGAATAGGAGGAGGAGAATTTCTTGGACCAAAAATTGTTTGCTCAATCGTGACCAATTATGTCATATGCCAATGCTGCAGGAGCTCCAGGAGAATAATCCGGATGATTTTTGGAATTATCTCTGGGTGACAGAGCCCTGCTTTCACTAACTCCTGGCATTGGTGTCTCCCTATATTAAGAAGCAGTATGAGGCTTTCTATCACTCCAGAGCAAAGGCTCATAGCCACCTTGCGGTACTTGACAATGGGCAAAAGTCTCCAGGACCTCAAGTTTACCACTGGGATCTCCCCCCAGGCTCTGGGACTCATTATTCCAGAGACCTGCTCAGCCATCATTCAAGTCCTGCAGAAGGACTATATTAGGGTACGTTTTTACCTTTAAGAACATATTCTATGTATTTATGTTTGCTAATGTACTGTATTAATTTGTTGATTACATAATGATCTATTCATTTTATCAATATTGCAATGATGTGAATGCTGTGAATGTCCTCTTTGTCCTCATGCAAGCTTTTCCTGTTCCTTTTTTGGCCTACATGCATATTTTCCTTCAGCATGCTATCCTGGGCCCATACACACCAAGCCTAGTAACTTAACAATGTTTTTGGTCAGCTGCATTTTGGGGCTTACCCTAAACAACTCCTAAAATGTGTACAAATGTTATTGTCCTCAAATTCAGGCAGAGTGCAAGAGGCCATTTTTTGGGGCCCAAACTCATTTGGAACCCTCCCTCCCCCCAAAAATGTGAAGTCAATAGATCCAAATACTCTATCTGCTGACTTTGCAAAACCCATACACATTATCCCTTTTTTGTTTTCAAATTTCTGTATACATTCACCAAACCATGTAATGCAAGGGTCTGCTTGATTACCTACTAATTAAAACATATTAAGTTTTTGTCTCCTATTACATTGGTTGGTTAAATCATAATGTCAAAACATACTGCAATTTGGACAGTGTGTATCCAGCTTTTTAGATTATGACACTTCTTACCTGTCCACTGGGCTTCCAATAGTGTAAGAAGGGGCTGGCCAAAGTATCACTAATTATTTATGCAAACCGCTCTCGCGAATGTGGAGAGGGTTACCTGTCCAAAATATCTACCCATTACCCCCACCCCCTAAAATGTATCTAATGGGCAACATGAGGGGGGGAGAATCAAATAAGTTGACCTTCCACTTTCGTCTTTAAATAGTCATTTACGTGCATCCTTATGTTGGCTAAGCATTTTTGTATCAAATCTGCTTGCAATGTTATGTGCAGAAGTAGTAATTTCTTTTTTCTTTTTTTATCTACAGTTTCCTTCCAACCCAGAGCAATGGCAGGATTCTGCAGCCCAGTTCCATCAGCAGTGGGACTTTCCCAACTGTGGTGGTGTTATTGATGGCAAGTAGGGATGAGCTTCGTGTTCGAGTCGAACGTACGTTCGACTCGAACATTGGCTGTTCGCCCGTTCGGCGAAATCCGAACTCTTGGTCCGTTCGCGTCAAAATTCGTATGGCGCGCACGGCCCACAATGCACTGCGATGACGCAGTGCATTGCTGGCTCATGATTGGCCAAGCATGCACTGTGACCCCGCATGCTTGGCCAATCGCAGCGCCAGCAGCGAGGAGAGCCATGATTGGCCACAGGCAGGATGCCTGTGGCCAATCATAGCTCAGGCTGTGTAGTGCACGCCCCACACTATATAAGGCCGCCTTTGAGGCGGCCTCGTGTAGTGTGTTGGCATCTGAAGCAGTGGGTGTTCTGTGTACCTTCAACACAGTTACACACCGATCGTTTTTGGCTGATTTCCTATCTTGCTCTTGTGTAGTGGTTATTGTCTGTGCCCTGACCGCAGTATACACCACTATATTCACCTCACCTATATAGCTAGTGATCCATCTTTAATAATAGAGCTTGCAGTCAGTAGTGTTAGGAGATAGTGCGTGCTGTTTGCGTGCTCTGTACCCAGTACATACCGCTATAATCCACCTACATAGCTGTTCTCTATTTGAGCCCAATTGCCATCTGCAGGAGTTATTGGAAGTTGTGTGTGCCTCCAGCACAGCACAGTATACATCTGTATATACCCCTTTATCTCTGCTGTTTTCTGGTTATTGTCTGCGTGCCCTGACCGCAGTATACACCACTATATTCACCTCACCTATATAGCTAGTGATCCATCTTTAATAATAGAGCTTGCAGTCAGTAGTGTTAGGAGATAGTGCGTGCTGTTTGCGTGCTCTGTACCCAGTACATACCGCTATAATCCACCTACATAGCTGTTCTCTATTTTAGCCCAATTGCCATCTGCAGGAGTTATTGGAAGTTGTGTGTGCCTCCAGCACAGCACAGTATACATCTGTATATACCCCTTTATCTCTGCTGTTTTCTGGTTATTGTCTGCATGCCCTGACCGCAGTATACACCGTGATATTCACCTCACCTATATAGCTAGTGATCTATCTTTAATAATAGAGCTTGCAGTCAGTAGTGTTAGGAGATAGTGCGTGCTGTCTGCATGCTCTGTACCCAGTACATACCGCTATAATCCACCTACATAGCTGTTCTCTATTTGAGCCCAATTGCCATCTGCAGGAGTTATTGGAAGTTGTGTGTGCCTCCAGCACAGCACAGTATACATCTGTATATACCCCTTTATCTCTGCTGTTTTCTGGTTTTTGTCTGCGTGCCCTGACCGCAGTATACACCGCGATATTCACCTCAGCCTAAGGCCCAATTTTTCTGCCCCTGTTTAACAGGGGCGTTTAAGTACAATTTTTGATGCAATGCTTTGCAGCAGGGCTAATTCCAGCAAAAAAAATAGAGTATATGGAACAGGTTGCAGTGTGGTGGCACCAGCAGCAGTGCCTAAGGCCAAATTTTTCTGCCCCTGTTTAACAGGGACATGTAATTACAATTCTTGATATAATATTGAACAGGAGGGCCCCTTCCTGTGCCCACCCAGAGTAACGGTGAGGACTTATAGTGTTGTGGCACCAGCACCACAACCACCAAAGGTCAATTTTTCTACCACTGTTCAACAATGGCATGTAATTACAATTCTTGATATAATCGTTCACAGTAGGGCGCTCCAGCGGCCACCAAGAGTCACTTTGAGAGCTTACAATGTTGTGGCAAAACCAACACCTTGTTCCGCCATTTCTGCAGAGCATATAGGGCAGGCCCCTACTTTCAAACATCCAACTTACAAACATCAGACAGCAGCAAGTGAGATGAAAAAAGATGGACGACAAAACAGAGAACGACAACAGACAGACAGGTGGCTGGAGTGGCAATGCGGAGCGGTCTCTCTCTGTACAGGCACTGTGGAGCGGTCTCTCTCTGTGCATGCAGTGTGAAGCGGTCTCTCTCTGTACAAGCAGTGTGAAGCGGTCTCTCTCTGTGCAGGCAGTGTGGAGTGGTCTCTCTCTCTCTGCAGGCAGTGTGGAGTGGTCTCTCTCTGTGCAGGCACTGTGAAGTGGTCTCTCTCTCTGTGCAGGCACTGTGAAGCGGAGCAGTCTTTCAGAGAGTGGAGCAGTCTCTCAGTGAGACTGCATGATTGCCCCCAGAGAGACTGAGAAAAAGAGCTTGCCCCTTCCTCACACCCAGACCAATGAGACTGCAGCAAGATGAAGACTAATGACTGTGCTGTCACTGCCGCCACACTGAGCGCTACAAGTGGAGTATGGAACTTCTCTGGTAAGTGAGCACCACACCACTTGGCAAGCTAAGCAAGCAGAGTAGCCGAGATTCACAGTGAATGCTGCAAGTTAAACATGCAAGCCCTGATGTCTCCTCGGCATGACCACCAGATTCACCAGGGTGCAGGCTTCTCCTGTGTCAATTGTGCGTAGTGAGAAAAGCACATGTAGGTGCATGCCCGAGCACTGGCCAGATTAACGGCATCGTGGGCCTGGTGCTGCAGTGGAACAGGTTTAGGAGTGGCAGGAATATGAGGTAAGTAATGTCATATCCCAATCTACAATGGAAAGAACAGGGATACCAGTCCTGCGACTACTATAGGGGGTATACGCTGAACACCATGCCCTGCAAAAATGCAATAATAGTATGTGAACAATAAGCAAAAAGTTATATAAAGTGCTAACAAATTTATGTGCACTAACCAAAAGATACGAAAAAATACTGAGCACTAATCACAAAAGTATGTGCAAATAAACCATAATGGATGTCACTGGCAGCAAACCTCCTTCACATCCAATACAAAGTGCTATTTGTGCTAATTGCTATTCCACCTAGTTCATGAGCAGCAAAGCTCCCAATCCCGAAACTACTTCAGGGGAAGAGTATTGTACAGAGTTACAGTAGTGTCATATATAATTGGATAGCTTAAAGTGCATAAAGGAGCCAGGGGCATCCGATCATGCATCGGTGCTCCCGATTGAGCGGGAGCACCGGTAAGAGCGGCGGGAGGCTTTTAGCTGCATCGGTTGTTACGGCTGGATAGCCGATCGCCCACTCTGAAAAACGGTACCGGGATGATGCCTGCAGGCATCATCCTGGTATAACCCCCGGAAGCCGAGTACGCACATCTGTGTACGCTCGGCGGGAAGGGGTTACTTGGATGGTCCCAGCCTCCCAGGAGCCTCACTGGATTACAGCCGACTGCTCAGAATGAACTTTCCCACCCACACATCCTCTTCACAGACAGCACACGGGCTGCCTGGGGAAAGGGAAAGAGAGAGCAGGCCCAGCCTCTGCCAGCCAATGGTGTGGAGGAGGGAGGGGCTGGGAGGGGCTGTGCTGTGCTGTGTAACACACACTGTCAGCCCTGACAAGAAGACATCGCTGGCTCACAGTATTGGACTTGGCCAGCTCAAGATCTGCGAATGTGCGGTTTTGAGCTGGCGACACAGCAGCCTTTACCACAGCATATCAGAACAGCCCAGGGGGCAATTGCATCTCTGTCCCCTGGCCCAACCCGCCCCTGTTCCCCAGGCATACACCTCACAAAGTGTATTGTTCCCTTCAAGTACATGGCCCATAATCGGAGGCTAGCATCCTGTCCTCTCCAAAAGCCTTTGTCCCAGCTAGGTCTGTCACAAGCAATTTTTTCTTTACAAGGCTAGATAGGGTAGTCTTAAGTTGTGGATGCCAGTAGATTTAGAGATATTAGTATTAGGGTGAACTTTTACTTTAAGGTAAAAATGTTTAGGCTTTTTAGAACCACTTTAAGTCAAAGAAATATATCTTGTTATTCACACTATAATTCTTATAAAAAATCAATCTACAAATCACCAAAGCACATTCTACTCAAGAAAGGCATTATTTTCCTTATAGCCTGCCAATCAAGTACAGCATGAATCTGTATACTATTAGTTGTACTTACCATTATAGGGAGTAATGATCACCATATGTCATCTGCAAATGATCACATTTATTTTACTATAAGCCCCCGGTGTTAATGGAAGAAAGAGCTTTCCTTTTGATCCTGTCACTCCCGTGTCTATTGCTGTGGATCGACTGGTTGTTAAATGCCCCATAAATCTCTATGTTAATGTTCTGGGTGAGTAGTAGTGTTTCTGGAAGGATGTGTTAAATTCTTGCTTAGAAATCATTACACTCATTCCCTGATATAAAAATAAAGCATGGCTTCTCTTTTTAACGTACAAATGTAACTGAAAAGAAGGATAACTCACATAATGAGGGACAAAAGGTTGCAACATATATTGTTGGTGATTACCAATCAATATCTTTGCTTATAGGAGTCCTTGGGCCCAGTGTAGCCAAATTTCATACCACCAAGACAATTCCTCACCCCACACAGCAGCCAGGGAATGCAGATTGTAGTCCAGTAATGATTAGCTATAAATCCTAGTATCCAATGTGATCTACAAATAAAAAATTTAAATCTAATTTTAGATATACAATTCATTGCATACTTTAATAATGAAATATAAAAAGTTTTAAAAGTGTCCAAAAAACATCACTATACAGTATATTGTATATATCCGTTCTACATTAATCTTTAAAAAATCCCTGTGTGCGACCCCCGCCTGGGTCTTTTGTTTAGTTATAGCATCATTACTTGTGACCATCCCACTACTAATCACTAGCAATTGCCACACATTACTACATGTGACACTCTGTTGTTGTCTATTTGTAGCAATAGCTATCTATTACTATTAGTAGCAGGACAATCACAGGTGATAATCATTGTAGCAAAAATTACCCATGTATCCAACCTTATTACTCCCAAAAAAATTATCGGTAAAACTTGGCTATGTCAGAAATTTGCCTGTTTTTTTTACTGAATTTGTTCTTTGCTGTTTAGTTAGCAAGGCCTGGGTCCTGCTGGCTTTATACTACTTTTATGTAAATGGGTATTGCCTCCATTTGTGGCAACTACTGAGTGATATCTGAGCGAAAATGTATGTTAAATCATATCTAACCAATGGACGATCTAAACATTACATTTTTTGGCTTATGGATAAAGATATGTTTGGGTTTCTGCCACATGATCCTCAGTATGCATTTTTTTTACCTTTTTTGCCATGGGCTATGGCACTTAAACTGTATATAATTTGGGTACTACCACTAAACTGATCAAGGGCAGAAGCCCTAAAACATGTGATGTTGGTAGGATCCCAGAGGTGTTTGGAGATGTTCTGTGTTTGTTGTATTTAATACATTTTTGACATATAAAATATGTGCTCTCTTCATTTAGTTGGCTATAAGAGGTAGAGTGAAATTAAAATTGCTCTTTGTTTAACCAGACTGATCACATACTCATTTGGAATTAGAGGGTTTGGGTCATTATAATCAGCTGATGCATTTTCTGTGTCTGCATCATTTTAAAAGTAATTAAATCTTGGAGAGTATCTCTCCAAAACCTACATTTCTGTTGCAGGAGGTGCCTAAAATCTGAATTTAATCTTAGTGTAGACTTCTTAGAAAATCAGTGCACCAATCTCACAAGTAGAAAATTACATTTTTGGGGGCATTCCATATACCAGCTGTGTACAGATAACCTTCGGGTTGCCATATTGCATTTAATTTTACAGAAAATGACAGAGCTGCAGATTGAAAATGAATGGTAATTTTTAATAACTTTAAGTTCTAACATGGCTTGTGTGGTAATTGTATATGCCATGTTATTTTTTTTCTCACATTCATTCACAATCATTGATTACTAATCAAGGTATTCTGTGCTCTACCTATAGATGAAGATGCTCCAGATAAAGATGAACAGTATTTTGCCCATGTAAGTAACAAATGAAAAAAAATGGCTAAAATACTCTGCACAGATAATGGCACATGAGTATACAAGTGGCAAAGCATAAGCTGTTCTAAGGAAGCATGCAGTTATGTTCCAGACTATTGTAACATACAATATAGACAAAATAGCTTTACCAAGAGAACCAACCGCACTTAATGTGAAATTGGCAGAAGCATGCTTTTTGATGCTGATATGCCAACAATATATTGGGGAATGACAATTATGACAGCATGCTATCTCCAAAACCACTTAACCAGAAAAGCAAAATAGAAAATTCCCTATGAACTATGGCATGGTAAGAATCTTAACATAAAACATCAAAATCTTTGGAAGAAAAGCACAAATACATGTTCCTAAAGAAAACTGTACAAAACAAAACCTTGCACTTAGGAAGGTTACAGTGAGGCTACAGTGAGTCTCAAAAGGGTTTAAATAATTCCACATCCAGACACCATTAAGGTAATGATCAGCAGAAGTGTAATTTATAAATAATATACCAACCGTATGTTATGAATTTACATGGAACATAAGCATAACTAAAGGCAAAATTTTTCTTTTGTTTGTTTTGGATAGAGTGGAGAAGGATTAGAAGATATGCCGGTTTTTATTGCAGTCTGTGCCCCATTACGGAGATTCACCATCTCTATTGATCCTGTTTACCATTATTATTGAAAGTGAAAGTAAGAGAAATTACCTATATTTTGGGTTGTTCCCAGAAAAGAAATAGAGGGCAAATCTTCCAATGGGTACAATAGTTCTGGTGACCTGGGGGTCCCCAAGGAATTCCCTTAATTCACAGGGAATTCCTCTCACTTCCTGTTTGGTTATGGGACAGGAAGTTAAGGGAAATCTCCCCAATTAGACACAGGTAGCAAAAAAAAAATCTGACGGGATAAAACCCTTCCTTGCTCCATCCAGCAAGAGGCGATTCAGTTCGCATTGTGCACTATACAAGTATTTCATTCATTCATTCATTCATTCATCCAAAAAAATAAGAAAAAAAGTTTTGCCTATAGTTTTGCTTTAAGGTTGGAAAAAGACACAAGTCCATCCTGCCCAAACTACATGTGAAAAGCATTGTGAGATGATAAAATCAGCAATGTCTGAACAACCACCTGAGAAAGAGGCCCCAGCAGTTCTGAGACTGAGTTGAGTTGAATCTTGATACAGCGTGGGCATTTACCCCGTAGGGTCCCGACGCGCTTACAAACACATACTAGGGCCAATTTATAGACAGGCTCTGATTAACCTACCAGAATGTCTTTGGAGTGTGGGAGGAAACCGGAGTACCCTGGAGGAAAACCACACAGGCACAGGGAGAACATGCAAACTCCAGGCAGATGGTGTCATGGTCAAGAAAAAGAAGGTAAAGGTAAAAGAAACACTACATCACTGAAATTGAAATTTGTCTCAGTAATGTATCCTCTTAAAGGGAAGAGGCTGAACTGTTGGCAATTTCAGTCAGGAAACATACAAGATCCAATAAGGGCATCCCAACTAGATGCTTGTCATATATGGCTCATGCAGTACTGAAAACAAACTCAAGCTATGGAACTGACCTGATTTGCAAATGGTGACCTAGAATTCATACGATATGTGGACACAGATTGGGCAGGTGGCCAGTATAAAACTTGTAAAGAATGAAAACATCAATGCCAGAACCAAGCATATTGATGTCAGACACCACTACCTCTGAAACCTTTTGGAAAAAAATGTGATTGTGTTTAAATACTCTGAAACTGAAAAAATGATTGCAGATACCATGACAAAACCACTACCAAAGCCAATGATTAAAGAACCTCAAAAGAAGATAGGACTTAAAGTAGTTCTAAAGGCTGAAGGTTGCTTTACCTTTGTGCATTGCATTAAAGTAAAAAACCTGTGTGCAGCGCCCCCCCCCGCCCCTCAGCCCCACTCAACCCTACCTGATCTCCCTCCTGATCTCCCTCCAATCCAGTGATGTTCATCTCTCCCTCCTTATTGGTTGAGACAGTAGCGAGAGCCCATTGGTTCCCACTGCTATCAATCATAGCTAGTGAGCCAATGAGGAGAGAGCGTGGGGTGGCGGAACCGAGCCGTGGCTCTATGTGTCTTATGGACGCATAGAGCAGCAACTCAAGAGCGAGCAATAGGGTTGTCACCTGTTCTAAATTCACCTGGACAGCCTGGGTTTGGAATCATGTGTCCGTGTTTCAGTTTGCCTGAAAAAACCAGACACATTATTCAGGCTAGACTGTGGCTGCCCACATTCCAGGGGCCCATGCAGCCATCCTGCCACACCTGGATAGGAGGGGTGGTGGGGGCATCACTACTCTCCTTGGGGCAACCAAAGGTATGCCAGATCTTTTACAATGCTTTTACAATGCTATAGTGTATACTACAAAAGAAATTGCTGCACAACACTAAAGTGTTCAGGTTTGGCTTGAAGAAAAGGTGGCAACCCTAGCCATAGAGCTGCACAATTATTCGTTAAAAAATCATGATCTCAATTCACCATCTCTGGTGATTTCTCCTGCAGAGTTTGCCCATTCTTTCATATAAACAAGTGGAGAAACTGATTTTCTAATCTAAATTTTGAAAATTTTTTGTTTTTAATCTAAATTTTGAATTCTTCTAATTCTTAATGTTCCATTTTTTAACCCCTCTGTGTAATGAAATGGTTTTCTCAAAAACATCATTTATGAAAGCCTCCGACGGGTATCCTGTAAAGAGAGCAGCGTATATAATATAGGTGGATTAATCACTATACATTTACACATGTTTACGAAGGGTTAATACCGTACGTATTAAAGAGTAGTCAGGACTGATTGCCTCCACCCTCAGATGATGTCAATACGACGAAACGAGTCAGGGTGGTAGCACATGTTTGCAGCATAGAGGAACTGACAGGAGGGAGGAAGAGACGCACAGCTTTAACCGTGAGCTACTAAGTGGTGACGGCCATTAGCGGCTGATGCTATTACTTCTCCCGAGACTGTGATTAAGAACTATGCATGCTGAGTGAACCAATGCTTTAAAGAATTATTTTTGTGTGAGTGCAATATTTTATTTAAATAAATTGAGTTTTTATAAGACAGTATTACGCTATGTGTGTTTCCCGTAATTGCTTCTTTCGGAGATCTTGAATCACCCGGCACTTATGAAGTGGATGAGATCCAGCCGATGAGTAATATCTGAGAGCCCGTGTAACCAAGCACATCCGATCGTGTATTACCTGGCGTTTATGAAGCGGATGAGATCGAGCCGATGAGGAGTAATATCTGAGAGCCTATGTAACCAGGCACATCTGGTAAGAATATTACTAAGGGGGGTCACCTCATTCTTGAGATTGCACCCCAGCAAATTCGGGATCACTGCATTTTACTGTTGGAAGTCTAATCATGTTAAGGAAGGATTGCATCGTACACTCCTTATGATTTGCACCAGGACACTTTGTTTCAGTTTTGCCTTCTAATTTTGTTTTCTGTTGATGGACTGAAATAGATATCCCGTTTCAACTTTTTTTCCTGAAACTATCCTAATTACTCAGTATAATTTGGATATATGGACAGTGTTCATGGACAATACCTAGTTTGTATGATTACATTTGGGAAGATTTACATGTTTTTTTCCATAGAACAATAGTTCGCACTAGCACAAATCACATATAATTTCTTTTTTTCTATTGAGTATTACGCGCTGTTTTTTCTACGGGTGAATTGATTTATCCATTCACCTCGCAGATTTTTGTTTAATGTTTTCAAGTGGAGAAACTATTTGCTCACTCAGCTGTCAAAATAAAACATCCGGGCAGTCTGCCAAGTTTTTTTAAAGTGGAAATAAACCCATCGAGTTAAAAAAAAAAAGGCATGCCGGGAATGCTAACTGCACATTGGCTGTGCTCTCAGCCAAACTATCAAACCATCCAATAGCTGGTGTCATAACGAATCACATGTGCAGCACCATAACAGTTGAAGATTAAACAGAGGCAAAGATGGCAGCTTCCTTGGCTGAAAACGATAGGGGAGTTTACTTCCACTTTAAATTGCAACACTGTAACTAAGCTTCCTTCTTAGATCAAAGGAATTGAAACTTCATGCAGCCATGCCCCCAAGGCAAGTGGCTTTCTTTGGGGGCACTGCTCAATTGGAAGGAGCCAGGAGAGCCCAAAAAGAAGAGTTTTGGAGCTGCTCTGTGCAAAACCACTGCACAGAGCAGGTAAGTATAACATGTTATTAAAAAACAAAATAAATCTTTAATACCACTTTAAATGAAAAGTAGTTGTTGAGAGGGGATGTTAGCATACTTTTTATACAAACATACATACAACCACCGTTTTCATATATTATACTGGGATTAGTAGTTCTGCTACTAGGTGGTAGTGTTTAATGCTTGCATAATGTAATTTTTATTTGTGGAACTACATGATTATGATGTCATTTCCTGTCTGTGTTCCTATTAATTTCCAATAAAAAAGAAGGGCTCAGCTACATGTCCAGAAACATCTTGACAGGTAAGAGTGATATCTGCAGCATCTCTCCTTCAGTTTTTTTTTAAACACAATATACTTTAGCTTTTCCCAACTGTGTCAGGAGCTGTAAAGCTTTGTGCCAATGTATGTAGAAGACTGAATTTAGCAGTTTTAACCTTCAACACCACAAATATATTTTCCTTTTTATTGTAAAGTAATTATTTGGTGCTGATAGACATTTATCACTGTGACAGTGCTATCTGCGTGATTTCTTTTTCTGCTTTTCCAAAGAATGACAGCGCTGTGCATGTCATATTGGCACACAAATCATTCTATCTCATAAAACTGCTGTATAATTCTTGTCTGCAGCTAATCCAGAACTTGTTCCTCTTCAACAATTCCTATTATTTTAAAATTGAAGAGCACTATGGGCTTGTTCATAACACAATGTACATAAAAAAATGCATAGAAAATGCATGCGCGCTGACATTTGTTTTTAATGCGTCATGCTTGGCTTTACGGTGCATTGAACTGTGTTTTTGCATTCATTTTTTCTGTACATGCCAAATCAAAGGTGAAAATTCTAACATCTATTTTAGTATAATAGGTGCTTTGCTTGCAGAAAATGTTGCATTTATTATGCATTGTCCCTGTATGGTGTGAACAGGGCACATAGAAAACAATTGTTTCTATGTGTTCTTGTGCTGAGTGTGTGGTGATCATCATACACTATATTGCCAAAAGTATTGGGGCACCTGCCTTTTCACGCACATGAACTTTACTGGCATCCCATTCTTAGTCCATACAGTTAAATATTGAGTTGGCCCACCCTTTGCAGCTATAACAGCTTCAATTCTTCTGGGAAGGCTGTCCACAAAGTTTAGGAGTGTGTCTATGGAAATGTTTGACCATTCTTCCAAAAGCGCCTTTGTGAGGTCAAGCACTAATGTTGGACAAGAAGGTCTGACTCACAGGCTCCACTCTAATTAATTCCAAAGATGATCTATTGGGTTGAGACCAGGCCAGTCAAGGTTCCTCCACCACAAACTCATTTATCCACACTATCAAAGCAAAAGAGTGCTGAACACCTCTCTCCTTGTAAGGATGTGTACATGTGAAAACCACAGTTAATGCTGCTCCTCAGACCATGCCCCCTAATGTCTTTTGCTCCACCCACTGGGGCTTAATTATAATCTGGCTGAATATAAAAAGCCTTAGTCAGTACAGGAACTCTGTCCTTAGCCCATCTCCTCACAACTTTCTGCCATTTTCTCACTTGTTTCAGAAAATTGGTACATAGTTACACACATAGTTCATGACTTGATCCTTTAACCGGTTCCCGACCAGCGCATGCCGATGTACGTCGGCAGAATGGCACGGGCAGGCATATTGGAGTACAGGTACGTCCAATCTTCAAAGCCGCCCTGCCATCGCGAGCGCGCCGCCGCCGGCGCACTCGCATGCCAGTCGGGACCCCCGTGAGTCCGGTCGCGGGTCCCATGGACTCGATCGCCGCGGGCATACCCGCGATTGTCTCACGGGGCGGCTGAATGGAGGAAATGCCGTTGTAAACAGAATTTCCCCATTCTGCCTAACAACTAGTGACGCTGATCTCTGCTCCATGTGATTGGAGCAGAGATCAGTGTTAACTAAATGAAAGCCCAGTCCCCCCACAGTTAGTACGCCACCCACTGGTTAACCCCTTCACTGCCAGTGTCATTTACACAGGAATCACTGCATTTATATAGCAGTGATCGCTGTATAAATGACAATGGTCCCAAAAATGTGTCAAAAATGTCCGATGTGTCCGCCATAATGTCGCAGTCACAATAAAAATCGCTGTTCGCCGCCATTACTAGTAAAAAAATAAAAATTAAAAAAATTAATAATAATGCCATAAAACTATCCCTATTTTGTAAACGCTGTAACTTTTGTGCAAACCAATCAATAATCGTTTATTGCGATTTTTTTTACCAAAAATATGTAGAAGAATACGTATCGGCCTAAACTGAGGGATATTTTATATATTTTTGGGGGATATTTATTATAACAAAAAGTAAAAAATAATGCGTTTTTTTCAAAATTGTCGCTCTATTTTTGTTTATAGCGCAAAAAATAAAAACCACAGGGGTGATCAAATACCACCAAAAGAAAGCTCCATTTGTGGGAAAAAAAGGACGTCAATTTTGTTTGGGAGCCACGTCGCACGACCGCGCAATTGTCAGTTAAAGCAACGCAGTGCCGAATCGCAAAAAGTGGTCTGGTCTTTGACCAGCAAAATAGTCCGGTCTGTAAGTGGTTAAACCATCAATATCTTAATATACAATACTTTCCATCACTAAATGGAGGCATGTCTTCATGTGACAGAGCAACACAACTACAAAGTTCTCCACCATCAAGTTGTATGACCAAGCTTCTGAAAATCAAATCCTGCAAAGAGCAATCGACTTCCATGCAGCATATGTAAATTCACATTATCACTAACATCCTAATATTGCATATTCCCTAAAACTATGCTAATTAATTAAACCAAACAGCTTTGAGTAGCATGATTGATTGCACAAGCTGTATTTTTCTTAGTTTCTAGCCAAAAGCACCATCAGAGAACAATGCAAGTGAATATATTGGTGTTGATTTACTAAAAGCAAATAGGCTCATCCTCCTTACCAATTGCTCTGTTTCTGCTTTGCTACCCCTTTCTGTCAATCCCTCCACTGGCTTCCACTCACCCAACAAATTCATTTCAAAATACTAATGCCGCATACACACGATCAAACAATCTGGCGGAAAAGTCCGCCGGACTCGAGTCCGCCGGACAATCCCCCCGTGTGTGCGCTCCGGCGGACTTTTCTTACTCAAAAGTCCAGCGGACAATACAGCCATGTGTGTGCTGGTCCGCCGTACTTTTGAAATGAACAGACTTTTCCCGCATGGAGAAAAGTCTGTTCATTTTGAGCGCGGCTCCAGGTAGCCAGGACTAGCGAAGGAAGTCAATGTCGCCGCCTTAGGCAGCAAGATTGACACGTCGCTGACCCCGTCACCTGGTATGGACTTAAAGCAGAAGCCCTACACCGAAAAAACAGCGTGGGGGTCCCCCCTAGGTCCATATCAGACCCTTATCCGAGCACGCAACCTGGCTGATCAGGAAAGGGGGGTGAGGACGAGCGAGCGCCCCCCCTCCTGAGCCGTACCAGGCCACATGCCCTCAACATGGGGGGGTGCTTTGGGGAAGGGGGGCCCCCCACCCCAAAGCACCTTGTCCCCATGTTGATGAGGACAGGGGCCTCTTCCCGACAACCCTGGCTGTTGGTTGTCAGGGTCTGCGGGCGAGGGCTTATCGGAATCCAGGAGCCCCCTTTAATAAGGGGGCCCCCGGATACCGGCCCCCCACCCTATGTGAATGAGTATGGGGTACAATGTACCCCTACCCATTCACCTGTGAAAAAAATGTAAATAAAACACAACACACAAGGGTTAAAAATGTTTATTGCACAGCTCCGGGGGTCTTCTTCCATCTTGGGGGGTCTTCTCACCGGACTCCTCTGCTATGTTCTGCTAGCCCTTTTCACTAGCGGAGGAGCCTGGCTTTCTTCTTCGCCGCCGCCCGGGGGTCTTCTTCTGACTTTGGGGGTCTTGTCCCCCTCTTCGGTTCTTCTTTCCGGGCCTCCGCTCCTTCTTCCAGCTCTTTTACTGGCGGTGGCCCGGTCTTCTGTCGCCGATGTTGCCGCTGTCTTCGCCGCCTTCTGTTCTTCTCTTCTTGAGATGTTGCCTCGTTGCTGTCTCTGGCCGCAATGACAGGGTCACGGCGTGCAGCGACTTATATAGGGACATCGCCGTGTGATGTCCTCGCCCATTATGATGTCACAGTCCCAGAGGATGCTGGGACGGGGCATCACCCGGCGATGTCTCTATATAAGTCGCTGCATGCCGCATCCCTGTCATTGCGGCCAGAGACAGCGACGAGGCAACATCTCAAGAAGAGAAGAACAGAAGGCGGCAAAGACATCGGGTTGCGTGCTCGGATAAGGGTCTAATATGTACCTAAGGTGACATTGACTTCCTTCGCTAGTCCCGGCTACCTGGAGCCGCGCTCTAAATGAACGGACTTTCCTCCGTGTGTGTGGGCAAATCCATTCATTTCAAAAGTATGGCGGATAGTGAAGAGAATGAGTAGGTTGGTATTTAGAGACTAGGCTAGTGATGTAGCTGGGGGATAAATTGTGGACTTATCCAGCGGACTTAGTCTGGCAGACAAACCGCCGTAAAGTCCGCCAGACTGTCCGAACGAGCGAACCTGCCCACACACGGGACTTTTCTGGTGGACTAGGTCGCGGCATAACAACTACTTACAAAGCCATCCACAATTTATCCCCCAGCTACATCACTAGTCTCAATATGTCCTCTTATCTCCTACTCTATTAGCTTTTAGACGATCCCTGAAACCCTTCTCTTCAGAGAAGCCTACCCTACCCACACATAACAACTATATTTTAATTTTCTCCATCAGCTCGGCCACCACAGTTATTACCATTTGTTCCACTTGACCCTTCCTTCTAGATTGTAAGCTCTAACAACCAGGGCCCTCTGTTCCCTCCTGTATTGATTTTTATTGTAAGTGTACTGTCTGCCCTCATGTTGTAAACTGTTGGCGCTATATAAATCCTGTATAATAATAATAATAATAATAATAGGCTGTACACTTTGCAAGGGAATTCTCCCTTAGTGAATATGTTGTAAAATCACTTTGAAGAATATCCAATCATGTGGATTGGATGAAGGAAGTCAACAGAGCTTCACCTCATGCACTAAGCTAAGGGAATATTCCCTGGCAAAGCAAAAATGTCCTTGCAAATCAAACCACCTGTTTGTCTTCCGTTTGTCTTACATTACAAATTGATAGGCACACATTTGACCCCTTAATCACCATAGATGTTAATTCCTTCCTGGCCAGTGTCCTTAGTACAGTGACAATGTATTGTATTAGTACTGATCACTGATTAGTGTTACTGGTGATGTAAGTGGCAATTAGTTTCAGTTAGGCCGCGTACACACGGGCGGACTGTTCGCCCAACTTTGTCCGCTGAACAGTGTTTCAGCGGACAGTCCGCTCGTGTGTGGGCTTTCAGCGGACAGTTTCAGCGGACAGTTTGACGGACAAAGTCTTTCGGAAATTCCGAAAAACTGCCCGCTGAAACTTTGTTTGAGCGAACAGTCCGCCCGTGTGTAGGCTACTTTCGAAATGAGCAAACTGTTCCCGCTCGGAGGAAAGTCTGCTCATTTCGAGCGCGTGTGAAGGTAGGCGGGGCCCGCGACGGAGACGTCGCGGGCTCCGCCGCCTGGAATGGACTTAAAGGGGAACCCCAACGCCGAAAAAAATCGGCGTGGGGGTTCCCCCAAAGTCCACAACAGACCCTTGTCCGAGCACGCTACCCGGCCGGCCAGGAAAGGGGGGCGAGCGAGCGCGCCCCCCCTCCTGAGCCGTACCAGGCCGCGTGCCCTCAACATGGGGGGTGCCTTGGGGAAGGGGGGGCCGCGCGGCCCCCCCCACCCCAAAGCACCTTGTCCCCATGTTGATGAGGACAAGGGCCTCTTCCCGACAACCCTGGCCGTTGGTTGTCGGGGTCTGCGGGCGGGGGGCTTATCGGAATCCGGGAGCCCCCTTTAAGAAGGGGGCCCCCGGATACCGGCCCCCCACCCTATGTGAATGAGTATGGGGTACAATGTACCCCTACCCATTCACCTGTAAAATAAAAGTACCCAAAAAAAAAACACAACACACGAGAAAAAATATTTTATTGCACAGCTCCGGGGGTCTTCCGTCTTCGGGGGTCTTCTCACCGGACTCCTCCGCTATCTTCGTGTAGCTCTTTTGCTAGCGGAGGAGTCCGGCTTTCTTCCTCCCCGCCGCCGGCCTCTTCTCCCGACTTCGGGGGTCTTGTCCCCCTCTTCGGTTCTTCTGCCGGGCCACCGCGCCTTCTTGTAGCTCTTTTGCAGGCGGTGGCCCGGTCTTCTGTCGCCGCCGCCTTCCGTTCTTCTGCCGGGCCACCGCGCCTTCTTATAGCTCTTTTGCAGGCGGTGGCCCGGTCTTCTGTCGCCGCTGTCGCCGTCGCCGCCTTCCGTTCTTCTTCTTCTTCTTGTTCTTCTTCTTCTCCAGGAGATGTTGACACGACGCTCTCTCCGGCCGGAATGCCAGAGCCGCCCTGCGCTGCCACTTATATAGTGACAATGGGGCGGTGTCACATGGTATATGTCACATGGGTTGGTCACATGGGTTGATGTCACATGGGGACTATGACACCGTAAGGGGGCGGGGTCACCATGTGACATCAACCCATGTGACCAACCCATGTGACATATACCATGTGACACCGCCCCATTGTCACTATATAAGTGGCAGCGCAGGGCGGCTCTGGCATTCCGGCCGGAGAGAGCGTCGTGTCAACATCTCCTGGAGAAGAAGAAGAACAAGAAGAAGAAGAAGAACGGAAGGCGGCGACGGTGACAGCGGCGACAGAAGACCGGGCCACCGCCTGCAAAAGAGCTATAAGAAGGCGCGGTGGCCCGGCAGAAGAACGGAAGGCGGCGGCGACAGAAGACCGGGCCACCGCCTGCAAAAGAGCTACAAGAAGGCGCGGTGGCCCGGCAGAAGAACCGAAGAGGGGGACAAGACCCCCGAAGTCGGGAGAAGAGGCCGGCGGCGGGGAGGAAGAAAGCCGGACTCCTCCGCTAGCAAAAGAGCTACACGAAGATAGCGGAGGAGTCCGGCGAGAAGACCCCCGAAGACGGAAGACCCCCGGAGCTGTGCAATAAAATATTTTTTCTCGTGTGTTGTGTTTTTTTTTTGGGTACTTTTATTTTACAGGTGAATGGGTAGGGGTACATTGTGCCCCATACTCATTCACATAGGGTGGGGGGCCGGTATCCGGGGGCCCCCTTCTTAAAGGGGGCTCCCGGATTCCGATAAGCCCCCCGCCCGCAGACCCCGACAACCAACGGCCAGGGTTGTCGGGAAGAGGCCCTTGTCCTCATCAACATGGGGACAAGGTGCTTTGGGGTGGGGGGGCCGCGTGGCCCCCCCTTCCCCAAGGCACCCCCCATGTTGAGGGCACGCGGCCTGGTACGGCTCAGGAGGGGGGGCGCGCTCGCTTGCCCCCCTTTCCTGGCCGGCCGGGTAGCGTGCTCGGACAAGGGTCTGTTGTGGACTTTGGGGGAACCCCCACGCCGATTTTTTTCAGCGTTGGGGTTCCCCTTTAAGTCCATTCCAGGCGGCGGTGCCCGCGACGTCTCCTTCGCGGGCCCCGCCTACCTGTACACGCGCTCGAAATGGGCGGACTTGCCTCCGCCTTACGTGGGCGAGTCCGTTCATTTCAAAAGTTGAGCGAACTGTTTGGCAAACAGTTCGCTGAAACAGTCCGCTCGTGTGTGGGCAAGTCCGCTCATGCAAATTTTGAGCGGACTGTTGCGGCAGCTGTTTGACGAACAAAGTTTCAGCGAACAGTCCCCGCGTGTGTACGCGGCCTCAGTGTCAGATTGCAGACCACACTATCACAGTCCCATTATAAATCATCATCATCAATAGTAGTATAAAAAAGAATCCAGTTTATATACCATAGTTTGTAGACATAGTGGGGGTCATTTACTATAGCACCGCTGCGCTAATAAATGCTAATTGCCACAAATTAGCATGAATTAGCGTTAATGGTGCTAATTAGTGCTAAAACGGTATTCACTATAGCACTGGTGAGAAAATACTCCCAAATCAAATTTACTATGGTTCCTATGGTTTACTATGAAACCAAATAGCGCCCAAACCCTTACTCTGCTAAAACCTGGAGAATTAAAACTGTGTGAAAAAGTAATTTCTGAAGTCTGAGAAGAGATAAATTCCCCATTTTTGTACAACTAGGTGCCAACACAACTGAGCATGCTCAGTCCTGCAAAATACTCTCATTTTAGCTCAAGTGTCTTTTTTACAGGGCGCTATAGCAAATACGAAAATGAGCTCTAAGTTAAAGTTAAAGAGCATTATTTGGAAGTGAAAATCTATGCTATTATAGTCCAATGCAAGTTTTAGCCATTGATTCTAATGGTACAGATGTAACTTTCACAAATAAATCCTTTTAATATTGAGATGAAATGTATCTTTTTCTGAAATAAATCTTCCTTTGCTTCTGATGTTGCTTCTACTTAAAATATTTTGTTTTTAAGAATGCTAGAATTTGGACTGTTTTGGTGTAGCGGCCATGACCCTTTGTAGGGCGGCCTTAACTTATTGGGCTTACCGGTTACCTCCGCTTGGCTTGTTCTTCCACGTCTAGGGGTTCCCAGGGTTGATACCCAACAACTTGGATGCTGACACCAATAAAGTCCTTTTGAAAGGTTTTATTTTGCAGGGGTAACATCCAACAACACAGTCTCGTATAGGAACAGAGGGCAAGGGTGAAGAACTCAGGCACCTTGAACTGCAGAAATAACAAAGTCTCTACTACCACCCAGAGAGTAGCCACTCACAGCTGGGTGCTTTAAGGCTGAACAAATCTCTAGCCAGAGATTATGGCAGTCAGCACTTTGATTCAGAACTTGTAAAATCTCTGACCTTGAACAAATTGTAACTGAAAGTGAACAGGAACCTTTTTCCTCAGTACCTGGAACATTCTCTGTCTCCTTGATAGTACTGGAAAAAGCGTGGATTCGTCAATGTCCTTCCCGACTCAGTAACCAGGAACTTCTCAGGACACCAGCTTGTTGGCCCTCCTCTGAAGAGTCCTCTTCCATTCACTTTCACAAGCTGTGGTGCCCCTCCAAGCCGAGAGCATACCTGGACACCTTGGTTACTGCGCCTCGGACCAGCCGGTTCCGAGACTCAGGAACAGACGGATCCCTACCCCAGACCAGGCGGGTCTATTGGGGGTAACCAACAGAAGCATGTTGCGGGATGTCGAACACCCATGACCGGGACCCCTCACGGGGCTACCCTGGTCCAGGAAACAAGAACAGACCACTCGGGCCTCACAAACTCCTACTGAACACGTGACTTCAACATCTTAAGTACCCCTCCCCAGACTCCTCAGCGGGGCCCGGCACACCCATTGATTGGTTCCAAGGAAGCTGATACCCAAAACGTCCAACTAGGCCTGGTTCTGGCTTGTCATGTGCACCTCACTGTACACATGACCAAGCAGAACTTCTAACACAGCCCAGCCAAACTGATGTCAAAGTTAACCTACATAATTAACCCTCAGAACCCCACTACCGTTCTGAGGCAAAAACTACATTTACACATGAATGACACTTTGTCCAAAATGTCATCCGCTACATATACATATATTTTTATATATTTATATATTATATATTTGATAAAAAATGCCAGCCCAAAAAAATTGAAAAACTGCATGGGGTCCCTCCCAGGTCTATACCATGCCCTTCGGGTCTAGTATGGATTCAGAGTGGACCCCCCATGTCACAACTTAACAAAAATGGCATGAAGCTCCCCCCTTCAATACCAGGCCCTTTGGGTCAGGTATGGATATTAAGGGGAACCCCACATAAAAAAAATTGCACGGGGGTCTCCCAAAATCTGTACCAGGCCCTTCAGGTATGGTATGAATATTAAGGGGAGCCTGTGCCAATTAAAAAAAAAAATGTCGGGGGAGTCCCCCCAAAATCCATACCAGGCCCTTCAGGTCTTGGATGGATATTAAGGGAAACCCTGCATCAAAAAAAGAATGGGTGGGGGTTCCCCAAAATCTATACCAGGCCCTCCAGGTCTATGGATAGTAAGGGGAAACCTGCACCAAAATTAAAAAAATGGTGTGAGGGTCCCCCCAAAATACATAGCAGTCCCTTATCTGAGCACGCAACCTGGCAGGCCACAGGAAAAGAGGGGGGATGAGAGAGCGGCCCCCCCTCCTCCTGAACCATACCAGGCCACATGCCCTCAACATGAGAAGGGTGCTTTGGGGGATTTCAGTATAAATGACACAATAAGGAAACATAAGGGGAATAAAAAGACACTGAATTTCAAAAGAGCCAACTTCCCTAAACTATGAACTTTGCTAGAAGATATAAATTGGGATAAAATCTTAGGAAAAAAGAACATGGAGGAGAGATGGATTCTCTTTAAGAGCATATTAAAGAAGGGCATTAGCCAGTGCATCCTATTGGGTAATAATTTAAAAGAGCGAAAAAAAGTCCTTGATGGCTTAATGACAAAGTAAACATGCATAGAAAAGCAAAAGAGAAGGCCTTCAAAAAATACAAGGTTGAGGGATCATCATCAGCATTCCAACTTTATAAAGAATGCAACAAGAAATGTAAGTGTGCAATTAGGGCAGCTAAGATAGAAGACGAAAGACACATAGCGAAGGAGAGCAAAAAAAATCACAAGAAACTCTTTAAGTATGTAAACAATAAAAAAGGGATGACAGACCATATTGCCCCTATAAAGAATGAGGAAGGACATCTGATTACAAAGGTTGGGGAGATGGCGAAGTTATTGAATTTATTCTTCTCCTCAGTCTACACGAGGGAATTGGGGGGCTTCAGTAACCAAAACTGCAGTGTTTATCTTCGTGACACATCACAGGAAGCACCCTCATGGCTAACAGAGGACAGAATTAGAATTAGACTTGGGAAACTTAACAATAATAAATCACCGGGATCAAATGGCTTGCACCCGAGAGTACTTAGGGAAGTCAATCAAGTAATTGCCAGACCATTAAATCATAAAGGTCTTGCGAGCTACCAAATCAAAGTTCTCCTATCATACAATGGTATACTGTGAGCTGCTAGCACTAATCACATCCCATACTAACGTGTGAGGATCAAAAATAAATAAATAAATCATGTGCTGCGCTATCCCTTTAATAATCTGCTGAACCTGCAGCAAAACCTAAAAAACAAAGTTATTGACTAAAGTGATGTGCCTATAAAAAATAAATCAAATCCAGGGATGATCATTATATTCACGGTCACCTATCAAGTCACGTTTATTATTTCTGTATTAAGGACGTTGAAAACTGATTTTGCATGGTCAGAGTATCACAGACATATAAGCACTTGAGCACTTTATTGATCACTTTTGTATTATTATTTATGAAATGTGTGTATATGCACGTTATATGTTGTAGAAAGCTGTATGACGACATCAGTCGCTTATATATTATCACATCCCAGGATTTGATTTTATAAGCACATCACGTTAGTCAATAATTTTGTAAGGGGATAGTGCAGCATGTGATTTATTTAATTGCCAGACCATTCATTCAATTTTTACTGATAGTCTACTGACTGGAATGGTACCAGCGGGTTGGAGAAAAGCCAATATAGCACCAATATTTAAAAAGGGCCCTGAATACAGACCAGTTAGCCTAACATCAATGGTATGCAAGCTCTTGGAGGGGATGATAAGGGATTATATACAAGACTGTAGTCATGAAAACGGTATCATTAGCAGTATTCAGCATGGATTCATGAAGAATCGTTCTTGCCAAACCAACCTATTAACCTTCTATGAGGAGGTGAGTTGCCATCTAGATAAAGGAATCCCCGTAGATGCGGTGTATCTGGATTTTTCAAAATCATTGGCATGGACCATAGGGTGAGTACATGGATTCAAAACTGGCTACAAGGGTGAGTTCAGAGGGTGGTGATAAACGAGGAATACTCTGAATGGTCCTGGGTAGGTAGTGGGGTCCCAGAGGGTTCTGTGCTGGGACTAATCCTATTTAATTTGTTCACAAATGACCTGGAGGATGGGGTAAACAGTTCAATCTCTGTATTTGTGAGGGATACTAAGCTAAGCAGTGCAATAACTTCTCCGCAGGATGTGGAAACCTTGCAAGAAGATCTGAACAAATTAAAAGGGTGACAACTACATGATAAATGAGGTTCAATGTAGAAAAATTTAAAATAATGCATTTGGGTGGCAAAAATATGAATGCAATCTATACACTAGGGGGAGAACCTCTGGGGAATCTAGGATGGTAGGGATGAGCTGGGTGTTCGATTCGAACGCATGTTCGACTCTAACACCGGCTGATCGCCCGTTCGCAGAGCAAGAACTTTGTGGGCCGTTCGGGCCATATTCGTGTGGCGCTCACTGCCCACAATACACTGCACCATTGCAGTGCATTGCTGGCTGATAATTGGCCAAGCATGCACTGTGACCCACATGCTTGGCCAATCACAGTGCCGGCAGCGAGGAGAGCCATAATAGCTCAGGGGGTTTACTACATGCCGGCGGCCTTGTGTAGTGTGTTGTGGCATTCAGAGAGATAGGATAGGCAGGGACAATGTCTTCTTTTCTTGTGATTGAACTTAGCGCAGTTACAGTCGGTGTATTGTGCCACCTGCACAGTATACACCTGAAGCTACCCCTAATTGCTGGTGTTTGTCCGTTTCTATACCACAGGCATCTGGAGCAGTTACAGTCAGCGTATTGGGCCTCCTGCACAGTATACACCTGAAGCTACCCCCAATTGCTGGTGTTCTCATCTCCTTGCAGGCCATTAGTATGTCTGGAAGGCCAACAAGGAGAGGCAGACAGTCACGAGCCAATAAAAGAGGGCAAGCAGGCTCTGTGTCTAGAGGCAACAGTGCTGGTCATGGACGCGGTGCATTGTCATCAGCACGTGGCCATGGGACATGCTTGTCCTTATTTTCGGCAGCTGGACGTGTTGAGCCGCAACATGCCGAAGACTTGGTAGAGTGGATGACCAAGCCCTCCTCATCCTCCTCATCCTCTGTCACCCAGGCTCAGGGTACTGGCAAAGCAGATGCCAATGCGGCCTCTTCCCTCATCTCAATGGCATCAGTCACTCCTTCCGTAGACCCGCCATGTCCTCCTGAGGAGTCCCCCGAACTGTTTGAGCACAGTGTTGGGTACATGCTCCAGGAGGATGCCCAGCGTTTTGAAGGCTCTGATGATGATACCCAGCTAGAGGAAGGCAGTAGCGTGAGCCCAGAGATTGGGGATGCTCAAGAAGGACAGCAATCTGGCAGTCATGTTCCACCAGCTGCAGCATACTGCCAGGTTTGCTCCAGTGGTGAAGAGGGAGGGGATGATGAGGTCACCGACTCCACGTGGGTGCCTGATAGGAGAGAGGAGTAGGAGGAGGCACATCTCCAACGAGGCAGGATGCCCTCTGGGGGCCAGCTTAAGGGCAGCACACTGACTGAATCACACCGCAGAGCTCCGCCTGTGCAGGGCGCTGCCTCTGCACGTTATTCCAAAAGTTCTTTGGTGTGGGCTTTTTTTGAGACAAGTGCATCAGATCGCACCACTGCTATTTGCAACATATGTCTCAAGCGTATCTCGCGTGACCAAAGCATCAGCCGTTTGGGCACCACATGCTTGACCAGACATATGTTGACCTGCCATGCAGCTCCTTGGCAAGAGTACCTTAAAGGCACACACCAAAGAATAAAGCGGACCTCTCCTTGCTCCTCATCAGCTGGGATCTCCAACCCCACTATACCTTCAGTCCTCTCTGAAACCTGCACTGAGAGGAATGAAGGTGTAGAATTAGGTGTGTCACAGCCAAGTACTTGCGGGCACTCTGCTAGCAGGACACCGATGTCCGATTACACCAGGCAAATTTCCCTGCCCCAGCTGCAGAACCGTCAAAAGAAGTTCACTCCCAGCCATCCACATGCCCAGCAGTTGAATACTAGCTTGGCTAAATTGCTAGCACTTCAACTGCTGCCTTTTCAGTTGGTAGACTCGGGCCCCCTTCTGTGAGTTTGTGAAATGTGCGGTTCCTCAGTGGCAGGTTCACAAATGCCACTTTTTCTCATGGAAGACAATTCCAGCTCTCTACCGGCATATGGAAGGCAATGTCCATGCCTCGCTGGACAGGGCGGTCAGCGGTAAGGTGCATATTACCACTGGCTCATGGTCCAGCAGGCATGGACAGGAATGTTACCTATCTTTCACGGCGCATT
This sequence comes from Lithobates pipiens, assembly GCF_037356315.1. Lineage (NCBI taxonomy): Eukaryota > Metazoa > Chordata > Amphibia > Anura > Ranidae > Lithobates > Lithobates pipiens. Next base: position 93,453,324 of record NW_027507790.1, on the reverse strand, counting down.
GGGTCACTCTTCTGGCAGCTGGGAAGGATGCAGGACAAGGTGCAGTAGTGTTGGAGGTTGTTCTGCCACCACGCCTCCAAAATGCTCCAATTTTGGTCTGCAACTTGGTACCCTATAGCGGTGAGCCATTTGCTCTGTAATATTAAAAGTGTCTATGACTATAAAAATACACTGTACATCAAGAATTTCGATATGTGTTTTGTATATTCTATCATCAATGTTGACGCTATATGTTTAATCATAGATATTACCAAGATTTTCCTGAAAAAGCGACAAACAGTCACGAATCTAGTTGAAAAAAATGATCAACTTGGATACTAATCATACCATCTAAATACACGATTGTGTGTTGTAACTATGTTGTGTGTCAACAAATGTTTTTAATTTTATATTTTTTATTGTTTAAATAAAATGTATTTTAATTATATTTGTTATACTTTCTGGGTATCAAGACAGTCCTTTATTCCACTGGGGGATGTTTGGCTAGTCCATGGTTGGAGTGTTCCATGTATAGGCCCTTTCCCTATTTTTGCTTCCAAAATGCTACTACTGGTTGTGACACACCTCTCTCCTCCACCCCCTCCTCTTCTTCTTCCTCCATGGCCTCTTCCTGTGCTTTGTCCTCGGAAACCAGCGGTGCTCCGTAGGCGTTCAAGCGGTTACGCAAGTACGTAGGCAAAAAGATGCCATGCTGTGCTTGCACTGGTGTGCTTGGGAGACAGGAGCCACACTGGGACAGGTATTTTGTCAGCTCTACAGGGGCAGGCTAAGAGGTGGTTGACGCAAGCCAGCTTAAGCCAGGAATGGTGGTTTGCAACCACCAACCTTCTCTCAGCCCTCCAAAAAGGACAACTGACCCATGTGCCCTTTGTAACTTGGTGGTACAGGGGTTCTTGGGCAGGTACCCGGGCTTACAGGATGTCCTCAGGCAGGCCAGGAAAGTCTGTATTAATTTCTGCTGGTCATATAATGCCAATGCTCGGCTGGATGAGCTCCAAAAGGAATTGAACCTGCCCAAGAACCACCTTATATGTGACATGCCCACCAGGTAGAACTCTACGTTGGCCATGCTGCAGTGGCTGCACACACAGCAGAGGGCCATCAATGAGTACCTGTGTGACTACGGCACCAGGACAGGGTCAGGGGAGCTCGTTTTTTTTTCACCACGCCAGTGGGGCATGATCAGGGATGCATGCACCGTCTTGTCACCACTTGAGGAGGCCACGAGGATGGTGAGCAGTGACAGTGCATGCATCAGTGACACTGTACCTCTTGTCCACCTGTTGGAGCATATGCTGCATAGAATAATGGACAGGGCACTTGAGGCAGAACAGAGGCAGGAAGAGGAGGACTTCCTTGCCTCTCAAGGCCCCCTTTATCCAGACAGTGTTCCTGCTGTCCCACCCATCACACAGGAAGAGGAGGAGGAAGAAGATTGTGTCAGCATAGAGGTAGAGCCTGGCACTCAGCATCAGCAGCAGCAGTCTTTTAGGGATGATTTCCAGTCCCAAGAAACCCGTGGACTTGTACGTGGCTGGAAGGAGGTGGCTGCGGATCATGTCGTCCTTAGTGACCCAGAGGACTCTGAACCGAATGCCTCAGCTAACCTATGCTGCATGGCCTCCCTGATCCTGCAAAGCCTGCGGAAGGATCCTCATATTCTTCAGATCAAGGAGAGGGATCATTATTGGCTGGCAACTCTCCTTGATTCACAGTACAAGGGTAAGGTTGCAGACCTTATCTTGCCGTCGCAGAGGGAGCAGAGGATGAGACATCTCCGGGAGGCCTTGCAGAAAGGTCTGTGCAGTGCAATGCCAGAGACTGGGAGGTTACAAACTCCTGGTCCTCAGCAACGTGTTGCTGAGGCTTTGGTCAGCCACAGAAGAAGCGGTGGAGAAGGTGGCCGTCTGACCGATGCGTTCAGACAATTTTTTAGTCCGCAGCCCCAAGGTATGATTGGTTCCAGCAACCCTCGCCAGCGTCTGATTTACATGGTGCAGCAATACCTAGGGGCAAGGTCAGACTTGGACATCTGTCCCACCAAAAATCCTCTGGCTTACTGGGTCTTGAGGATGAATCACTGGCCAGAGCTTACACAGTATGCAATTGAGCTACTGGCCTGTCCTGCATCCAGCGTTCTTTCGGAATGCACATTCAGTGCTGCTGGAGGCTTTGTAACCGATCACAGGGTGCGCCTGTCCACTGACTCGATTGATCGACTGACCTTCATAAAGATGAATCAGTCTTTGATCACTACCAAGTACCAAGCACCTGAAGCTGATGTAACCGAATATTTTTTTTAAAATGTCAAATCCCTTCATCCTATGCTGATGCTGCGTGACTATCCTGTTATGCTGACTGACTATCCTCTTCCTCTTCAATGATCCTGCTGATATCTTGGAAGAACATTTTTGGTTCTATGCACCGCCACCAGTGGCTAAGGCCCAATTTTTCAGCCCCTGTTTAACAGGGGCATGTAATTACAATTTTTGATGCAATGGTTTGCAGCAGGGCTCATTCCTGCACTCCAACTAGAGTATCTGGGAGAGGTTGCAGTGTCGTGGCCCCAGCACCAGTGCCTAAGGCCCAATTTTTCAGCCCCTGTTTAACAGGGGCATGTAATTACAATTTTTGATGCAATACTTTGCAGCAGGGCTCATTCCTGCTCTCCAACTACTCTGGGAGGTGTTGCAGTGTTGTGGCACCGGTGCCTAAGGCCCAATTTTTTACAATTCTTGATATAATATATCACAGCAGGGCCCGTTCCCGCGCCCACCGAGAGTAACTGTGAGGACTTACAGTGTTATGGCACCAGCACCACCACCACCACAACAACAACCAAAGGCCCAATTTTCTACCACTGTTCAACAATGCCATGTAATTGCAATTCTTGATATAATAGTTCACAGCAGGGCGTTCCAGCGCCCACCAAGAGTCACTTTGAGGGCTAACACCAACACATTAGGCCCACATTTCTGCAGAGCATATAGGGTAGGCCCCTACTTTCAAATATCCAACTTACAAACGTCTTCGACTTGCAGATGAAAGGAGACAACGGGAAGTGAGATGAAAAAAGATGGACGGCAAAAAAAAATATACAGGGGTGATAACCCTTCCCTATGTTTTCCAAAAAGCTTAAAATTAGATTTTTTGACTGGAGCTACACTTTAAAAATGTACCAGTTCAAAATTACAAACAGATTCTACTTAACACAACAAACCTACACAGTCCCTGTCTTGTTTGCACCACCTGTACACTGCTGTTCTGAGTATATAGGGCCTGGGGGCCCCACACCTTTTTCATCCATATTGCTGGAACCAGATATTACATTAAAACCGCAAGCAGCTTTTAATGACTTTTTTTCCATTAAATGTCATTTTGTGCAGGGACTGTTCTAAACACGGGAAACACGTGCCACTTCACAGGCATACTATAGACACCCCCCAGGCACGATATTTAAAGGAATATTTCACTTTTTTTTTCACTTTAAGCGTCATTAAAATCAGTGCTCCCAAAATAACAGCCGTTTTTAAAAATAAAATTTGCATTGATCCACGTCCCCTGGGGCAGGAGCCGGGTCCCCAAACCCTTTTTAGGACAATAACTTGCATATTAGCACTTTTGATTTTTGAACGTTCGAGTCCCATAGACTTTAATGGGGTTCTAAAAGTTTGTACGAATTTTCGGTCCGTTCAAAGGTTCTGGTGCAAACCGAACCGGGGGGGGGGGGGGTGTTCGGCTCATCTTTATAGAATGTAAAAGGAGCTGGGGGTCCTGGTAGATGATCAGCTCAGCAATGGCATGCACTGCCAAGTTTCTGCTAACAAAGCAAAAAGAATATTGGTATGCATTTAAAAAGGGATTAACTCCAGGATTAACTCCCACTCTATAAGATTCTGGTCCGGCCGCACCTAGAGTATGCTGTCCAGTTCTGGGCACCAGTCCTCAGGAAGGATGTACTGGAAATGGAGCAAGTACAAAGAAGGGCAACTAAGCTAATAAAGGGTCTGAGGACATTAGTTATGAAGAAAGGTTGCGAGCACTGAAATTATTATTTCTGGAGAAGAGACACTTGAGAGTGGATATGATTTCAATTTACAAATACCATACTGGTGATCCCACAATAATGATAAAACTTTTTTGCGGAAGGGAGTTTAACAAGACATGTGGCCACTCATTAAAATTAGAAGAAACATGGTTTAACCTTAAACTATGTAGAAGGTTCTTTACTGTAAGAGCAGCAAGGATGTGGAATTCCCTTCCACAGGCGATGGTCTCAGCGGGGGGCATCGATCGTTTCAAAAAACTATTAGATAAGCACCTGAACGGCTGCAACATACAGGGATATACAATGTAATACTGACATATAATCACCCACATAGGTTGGACTTGATGGACCTGTGTCTTTTTTCAACCTCACCTACTATGTAACTATGTAACTACAGTATGTAACACTTGTGTTTTTGATTCGGGTTCATTGAAGTCTATTACATGCAAAACGCAATCTGCTGTAGGAAAAAAAAGTCCCTGACCCTTTCCAAAAATGTAGCGCATGAAAAACACATAGTATGTTTCTGCAAAACACACTAAAAAAGCATAAGTGTGAACATAAGAGCCTTCAAATGCACCTGCCTCCTTACTTTTGCGGTTCCTGCAATACACTGCATGTGCTAACAGTCTTTAATAGTATGGTCTTCTCTTTCACAAGTTGATTTAAAACTTTAAAATTCTACCTTGTGCATGCCCATGGAGAAATAAAGCCATAGCAATTATCTAATGAACCACATCAACAAGGTTGGTCCAGGTGGGGGTAGGGTTTTTTTTTTTTATCCTAGGTAGTGTATACTCTGTAAGGAGGTGTAATACTGTACATATTAAGCTCCTTTTGAACATGCCAGAATTTTTGTCAGCAGGCAAAAGAATGGTACTGGTGTTAGAGGGAGAAATCATCAAAATCTTGCAGAGGGGTAACAAAGAACAATTGGGTCATGATTTGACTTGATGCTGTTATGTGTTATGATGACTAATACAGGGAGGAGGCCATGAAAAATAAAGTAAATAGGAGCCAGGAGTTACATCATCATTCTTGTTGCATGTGTGAATTGGAAAAGAGAGAGAGGGATTAGGAGTAGGACAGCGTGCAGATGCAAACTCTCGAGCTGAAGTTCCCATGGCTTTTTTGTGTCTTTGTCATTACCACCATCATATTTTTCACTTTTAGATTTGCTATAGACTTCATTGCCAGCACTACCGCCATCTGCACAGGCATGGAAAATGACAATTGTTCCACCTTCACAGCTCTCCTGCATTTCAGCAGTGTATCACTCTTTTAGAGCATATTATTCTGGTTAATGGTCTTTTCTCACACAGTATGCCTGCTTCTCAGTTCCATATTGGGTCTTAGATTTAGAAAAGAGTTAGATTTTACTTTGTCTATCAAAAGAAAATGCTGTTAGTTAAAATATCTACTCTTAGTTCTACAACTTAAAAATATGAAATCTGAAATCTAGAATGCTTTAAGATACAAAACCTTCTGATTTTACAACTCCTTTAAGAGTACAAAGGAAGCATTAAAGAGGTTGTAAAGACTTTTTTCTAATAGAAAACATGTTATACTTACTTGCTGTGCAATGGTATTGCACAGAGTGGCCCCAAACTTGTACTTCTGGGGTCCCTAGGATCCTCCCCTGCTCGGTGTGCAGCAGGAGCCAATGCATTAAGGTAAAAAAAGTCTAGCCTTTAGAACCAATTTAAAAATAAAGGTTGTGTTTAAAGTAGACTTGCCACATCAAAATTATCCTTGCCTCACAAAAGTCTTAGTTAAATTCATTTAGGGCTCAGCTCTGTTCATTTTACCTAAACCAAGACAAAGGTCACTTTCCAAACATTTTTCACATAGCAGCTAACCTACCATTTAAATAGCGACTGCATCTTATAAAGGCAACCCTCCAAATTCAGCATCTGCTGAGAATGTTTGAATTTATGCTCCCAGGTAACACCTATAAATGATGGGCTAAGGAAGACTTGGCATATCTTTGGCTCTTAAAGTGGAGTTCCAACTGTGAAAAAAAAATCTCTTAATTTTTAAAGACTTATTACTATCATTAACGTTTTTTTTTTTAATTGCTGCTCGATTGCCGATTTAATTGAGCATGATATGTTTTATTCCTTCTTCTTGGCACTTTACATCTTGCTTGTTGACATGTGAAGCCCACAAGCACTAACTTCCTGGCTCTGGTGCAGCTTAGCAACAAGCATACACTGCCCATTCTCGTGCATGCACCCTGTGCACGGCGCAGTGCCGTACACTTCTGATGTTGCCATCACAAGGGGTGGTGTCATCGGAAGTGCCCGCCCCCTTTGTGATGGCAACGAAGCCCTCGGCGCTGCCCAGAGACTCCTGGGAAGTGATGACAGACATCTCCGAGGATCACTAGCGTGCATGGGCGCTGAAGGGGAAATTATGTCAGGCGCCTTGGAGAGAAAGTGCCAGATCACGAGGGACCCCCTAGCAACAGACCTGAAAAGGTGAGGAAAAAATATTATATTTTTTCCAAAGGTTGTTATTTGTATTTAATGCAGCTGAATAATGTACAATTTGTTTTATGACTGGAACTCTGCTTTAACCACTTCACGCCCGCCCTATAGCCGAAAGATGGCTACAGAGCAGACGCTAACTGCTGGGAGGCCATCCCTGGATGTCATCCTGTTTACTTCCCCTCTGCGCGCCACCGGGGGCACGCATCGGGGAAGTTCTGTGCTGCCCGTGTCCCACGGACACAGCCAGTCACAGATCGCTGTAAACGGCCAATCACAGCGGTCGTTTACAGTGCAATCGGTGTGCCCAATGAGAGATGAGCTCATATGTAAACATATGAGATCATCTCTCATCGCCGCTCTCCCTCCTCACACACACAGCGTGTGAGGAGGGAGAGATGAACCGCTGTGAGATCTCACAGCGGTTACTGTAAAAAATAAATAAAAAAAGGAAAATAAAGTGCCCATCTGTCCCCACTGCCACCTGTCCCCACTGCCCCCACTGCCACCTGTCAGTGCCATCTGCCCCCACTGCCATCTGTCATCAGTGCCATCTGCCATCAGTGCCACCTGTCCCCAGTGCCATCTGTCCCCAGTGCCACCTGTCCCCAGTGCCGCCTGTCCCCAGTGCCACGTATAAGTGTCATCTGTCATCAGTGCCACCTGTCATCAGTGCCACATGTCATCAGTGCCACAGTGCCATCAGTGCCACATAGTGCCATCTGTCATCAGTGCCACGTGTCATCAGTGCCACATAGTGCCATCTGTCATCAGTGCCATATCAGTGTCACGTGTCATCAGTGCCACATATTAGTGCCATCTGTCATCAGTGCCACATATCAGTGCCATCTGTCATCAGTGCCACCTGTCAGTGTCACGTGCCATCTGTTATCAGTGTCACGTGTCATCAATGCCAGGTATCAGTGCCATCTGTCATCAGTGTCACCAGCGCCACGTATTAGTGCCATCTGTCATCAGTGCCACGTATTAGTGCCACGTGTCATCAGTGCCACATGTCAGTGCCACGTATAAGTGCCATCTGTCATCAGTGCCACATATTAGTGCCATCTGTCATCAGTGCCATATATCAATGCCACGTATCAGTGCCACCTGTCATCAGTGCCACGTTGTTGTCACGTATCATTGTCCTGGTGCTCCAGGGCCTACAAAAGTGTAATAGGTAGTCAACAAGTTTGATGTGTAATTTATGCTCCTAGAACATGTGATGGTGCTCCCTGCATGTTGGGCCTCTCTATGTGGTCAGGCTGTGGAAAAGTCCCACACGTGTTATCGTAATACTCAGGAGGAGTAGCAAAATTTATTTTGGGGTGTTATTTGTGGTATACACATGCCACGTGAGAGAAATAACCTATTACAATGACAATTTTGTGGGAAAAATTCAAATAAAATAAAAAATCTTCATTTTGCAAAGAATTGTTGGAAAAAAATGACATCAAAAAGCTCACCATTCCTCTTACTAAATACCTTGGAATGTCTACTTTCAAAAAAGGGGTAATTTGGGGGGCATTATTACTTTCCTGGCTTGTGCGGGTCACTAGAAATGAGATAGATCACCAGTACATCAGATGTGATCAATTTTGTGTGATTCGCACCACAGCTTGTGGACTCTCTAACTTTCATAAAGACCAAATAATATCCACTCATTTGGGTTATTTTTACCAAAGATATGTATAAGTATAAATTGTGGCCAAAATTTATGAAGAAAAATTAATAGTTTAAAAAAATTTATCACAGAAACAAAGAAAAATGCTTTTAAAAAAAAAAAAATTCGGTCTTTTTTCATTTATAGCGCAAAAAATAAAAAACACAGAGGTGATCAAATACCACCAAAAGAAATCTCTATTTGTGGGAAAAAAAGGACAAAAATTCAATTTGGGTACAGTGTTGCATGACTGAGTAATTGTCATTCAAAGTGTGAGAGCACCGAAAGCTGAAAATTGGTTTGGGCAGGAGGGGTGTTTAAGTGCCCAGTAGGCAAGTGGTTAAGGTGGATTGAACATAGTGTATAAGTAAGAAAAATCTGGACAAAAATTACATTTCTTTTTTAAATGGTGTGTGGGGTTGTGACCCAGTTGTGCATGGACTTTTCAGGTGAAAAAAAGAAGGAAACGGGTAACTTTATTTGTTTTTGTCATGGAACTTAATTCATTTTACCACGTTTATTAACCGCTTGAGATCCGCGCTATAGCCGAATGACGGCTACAGCGCGGACCTGCTTTGCCGGGACTATGTTTATTGACGTCGTCCTGTGCACGAGCGGCCTGCGCGCCCCCCCTGAGGGGCGCGTGCGGCGTGCTCTGTGATCAGCGAGTCTATGACAGCTGATCATGTGATCACAACAGAGCCGGTAATCGGCTATTTTTAGCGCGAGGAGAAAAAAAAAGCCGATCACCGGTGGCCGTGAGAGGGACTTCAGTCCCGATCACGGCCAAGTCATCAGTGCCCACCTGCCCCCTGCCAGTGCAACCTAATTAAAGTAAAAGTGACACCCATCCGTACCACCCCTTAGTGCCCACAGTGCTACCCATTAGTGCCCATAGTGCCACCCATCAGTGCCCATAGTGCCACCTATCAGTGCCCACAGTGCCACCTATCAGTGCCCACAATCTGCCTCAACAACAGTGCTGCACCTCATATGCCACATATCCGTGCCCATCAGTGTCATTTACCAGTGCCCATCAGTGCCCATCAGTGCCGCCCATCAGTGCCCAGCAGTGCCACCTATCAGAGTCACCTATCAGTGCCACCTATCAGTGCCCATCAGTCCCATCTATCAGTGGTACCTATCGGTGCCCATCTGTGCCACCCATCCGTGCCATCTTATCTGTGCCCATCTTTGCCCATCAGTGCCGCCTTATCTGTGCCCATCAGTGCTGCCCTATCTGTGCCTATCAGTACCGCTTTATCTGTGCCTATTGGTGCCACCTTAACCATGCCTATCAGTGCCCACCAGTGCCGCCTCATCAGCGCATTTCAATGAAGGAGAAAAATTACCTGTTTGCAAAATTTTATAACAAACTATTAAACATGTTTTTTTTTTGTTTTTTTTTGCATCTTTTTTTATTTGTTTAGCAAAAAATAAAACTCCCAGCTGTAATTAAATACCACCAAAAGAAAGCTCTATTTGTGGGAAAAAAATTATAAAAATTTCATTTGGGTATGGTGCTGTATGACCGCACAATTGTCATTCAAAGTGCATCAGCGCTGAAAGCTGAAAATTGGTCTTGGCAGGAGTGGGGTTTAAGTGCCCAGTAAGCAAGTGGTTAAAGAAGTTACTAAAACAAACAAAAAATGCTCCTGTCCCTTTAAGGCACAATATATAGCATAGTGCTTTTGTAGTGTAATTTATCTCTTTTCATGTGCTACAATACCTGGTTGATCCTGCCCATTCCTATGTTTCCCTGTATAGACTGACCATGCTAATCATGGCTGCTGATAAAGGATAGCATGGTCAGTTTATGTCCCTCCACCATCCTGCTGTTTATTTTTGCGCCCCTGCACCTCCCCTCCCTCCCCAGTCTTTAGCCTGTGTGAAGCCAAACTCCTCCCCACCTCTCCCTTCCTGCCTTGATTGGGGATTCTGCTGCAGTTGCTCCTCCTCTTTAGTAAAGTGTTTGTCAAGTCACATCTATGGTATGCTTTTATTCTCCCTGTTTAAAAACATACAAAGTACAGTGTGTGTGTGTGTGTGTGTGTTTAATTCTAATGCTAAATACCCTCTTTGCCCAGGTCTGCTGTGCAGTCACACGCCCTTCCTTTGCTAGCTTGCATATGTCAGAAGGGAATCTCAGCCACTCCCACTGTACTTATGTGAAAGTGTCCCTCGCGCTACTTGAAGTAACTGGTAAATGTGCCTGGTTACAGAAATAAAGTGATAATAATAGATAAAACCAGCAGCAAAACCTAGTAGTGTTCAAAATACACAAAATAAATAAGTACAGATATAAAGTGATCTTACGCGGTAATAGAAAATTACTCAGAAACACTGAAAAGAATCCACTAAGGGATAAAATAAAATGCAAAAAAGTGCAAACGATGTATATAAAAATATATATGTACAATAAATGTTCAAATGATGTTCAAAAATCTAAAAAAAAACAACTTGTGAATTAATAGCAAAGAAAGACCAATAAATAGTGTTCTGCAAAAAGAATAAAGTGCTGCGGGAGAATCCAAATTTAAAAAATGGTGTGCACAATACATGAATAATATAATGGGCAGATGAACAGTATTATATTGTCCATATATGACTCCACAAATTCCCTCTTCGAAGTATCTGATTAGGTGCCTTGATTTTTGTCTAAAATATAATTATTTCTGGCATAATCAGGCCTACTATAAACAAGCTATAGGAATTGCAATGGGTGCAAAATTTGCAACAGGTGTTGCAAACGACTTTATGGCTCAATGGGAGGAGAAATCAGTCTTTACTGACACCCCTGCCAAACTCACCCTATATAAAAGGTATATTGATGACCTGATCATAGTTTGGAATGGTGAAAGGGATGCTCTTGAACACTTTCTGAATAAACAAAATGATAATGATAAAAATTGCTTGGTGGGGAAAATAGATGAGAAGTCTGTTGACTTTTTGGACTTGAATATCAGCTCAGAGGAAGATAAGGTTGTGACAAAAATTTTTTTCAAGAATGTGGATACCAATAGCTATCTGTCGACCGATAGCTGTCACTTTAAACCCTGGCTATACAATATCCGAAAGGGACAACTAATAAGAATAAAAAGGAACTGTACGAGAGAAGAAGACTTCAGGACCCAAGCCAAACAAATTGGAGAATGATTCAAAGTAAAAGGATATGATGACTCATGGATAGAGAACCAGATACAGCATGTGAACAAAATGGATAGGACAGACATGCTACAAAATAAGCCAAAAAAGTTACTTCAACAGGAAGCACCCTGCCTTAAATTGGACTATAATGCCCAACATAAAGCGGTAGCAAAATTGATCCAACAACACTGCCATATTCTGAAAAATTATAAAGATCTTAAGAAGATTCTACCAGATTGACCCACTATTATCTATAAAAGAGCACCTACTATTACAGACTTGATTGTAAAAATCGGTAGTTGAACTGCCTCCCAAAGCAGCATAAACTTTCTTTACTGGAAAGGGTTTCTATCCCTGCAGGAATTGCTATGCCTACCAACATTCACAAGAATTCCAGAAAAAGAGAACAGAATTTGTAGCTATAAGTCCAGGCCAATCTTTCACCATCAGAAATTTTATAGGTTGTCACACTGAGGGAGTCGTATACGTACTACAGTGTAGTTGCAATTTGCAATACGTTGGCAGGACTAAGAGAGCCCTTAAAGTGAGGATACAGGAACATGTCCAAAATATTGTAAATGGCTTTCCCAAGCATAATGTATCAAGGTATTTTGCACTGGTGCATAATAAGGATCCTTCACAACTCCAATTTTGGGGTATAGAAAAGTATAACAAGTCATGGAGGGGAAGTCACAAAGTCAGGACAATCAGTCAGTGTCTAAATGGATACACACTATGCGTACACTTACACCTGGAGGTATGAACGTAGAGTTCGACCTCAATTGTTTTAGTAATTTTTAATAAATGTAATACTTTTATTGTGTATCCACTCTGATGATTGCTTTTATATATTTTTATACATATTTATTAATATTTTTATTATAATTGTTTACTTACTTATGTATATTATGTATTGTAGGCATTTTTTCGCTTTACTTCTGTTGTGCAACTTATGTAGCCTTGAATCAAAAATAGTGTAACTGATGTAGCCTTGAATGGAATATTTGGCCACTCATATCCCCTAGAGTATTTATGATTTATGGATGGACCATTTTTATTCCTTATTTTATACTTTTGCTGATCAAGTACTTATTAAACATATATTAACTTTATTGGTTCTCTACATTATGCTATATGCACATTCTGTATTAATATTGATAGAGGGATTGGTTCAACATTTTTATTTATTTTTTGCTATTTCGTTGGATCACATGAGATCCTTCTATATAGATATGGCCCCATTGATTTGTCGTGTGCTGTGAAAATGGCTGCTATGTGCACTGCATAGACAACCAACAAAATGGCTGCGACATAAATATAGATCAAACGTAAAAAAAAATAATAATAATGGCCGCTCTATCATTTCCATTTTTTTACTTCATATAAACAAAGTCTGTACAAACAATCCGGTTCCCCAGATGAAGATACGTCAGGTGTCGTAATGCGTAGGGAGTGGCCGGAATCAGACACACACCGGAAGTGACGTGAGAAGGTGCTGAGAACCCTGTTGCAGTTGTTTTTGCCTGTTTTTATACTTTTTATAAGTCCATCTATTTGGCACCTTAATAAATATTTTTCTAGACTTTTAACTTACTACACCATTGGAGGCATTCTTTCTCTTTCTTCCCCCCACCTTGTCTGTGGTGCTATGCCGGAGCGGACTAGGATGGTTCAATGGAGGATTTATATAGCTGGAGAAGTACTTATGGTTCCATCAGCAGTGTATGTAAACAAGATAAGGTCCCAATAGGATGCTGTGGAGAGTCCTATTCACTTATTGATGTGATTTACTTCATTTACATAAGGTGAGAGTTCTGTGAGACTAGTGTTTGAAGAGGGAATTTGTGGAGTCATATATGGACAATATAATACTTTTCATCTACCCATTATATTATTCATGTATTGTGCACACCATTTTTTTTTTTATTTGGATTCTCCCTCAGCACTTTATTCTTTTTGCAGGACGCTATTTATTGGTCTTTCTTTGCTATTTATTCTCAAGTTTTTTTTTTAGGATTTTGAACATCATTTGATCATTTATTATACATACAGTATATATATTTTCATATACATCGTTTGCACTTTTTTGTGGAGTCATCACAAATTTGCACTTAAATATTTTTGCACTTTATTTTATCCCTTATGCAGGCCATACACGGTCGAATTTCGAACGAATTTTCTTTTCAAAATCAGAAAATTCGTTTTTTCTGTGATCTGATGATGCCACCATTGATTTTCGAAATTCGGCCGACCAAGCCTTCAATTTCACCTCATGTTGCTACAGAAAAGAATTTTCTTGGCTGGGAATCTTCTTTTCTCTCCGTAAATATTCTTTTATCTCCGTACATTTTCTTTTATCTCCGTACATTTTCTTTTCTTATTACGTTTCTCGCACGATTCTCCCATCATTGATTAGAAAATCGTTCGTTTTTCTAAAAATTTCCAACATGTCCGATTCCTCAAATTTTATTTCCGCACGAAAATCGGCTGTTGCTGCAGCCCACTAATGGTGCGAAATTCATACGAAAATTCTTAGATACGATTTTCGAAAGAAAATTCTTTCGAAATTCGAACCGTGTATGGCCGGCATTAGTGGATTATTTTCAGTGTTTCAGAGTTCAGATTTTTATTACCGCACGAGATCACTTTATATTTGTACTCCCACTGTACTCCCTTAGATAGGGAAGGAGAGCAGAATGAGGACACGTGACCACACAGCAAAGAAGGTATTTAGCATTATAATATTAAAAAAATACACACTGTACATATTATGTTCCTAAAACAGAAGATAAAAGTATATGTAGCGGTACCCGCATAGGGGATGCTAAGTATTGTGGTTTGTCTGTCACCCTGCCCGCCCTGCATTCACTCTCAGGCACTCTGGGACATAAAGCAGTCAGTGAACTTTGTTTTTTTTGTTTTATTGAGGGATATAACTTGGATGGGGATGGGAAATATGGAATGTCCAGCGCAAATAATCAGCAATTGGTCTTGGATGTACACTCCCTGTACATAGGTACTCCTTCAGCTTCCTCCTGCACATCACTTGCTTGAAGCCTATCGCTCCTCACTCCTCCAGCATATCACTTGCTGCAAACTGTTACTCTAGTCACCTCCAGTACATCACTTGGTTCCCAGGATTAGCTAACACATACTGTTGGTTGGGCCTGAAATTTGCTCAATCATACCTCAGTAACTGCTCTATTGCAGTTAGGGACTGCGGGCCCTTATGGTGTAGCAGAAAGTCCTTGTGCTAGCTCTCCTATTTATGGCTAATGATCCCAGTCAGCCCTCTTCAAGCCCTGCCAGCCCTCCTGGATGCAGCAGCCTCTCTCCACTGCCCCTTCCACAGCCCACTCTGGTTCTGCACCAATCTTTGACTGTAAGCTCTCAGTCCTCCAGACATGCCTCCCCAGTCCTCCTGACTGTGCCTCCTTCACCAACCCCTTCTAGCTGCAACCAGTTGTTCTCCCTGCAGTATCTCTGCAATGCACTTTCCACTGCCTCCGGTCCAGGACCTTTTCACGTGTTCTTAAAAGTTGTCCCGACTGCACCTGAACCCAGGCTCAAGGTCACCCCCCCTGACTGGGGAGCTCCCTCAAAGGCCCCAACAGCCTCAGCACTCTCTCACTCCAGCTCTTCCACCTGACAACTGGATATTTGAGGAGGCCTGTCCCCTGCAAATCCAAGTTGGGGATTGGTCAGAGCTCCTCAGAACACCCCAGGTGGCTCCACCTCCCCTCCAGCCTCTCTTTCAAGAAAGGCCTAGAACCTTCTACAAAGAAGTAGGAGGTCCTAGTGATGTCACCTGTGAGTCACCCAGCACTACTCTGAGCCACTCCCAACCCAGAATGAAAAATAACAAGTCTAGCAACCAGCCAGGCCTGCTTAAATTTACCTAACGTCTCTAGCACACTACTAGAAGGTGCTACATATATAACAGATGTGACTTTACAACCACTGTAAGGAAATGGAGAGTGGGAGAATATTTGCCTTATATGCAGTCAGATTTTGTTTTAAACACAGTTTGTACGCATATGCAAGACAAATGAATGTATTTCAATGAGCCTAATTTACACAATTGCTGTGTTTTCATGTGCATTAAAAGTACATCATACTGCATTTTTTTGCATGTATACATACCAGAATGCATGCATGTGAATTTACCTCATTAAAGAGGAGCTCCAGGCTCTCTTAGTCACCCTGATGAACAACCTGCAATGCACTGGTTGTTAAGGAGCGGGGTCAGAAAACTGGCCGCTGCGTCCTTAACAACCAATGAATCATCAGCTGCTAATGGGTTTCCCTGATGACAGCTGAACAATAAAAAAAAGTGCTGGTTAAAAAATAAAGAAAAAAATGGGGTTGGGTCCCCCCCTGTCCATATCAGGTCCTTTTTGGTTTGGTATGTATTTGGAAGGGAACCCCAAGCCAAAATGAAAAAGAAAAGGAGTGGGGTCCCCCAAAATTCATACCAGACCTTTATCCAGACATGCAACCTGGCAGACAAGGAAAGGGGGGCGAGCGAGTGCCCACCTTCCTGAAGCATACCAAGCTACATTTCCTCAACATGTGGGGTGGATTCTTTACAACAGGGGGGGCTCTGACCCCCCCACCCCAAAGAACCTCGTCTCTGTGTTGATGGGGACAAGGGCCTTTTCCCGACAACCATGTGTTGTGATTGTCGGGTTCTGCGGGCGGGGAGATTTTCAGAATCTGCAAACCTCCTTTAACAAGGGGGACCCTGGATCCTGGCCTTCCCCCTATGTAACTGAATATCGGGTACATAATACCCCTACCCATTTACCAAAAAAATTGTCAAAAAGTAAAAAACACAAGAGACAATTTTTGATAATTTCTATATAAAAAAATAAAAAAAATAGTATCCCTTGATGTAAATTCATCATCACTCACACTGTCCACCTACCTGAAAGATAAAACAAATCAAAAACGCCCCTGCCTCCTGGAAGGCCTACTGTGGCCTGTAGGGACACAATTTTTTTATTTTATTTTTTTAAAAGGATTTGTCAAAAACTGTCTATTGTGTTTATAATACTTTTTGACACTTTTTGGTGAATGGGTAGGAGTACTTTGGTAAATATTTTTGCATTGATATACCTCTCCCAGGGCAGTACCCGGGCTCCCATACAATTTTTATGCCCAATAACTTGCATGTAAGCCTTCAAAATGGGGACTTTTGATTTTTCAAGTCCTGGTCCTATAGACTTTAATAGTGATGTTCGAGAGTTGTGGTGCAAAGCCCCCTCCAACTCTAATAATCACAGAAGTTGAACCACAGTTCATGGACTTGTAGGCACAACCACATCAGATAGGATAAAATAAAATGCAAAACTTTATTAATGCTCATTAGAAGGTTGAAGCGTAGTTCCACCCAAAAGGTGAACTTCCGCTTTAAGGACTCCTGACCCCAATAAATGCCACATTTGACATGTTATTTTTTGGGGGGGAGCGGGTACCTAGTTTTGCCTAGGTAACTCGAGCGGAGGTTCTCCTCTCCTCCTCCCTGCAATCTTATGGGACATGTTACAGGTCCCAGAAGATTGCCCGGCCAGTCAGGATGTGCGGGTGCCCACACTAGTGATACCGGCAGTGGGGAGAGACAGGGGAGAGAACTTGGGCTTCGGGCCGCCGCATCGCTGGATCATGGGAGGAGTGTGTGCTTATTAAAAGTCAGCAGCTACACTTTATGTAGCTGCTAACTTTTAATAAACACAGAAATGACTGGAACTCAGCTTTATTAACATAAAGTATAAAACAAAGTAGCATTATGCACCATATATCATTAAAGGTGGTGGACCAAATGTAGAATGTATTACACTGAAAGATGTACAAGCCTTGTTAAATTGCAGGCTAAGAGTCAAGGATGATATGGGGCTCCACCACTATTTTATTTAAAGCGCAACATGTTTCACAAGTTTCGCTTCTTTGGTGGCTAAGGTGCTAACATAAGAATGCTACAATAACGCGTTGACCAGAGACCCTCCCAGGCATAGCATGCCACACAGAGGATCAAAAACTCCACACAAAATAAAGTAGGAATATAATAAATCTACACACAAAAGTAAAGAAAAGCCCTCATAATCAATCCTCTTTTTCCAGAACCTCCCGGGAAGCCACCAAAATTGCGCCTGCAAATGGGCCAAGGATAGGGCCCGAATGGGTAGGCCTGGAAACAATGTCCGCCCTGCGAGGGGTCCAACGCCAACTTGATTGTGAAACTGAATTCTGAATGCAAGGATTCTAGTGTAAGCGAGCTCTTAACAAAAATTCTCTCCATTTTTTAAACAGCTTAGCTCTAACAGAAATATGCAAGGAAGAAGTAAAAAGAGGAGGCACTGCAGGGGACCTATAGCAACCTCCATGATTATTGCTTTGTAGGTACAGTGCCTTGAAAAAGTAGTCATACCCCTTACAACCAAAAATGTAAATGTACTGTATGTTATTGGGATTGTATGTGATAGATCAACACAAAGTGGCACATAATTGTGAAGTGGAAGGAAAATGATAAATGGTTTTCAAATTTGTTCACAAATAAATATCTGAAAAATGTGGTGTGCATTTGTATTCAGCCCCCTTTACTCTAATACCCCTAACTAAAATCTAGTGGAACCAATTACCTTCAGAAGTCACCTAGTTAGTAAATAGACCACCTGTGTGTATTTTAATCTCACTATAAATACAGCTGTTCTGTGAAACCCTCAGGAGGTTTATTGGAGTACCTTAATAAACAAATCACATCATGAAGGCCAAGGAACACACCAGACAGGTCAGGGACAAAGTTGTGAAGAAACTTAAAGCAAGTTTAGGTTCTAAAAAAAATCCCAAGCTTTGCACATCTCAAGGAGTACTGTTCAATCCATCATCCAAAAATGGAAAGAGTATGGGACAACTGCAAACCTATCAAGACATGGCCACCCACCTAAACGAACCAGGCCAGGCCAGGCAAGGAAAGTATTAATGAGAGACACAGCCCATAGTAACTCTGGAGGAGCTGCAGAGATCCACAGCTAAGATGGGAGAATCTGGCCACAGGACAACAATTAGTCGTTCACTCCCCAAATCTGGCCTTTATGGAAGAGTGGCAAGAAGAAAGCCATTGTTGAAAGAAAGCCATAAGAAGTCCCCTTTGCAGTATGCTAGAAGCCACGTGGGGGACACAGCAAACATGTAGAAGAAGAGACACTGGTCAGATGAGACCAAAATTGAACTTTTTGGTCTAAAAGCAAAATGCTATCTGTGGTGGGAAACTAACTCTGCACATCACCCTGAACACACCATCCCCACCGTGAAACATGGTGGTGGCAGCATCATGTTGTGGGGATGCTTTTCTTCAGCATGGACAGGAAAGCTGGTCAGAGTTGATGGGAAGATGGAGCCAAACACAGGGCAGTCTTAGAAGAAAACCTATTAGAGTCTGCAAAAGACTTGAGACTGGGGCGGAGGTTCACCTTTCCGACAGAACAACAACCTTAAACATACAGCCAGAGTTACAATAGAATGGTTAAGAGCAAAGCCTATTTATGTGTTAGAATGGCCCAGTCAAAGTCCAGACCTAAATCCAATTGAGAATCTGTGACAAAACTTGTAAATTGCTGCTCACAGATGCTCTCCATCCAATCTGGGAGAGCTTGAGATTTTTTTCAAAGAAGATTGGGCAAAAATGTCACTCGCCAGATGTGCAAAGCTGGTAGAGACAGACCCAAAAAGACATGCAGCTGTAATTGCAGCAATAGGTGGTTATACAAAGTATTAACTCAGGGGGGCTGAATACAAATGCACTCCAAACCTTTCACATATTTATTTGCAAAAAGTTTTGAAAACCATTTATCAAACTCCTTCCATTTCATAATTATCTGCCACTTTGTGTTGGTTTATCACATAAAATCCCAATAAAATAAATTTACGTTTTTGGTTGTAACATGACAAAATGTGGAAAAAAGGGGTATGAATACCTTTTCAAGGCACTGTATGAGCAGTGCGCTTTTTTATTGCTGAGCATTATATGTGAATTTTTAAAATGTGTCTCTATTAGAGAATACTGTTAAATTAAGATATGCACTACTAGACAATAAACCCAATAGAATATCCTAAGCAAATACAGACTTTTTGAAAGCCAGTGCTTACATAAATTTAGGAGCAATGCCCCTGCACTTTGACAATGCATGTACCACACTATAGAGTTACTTAGGTGGTGAGCACTGTCACGTAAGAGTTGAGATGATATATGCATCTTATCTTTCTATATCCTGAAAATCTGAATATTTTAGGTATTACACAGAGGACAGGTACATTACAGTCAGCTTTTATTTTTATAATTAAAACCTTTATCCCAAAAGGAAAACAATATTGCCATAACTGCTTAAAAGGTTTTAGTTTGGGGGCGCATTCGTGAAGCTGTCTAAGCAGGACATGTCCACTTAGAGCTCCAGCCTAATATACCGAATCACAACAGAATATACCCCCCCTCACAGAGCCTAAATTATTCCTGAAGATTATGGGCACACATTGGAAATATGTACAGCGGAAGAAAATCCAAACTGAAATTAGTAAAGATTTAGAAAACACTGACAAGAGCTGCATCTAAAATGGCGGCAGAGCCATATTACCTCTCCTCACAGCGTGCTACCCAGAAACAACTCAGGTCTCCCTCCTCAGCACAGCGTGGTGAGCCTGTTTTACTTTAGGTATGACTCCTATTACTTTACAAAGCACCCCAATTGGATCTGACTTTCTTGCCTAATTTGAACGGGTCCTCCACAAAGCATTGCAGAATACCCCAGGTGCCATTATCGACAAACTAACACGGAAGATTCATGAGGTAGGCCAACGCACCTCTATCCTTGAACAGAGGGTAAATTAATTCAATATCACTACCTCTACTCACACCAAAGAACTGGAATCTGTTAAGGATGATTATTCTGCCCCTCAAACTCGCCTAGAAGATTTTGAGAATAGGGCCAGGAGATAAAATGTATGAATCTGAGGTATTCCTTAAGAAATTGAAGATCTACAATCTACAGTTACGGGACTCTTTCAAGAACTTGCTCCATCTAGCCCACTAGAATGGCTAGAAATGGACAGAATTCACAGAGCCCTAACCTCACATAAAGAAGATGGACCCCCAAGAAATATAGTTATTAAAATGCAATATTTTCACACAAAAGAACAATTGATGGAAGCTGCAAGGAATAAAGAATCTTTAATTTTCCAGGGACATAGGTACCAAGTCTTCCAAGACCTATCCCAAGTAACACTAATTAAACGCAAGGAAATTAAACCTCACCTGCATGTTCTAAAATTTCACCACATATCTTATCACTGGGGTTTACCCTTTTCTCTTCGCTTTTCCTATAAAAGGATTTCCTATACCTGCAAATTGACGAATGACCTTCTAGAAACTATTCAAGACCTTCAACTGTCAACACCTGCAACAATAACAGATGTAACCAAAAGTCAAAATAATTATTCATCCTCACAACAGCTCCAAGGTCCCCAAGATCCCCAGACAACCCATTTCCCTCTTAGCCTTCCCAAAAGAGGTAGTTTTGCTTCAACGCCACCTGAAGAAGAAGACATTACAGACTGGTATATTCTATATGGGTGACATATATGTTTTAATTTCTTTTTCCTTTTCTTATTCCTAGAGCGTAGCCCTATCTACACAAACTGTGTTAAGGCCTAGGGGTAACGCCACCAGAAATTTGTACACCGACACTATCTCCAGGGTAGTTACTATGGGAAACAGATCTTCATTTACAATCAGAAGACATGAATTGGACCCAAATCTGGCAAGCAGCCAAATCTGCCTCACCAAATATAGTGGCACTTGAAATCAGTTATAAGGTACTCACCAGATGGTACTTGGTCCCAGACAGAATATCTACATTCTCTTCACAATCTCCTTCCCACTGCTTCTGAGGCTGCTCTGCTCTGGGAACACATGTACACATCTAGTGGGAATGTAACATAGTCAGATCCTTTTGATTCTTTCCACAATGTTCAAAGTTTCATTACCACATTACCACAAAGTTTCATTTCCAACCACAGCACTCCTGAACAGCAAACCACGTGCCTTGTCCCACCATCAGTTCAAACTTATGCTCTACATAACTACAGCAGCAAAACAAATCATTGCAAAAGCTTGGAAATCTGATTCACTTTGTATATTATCAGTCTAGACAAGTGACCCCCCCCCCCCCCCCGAGACATTACCTACTCCCCACCCTTTCATCCCCCTACCTTTATACTCATTCAGTTTTCTCCTCCTTTATTTAATAGTTTATGCTATTTAAGTAAGGATTACTTGGGATAGTCAGGAATATTGCTTTTCTCTCCAGATAATGCCAAGCCATATTGCAGGAACTTGGCCCTGGAGAAGCCTATTTACTTCTCCTAACTATCCTGTACCATTTTCGACCCACTATTGTTTAGTTACAGTATTTTATCTTCTTATCTTGACTCTCTATGTTTGCTGATACTAATAGCTGAAATCATAGTTTGTGTTATATATGTTAAAAGAAATATTGCTTTGTAGGATGCTACTTACTTTATCGCTTGTCAGATACTTTTCACCAGAGAAGCTTTAATATTAATTTATATTCTTATTGTATTATATTACCACATATGATATTATTGTACGACCTTTGTTAAACCTCGGAAAACATAATAAAAATATTTAAAAGAAAAATGTTTTAGTTTGAGGTTAGTCTTCAATTTGTTAGTCACTTATGTAAAGTCCATCTACTCCCTAGACAAATTGGTAATACTGCTTTCCAAGGCTGGATATGCTTCTTGTCCATAGATATAGGGGAGGGGTGATCATAGCTACCCCAAGACAGCAGGTGTGTCACTGGCAGGTTCATCAGGTAAAAAGAAAGAAAAAAAAAGAAAAAACAATAAGTAAATGCAGCCCCACATACAAGGACAGGTAAGCTGCAATGTATCAAATGTTTGCTCTTGGGTTTCACACACGTTATGTGTGAAAGGCATGCTACCTTCAAAATATGTTTTTAAGGTTTGGAGATTCTGTATAACCATTTGAGAACTGGAGTTGTGTGTTTCAGTCTGCACATCCATACTTTAATAAGGGATAACCCACTTTATTTTTCTGTTTGAAATTTGGATACTATGGATTCAAGTGAATTCAAGTGCCACTTGTGATTTTTAATCGGTGCTTGAGTAACAGAGGAACTGTGCAGATCATTAGAAAGTGACAAAATCTGAAGCATTGTTAGATTTCCTATTGCATGCGTGCCAAGTTCTGTCACTTCCGCATAAATCCTAAAAAATGTTTAGCCAGAGCTTTACGACATCTAATTATAAAGGTTTTTGTACACAATTGCCACTGATATATTGGAAAAAGTTGTGTAAAAACCTTCATAAATAGATCCTTAAAGTGGTTGTAAACTCAGATGTCCACAACTGATTTATCCTCCATGCTTTTTCTTGTTTAGTGCAATGTGTGTGTGTTTTTTCTAATCGTAAATACCCTTTTCCTGTGCTCTGATTTTGCAGCTACGTGTCCTCCCTCTGCTCTTCATCCTCATCTAAGGAAGCCAAGTTGGAGGGGCTGAGATTCCCATCTCTTGCACAACAATACACTGTGAGGCATTGCAGCTTCATGGGGAGGAGCAGTTTCAGAGAAACAGTACAGTAAATGAAGGCTGGGAGAGAGGGGAGGAGTGGGGCGGGGAGGAGAGGGAAGGTGTGCGGAGGAGACGAGAGGGGAGGAGCGGAGATGAGAGGGGAGGAGAGGAGAGGAGATCATGTTCTCACTAAACACTATGGATCTGACAGGGAGAGAGGGAGGGGGAGGAGGGGGAGATGCAGAGATGCACAGAGGGAGCTGCAATGATGGAGGCACGTAAGCTGACCACTGTTTCATGGCTAAACAGCCATGATAAATGTGGTGAGCTCACAGAGGGGAAGTCAGGACATGGCAGGATCAGCCAGATACTGGAGGAGATAGAAAGGGACACTTGAAAAGGCAAAAGCACTATGCTATAACTTGCGCCTTAAAGGGACAGGAGTAGGGATGAGCCGAACACACCCCGGTTCGGTTCGCACCAGAACTTTCGAACGGACACCAAATTCGTACGAACTTTAGATCACCATTGAAGTCTATGGGACTCGAACGTTCGAAATTAAAAGTGCTAATTTTAACAGCTAATATGCAAGATGCTGTCCTAAAAAGGGTTTGGGGACCTGGCTCCTGCCCCAGGGGACATGGGTCAATGCCTAAAATGTTTTTAAAAATGGCCGGTTTGGTGGGAGCACTGATTTTAATGACGATTAAAGTGAAAAAAAAAGTGAAATATTCCTTTAAATATCGTGCCTGGGGGTTGTCTGTAGTATGCCTGTGAAGTGCCACGTGTTTCCCGTGTTTAGAACAGTCCCTGCACAAAATGACATTTAACGGAATTAACATAATTTAAAACTGCTTGCGGTTTTAATGTTATATCTGGTTCCTGCAATATGGTTGAAAATCATTTAGAAAAATGGCATGGGTAGCCCTCCCTGTCCATTACCAGCCCCTTTGGGTCTTGTATGCATATTAAGGGGAACCCCGTACCCATATTAAAAAAAGGAAATGCGTGTGGCCTCCAGGCCCTTTATACTCAGAACAGCAGTATACAGGCGGTGCAAACAAGACAGGGACTGTGTAGGTTTGTTGTGTTAAGTTGAATCTGTTTGTAATTTTCAACTGGTACATTTTTAAAGTGTAGCTCCAGTCAAAAAAACTATTTTTAAGCTTTTTGGAAAACATCGGGAAGGGTTATCACCCCTGTATAATTTGTTTTGTCGTACATCTTTTTTTCATCTCACTTGCTGTTGTCTCCTTCCGTTTGCAAGTAGGAGATGTTTGTAAGTTGGATGTTTGAAAGTAGGGGCCTGCCCTATACGCTCTGCAGAAATGGCGGAACAAGGTGTTGTTTTGCTACAACATTGTAAGCCCTCAAACTGACTCTTGGTGGGCGCTGGAGCGCCCTGCTGTGAACGATTATATCAAGAATTGTAATTACATGCCATTGTTGAACAGTGGTAGAAAAATTGACCTTTGGTGGTTGTGGTGCTGGTGCCACAACACTATAAGTCCTCACAGTTACTCTGGGTGGGCACAGGAATGGGCCCTCCTGTGAAATATTATATCAAGAATTGTAATTACATGTCCCTGTTAAACAGGGGCAGAAAAATTGGGCCTTAGGCACTGGTGCTGGTGCCACCACACTGCAACCTCTCCCATATACTCTAGTTTTAGTGCAGGAATTAGCCCTGCTGCAAAGCATTGCATCAAAAATTGTAATTAAACGCCCCTGTTAAACAGGGGCAGAAAAATTGGGCTGATGGCATCACCCAGAACCAGAAATGTTCTTCCAACATATCAGCGGAGGAGGAAGAGGATAGACAATCAACATAACAGGACAGTCACTCAGCATCAGCATAGGCAGTCTTGAAGGGATGTGATAATTCAAAAAAAATTATTCGGTTACATCAGCTTCAGGTGCTTGGTAGCTGTGTGTGATCCAAGACTGATTCATCTTAATGAAGGTCAGTGGATCAACTGATTCGGTGGACAGGCGCACCCTGTGATCGGTAACAAAGCCACCAGCAGCACTGAACGTGCGTTCCAAAAGAACGCTGGAGGCAGGACAGGCCAGTAGCTCAATTGCATACTGTGCAAGCTCTGGCCAGTGATCCATCCTCCAGACCCAGTAAGCCAGAGGATTTTCGGTGGGAAAGGTGTCCAAGTCTGACCTTGCCCCTAGGTATTCCTGCGCCATGTAAATCAGACGCTGGCGATGGTTGCTGGAACCGATCATACCTTGGGGCTGCGGACTAAAAAATTGTCTGAAAGAATCAGTCAGACGGCCACCTTCTCCACCGCTCCTTCTGACCAATGCCTCAGCAACACGTTGTCCAGGACCAGAAGTTTGTAACCTCCCAGTCTGTGGCATCGCGCTGCACAGACCTTTCTGCAAGGCCTCCCGGGGATGTCTCATCCTCTGCTCCCTCTGCGATGGCAAGATAAGGTCGGCAACCTTACCCTTGTACCGTGGATCAAGGAGAGTGGCCAGCCAGTAATGGTCTCTCTCCTTGATCCGAAGAATACGAGGATCCTTCCGCAGGCTTTGCAGGATCAGGGAGGCCATGCAGCGTAGGTTAGCTGAGGCATTCGGTCCGGAGTCCTCTGGGTCACTAAGGACAACATGATCTGCAGCTACCTCCTCCCAGCCACGTACAAGTCCACGGGTTTCTTGGGACTGTAAATCATCCCTACAAGACTGCTGCTGATGCTGAGTGCCAGCCTCCACCTCCATGCTGACACAATCATCCTCCTCCTCCTCCTCCTCCTCATCCTCTTCTTGTGTGATGGGTGGCACAGCAGGAACACTGTCTGGATAAAGGGGGCCTTGAGAGGCAAGGAAGTCCTCCTCTTCCTGCCTCTGTTCTGCCTCAAGTGCCCTGTCCATTATTCCACGCAGTGTATGCTCCAAGAGGTGGACAAGAGGTACAGTGTCACTGATGCATGCACTATCACTGCTCATCATCCTTGTGGCCTCCTCAAACGGTGACAGGACAGTGCATGCATCCCTGATCATGCCCCACTGGCGTGGTGAGAAAAAACCAAGCTCCCCTGACCCTGTCCTGGTGCCGTAGTCGCACAGGTACTCATAGATGGCCCTCTGCTGTGTGTGCAGCCGCTGCAGCAAGCATGCGGGGTCACAGTGCATGCTTGGCCAATCATGAGCCAGCAATGCACTGTGCCATCGCAGTGTATTGTGGGCCGTGAGCTCCACACGAATTTGGCGCGAACGGCCCATAACGTTCGGAATTCGCCGAACGGGCGAACAGCCGATGTTCGAGTCGAACATATGTTCGACTCGAACACGAAGCTCATCCCTAGACAGGAGTAAGATTTTTTTTGTTTTGGGGTTACAACCACTTTAAGTATTTGCATAGCCAAAACATTTTTTTACTTGTAAATAGAAAAAGGAGGAATTAAAACCCCTATCAGACTTCCAGTTACTACCAATTCTCTATCAGCTGACTTTGCCAAACCCATACACACTATACCTACCTCGTTTGTGTTCATATTTATGGATGAATTCACCAAAGCATGTAGTGCAAGTGCCTGCCTGAATACTTTCAAAGGTACTGTTTAAAATTTTGTTCTCCTATTATCTTGATAGGTAATTGCAGAATGTAAAAATGTGCTTCAATCTGGACAGCGTGTATTTATATTTTTGGATTATGACACTTCTTACCTGTCCAGTGGGCTGCCAATAGTGTAAGTAAGGAGGGGCTGGCCAAAGTAACACACATTATTTATGCATTCAGCTCTCAATGAAGTGGAGAGGGTTACTTGTCCCAAACATCTCCCCCCACCCTGAAATTTTTACAATGGGCCATCAGAGGGGGTGAGGAATCTGATAAGAGGACCTTATACTTTTGGCCAAGAATGTTTGTGTCTAATTTGCTTGCAATGTTATGTGCAAAAGTACTATTTTTGTTTCTTGTTTGACTCCACAGTTTCCTCCCAACCCAGAGGAATGGCAGACTGTGGCCTCCCAATTCCACCACCAGTGGGACTTTCCCAATTGTGGTGGAGTGATTGATGGGAAGCACGTCCGGATCGTCCCACCATCCAACTCAGGGTCATACTACTTCAACTATAAGGGGTTCAGTAGTATCGTGATGTTGGCGGTGGTGACGGAAAATTATGAATTCCTGTACCTGCACGTAGGGAAGAATAGCCGTATGTCTGATGGAGGAGTGATCCCCAAATGGAATTTTACAGCGTCTCCAAAATGGCATCTTGAAGTTGCCACCTCCAGAGGATAATGTGGCGGGCCTCAAGTTCGTTTTTGTGGCAGGTGAGGCCTTTGTTCTGGGGGAACATCTGATAAGGCTGTTCCCCATGAGGACCCGGACCCCAGAGCAGAGGGTTTTTAATTACTGGCTGGCCCATGCCAGAAGAGTCATTGACATTGCTTTTGGCCTAATGGCCAGCCAGTTCCGTCTTTTCCCTAATGGCCATCAACATGGCCGGATACAAACTCAATCACATTGTCTTGAGCTGCTGCATTCTTCACAATTACCTGCGTTTTTTTGTTCGACCAGATGGAACCCAGGCCAGCACTATCAACACTTCCTTCCTCATCAGTTGAGGCTCCTGAGGTCCAACCTGGGTCTTCCACCCAGGAAGAAGATGTGGAGGAGCCCAGCTTGACCCAGGTATAGCATTGTTGAAGATTGTCAAAAACTGAATGATGTTAACTAGATGTTATTGATCACAAATTTCAGATTTAACAAAAGTGGTTTACATATCAATAGACAGTAGTAGCCAAAAATGATTGGTACAAGAATGAAAAATGCTGGGGTCAGAATGATAGTCTTTTAAATTGTGTGTGTGATTGATGACCAAAAAACTAAAACTATGTACCATTTTCATACACAGGTAAGTCTCAGCCAGGAGGAGGCCGTGGCGAGGACAAGGAAGGCAAGGAACCTGGAGGAGTCCGCAGCTGCTTTCCTACAACAGGCTACTGTGGCAATTACCACACCCCCTGGTGGCCACGAGGCATTTGGATGCATCACTGCCAGTAAATTAGAACACATGGAGGAGGCCCAACACACTATATTACACAGAGATTATTCTGAAGGCCCTAAACAAGGGGACGAGGGGCGAACTCACACCTCAAACACACTGTGAGTTGGACCATGCTCCTCCACCACCTCCACCAACACCTCCAACACCACAGCCACCCCACCCACCACAGCAGCATGGAAGGAAATGTGGAACAAAGTGTTGAGAGCGATGGCCTGGGTTTGGTGTGGTCTGGCAAGAAACATTGTAAGACCACAGCTTCAGGACATATATGTCATCTGCTGCTGCTCTCGATCTCTCTGAGTCCTGGACCGTATTGTGCTCCCTATTAAATGGATTCCTCAGGTTACCAATTTTGACAGTCAAATAATTGATATCTGCCCTGGGGTACAAAGGCTTTACCAATTACAACTGTTTCTCCATCATTGTCTTACTCTTTATTTTGTTATGACCTTGTGCTCGCTATTAAATGATACATTTTTTAAGGGACAAATACTTGGCTGTGTTGGATGTGTTTTACTTCAAAAAGGACAGTTTTTTGGTGAGTAGAGTAGTACATTTCAAAAATACAATGTCAAATTAACAAGGGGCACGAACATAGTTGTATCTTTGAGGTTAAAAAATACAAGATAATAATGGTTTTGTAGTAACTTGACACACAAAATGTAAAAAAAAAAAAAAAATATTCTGGAGATCACTAGAAAAAAAACACAAAAAAACAAAAGCATTCAGGTTGATTACTAGAAATAATAAAAAATAAGTTTGTCAGAACTCTGTGAATATCAGCAGCAAAGCAACTTCATTATTATAGCATTGTAAAGAAGAAGAGAATGCGCTGCATTGAGAGATTTCATAATTTGCCACGTCACGAATGTGATATCTCCATTACAAACGCTAGTTTTACAAGACCGAGTGCTTCCGACTTGTACTTGATTTCGAGCATGCGTGAATGACGGACTTGTGTACACATGATCGGTGTGCAACAGACCTGTATACAAACGATCAGAAAGTCAGACAACTAAGTTTTGTTGGCGAAAAATTTGAGAACCTGCTAGCCAACATTTGTTGGGGGGAAAGTCTGACAACAAATGTCTGATGGAGCATACACATGGTCGGACTTTTAGCCAACAGCTTACATCCAACATTTCCTGTCGGAAAATCCGATCGTGTGTACGGGGCATAAGAGTCATTGACCACTACTCTCTGAATTCTGTCTTTTAGCCAGTTTTCTATCCATTTACAAATTGATCTTTTCAAGCCTGTAGACTTTACCTTACACATGAGACGTGTGTAGGGATCTGTGTCAAACGCTTTTGCAAAATCCAAGTATATCACGTTCATAGCCACTCCTCTGTCCAAGGTTTTACTTACCTCCTCATAAAAAGAAATCAGGTTTGTTTGACAACTTTCATGAATCAATGCTGTCTGTTGCTCAAATTTTTTTTTCCCAGCAAGAACTCATCTTTTATTAAACTCTCCAATATCTTCCTGACTATAGAAGTGAAACTAATGCCGTGTACATACGGCCGGACTTTTCGTAGGACTGAACTCCGAAGGACTTTCGACGGAGTTCCGCCGAAACTGACTTGTCAACACACAATCACACCAAAGTCCAACAGATTCGACCGTGATGACGTACCACCTGATAGAATAAGGAAGTTAATAGCCAGTAGCCAATAGCTGCTCTAGCGTTGGTTTTCGTCCGTCAGACTAGCATACAGACAGATGGATTTTTCGACCGTACCCGAGTCCATCGGAAAGATTTGAAACATGTTCTAAATCTAAAGTCCATCTGATTTTTCGACAGCAAAGGTCCGATGATGCCTACACAAGGCGAATTGTCAGACGGATTTGTTCCATCAAACCTTTGCTGTCTAAAAGTCCTGCCGTGTGTATATGGCATAGCAGGTCTATAAGTAAAAAGAAACAAATACTGCGCTCCTAAGTAATAAAAATAAACTACACAAGCCACGGCAACTAGAGTGTGATACACAGCAAACGTACAAAGAAAAAAAAGGATGTAGCTGTGCTAACATTAATTATCCCCCATAAGCGCGTCGGGTG
Source organism: Lithobates pipiens (assembly GCF_037356315.1). Taxonomy (NCBI): domain Eukaryota; kingdom Metazoa; phylum Chordata; class Amphibia; order Anura; family Ranidae; genus Lithobates; species Lithobates pipiens. The sequence continues at coordinate 93,423,283 of NW_027507790.1, read as the reverse complement.
GCTAGGACATGCTGACGCAGTCACGTAGGATCTGAGCGAACGGGCGCTCGTTTGCCGGCCAGTATATATGCTGCTGTTTTACTGTTTATGTTTGTGAGTATATTTACTTTTATTTGCAATAAAGCTGTATACCAGATTAACACTATGGGAAGTCCCTCTGCTTATATTTTTTGAGAGACCATTGCTTCATATGTGAGAACCTTTCCAGTCTGATTCTGAATGGCAATTTGCGACCCATCTTGCTGTGTAATTGGTGTGAGCGATTAAAGCGCTTGCCTTCTGGTAAGCGTGCATTCTTAGTCGTGTTTTGCACTTTTTGGTGATGGAAGACTGCATGTTTTGCTTCAATTATTGATTGGACTATTATTTGAATCCATTCACTTTGGGTTCACTTTGGGTTCTGGGTAATTTTTTTCATGATTTATTTCTATTTCTATTTTTATTTATTTTTATGTGTACACTTATTATTTGTATGTATTATTAGGAATATTTATATGAATTACTGTTATTCACATTCATTTATTGATCAATTTCAACTTATTGGAAATCATTTTTATTAATTTAATTAATTTAATAATTTGTTTCTTCACCTTCATTAATGTTTAGTGATTGGGAAAATGTACACATTGATTGAAGCTCCCGTTTATGGGGGATAATCACTGTTAGCGCAGCTACATTCTTTTTTCTTTATAACAGGTCTATAGTTACTTGTTAAAGACTTTGATCCCTTTTTAAATATGAGCACCACATTGGCCTTACACCAATCCAGTGGTATCATTCCAGTCATTAACGAGTGCCTAAATATTAGAAATAATGGCCTTGAAATGACAGAGCTCAATTCTTTTAGGGTGGATGCCACCTGGTCCAGGTGCTTTATCCACTTGTATTCTGTCTAAATATTTCTGGACCATATCACTTTTGAGCCATTGTGGATCATTTGGGTCTGTGTCACTACCACCCCCATTATGGACATGAGCTCCCCCATGCTCCTTTGTATACACAGAGCTGAAGAAAATATTTAATAAATTTGCATTCACTTTGTCCCCAGTCACCCACTCTAGATTATTTTGTAATGGGCCTACATGCTCAGACCTGACCTTTTTATTATTAATATATCTGAAGAATCTGTGGTTCGTTTTTAATTTTTGCTTCCTTGATTTCCTTTTTACATAATCTGTTATATTCTTTGTAACATTTAATATGAGGATAGAGTTCCTTTTGTTTTTGTATGTTTTAGAAGCTCTTTTTTTATTATTTATAGCCATTTAAACTTGTCACATGTCAGTATACATATCAGGTGCTAGTCTTTCTATTAGTATGTGCTATAATTGCCTTCCCTGTAGTCAGTCCAACTCATGTAATCAATTCTGCTTAAAAAAGAAGAAAGTGCTATCAGCTAGTGGTTTATATCATAAACCAATAAAAGCAGTACGATTTAAAAAAGAAATGTCAGTGGATCAAAGCACAGAACAATGGCAATATGCAAAGTGCAGTAATCTATATTGGAAAATTGAGTTTCTTTTTACTGTGTTTGTTTGGTTGCTATAAGTTACTGTATGTTAAATGGTTGCATGAGTTACCTAAATGGAGTTCACTTAACCCTGCAGTATTTGAGTGTGCCACATCATGGTCACAGGCCTTGTCATAAGTGACCACACTATAATCTATACTTTATCTGTAGTCTGCAGCCCAGCAGAATTTCCAGCTCTTCATATATTTTAATTCAGCATTAATGTGCATTATCAACACTTTGTAAACCCACAAGTCTATTAATGTTTAATGGGAGGAACGTAGATTAATGAAAAATAGAACATCTCAGAGGAGCCATAAATATGTGCCTAGTCTATGAGATACAGGAACATTTTTCCCCAGCAATCTTTCAGTACGAATGCTTTTGCTTTGAATCATTAAACATTTTTAATTTCTTGGCTTATATTTTTATTTTGAGGTAGAAATTGGTATAATTGCTATATATGTGATTTACTTCTTTATGGTTATTAGCACTGTGTGAATATTTTGTAGTTAAATAAAATAATGTAATAATATTCATGCAAAGGCAGTGTGTGATATACAGTAAAACCTTGGATTGCAAGCATAATTTGTTCCAGAAACGTGCTTGTAATTCAAAGCACTTGTATATCAAAGCAAATTTCCCCATAAGAAATAATGGAAACTCAGATTCATTCCACAACAATTTATTCATAAAGTCCTTCAGTTTATAGTCCATATAAAAGATTATAGTAATGTGATAGGCATAGGCATGCACAGGGGGTGTGCCAGGTGTTCCTGGGGACACCCTATTTACTATGTGGGGGGAAGATTCTGCCTATAGCCCAGCCTCTCCCCCTTGTTGGCCCCCACCCCGCAGTGCTGCTGATTTCCCTCCTCTTCTTTCCCCCTGGCTGCCCCGGGAGATGATTCAGGATGGAGAGTGAGAGAAGGGACTAGTAAACATGCAATTTACCAGCCCCTTCCTTTTCTAAATGAACACAGTCAACACACTCACTGACTGTGTCCATTCATACCTGAAGCATAGTAAACATATTTTTACTATGCTTCAGTTTATGAATGAACAGGAAGCCACTCAGCACATTGCACTTCCCATTCATTTACTGCCCAGTGCAGCTGAGGCTGCAGAGAAAGTCATATGTGTTTGAGCTTTGGGGTGTACACACCTATGGTGATAGATTGTATAACAATAAAATGTCCATCCACAAATGGAAGCCTCCACAATTAGAAGCAAAATCCATCAGGAGCTACATAGTATAAAAGAGAAAAGAGGTGCCTCTAAGTGTAGCAATATGGTTACATTTAATAAAGGTACAACATTTAGCAACTCACATGGTTGATAATTAAAATAGGAACATCTAAGTATGCAGGCATCCGTTGTAAAGCTGTCCACATAGAACATCCTCCGCACCGCTGGCTCTCACCACTGTCAGTCTGCAATCGCGACCAGGAAGACCATCCTGCAGCAGAGCGATCTGAAAGTGAGGCTTTAAGCGCTCATGAAGCGCAGCATGGAAGGGATGACATTGATGGTGGTGCAGAGTCTGGTCTATGTAAACAGATTTACCCCGGATGCCTGCGTTCTTAGATGTGCCTGTTTTAGTCATCAACCATGTGAGTTGCTAAATATTATACCTTAATTTAATGTAACCATATTGCTACACTTAGAAGCATCTCTCTTCTCTTTTATACTCAATTATGACCATATACCACTTGTATATCAAGACATTGCTTGTTTATGTAAAAATGTTGCTTGTCTTGCAAAACGCTCTCAAACCAAGGTTTTACTGTATACAAATAGAACAAACATTTATTAGATGCAGCTTCAAAAACATCATACCTAAACTGAACAAGGGTATACAATCTAAAAAAAAATCTTTAAAAAGCTGAAAACCTTAAAGGGCGCCTTCAGCTCAGCAGGATATTATAAGCTGCAAAGTGAATAGTGGAAGCCTCAAAATTGCTTTCAAAAATATATTAACATGTACAGTATATTGTAGGTGCTCTTGTATAGAGTATGTAAACCACCAAGGGCCTGGTGTGATTGGTATTGTATGTGGAAAGAGGAATATCAAGCAATACCATCAGAAACTATAATGTCACGTGATTCATGAAAAAGGGAAGAATTGCAGAGATAATTATTGGAATTGTGTCCATATGATATTACCTCCTGATTCATAAAATGTTTACATTGAGTGCTTAAAGTATATCTAAAGCTAAACTTTTTTATTTTTATTTTGTATCAAGTATAAAAGGATTAAATCTCCTGAGAGGTTGTTTGTTTTTGTTTTTGCCATCTGTGTCCCACTGGGGAAATTTCTACTCACTTTAATGAAAGGGAATCTCTATATTTAGGATCATTTGCTTTTATACAGTTGCCCCTTGTAAGGAAGAAATGCCCTCATCAAAAGATTTCCCTTCTTTTGCAGTTCTGAAAACCTAACATTTTAGATTTTCCCAATTAAGAAAGTTTTAACAATATCCAAAATGTAAAGTTTAAGATACACATTACCATTGGTCTAGATTTTCATCTACTTCAACCTTTTATATTCAAGGAGTGCCACTGGCTTGACTCCAAGGATCATGGATTTATTATTTGACCATTCCTTGGGTTCCAGCATGTTGTTTTGTTTCAATGCTTTTTCTGACTGTTTTATAATGTGTTACCATTGCAGGTTTGGTTTTGTAGCCCTGACCATCTATGCTATAACATACACTTTGATGCCCAGATATCACGGGAGCAGTTGTGGTTTCCCCTTTCAATAGGCAATAAAGAAAGGCATTCCCTGCTCTTCCTATGGGTAATATTGGATATTGGCATGTTGCGTAGCTTACTTAGGTTTAACATTTAGGGCTGTGGACAAAGAAAGATGAAAGTACAGGGGCTCCATGGTAGCCAAGAAAAAGTAGTGGTTTATCTGTTTGCATTGGTCTAGTGCAGGGGTAGGGAACCTCGGCTCTCCAGCTGTTTTGATTTACAAGTCCCATGAGACATTGCAAGACCCTAACAATCACAGACATGACTCCTAGAGGCAGAGGCATTATGGGTTTAGTTTTTTTTAAAACAGCTGTAGAGCTGAGGTTCCCTACCCCTGGTCTAGTGATGCTACTTCAAGATGTAATGTTTGTGCAGCCTAATGTTCTTTTTGTTACTCAGTGATCAGCAGCACAAGTCACATCTGCCATGAGAGATGAGAAGGGAGAAGGGAGAAAAGAGAAGAGAGAAGAGATGTGTTCCAACCTATTTAGTGAATTGTCTACCCTTGATGGGAGGACTGTTGTTAGCCACTTGAGCAGTGTATCTGTCATTTTGTAACAAACTTGCAACTGTAAGGCCTCATTAACATGCATTAAAGCGCCTACAGCTATAACACGTGTTTCAATGTGTTTTTGATGCTTTTTTGAAGCTTTAATAAAGCTTGGCAAATGCCCTGTGTTTGTTGTCTTTTGAGAGTGTAATGTCAAATGGGAAATGATGATGAGGAATCTTTATATTTGAAAGGTAGTTTGATGTTGGTGTAGTGTCTGGTCTTTTTTTGGGGGGGCTCAGCAGTACCCCTACTCACCAGTTTCCTGGCTCAGCAGATCTTCAAATTATCAGTCTCTTGATTCAGTAGTATCCTGCCCAGAAGTACCCCCCAGTTTAGCAGACCCTCTGCTCTGCAGTTTCCTGGCTCAGTAGTACCTTCCTCCCTTAGTAGTACCCCTCCCACCGGTCAGCAGTACATTCACCCTCCCCTTCTCCCTCTCCACACAGGGTAGTACATTAACACCCCCTCATCTCCCTGCTAGGTAGTATGTTCCTGCCCCTCCTTCCTTGCCTCCTGTGGTTGTCCGGTATTTAGGGGGTTAGAACAGGTGGTGGTGAGGAGGCAATACAACCCCTCCTCATTGCCTGTCTTTTGCTGTCAGAAAAGTGATCTAAAATGATATCCTGCTTCAGATATCAAAGCAAGTTCAAACCAGTCTATAGACTTCTATGGGGGCTTTGAGCTGCTGCAAAGCACAATGAAAGTGACATGGGGTATAATTTCGAAAGCAAAACAAAGCAAACTCAACAGTACATGACTGTAAGGTAACCATTTTATTTAGTGAGAGGTGCCTTAATTGGAATTAGCATTAGCAAGAGTGCTTTAAAGGGGTTGTAAAGGTAAATGTTTTTTCACCTTAATGCATTCTATGCATTAAGGTGAAAAAATATCTGACACTGCCGGCGCTCCCAGTCCCCCCGTTTTACTTACCTGACCCCTCGAAAATCCCATGCTCGCCCCCGCCGTCCTCTTCGCCGCTCAGCCTGGCCGCTGATTGGCTGGAGTGGATGGATTGAAAGCAGCGCAGCCATTGGCTCGCGCTGCTGGCAATCACATCCAATGAAGCAGCGCGCCGGGGGCCGGGCCTTGTGATACAGCGAGCGGCTATAGCCGCCGGCTGTATCACGGGAGCGCGCCCGCAGGTGCTTCTCACCAATGCGAGGGAGCTCGCATGAACGTGAGAAGCACCTGTGGGAAGAAGCAGAGACAGTCGCCGAGGGACCCCAGAAGAGCAGGTTCGGGGCCACTCTGTGCAAAATGAGTGGCACAGTGGAGGTAAGTATAACATGTTTGTTATTTTAAAAAAATAAAAAATTTGACTTTACAATCCCTTTAAAAAAGCTTTACAAAAGCATGTCAAATGCCACAACTGGAAGCAAGAGTAAATAGTGTAATTTTTGCGAAAAGCCATTCTGATGCAGTAATGATCTACACTGGTCACAGTAATTTCTTTGCAAAGGGCACACCAAGTATGATTACTGAAGTTGGTCTTGGGCAATGGTTGGCCAACTGCTTGGCAAATACATGAGTTAATTGTGTTATACTGTACTAAGCTACCACCAAATCCAAGAACACTATAGGTCAGGGGTCTCAAACTGGTGGCCCTGCAGCAGTTGCGGAACTACAAGTCCCATGAAGCATTGAAATGCTGATAGTTACAAGCATGACTCCCACAGGCAGAGGCATGATGGGACTTGTAGTTTCGCAACAGCTTGAGGATCGCCAGTTTGAGACCCCTGCTCTAGGTCAATGTACTTGGTTGAGTTACTGTTTGAGCTTGTTAGCTGTTGATCCTCTATCATGTCTCTGTTTGTATACAGTTTAATCTCTGTTCTGCTCTAGTCCTTAGTAAAAGAGTTATCTTTATACTTAAGTTCCAGAGTGTCTATCCCTAGCTAGAATCAATCTCTCTGGATGTCTAGACATACCTTATAGGTCATCCGTAGATGGTATAAGTACATTGTATACTGAACTACAACGCACTACGGTGCGATTTCACTGCAAAATCGTGTTTAAAAATAGTTTTGTCCCTTTTGTAATACTAGGTAGGATACGCTGTGAGTTAATATGCAGTGCACAACTACTTTGATTCCTGAAAAGAAGGTCATTTTATCTCTTGATCAGCTCATTCATAAACCCAATTAAGCAGCCTGCTGCTTGTAATGAATTCTCCACTGGATATTCAAAGGTTGTGAAGTTCTCTGTAGGGCTCTAGAGTGTAAGTTATTTGGAGGCAGAAACCATTTATCTTGGCTATTAGTGGTTAAGTGAGCTCTTAGTGTAAGTGCACAGTTGCGCACTGCACAGGCAGCAGGCCAAAATATGGAGGAGGATTCCTGAAAATAAAGGTCAGTGTGCAATATGTGATGTACGCAGTCACAAGGCTCTGATAAATAGCAATACGTCTGTCCCGGGCTGATGAAACAAGTCAGACAGCTGCATTTGCTAAAACCATTTCCTCTCCTGTGTCAAAGCATTTATTATATAAACAGAACAAAAAAAAAAACAACATCTGTGGAAAAACAGGAAGGGAAACACTGAGAATAATAAGACACGCATTTGATGTAACAGCATGGGAAAAGGTACAAATATTTCCACTGTGTATGAGCAGAATGCGTAATGAAAGTGAATACTGTTAGGCAGAATGCAACAGAAATAAAAATCAATGGCTGTTCTATATAAAGTATTACATTTGATAATTATCATTCTCTTTTTCTGTTAAGCGTATGTGCAACCAATTCCATACATCCAAAAAGGTGTCCTAGCATAAAGGCATGGGGTCCCTCCTTAATCTCCGAAGGACCCCCAGGGAACACTCTCACTCAAAAGGTCAGCCTGGAGGGCATTACTATGAAATGAAAAGTATCAGTCATTGAAGTTCACCAGAACTTTGTATATTGTGGCACACAGGAGGTTCCTCATACAGCCTTCCCGGTAGCCACCCTGTCATGTTGGGTGATAGTCTGCCTATTTTCCATTCTCTGGGCATTACTCAACGTATCCTCTTGTGCATACATAATTTTTTTAGTGCCGCTACAAGGAGCACATCAGTGCTTTTACTTTAACCACTTGACCTCCGGTAGATTTACCCCCCTTCATAACAGGGCCATTTTTTGCAATACGGCACTGCCTTACTTTAACTGCGCAGTCATGCAATGCTGTACCCAAATAAAATGTATGTCATTTTTTCCCCACAAATGGAGCTCTTTTTTTGGTGGTATTTGATCACCACTACGGTTTTTATTTTTTGATCTACAAACCAAAAAAGGAAACAAAAAAAAAAAAATAAGATTTTTTTTTTTTACTTTCTGCTTTGAAATATATCCAATAAAAAAAAATGAAAAATCTAATTTCTTCACAAATGGATGCCAATATGTATTCTGCTACATGTTTTTGGTAAAAAAAAAAATCAAAAAAAAATCACATTAAGCATATAGTGTTTGGTTTAGATAAACAATATAGCATCTACAAACTATGGAATACATATTGGAATATTTATTTATTTATTTACTTGTAATGACGGCAATCAGCAACTTATAGCGGGGTTGTGATATTGTGGCGGAAAATCCAACACTAAGTGACACTTTTGACATTTTGCAGTGGCAAAAGAATTTATACTCAGCGCTGCACCTATGAGCTACTAATGTACATATACAAGCATCAGAATGTGTAACATAATAATAACATGTATAACAAGGTGCTCGGTGTCAATGCAGTGCAAAATAAAGTCAAATCAATAAAGTTCATCAAATGTGAGGTACAGGTTTGGTGACACGTTGGTATAATCCTGGTGACTTCCTGTGCTCCCCTCCTGGGTCCCTACTCACCAGATGGAGATGACAAATATGCCCGTATTACATATCAAGATAGTGCCTCCCATCCAACGAGTAGATTGGTTTGTCGTGCCTTAGGGAATGGGATCTCCTATTCTCCATCACATGGTCCAAGTCCTACACACTGTACCTGATCAAAGGGCGACCGTGATAGCAAAGTTTGGACAAATGAAGGCAAGGGGACATATAGGGGGTTATTTACAAAAGGCAAATCCACTTTGCACTACAAGTGTACTTGGAAGTGCAGTCGCTTTAAATCTGAGGGATAGATCTGAAATGAGGGGAAGCTCTACTGATTTTATCATCCAATCGTGCAAGCTAAAATGCTGTTTTTTATTTTCCTTGCATGTCCCCCTCAGATTTACAGCGACTGCACTTCCAAGTGCACTTGTAGTGCAAAGTGGATTTGCCTTTAGTAAATAATCCCCATAGTGTAATACTTCGAGATTTATTAAAAGGTTTAAAATTATTACACTTACATCAGAGTCTTTAAAACGTGCAAAATTGCGCCTTGGCATCCAAACAGTCTTCACAGATTCTCCTTAGCTTGACATGTTTCACCCCTCCCACTGGGCATCATCAAAAGCCGCTTTAAATATAATCTATCAAAAGTTTGTAAATTTTGCAGTTGCCAGTGACACCAATACAGTGATCAGTGCTAAAAATATGCACTGTCACTCTACTAATGGTACTGGCTGGGAAGGGGTTAAACATCTAGAGTGATGAAAGGGTTAACTATGTGCCTAGCCAGGGTTTTACTGTACTATGTGTGCTGCTTTTACTAGTAGAAGAGATGGATTTGAGTCCCTGCTTTGCTGGAACACAGAATCCACCCCTTACCCCTTGCCGGAATGGAATTCTGCCTTGCTTACACAGGCAGAGCTCTGTTCTGAGTCTGTGCATGACGTTCAGCCAGTGCTGGTGGACACCGAGTGCCTGGCACCCACGGATCAGCTTCTGCTGTGAATATTTACAGCAGAAGTGGCGAACAGCCAGGACACGCATGTCCATGCAGGCAGAAGTCTGTAATCACGTACATACATTATACATGATCCAGCGCACACCTGCCACCATGTAGCTGTAAAACTGCTATAAGGTAGTTATTAAACCTGTAAAAGAATGACATCTTGATCCAGTGATCAGGCTAATCTGTAACAATCAATAACTTTCAATAACAATGTGGGTGGGCTATATGGTACAGAGTTTTGATGTTGTACAATGTCATGCCTATATTTGGGAAACAGCGACTTCTTACGGTGACTGAAGGGATGAAATTAACTTACTCCTTATCCTACTCAACCCTGCCCTAGACAAGGTGATCTGTTGCCTCTCTTTCTTGCCCATGCTATATGCAGGTGCACAATAGCAAATTCCCCACAAATTCTCACCCACAGTGCATGCTGGAACGGGTCTATGTGGAGTAAGACACATTGATCCAGATCATCCCTACTTAATCAGTGGAGCTGAAAGTGAATGAGCTAATTACTTTGCAAGAACTGAAGAAAGGCTCACAACAGTCAAAGAAGTGATTTACAACAGGATTGAAATATAAATAATAATAATTAGCTATTTTGAAACAAGAAATAGCATTTTCCAAACGAAAACGGTTACCACAAAAAAGTTACACAACTAACAGCAAGCTAAAATAGAAAGTAGAGTTGGTCTGGATGAATCTAAACTAAATAATAATGGTAAATATGTGCTGCAGACAGCTCAAAGGAAGGGGAACGGAATTACTCCAACAGCTGTCAATGCAATAGAAGGATGAGAGTCTACAAAGCATTATAGTGCATAGTGATTTATATTTGGATAAAAAGGTAAAATACAGTAACAAGAAACAGAGTGTGAATGCAGAGAATAGGCAACACTGTATAGACACAAATTGGAACGAATCTAAAACTAAACAATCTGAAGCATCGCTGACGTGCAACATTTTTTTTATGTATAAAATAATTTCCTGTGCGGATGTCTTACGCATGCACACAGGCAAAATGAATGATTTGGAATATTATTTGTAATATGAATATCTCCTATGATTGTCAGCTTTATCTAGTGCCCATAATGCAGCATTTTTTTAAAAGCCATCAATAAAATAAAAAGTATGTTGCCACTAGATGGAGCTGAAGATCATATGAGATAATCATATTACAGACACTAGACTAGGGCGAACTATCACTGTGCCTGTGCAAATGCATTAGTCATACGTACAGCCTTTTTTCTTTATGCTGTACATAGGTCTCTTAAAGTTAAAGATTAAGATGATGACGGTGTTTGTTAGTATGCCAAGCTGAAAAGTCAGCAGAATAAAAGAGAGAGCAATGCAAAGAATCATAATTTAGTATAGTAAGTAAAGATTTATTAAGAATAAAAAAGATAAAAAACATTTCTCTAAGATGGAAATGCAGAGTATAAGGAGCACAGTCCTACCCAAAAGTTCTCTTCAGTGACCAGAGACTGTGAAAAGCCTCTGGTGGCCTGGACACCCAGATATCCACAAACATTAGCTGATTTTCCAGGCAGATCAAGTTATTAACACTTCCTCTTTCAGTGTTATGGTAAAAGGGTCATCTGGACCCATTATCTGTGCCCTTGTGTGCCTGACTTCCCTGACCATTTTAGCCACAGGCATAGAGTCAACTCATTTGATAAATTTTATTGATCTGATTACTATAAGCTTTGCCCATCAATTAAATGCAATTCTACATAATTATGTGTTTGGCAGGAGGGGGGCGATTTTAACCACCGCTAGCAGCCAAAGAAAGGAAAAGTCAGCACATGCTGATACAGTTAATATCTCCTAAACAGTGCAAGTTTAGGAGATATTCAGCCTTATTATAGGCTTACCTGTAGGTAAAAGTAGTGTGAAAGGGTTTACAACCACTTTAATGACCTTAAAACAAGCTGTTATACGGTAGCAAATTAATTTCTGTGTGTAGTTTAGTGTAATTTTATTATAAACAGCACTCACAGATTAAGAAATTGAGAACAATTATTTAAAGATCAGAGCAGGCCTGCCATCAAATTATATACAGTTATGCTCAACAGTTTGCATACCCTGGCAGAACTGTATTTTATTTAAAGGACAGTAATCATATGAAGCCAATTATTATTATATAGTTCTTTGCCTCCTTTTTAACTCATAATAACAGAAATCACCCAAATGGCCCTATTCAAAAGTTGACATACCCTGGAATGTTTGGCCTTAGTACAGACACACAAGGTGACACACACAGGTTAAAATGACAATTAAAGGCTATATTTCCTGCAACTGTGTTTTTTTTAAATTGCAATAAGTGTCTGTATAAATAGTCAATGAGTTTGTTAGCTCTCATGTGGATGCACTGAGTAGGCAAGATATTGAGCTATGGGGAGCAGAAAGAACTGAGGTAACAAGGTAGTGGAACCTGATAAAGATGGAAAAGGATATAAAAAGATATTTAATGCCTTGAATATGCCAGTCAGTACTGTTCAATCCAATTTTCAGAAGTGGAAAATGTTGTGATCTTTTGATACCAAGCCAAAGTCAGGTTGACCAAGAAAGATTGCTGGCACAAATGCCAGAAGAATTGTTCAGGATACAAGTTGCCAGAAAGAAGCCTTTACTGCACCAATGCCATGCAAAAATCCGGTTATAATATGCCCGACAACACCTTCACACGCCTTATAGCTTCTGGCACACTGTAATCTGGTGTAACCAGACCAAAATAGAGCTTTATGTTCACAACCATAAGTTTCTATGTTTGGAGAGGGGTCAACAAGGCCTATAGTGACAAGAATATCATCCTGACTGTGAAGCATGGTGGTGGCTCACTGATGTTTTGGGGTGTATGAGCTCTAAAGGCATAGGGAAAATTGATGGCAAGATGAATACAGCATGTTATCAGAAAATACTGGCAGACAATTTGCATTCTTCTGTACTAAATCTGCGTATGGGACACTCTTGGACCTTCAAACACGACAATGACCCTAAGCACAATGCCAGGTTGACCCTCCGGTGGTTACATCAAGAAAACTTGAAGGTTTTGGAGTGACCATCATACTTGACCTTAATATCATTGAACTACTCTTAAACTTGTGGTTCATACTAGACAATAAAAGACTTTGCATGACCTGGAGGTATTTTGACAAGACAAATAGGCAGCTTTACCACCTGCAAGAATTCAGGGCTCCATATACAACTAAAGACTACACACTATGATTGATGTTAAAGGGGGAAATATACAGTTTTAGGGAAAAAAGGGGATGCAGGCTTTTGAAAAGGGGTCAGCCATGTTATGTTTTATGATTGTGGCATTAATGTATGACCTAATGTTCAACATGAATCAGAAATTAGTTTTGCCTATTCACTTAAAAAATGGTACATACTTTATAGTAACTATTCTCCAATGGTATTCAAACTTTTGAGCATAACTGTATAAAAGGTGGTATTTAGATGGGAGTTTTCATTAAAGGTGGTATTTGCTCATAACCTGTCTGACAGCCTATGCCCACGAACAAATGATTTGCACATAGAGGGAGAGGGAGGATGCAAAGGTATTTTCCTCTATCACAGTAATTCCAGATTTTACTGCCTGCCAATGTCTGTATGCCTGTTCACAACGGCATTTCAGTAAAGAATCAAATTATACTTTGGTCAGTTCGTTTACTGCGAAACTGCAAAACCACAGACTAACAGCAAATAGTTAACTTTCTCAGTATTATCTTACCATGTCAGACTTCAAGAAAGCTATTGTGATTTTATTCTGCTATAATATTCATTTTGTGAACCTCTGTCTATCACGTGTCTGGTGGATGATCTGTCTTGCTCCTCCCTGAATGAGAGCAGAGTGGCACTTACTGTATGCCAAAGGTAAAAGTACAGGTGCAACAAGAACACAACAGCCATGGAACCTCAGGACACCAGCAGCAACTTAGCCAGGAAAGCAATGGAGGGATAGGTCAGAGTGAGAAGGGTAGGGTGAAAGCAGGATTGCCAACCGCGCTCCCCCCGGTAAATTTTTCATGTTTTTCCAGTAAAAAATGCCGTGGGATGTTGGCAACCCTGAGTGAAAGTGTGAGACAAGGTCTCAAGCAGAGAATCCAAAGCGTGGAGTGCAATAGGGTGCAGCAACTGGTCAGAAGACAAAATTTAGATGAACTTTGCTGTTCCCAATGTTGAGCCTTGAAGTAGATCTCTGGGCAAGATGCACCTATGTATACGACTACCTATGCATCCTACCTACTATGTCAAATCAAAATCTATCCTAAAATCTATTTGCCCAACAATAATCAATGAACTAATACCAGAGATTCTAAAACCCACCTAGAAATTTATGTTTTTTTTCTGTTCTCAGCAGCCAAGATTGCTATGGCTAGATCTTGGTCTAATCTTACCAATAGTTTAGGCCATGACAAATATAAAATATTACCAATTATGCTATTATCAAAGAGTTTTCAATGAGCCCTAAGGAGGTATCATCTCTTTACTCCAAACAAATAAATCTGAAATACTGAGAGTTTAATTCGGATCTCTTTCCTATAGCAAAAGGCGCTCTGTAGGGTTGCTCTCTATCTCCACCTTAGTTTGTCCTTGCCATAAAACCCATTGCCAACCTAATAAGAGACATTACCACATGCTCAGCCTATTTGCTCATGAATGTCTTACTGTTCATTTCACTCCATAAGTCTCTAACCGCAACACCCTCGGAACTCTTGATAGCGCAAATTCAAGGCCTTGGGGTAAATACCACAAAATCAATAGCTATGAATATTTCACTGACCCCACCAGACCTCTGCTAACTACAATATTTGTTTCCCTTTTATGTGGACACCATATTCATTGGCATATTTTGGAATTAATCTAATCGGCCCTTATGATTACCGGTATTTATACTGTGGCAATTAATTACCCCCTCCAACTTCTCCACGACAAGCTGAACATCTGCTCTTATGGGCCACTAGACCCCTCCTCAGATTTTATTGGGTCTTTCATGTTCAAGTACCTGAATTTTATCCTACAGATAAGTCCTACAGAGAAGGATCCACAAGTATACATGAGGTTCAATCAAACCCATAATTCCCAAAGACACCTTACTCCAACACAAATTATGTGGGGGATTACGGCTTCCCAACCTTGCCAAGTAATTTCAAGTCTCGCAGCTGGCACAGTTTACTAAGCTTCATGCCATTTGGGAAATTGTGCTTTACGTCAACATGGAAGCAGTCAATTGTTACTTTCCATAGATAAAATCCTTTGGCTAAAAACATCTGACAAAAAAACATATCTCTAACCCAATCAATTCTCCTTTACTTTGGGATTAGGTAAAACATGCCAGTGGGTTTCTCTCCACCCATATGCCTCTTCTTTAATTTCTGCACAAACCTTTATTTTATCTAGGCTAAGTTTCTCCATACTCATTTGAAAGTTGAGTAACTTAATTTATCTAGAATACAAAGGCTTATGGATTCAAATGGCATTAAACACTTTAATAGCCTGCAAGTGATATTCCAACTCCTACACTTGGAAATCTTCAGATACTTACAAGTCAAATATTTCCTTGCATGGGGGGGGGGGGGGGGGAGCATGATGGACAAGATAGAGTTTTATCATATGTGTCATCATAACCTTGTGTGACTTCATGAAGGCTTTTAAAACAGATCCCACATTTGATATTCTCTTCACCTTTGTATGTTTGCTAGAGACCCTGGACCTCATTCACTAAAGAAGATCTCATGCAGTATTTATATGATCTGACCCACTGCATGCAATGCTGAACATGCCAATTTAACATCCCTTTATTTGATATTTACTTCAGAAAGCAAAAGTGCTAAGTAAATACTGCATAAAACTGCGTTAAAGTTAATTCACTAAAGGAAATAAATAAATAAATGCATTCGGTAAAAAAGTAGTGGTCCAGGTATGCGATAGTTAAGGAATGTGTTTGATTTTAGCAGCAAATAGTATGGATGTAAAGGAGCGGGCGGCCGTAACATCTTTAACAGCTATGACTCATCTGCTATCAGCGGGATTTCTCGCTGACAGCAAGATGTAAACAAACAAATTGCCAGCATTGAATCTTAAAAAAAAAACAGTGTGCCCCCCCAATCCATATCAGGCTCTACGGTTCTGGCATGGATTTTGAGGGTAACCCCACATAAAAAAAAATAAAAAATGCTGTGAGGTCTCCCAAAAATCCATACTGACGCTTGACTCCTGCCGATTGACAGCTCCATCACCTACCCGCTGCTAAATAAAGGAAGGGACAGGGTCACCCAATGATGCCAATGGGTTACCCTGCCCCCTTTTTACATTATTGACCCTTAATGCCCAGCCCATCAGGCCTGGCTCATCATGACCCATAATGCCTGGTCCCCTCAAACCATCCCACATGTTGATAGCATGTGGCCTGGTATGGTTTAGGAGGGAATGGGGTGCTTGCTTGCCCCCCCCTTTCCTTACCTGCTGGGCTGAATGCTCAGATTTCAGATCTCTCAGAAGGGTCTGGCATGGATTTTGGGGGCATTTGTTTTTGTTTTTGACATGGGGTTCCCCTCAAAATCCATACTAGATCTGAAGAATCTGGTATGGATTGGAGGGGCCTATACTGTTTTTTTTTTTAACTACAGTAATTCTTCGTCGGCAGAGTCCAAATCAATGCATAATTGTGATATCATTGAAATTGTTTGTATTATTTCTATCCAGTAATTGATTCTAGGGCTGGACAATTTAGACCAGTCAGCTTACATATTTCTCTGTCAGTGAGAACAGTCACAGTTTATATGTTCCTTAAGCAAGAGCTGGTATACAACATGTAATTCTGCATCTTCTCAAGCACTATAATTTATCCATAACAGCTTCAAAGGACCCTTTTTTTAAAGTTACTTTTCCTACCTTCTGCATAGCCGTTCCCCAACACCGGAAAATTAATGAATGAACACAATTTCACTCCCCAAGTGAATATTAGCATAAAATTGCCTATGAAAATTTTCCAGCAAAATTTACTGGCTAATAAAGTTCCATGAATATAGTAAATCTTTCTAATAGGAATTCTTATGCATTAGGCCTGTTGCTGCTGCTACATTCACTTTTTGTGTTTACACCCAGCTGTACAAGATGCAATGCCTCCAGAATGAAATAATTATAATCCTATTATTTTAAATAGAAAAGCATTACTTTTTAAAACCTTATTTGCATTAATACAAAACATTAGGTTTATTTAGAATACATGCCTTTTGCCTTGCTGCGATTGTAATCATTAAATATTTAATGGTTCTTGCTTTTGCACGCTAATCATGCCGTATGCCTCAGGCATGGTGTCTTATCAGCAATTATTATAGAGTGATAAGGCTCACTTTTAAATGAAGCAATAAATCTAGAGCAAACAGTAATGAAAGTTCTATTGTACCTGTAAGCTCTAATAAAAAACATAATTAAAGCTGCATTATCATGGGTTAGACTGGATGCAGCAAAGTAAAAATTAAGTACAGGATGCTAGGACTTAGAATTCAGACACTTATTTATAAGAATCTTCCTGCTGATGCTGAACAATGGCAACAAAAATGATTACAACAAAACACACAGAACAAACCAAACAACATGTATAATATTTCCACAGATTGCTCTTAGGATGTATTCACTGCAAACTATGATAGATGATAAGTAAAAAGCTGTGTCAAAAGCCATGCTCTAAGGCCCTATGTGATAATGGCATTGGTTCTCTCATCTTCTATCTTTTACAGCTAAACAACCTTTTCCTTTTTTACATCATGGAAAAAAACAAAAAGATGCTACTTCATACTCGAAGTAGCTTTCCTAAAACACAAACAAGAGAAACCTCCCACCACTTTACCAGCAGACAACCATAATGGAAAACAAGTGGATGTAAGCTAAAAAGCTTCTTCATTGTCAGAAATCACCCTAAACAAAATAATTGATTTGCTTGCCTATTGATAAGGAGTGAAAAAACTTACAGTAGCGGCATCAGCTTGTTACAGAACATGCCTCCATCTTACAGCAGAAGGAAGTTCACTCAAAGATTACCCAAAGGGATGAATTCATTAGTTAGCTGCCATATTATCCAATAAACAGATGGATGTGTTCTTGGCCAAGCTGTACCACAACTGCTCTGTGATGTCAGTTGGGGTAGTTGAATCACAAAGCTAGCCAACAGAATTGAAGAGAAGACAATTCCTACATATACATTGACATAGAATTTTATAGATAGGCAACTCCTATCCTCATATTGATTAGTGGTTCCAAATTAATAATAACTACTGCAGTAGGGCACAGACACAAAAGATACACTCTGCATCTTTCCAAATACCTGTTATGCTTTATTTTGACACAATTGAAGGTTTTTATACACATGATTATGTAGGTATCACATTAATATTACAATAGTACATTTATGGTAACAAGGGGCGTAACATAGGCAGGCTAATTCTAATTAGAACTAGAAAGAATGCAAACATGTACTGAAAACATTATTAATGATGTGTGCACAGTGAGGGCAGTGTGAAATACATACTTAACAGAATACAATTATATACAGAACTTACAAATTTCCTTTACAATCTTCTTTTATCAATATTTTGAGCACTAACCATACCTGCTATCACCTTTAACCACTTAAGGACCAGGCCTCTTTTTCAAATTTGGTGTTTACATGTTTAAAACAGTTTTTTTTTGCTAGAAAATTACTTAGAACCCCCAAACATTTTATATTGTTTTTTTTCTAACACCCTAGAGAATAAAATGGCGGCCATTGAAATACTTTTTTTCACACCGTATTTGCGCAGCGGTCTTACAAGCGCACTTTTTTTTGGAAAAAATTCACTTTTTTGAATAAAAAAATAAGACAACAGTAAAATTAGCCCAACATGACACGCTTTAAACTTGCACCCACTCGTGGAATGGCGTCAAACTTTTAGCCTCAAAAATCTCCATAAGCGACATTTAAAAAATTCTACAGGTTGCATTTTTGGCGTTACAGAGGAGGTGTAGGGCTAGAATTATTGCTCTCGCTCTACCGATTGCAGCGATACCTCACATGTGTGGTTTGACCACCGTTTTCATATGCGGGCGCTACTCACATATGCTCTCGCTTCTGTGCGCAAGCTCGTCGTGACGGGGTGTTTTTAAAAACCTTTTTTTTTCTTATTTAATTTAATTGATTTTATTTATTTTTACACTGTTTTAAAAAAAATATAAAATGGACCACTTTTATTCCTATTACAAGGAATGTAAACATCCCTTGTAATAGAAAAAAGAATGACAGGTCCTCTTAAATATGAGATCTGGGGTCAAAAAGTCCTCAGATCTCATATTTGGACTAAAATGCAACAAAAAAGAAAAAAGAAAAAAGGACATTTAAAAAAAATATACCTTTAAGAGGTATGGGCGGGAAGTGACGTTGACGTCACTTCCGCCCTCCTATGGTATAGAGACAAGTGGGGGCCATCTTAGCCTCACTCGTCTCCATACCCAGATAGCGAAAGGACCCGATCGGGGGGGTGGCACCTCTCCCGCCACCGATAGCGGTGATCTCACGGCGAATCCGCTGCGGAGACCACCGTTATCGTACAGCCAACCGGCGCCTGAAGAGATGGATATCTCGGTTGTGGCAGCAGCTGCTGCCGTTACCGAGATATCCCTCTTCAAAAATAGAACGTACAACATCGTTCGCTGGTCGGTAAGTGGTTAACCTGGAACCGCTACACGCTTAGGTGGAGGTAGTCCTGGCCAAAGAGGCAAAACTCCATTGTGGAGAATATAATATCTGAACAGCTTTTTCGTTACAAAAATGATTTTTCATTGTGAAAAACTAATGATCGATAAGATATATTTACAGAGTACTGGCTGTACACTCCTGTGGCCAGAATGGCCTTCTAGCTTAACTGTTGGCATGCCGACTTATCAGCATGCAGTGTCTTGCAAAAGGATTCAACCCCCTTGGCATTTTTCGTGTTTTGTTGCCTCACAACCTGGAATTAACACGGATTGTTTGAGGATTTGCATCATTTAATTTACAGAACATGCCCACAACATTGAAGATTTTCTTTATTGTGAAGCAAACAAGAAATAGAACAAAATAACAGAAAAAGTCAATGTGCATAACTATTCACCCCCCTAAAGTCAATACTTTGTAGAACCCCCTTTTGCAGCTATCACAGCTCCAAATCACTTTGGATAAGTCTCTATGAGCTTGCCACATCTTACCACTGGGATTTTTCCCAAACCTTCTTGCAAAACTGTTCCAGCTCCTTCAAGTTGGAGGTTTTGCACTTGTGGAACCCTGCAGCTCCTCCAGAGTTACCTTAGGTCTCTGTGCTGCCTCTTTGAATGCCCTCATTGCCCGGTCTGTGAGTTTAGGTGTGCGGCCATCTATTGGCAGGTTTGCTGTTGTGCCATGTGTCAGGCTAGGAGCAGATAACAAGTAACAGTTCAGGTGTGCTGATTATACAAAGAGTTCAAAGCACATACCATGAGCAGGTCTAAGCAGAGAAGGTCAGCTCGGACTTGTAGTACACCGCTGCAGACGAAGGTAGATGATTGCTGCACCTTATAGTTCACTGCCGTAGATGAGGATAGATGATTGCTGGACCTTGTAGTTCACTGCTGCAGATGAGGGTTCTAGTAGAATCAGGCAAAGCGTAGTCTAGGCAAGCTAGGTCATACATAGGTAGATCAGAATCCAAACGGTACCGAATCAGAAGCAAGCAAGGAGGGTCAAACAAGCCGGGTCAAACACGAAAGATACAGAGCAAATATCAGCTGGATCAAACACAAGTGAACTCTAACACGAGCACTGACGGAATGCTGATACAGGTGATTTAAACGTGAGCTGGCCAATCACTGTTGTTTCCAAGACACAGGCTGTGTCAGGTGAGTTGTGCTGGGTCCTAAAGGGATTCTAGTACTGACAGTACCCCCTCTTTCTCGAGGGGTTGCTCCTGCACCCCCAGGCTTACTTGGATAACGGAGATGGAACTTCTTCTTAAGTCGATCAGCATGAAGATTACGAGCTGGTACCCAAGATCGATCCTCTGGGCCGAACCCTTTCCAATGAACGAGATATTGTAAGGAATTGCGCACTCATCTGGAATCAAGAATAAATGCCACTTCATATTCTTGACTGTCCAACACATCCACAGGCTCTGGTTCATTTACTAGGAGGCTGGAATGAACAGGTTTTAACAATGAAACATGAAAGACATTTGGAATACGCATGGATGGGGGAAGTTTTAATCTGTAAGACACAGG
Source organism: Lithobates pipiens (assembly GCF_037356315.1). Lineage (NCBI taxonomy): Eukaryota > Metazoa > Chordata > Amphibia > Anura > Ranidae > Lithobates > Lithobates pipiens. Next base: position 93,402,389 of record NW_027507790.1, on the reverse strand, counting down.
ATTAACAATCTCTGAAACTTCATAAGGCCCGATGAATTTTGGGCCAAGCTTTTTAGATGGAACATGCAGGGACAGATTCCGAGATGATAACCAACTTTATGTCCTGGTGCCTTTGAGCGCTTCTTGTCAGCAGTTTTCTTAAAAGCTTGCACAGAGCGAGAAATAGCACGCTTTACATTGGACCAGATTTTGGAGAAATGTTCAATCGTGGTGTTGGCATCTGGAACATCAGAGGGCGGAAGATCAAAGGAGCACACACGAGGATGCAACCCGTAAACACAAAAGAAAGGAGAGGTCCCTGTAGATGTGCTGGCACAATTATTAAAGGCAAACTCTGCCCATGGAAGGATGTTGACCCACTCCACCTCATCTTTGGCCATCAGACAACGTACCATCTTCTCTAGCGTCTGATTAGTCCTTTCTGTTTGGCCATTTGTCTCAGGATGATATGCTGAAGAATATGATAATTTAATCCCCATCTGAGAGCAAAGGGCCTTCCAAAACTGGGCTATAAACTGAGAGCCACGGTCAGAGACAATGTTAACTGGTGCCCCATGGAGCCTGAAAATATGCTTAACCACTTGCTTACTGGGCACTTAAACCCCCCTCAGTCCCAGACCAATTTTCAGCTTTCAGCGCTGATGCACTTTGAATGACAATTGCGCGGGCATACAACACTGTACCCAAATGAAATTTTTATCATTTTTTTCCCACAAATAGAGCTTTCTTTTGGTGGTATTTAGTTACAGCTCGGAGTTTTATTTTTTGCTAAACAAACAAAAAAAGATGCAAAAAAAAAAAAAATCATGTTTTAATAGTTTGTTATAAAATTTTGCAAACGGGTCATTTTTCTCCTTCATTGAAGTGCGCTGATAAGGCGGCACTGATAGGCTGCATTGGTGGGCACTGATGGGCTGCATTGGTGGGCACTGATAGGCTGCATTGGTGGGCACTGATAGGCTGCACTGGTGGGCACTGATAGGCATAGTTAAGGCGGCACTAATAGGCACAGATAAGGCGGCACCGATGGGCACAGATAAGGCGGCACTGATGGGCAAAGATGGGCACAGATAAGATGGCACGGATGGGTGGCACGGATAAGTGGCACGGATGGGTGGCACGGATGGGCACTGATAGGTACCACAGATAGATGGGACTGATGGGCACTGATAGGTGGCACTGATAGGTGGCTCTGATAGGTGGCACTGCTGGGCACTGATGGGCGGCACTGCTGGGCACTGATGGGCGGCACTGCTGGGCACTGATGGGCGGCACTGGGGTGCAGCACCTTTGAGGCAGATTGGGTGGCACTGTGGGTGGCACTGTGGGTGGCACTGTGGGGTGGCACTGTGGGGTGGCACTGTGGGGTGGCACTGTGGGTGGCACTGTGGGCATTATGGGCACAGACGGGGGGCACTTACTTTTACTTTGTTAAACTTCAGGATGGCACTGCGGGAGGCAGGTGGGCACTGGCAGGTGGCATGTGGTGACTTTCATTGCTGGCCGTGATCGGGACTGATGTCCCGATCACGGCCGCCGGTGATCGGCTTTTTTTTTTTCTCCTCGCGCTGTCAGCGCGAGGAGGAATAATAGCCGATTACCGGCTCCGTTCTATCACATGATCAGCTGTCATTGGCTGACAGCTGATCACGTGATAAGGGGTCGGGATCGACCCCTTACACGGATCGGTGATCAGGCGAGTCTCACGGACTCGCCGATCACAGAGCGCGCCGCGCGCGCCCCTCAGGGGGCGCGCAGGCCGCTCGTAACCGGGACGACGTCAATAGACGTAGTCCCGGAAATCTAGGTCCGCGCTAATGCCGTCATTCGGCAATAGCGCGGTACCCAAGTGGTTAATGAATAAAGATGCCAGTTCTTGAGCAGATGGAAGCTTCGGAAGCGGAACAAAGTGGGCCATCTTACTGAACCTGTCTACCACCACCCAGATCGTGGAACATCCCTGGGACAGAGGCAAGTCTGTGATAAAGTCCATAGATAAATGGGTCCAGGGACAGGTAGGTATTGGTAGAGGACGAAGGAGACCGGGGGGCTTAGAGGTACTGCTCTTGCTTCTGGCGCAAACTTCACAGGCCTGGACGAAGGCCAACACATCCTGCCTAAGCGATGGCCACCAGAGGTTGCGAGAGACAATCTCAAAAGTTTGTCTAAACCCTGGATGTGCTGCAGGTTTTGATGCATGTACTTGTTGCAATACCTGCAAACGAAGAGCCAGGGGCACAAAGAGCATACCAGAGGGAGTGGAGGGAGGGGCTTCAGCCTGTGCTGGTAACAAGGCCTCAGAGATGTCAGTCTGGGTAAAACCCAAAATCCTATCCTCAGAGACAATGGGTTGTGGAGGAAGCGGAGGAGGAGACTCTGATAAAAAGCTGCGAGACAAGGCATCAGCCTTAATGTTTTTTAGACCTGGTAAATAAGAAATTGTGAAGTCAAATCTGGAGAAGAACAATGACCACCTGGCTTGACGCGAGTTCAGTCTTTTAGCAGAACGGATATATTCAAGGTTTTTGTGGTCAGTCAGAACTATGAATGGATAGCGAGCTCCCTCCAGCCAATGTCTCCACTCCTCCAAAGCTAGCTTTATGGCTAAAAGTTCTCTGTTGCCTATATCATAATTGTGCTCTGCTGGGGAATATTTACGGGACAAGAAGGCACAAGGGTGGATGGCAGCATTTACAGGATCTTTTTGTGACAAAAGTGCCCCCACCCCTACTTCAGATGCATCTACCTCTACAATAAAAGGTAGCTCAGGAACAGGATGGCGTAGAATTGGTGCAGAGGTAAAGGCTTTCTTTAACTGAGTGAAGGCTGCCTGGGCTTCAGTAGTCCATTTAAATGTAGTAGGAGTCTTCCTGGTGAGAGAGGTGATGGGATGTGCAATGGTGGCAAAGTTCTTAATGAATTTTCGATAGAAATTTGCAAAGCCCAGGAAGCAAAGCCCAGGTCTGAAGGTGGTGCCCAGTCTAAAATGGCTTGAACCTTGGCTGGGTCTATGGTGAGGCCTGTGTCAGAAATTAGGTAACCCAGGAAAGGTACTTGTTTAACATGGAAAATACATTTTTCAGGCTTCACAAAAAGGGAGTGAGTCTTTAGTCGGGCTAATATGAGCAGACATGCTTCTGATGTGTTTCAAAATTGGGAGAGTATATCAAAATATCGTCTAAATATACAAGCATGAAGCGACCCAACATGTCACGAAAAATGTCATTCATGAAGTTCTGAAAGACGGCTGGTGCATTCCTGAGGCCGAAAGGCATGACAAGACATTCGTAATGACCATCCTTGGTGTTAAAGGCCGTCTTCCATTCATCGCCTGCACGGATTTGCACCAGATTATAGGCTCCCCTTAAGTCCAGTTTGGAGAAGATTTTGGCTCCCTGGATTTGAGAGAACAACTCTGTGATGAGAGGGAGAGGATACCGATTGGGAACAGTTATTTTATTTAGACCTCTGTAATCAACACAGTCTCAGTCCTCCATCCTTCTTCGGGACAAAGAAGCATCCTGCTCCTGCGGGAAAAGTGGAGGGACGGATGAAACCCTTAGCTAGGTTTTCCTGGATGTATTCTTGCAAAGCAAGATTCTCTGGTTCAGACAGTGGAAAGACTCTCCCTCGAGGAGGTGTAGTGTCAGGCAAGAGGTCAATGGGACAATCATAACTGCGATGAGGAGGTAAAGTGTCAGCAATTCCTTTAGAAAACACATCCCGAAAGTCCTTATAACAAAGCGGAATCTGTTCCATTCCCACTTGACAGGTATCAAGTCGAACAAGGTGCTGGATGCAGCTCTTTTTACACTGATTGGACCAAGCCAGAATATCTCCTGTTGGCCAGTCAATTACAGGATTGTGCATCTGAAGCCAAGGAAGGCCTAGGATCAAAGGAGTGGATGGAGAGTCAATGACAAGACATGAAATCTTCTCCCAATGCAAAGCCCCCAATTGTAACTGGAAAGGGTTGGTGGATTGGAGCACTAGGTCTTGTGAGAGAGGCCGATTATCCACGAAGATCAGGTGGACTGGGCAATCTAGAGCATGAGTTTACAGGGACAAAGAGGTGATCAGAGTTTTATCAATAAAATTCTCAGCTGCTCCAGAATCCACAAAGGCCAGCAGTTCATGAGCCCCTGTCCCAAAGTGAATGACAGCGGGTAAAAGTATACGATTGTCCCCCTGGGGAGATGAGAGTAGACCTAAGGTGACCTCCCCGCAATCACCTAGGTCCTGGAGTTTCCCGGACGTGTAGGGCACGAACGGAGCATATGACCCTTGAGGCCACAGTATAAGCAGAGTCCCATATTACGCCGGCGTTTGTGTTCCTGGGCAGATAACCGGGTGGAGCCTAACTGCATAGGCTCTTCCTCAGATTTGGCACTGGAGATGGAATAGTCAGGTGGTAAGGAAGGTATATAGTTTGCCACAGCCATTGTTTGTTCTCGCCTCCTCTCTCGCTGGCGATGGTCAATTCTAATGGCTAGACACATAGCCTCCTCCAGTGAGGCTGGGTAGGAGAAGTTGACCAGAGCGATTTTAATAGCATCTGAAAGGCCAATTCTAAACTGGCTGCTAAACTGGCTGCGGAGAGATGCATCATTCCAGCCAGATTCCGGGGCCCACCTGCGAAACTCTGAGCAATACATTTCAGCTGTGGTAGTTCCTTGTTTTAAGTTACGCAGGGTCGATTCTGCAGTAGCAGCACAATTTGGATCATCATATAGCAACCCAAGGGCTTCAAAGAAGGCATCTACTGTTAGCAGGGCTGGATGGTTTGGTTCCAGGTTAAAGGCCCGAGCCTGGGGGTCACCCTGTAGTAGAGAGATAATGATTTGAACCCTCTGAGTTTCAGGGCCAGACAAGGATGGCCTCAACTTGAAATATAATTTGCAGCTGTTTTTAAAGTTGCAAAACCCTTTACGGTCACCAGAAAACCGGTCGGGCAAAGGAATTTTTGGTTCAGATGGAGTTTTTGTAATGGTGGTAGTAGAAGGAGATTGCACCTTGGTGAGCTCTGTGGCCATTTCCTGAACTTGATGTGATAAACGGCAAAGTTCTTGTGTAAACAACTGAGCCTGTTCAGGATTCATGATAGGTTTCCCTTTATGTATTGGCTCGTGTTAATGTCAGGCTAGGAGCAGATAACAAGTAACAGTTCAGGTGTGCTGATTATACAAAGAGTTCAAAGCACATACCATGAGCAGGTCTAAGCAGAGTAGGTCAGCTGGGACTTGTAGTACACCGCTGCAGACAAAGGTAGATGATTGCTGCACCTTGTAGTTCACTGCTGTAGGTGAGGATAGATGATTGCTGGAGCTTGTAGTTCACTGCTGTAGATGAGGATATATGATTGCTGGACCTTGTGGTTCACTGCTGCAGATGAGGGTTCTAGTAGAATCAGGCAAAGCGTAGTCTAGGCAAGCTAGGTCATACACAGGTAGATCAGAATCCATACGGTACCGAATCAGAAGCAAGCAAGGAGGGTCAAACAAGCCGGGTCAAACATGAAAGATACAGAGCAAATATCAGCTGGATCAAACACAAGTGAACTCTAACACGAGCACTGACTGAATGCTGATACAGGTGATTTAAACGTGAGCTGGCCAATCACTGTTGTTTCCCAGACACAGGCTGTGTCAGGTGAGTTGTGCTGGGTCCTAAAGGGATTCTAGTACTGACACCATGTTCTTTTAATTTGGTTATGATAGATTTGATGGTGCTCCTAGGGATCATCAAAGATTTGGATTTTTTTATAACCTAACCCTGACTTGTACTTCTCAACATCATTGTCCCTTACTTGTTTGGAGAGTTCCTTGGTCTCCATGGCAGTGTTTGGTTAGTGGTGCCTCTTGCTTAGGTGTTGCAGCCTCTGGGGCCTTTCAAAAAGGTGTGTATAAGTAATGACAGATCATGTGACGCTTAGATTGCACACAGGTGGACATCATTTCACTAATTATGTGACTTCTGAAGGTAATTGGTTGCACCAAAGCTTTTTATGGGCTTCATAACAAAGGAGGTGAATACATATGTACATTCCATTGATCAGTTTTTTATTTCTGAAAAATAGTTTTATGTATATATTTTTCTAATTTTACTTAACCAACTTACACTATTGTGTTCTGATCCATCACATATAATTCAGATTACAAAAAAACATTGAACTAAAGTCTGTAATGTAACAAGATAGGTAAAAAGCCAAGGGGGTGAATACTTTTGCAAGGCACTGTTTGTAAACATAGACAGTGCTACATAAAATGGAAGACAAAAGACAAATAGGACTTCAACATTTCAAATCACACACACACACACATATATATATATATATATATATATATATATATATATATTACAATTAAACAATTAAAGTCTTTGAATAAATAGTACCCTAGACTGTGATTTCAAGATTAAAACAAATCAAATCAAAGAGATTCCTTAGTTTTTTGAATTGTTTGGTGTGGATCCAGGTGACTTTTCCTTCAAGTTTTGCAAAACTATACATGAAATAGATGCTATTTTGCCTCCAAACATTTCCTTATATATAAATGTCTCTTAACAATCCACAAGTCACCTGGTTTTAGTTTTAGATCCTTCCAAACTTTTAGGATCCGAAATTGGGGAAAAAACACATAAATGAGTTTGTCAAAAACCTTAAAAGATCAGCAACATTCTCTGTGAGATCCGAGTAGAGGACTTCAGCTGCTGAAACAAAATATAGGCAAGTGAGTAACACACTCCCAAACCAAATCCCATAAGGAGAAAGTCCAACATCCCCTTAGGGGCTTGTTAAAATATAAGAAAAAATTCAGGCAAAAGTTTTCTAGTTTCTCACTCTACTTTTTCTGTTACATTGTAGACAGTAGGGGTTGTAAAAATAAAACCTCAAAACTTCTAGTATGGACTCTCCTATAAAAATGATTTTCTCTGTTACTATCTGTAGATTCTGGCACTCTGTACTTACAAACTACTTCTGATAACACTTTTTACTGTGTCCTTTGCAGTAGCATTTGCCACTGGACATCCAGAAAACATCTCCATACAGACAAAATGCATACTAAGATCCTGACTTGGGCATCTGGATATATCTATATATTTTCTTATAGCTTTTGGTAACACCTTTCGTAACAGGTAAAACAAGAAGTGGTATGTTATAAAAAACAACTGTGCAGAACCCTGGCTCTATCCCAAGCTCATTTACTAATTCAGCCATAACTGCTTGTGACCATTGACACGGTCGATTTGTACAAAAGATCAAATTTTTCCAATTCTGTTTCATAAGAAGTTGCCCTCTGTGGACCACTTGTTCTTCTCATTCTGGGGTCCTTAAAGTTGAATTATTAATCCCAGCTCTACTGGGCCAGAACTAGGGTGGAATCTGTGAGTTGCACAGACCCAGCAAGTGTTCAGAGCTGTAATGCAGCATCCTTAGTCGCCTGGTGAGTTTTAATGTTAACATGGTTACCTCAGCAAATAGCTGGAATGCTGAAAACAGCCAATCAAATTAACTTGGCATTCTTGATTGGTTTACCTGCCAAAGTAAAAACAAACTTCTGGCCCTTCAAATGGAACCAAAAGCTCTCTATATCTCGACTACCGTATATACTCAAGTATAAGCCGAGTTTTTCAGCACTTTTTTTTGTGCTGAAATGGCCCCCTCTGCTTATACTCGAGTCAAGCACTTTTCTGCAGCAGAGAATGACATTTTGTAAACCGACTTTGGGGCCCCACATCTCGGGAGGCCACTTGGTGCTAGGAACCCCAAATTTGGTGTGCAAACCCAGTGGAACTAGAACTACAGCATAGCCAATATCCAATCCAAAGCTGGTGTCCCTAGCACCAAGTGGCCCCCAGATTCGGGGCCTCAATGTCAGTTTGAAAATGTAATTCTCTGCTACAGAAAAGTGCTTGACATTTTCCGAACCGACTTTGGATATGTTGTAGTTCTAGTTCCACTTGGTTTGCACACCAAATTTGGGGTTCCTAGCACCAATTGGCCTTGAGATACGGGGACTCTAATTCGGTCAACTGTGTCCATTTGCAGCAATGTCATTTTGGGACCCTTTGGGTCCAGAGACCCCAAATTGGCTGCAGCTAGGGAGCATCTAGGAACCCTTAACTACAGAGTTTGAAGTTCGGGGGACCTATGGCTGCAAATGGGCACAGTGAGGCTGCAAATGGGCACAGTGGGGCATGCAAATGGGCACTGCTGACCCTCTTTTCCACTTACAGTAGCTGCGCATTTGTCACCCTAGGCTTATACTCGAGTCAATATGTTTTCCCAGTTTTCTGTGGTAAAATTAGGTGCCTCTGCTTATATTCGGGTCAGCTTATACTTGAGTATATACGGTATCTATATAAATATATACTCTTTTTATAGCTCACAGGCTTGCTAAAACATGGAGCTCTGCTTCTTATGCTGGGGAAGAAAGATCCGATGACTCTGAATACAGAGTATCCTTCTGGGTGATAAACTGCATACTCAGTATGGGTATTGCCATTCTCAGTATAAAACCGGGATCAAATCTACAAAAAATTTAATATCTGGATCTTCAGGGAGTGTGTCCTGCACTGGAATCACAGCAGCAGATTTCTACGTTATTGATTTAACACATGTGTTTTTTTTTGTATCCAGTCTCCTCCATTCGAGGCAATAAGGTGGCTGGATTCAAATTGTCATGGTTATACAGTGATCTTCCTGTGTTTGCTTAACTTCCCCCATGTCTTCAGACTAAGAAGCTAGCCACTTCCACCTGGTGGTTTTTATAACCTCTCCTCTAAGCATGGCTCCACCCCAGGCCCTATCAGGGAGCCCTATATTAACCTGTGCACTGCAGGCCTAAGTGCTGATCAACCATTGTGTATTCTTTGTGTGTTAGCTTCCTGTTTCCTGCCGTGTGCTCTGCTACTGATTTCCGTTACCGACTTTGGCATGTCTTGACTATCCTTGTTTGCCTGTGATCCTGACCTTTTGGCGTGTACCCGACTATTCTTGTCTGCTCGTGGCCCTGACCTTGGCTTTGTCCCTCACCATCCCTATCCTCCTGTTGCCTACTGTGGGTGTGAGCTGGGGGATCCTGGGGGTCGCGACCTGGAGCCAGTTGCAGCCAAGTCCATCCTCACCACTCGAGGCTCTGGTGAACACCTGCTGGCTCTTAGACTCCGCGCCCCAGGGAATCTTACGCTCTAACCCCAGTGGGATTTGTCCCCTGTCTGCAGCAGTCAGTCATAGGGTCCACAACCTTGCGGTGCACCCCTAACCCTATGGTGTGCACCTGTCACCTCGCCTCAAGGTGACCTGACACAAATGTATGCATTTTTCATTGCTAGATTTGTACATAAAGACACAAAACAAATTCATATTTTGAACCTTTCATTAGACAAAAATTTAGTTAGCTGTATATTTTCTGCACAGAATGTGGGACCAAAAATTTTATATTTGACCAAAATAATGTTTGTAACTTTATCTAGAAGCACCTTTACATAAAGCTACAGCTCTGATATATCGGGGTGAACACTTCATTACTGGGTCCAACTTGCATAAATATATTACAATGGCTTGTTTTCTATCATGCTGTTTGTGCAAGAACTCCAGTTTCATGTTTCAAAAAGACAACTTTTTCCTGGCAATATTATAATTTCTCATTGCTTGCTCTGTTGTTAGTTTTAGCTAGATAAGTCCTTAATTTCCATCTGACATTATTTTCCTAATTTCATGACATAATAAATGATAAAAATACCCTGCGGTCATGCAGAGATGTCCAATAAATCCAAAGTATTTTTCTGCTTATACCACTGCACTTACAAGGAAAAGGGGCACATCATTTAACACACACATTCTGCTTTGGATTTCAAAAATAAAAATAAATAAAAATGTAGCACTAATCCCTGAAGGAGCTGCTGGTTATTTTTGGGCTTACCGTTACCCTCCGTTCTCCTTGTTGAACGTCTAGGGAATGTCCCGTGGTAGATGGCCCAGTAACTTGAGACTGACAATAGATCCACTTGAATGGATTTTATTTGCAAACTCAGACAATTGAACAGTCTTTCAACTTGGGATCAGAGGGTTGGAAGGGAAATGCAGGCACTCTTAGTGTCAAAGTCAAAAACACATTGAAGAACTTGCTTACTTTGACTACATCCAGAGAATAGCCATTCACAGCTGGATGGTCACTCAGGTTGGACAGTCCCTCTCTCATAAGGCCTAGCAGCCAACTTGGTGCTTACTTAGGAACAAGTCTCTGCCACAGACATTGATGTAGAAATGTACAAGATAATGTCTCTGCCACAGACGTCATTGTAAAACCCGTAGGAAAACTAAGCTTGAGAACACTTGTAGAATACCTGGATCTTTCAGCCTGCTTGGCGATATCCACAAGACCGGATCCTCTCGGTTACTTCAGTCCTTCCAGGCTCTTGCTAAGAAAACCAACCTGTATGTGGTGTTCTTCTGAAGAGTTCCTCCCCTGGAATGCTTGAAGTATACTGGGTCTCTCTCGAACCGGAGACGGCACCCATCCACCTCAGAATCCTCCTTCAGTTTTCTTGCCTCGGGCTAGACAGCCCGAGACATTAAAGTCAGGTGGATCCGCACCCCAGGCCATAACCTTCCTGGGGGCTGGTTAGTAGGACCAGGACCATGTAATCAGCACATCATACTGGACCAGAACCCCGAACCACGTGACCTCTGCACCTTAAGTACCCTCTCCCAGAAAGCACAGCGAGAATGCCCCTTCCACTGGGCGGGCTCCAAGAGAGAGTAACTTAAGCACCTGACCAGATGTTCCATGCCTGCCAGAAGAGACAGTGCCCCCTGTGGCCAGGCTGAACATCTCACAGTCAGTCAGACTGATGCTGAGGCCCAATTTAGATAATTACACCCAAACCAAGCTGCAGTTTAGGCAACTTTAATTTTAGAAAAAACGCATAGCGCGTGCTCTTCAGGAGCCACCGCTACAAAAACAAAAGGATCCACAATCTGTATGTGACAGAACAGAAAGCTCTCAGCCAGATCAAAAACTATAAAACAACTGGCTGTGGGTGGCATCTATCATAACAGGGTGTGTGGACTTGATATAATGGGTCTGTTATATTTACATTTTATTTATTATTACTCTCACATCATGGATCGCACATCAAGTTATTATCAGACTTTTAGATTAAATTTTTGTAGAAAAACTTCTTATGTATCCCATCTATCTTGTCTTTGTTAAATATCATGGCAGCTTTTTTCACAATAAGGGTCTATTGTATAAATGTAAAATTACAAAATCGCTACCTTAATCTAAACTAATCCCATTTTACAAATTTCCCCAATAACCTGGATTTAATTTCCAACCAAAGGTTGTCTAAACCAGTTACAATATATCTATATTATTAATAAAATTGTAAAACTCATATCAGAAATAATACTCAAGTGATAATCTCAATATCACACCCTAATTCTAATATATATCCACAGATATATTTCCTTAACCACTTTCAGACCGGACCATTTTGCTGGTAAATGACCAGAGGTCTTTTTACACTTTGGCACTGCGCTGCTTTAACTGGTAATTACGCGGTCATGCAATGTTGTACCCAAACAAAATTTGCGTCCTTTTCTTCCCACAAATAGAGCTTTCTTTTGATGGTATTTGATTGCCTCTGCGATTTTTATTTTTTGCGATATAAACGTAAAAAGACCGCAAATTTTGAAAAAAAATGATATTTTCTACTTTTTGTTATTAGAAAAATCCAATAAACTCAATTTTAGTCATACATTTAGGCCAAAATGTATTCAGCCACATGTCTTTGGTAAAAAAAAAGTCAATAATTGTATATTTATTGGTTTGCGCAAAAGTTGTCACATCTACAAACTAAGGTACGTTTTCTGGAATTTACGCAGCTTTTAGTTTACGACTGCCTATCTCATTTCTTGAGGTGCTAAAATGGCAGGGCAGTACAAAACCCCCCCAAATGACCCCATTTTGGAAAGTAGACCCCCTAAGGAAATTGATAAGAGGCATGTTGAGCCCATTGAATATTTTATTTTTTTGCCTCAAGCGATTGAATAATGACAAAAAAAAAATTTTTTTTTTTTTTTTACACAAAGTTGTCACTAAATGATATATTGCTCACACATGCTATGGGCGTATGTGAAATGACACCCCAAAATAAATTCTGCTGCTTCTCCTGAGTACGGGGATACCACATATGTGGGACTTTTTGGGAGCCTAGCCGCGTACGGGGCCCCGAAAACCAAGCACCGCCTTCAGGCTTTCTAAGGGCGTAAATTTTTGAGTTCACTTCTCACTACCTATTACAGTTTTGAAGGCCATAAAATGCCAAGATGGCACAAAACCCCCACAAATGACCCCATTTTAGAAAGTAGACACCCCAAGCTATTTGCTGAGAGGCATGTTGAGTTCATGGAATATTTTATATTTTGCCACAAGTTGCGGGAAAATTACAAACTTTTTTTTTTTTTTTTTTTTTTTAACAAAGTTGTCACTAAATGATATATTGCTCATGCATGCCATGGGCATATGTGAAATGACACCCCAAAATAAATTCTGCTGCTTCTCCTGAGTACGAGGATACCACATATGTGGGACTTTTTGGGAGCCTAGCCGCGTACGGGGCCCCGAAAACCAAGCACCGCCTTCAGGCTTTCTAAGGGCGTAAATTTTTGAGTTTACTTCTCACTACCTATTACAGTTTTGAAGGCCATAAAATGCCAAGATGGCACAAAACCCCCACAAATGACCCCATTTTAGAAAGTAGACACCCCAAGCTATTTGCTGAGAGGCATGTTGAGTCCATGGAATATTTTATATTTTGCCACAAGTTGCGGGAAAATTACAAACTTTTTTTTTTTTTTTTTTTTTTCACAAAGTTGTCACTAAATGATATATTGCTCACGCATGCCATGGGCATATGTGAAATGACACCCCAAAATAAATTCTGCTGCTTCTCCTGAGTATGGGGATACCACATATGTGGGACTTTTTGGGAGCCTAGCCGCGTACGGGGCCCCGAAAACCAAGCACCGCCTTCAGGCTTTCTAAGGGCGTTACAGTTTTGAAGGCCATAAAATGCCAAGATGGCACAAACCCCCCCCAAATGACCCCATTTTGGAAAGTAGACACCCCTAAATTTAGGGGTACACTAGTGAGACTAGGTAATAAATGGCGGGTGCCCTGAAACTATAAAAAAATAACTAACCAACCAGCGTCACCTGTAACAGTTATATGGTGATCACTGGTGAAAGGGTTAACTAGGGGGCAATCGGGGGGCTTTATGCGGTAGTATATGGGGGTCCCTGGCGCTATAAAAAGCTGCAGCGAACCTAAATACCTACCTGCCTAACTAGCGTCACCTGTGACACTAATACAGCGATCAGAAAAACGATCGCTTATTAGGCTGGGTTCACACTGGAGCGATGCGGGAACGCCACGAATGCGCGGCGGGTTCCCGCATCGCATGCCTCCCGGCGGCAGTTCACACTGCCCTATGCGAACTGCTGGGAGTGTCAGTGAAATGTTACTGACACCCCCAGATCAGTTCGCATATCGCAGTGCGATCTGCAAACTCGGATCGCATGGTGTGAACACCCATGCGATCCGATTCTGCTGCGGGCCAAAAAAAGGGTCCCGTGCGAATTTGCGGCGGGTGCGGCGGGTGCGGCGAATGGCTGAACTCGAATCGCACAGAGATCGGATGTGATTTGCACTGCAGTGCGAATCACATCCGTTCTCATAAACCGCTGCAATGTGAACCCAGCCTTAGTGACACTGGCGACGGGGGGTGATCACGGGGTTAAACCTTTATTGGGGGGGTTAGGGGGGTACCTTAGAACTAAAGGGGGCTAACCCTAACTGCCCTAACAGTTATTAGTCACAAATGACACCCGCCGGGTGATCAGGGGGTTAAACCTTTATTAGGTAATAAATGGCGGGTGCCCTGAAACTATAAAAAAATAACTAACCAACCAGCGTCACCTGTAACAGTTATATGGTGATCACTGGTGAAAGGGTTAACTAGGGGGCAATCAGGGGGCTTTATGCGGTAGTATATGGGGGTCCCTGGCGCTATAAAAAGCTGCGGCGAACCTAAATACCTACCTGCCTAACTAGCGTCACCTGTGACACTAATACAGCGATCAGAAAAATGATCGCTTATTAGGCTGGGTTCACACTGGAGCGATGCGGAAACGCCGCGAATCCGCGGCGGGTTCCCGCATCGCATGCCTCCCGGCGGCAGTTCACACTGCCCTATGCGAACTGCTGGGAGTGTCAGTGAAATGTTACTGACACCCCCAGATCAGTTCGCATATCGCAGTGCGATCTGCAAACTCGGATCGCATGGTGTGAACACCCATGCGATCCGATTCTGCTGCGGGCCAAAAAAAGGGTCCCGTGCGAATTTGCGGCGGGTGCGGCGGGTGTGGCGGGTGCGGCGGGTGCGGCGAATGGCTGAACTCGAATCGCACAGAGATCGGATGTGATTTGCACTGCAGTGCGGTGCGAATCACATTCGTTCTCATAAACCGCTGCAATGTGAACCCAGCCTTAGTGACACTGGCGACGGGGGGTGATCACGGGGTTAAACCTTTATTGGGGGGGTTAGGGGGGTACATTAGAACTAAAGGGGGCTAACTCTAACTGCCCTAACAGTTATTACAGTCACAAATGACACCAATGCAAAAAAAAAAAAAAAAAAAAAAAAAATGACATTGGTGTCACTGTGACTGGGGGGCAGGGGTAATTGGGGGGGTGATCGGGGGGTAAAGGGGGGGTGTGAGTGTGCCTGGCATGTTCTACTGTGTGTGTAGAGTGTTGGTGCAACTTACTGATCCGCTCTCCTCCGTGTCGGAACGAAAAATACCGACACGGAGGAGAGAATACATCACTTCCTCTCCTGTGTTTACATTACAGGAGAGGAAGTGATGTCACCGGGGATTTCTATTCGTCGGGAGCGATCGCGAGGGGGTGGCCATGAATGAATGGCCGTCCCCTCGTCCGGGATCGCTCCCGTACGAAAACCGACCGCCGCAGGCACCGGGCGGGGGCCCGATCGGGCCCCCGACCCGCGGGAGGCAAGGGACGTACATGTATGTCCTTATGCCTGCCCGTGCCATTGTACCGACGTACATCGGCGTGCGGCGGTCGGCAACTGGTTAAAGGAGGACATTTTACTTAATTTCCCTTTTTTTTTCTGTCAATACATTTTTATTGTTTTATAAAGGTGATATACAGGTAATTGGTACAGGACATGTTGACTTTACAGTTGTAATTTACAGTCGATGCAATGGAGGAAGGGAAGAAGGGAGAGAGAAAGAGAAGGTAGAAAAAAACAAACAAAAAAGAAAGAAACGAGAAAGAAATGGATAAGTAGGTGGTTACACAAACAGTAATGCAAATACTGGTTACTACACAGAATGTATCTTATCAGGATTAAGATCTAGGTCACAGAATTCTTATATTTGTTGGTCCAAATTTCCCATTGCTTATCAAATACAGTGGTGTGAAAAAGTGTTTGCCCCCTTCCTCATTTCCTGTTCCTTTGCATGTTTGTCACACTTAAGTGTTTCGGAACATCAAACCAATTTAAACAATAGTCAAGGACAACACAAGTAAACACAAAATGCAATTTGTAAATGAAGGTGTTTATTATTAAAGGTGAAAAAAAATCCAAACCATCATGGCCCTGTGTGAAAAAGTGATTGCCCCCCCTTGTTTAAACATACTATAACTGTGGTTGTCCACACCTGAGTTCAATTTCTCTAGCCACACCCAGGCCTGATTATTGCCACACCTGTTTACAATCAAGGCATCACTTAAATAGGAGCTGCTTGACACAGTAAGGTCCACCAGAAGATCCTTAAAAGCTACACATCATGCCGAGACCCAAAGAAATTCAGGAACAATTGAGAAAGAAAGTAATTGAGATCTATCAGTCTGGAAAGGGTTATAACGCCATTTCCAAAGCTTTGGGAATCCAGCGAACCACAGTTAGAGCCATTATCCACAAATGGCGAAGACATGGAACAGTGGTGAACCTTCCCAGGAGTGGCCGGCCGCCCAAAATTACCCCAAGAGCGCAGCAACGACTCATCCAAGAGGTCACAAAAGACCGCACAACAACGTCCAAGGAACTGCAGGCCTCACTTGCCTCAGTTAAGGTCAGCGTTCATGCCTCCACCATCAGGAAAAGACTGGGCAAAAATGGCCTGCATGGCAGAGTTCCAAGGAGAAAACCACTGCTGAGCAAAAAGAACATCAAAGCTCGTCTCAATTTCTCCACAACACATCTTGATGATCCCCAAGACTTTTGGGACAACATTCTGTGGACCAATGAGACAAAAGTGGAACTCTTTGGAAGGTGTGTGTCCAAGTATATCTGGCGTAGAAGGAACACTGCATTTCATAAAAAGAACATTATACCAACAGTAAAATATGGTGGTGGTAGTGTGATTGTCTGGGGCTGTTTTGCTGCTTCAGGACCTGGAAGACTTGCCGTGATAAAAGGAACTATGAATTCTGCTGTCTACCAAGAGATCCTGAAGGAGAATGTCCGACCATCTGTTCGTGTACTCAAGCTGAAACGAACTTGGGTTCTGCAGCAGGACAATGATCCTAAACACACCAGCAAGTCCACCACCGAATGGCTGAAGAAAAACAAAATGAAGACTTTGGAGTGGCCTAGCCAAAGTCCTGACCTGAATCCTATTGAAATGTTGTGGTATGACCTTAAAAAGGCCGTTCATGCTCGAAAACCCTCTAATGTAACTGAATTAGGACAATTCTGCAAAGATGAGTGGGCCAAAATTCCTCCAGGACGCTGTAAAAGCCTCATTGCACGTTATCGCAAACGCTTGGTTGCAGTTGTCGCTGCTAAGGGTGGCCCAACCAGTTATTAGGTTTAGGGGGCAATCACTTTTTCACACAGGGCCATGATGGTTTGGATTTTTTTTCACCTTTAATAATAAACACCTTCATTTACAAATTGCATTTTGTGTTTACTTGTGTTGTCCTTGACTATTGTTTAAATTGGTTTGATGTTCCGAAACACTTAAGTGTGACAAACATGCAAAGGAACAGGAAATGAGGAAGGGGGCAAACACTTTTTCACACCACTGTAGACCGCACTTCAATGTATTTATAGCAAGTGCACGCTCTATAGTGTGTTGTTGGTTCACTCTTCTAATCAGGTCAGAGATGTTTACCGTCATGACAGTTTTCCAATGTTGTAATATCATGGATCTAGCAGAAAGAAGGATGTTGGAAATAACAATCCGCATATCATGTGGAAATTGTTCAATACCCAGATGTAGGATCGCTAGGGATGGATTGGGGCGAGTGACGATACCCGTGAGTGATGTTATTAGTTGGAACACTTGGTTCCAGTAACTAACCAAATTGGGGCACTCCCAAAACATATGTAGTAGGTGTCCTGGCTGTCCACAATTTCTCCAACATGTACTCTGGGCAGATGGAGAAAATGTTGCCAGTCTACACGGTGTGTATTGCCATCTGTTGATGATTCTAATGGTCATTGCCCAATGATTAATAGAACGTGAGGCTTTTTGGATTTCTTGTCCACTGGTCATCCGTGAACGTTTTCCCTAAATCTGCCTCCCATTTATTAATCGATTTTGTTTTCACAAAGGATTGTTTATCCTGTAGAAGGGAGTAGAAAAGCGAAATGCCTTTCCTGGTGGGGCGTTCGCGAGTTAAGAAGGTCCATGCACTGGATGGCATTGTTAGTGTGGGGGGAGGGTTACGTTTCAGAAAATGTGCCACTTGGATGCATGTAAATTGATACTTGTTGGGGAGATCGTATTGAGCCATAATCTGTGTGCTGGAGAGAGCTGTACCATTAGACAATAGGTCTTGGATGGTATGGATACCGTGGTTGGGAAACTGCTTTAGGGACAGCATAGGGATTCTATTCTCGAGCAAGCTAAGCGGAAATTTGTATTCCACAGCGTTTTGAGATTTATGGGTATGATGGAGGAAGAACCTCCATGCCTGTAGGGAGGCTATGAGGGTGGGAGCCATGGAATGGAGAGCCCAGGGTTTCCAGACATCACCCACGAGTAGTGCCACTAGATCTGGCATAGGGGCCATATGCCTTTCCAGCTCAACCCAAAGTGGTGAATCTATAGTTTTGAACCAGTGTTGGAGTTGGTCTAGTCTAGATGCCCAAAATAATCATAAACGTCAATTAGTCCCACTCCACCTACTCTGTTATGCGGGATCAGGTTGCTAGGAGAGCAGCGAGCTTTTTTACCATTCCATATAAATTTCCACAGAGTAGTAGACAAGGTCTTAAGGAAATGGGTTGGGATAGGTATAGGTATGGATCTGAATATATACAATATGAGAGGGAGAACTAACATCTTACACGCTGCCAATCTACCCATCCAGGATAGTTCAGTCTTGGCTATGCATTTAAGCGTTTCATCTATCTTTAGAAGCAGTGGCTTAATGTTGAGAGAGACTAGGGTTTTCGTGGAATTG
The DNA here is from genome assembly GCF_037356315.1 of Lithobates pipiens. NCBI lineage: Eukaryota > Metazoa > Chordata > Amphibia > Anura > Ranidae > Lithobates > Lithobates pipiens. The sequence goes on along the minus strand of NW_027507790.1, from coordinate 93,383,880 downwards.
GTGATTTTTATACCTAAGTAGGGTATGCTATCCTCCTTCCATACATATGGAAGGGTGTTTTGAAGTTGGAGTTTGATACGTTTGTCAATTCCTAAATCTAGAATCAATGATTTAGCAAAATTAACTTTATAGTACGAAATCTCACCAAAGTTTTTCAAAGTTTCATGGACTAAGGGGAGAGACCTGGATGGGTTTGTCAGCATCAGGACAACGTCATCGGCAAACAAATTGATAACGTGGTTACGAGATCCTAACACGTGTCCAGTAATATCGGCCTGGGATCTAATGGCCTCCGCCAGGGGTTCTATCATAAGGTTAAAAATGGTTGGGGATAGTGGACACCCCTGACGGGTGCCATTATAAATAGGGAACGATGTGGAGAGCATACCAGCTGTTAAGACTTGGGCGGATGGATTGGAATACAAAGCCAACATTGCGTTGGAGATGAGACCGTGAAAGCCAAATTTTTGGAGGACTTCTTTCATATAACACCATTCCACCCTATCAAACGCCTTCTCTGCGTCTATGGAGAGCAGCAGAGAAGGCGTTTTAGTTAAATTAGCGTAATGAACAATATTAATAATACGTCTTGTAGCATCAGAAGTTTGTCTCCCCCTGATGAAGCCCATCTGGTCGCTCTTAATTAAGGAAGGCATAAACTCCGACAGTCTAAGGGCGATAAGTTTGGCGTAGATCTTTATATCCGTGTTTAGGAGAGAAATAGGTCTAAAATTACTAGGGGTAGTGGGATCTTTGCCAGGTTTGGGTATGGTGGTCACGTATGCTTTTAACATTTCATTTGGAAAGGATGCGGAGTGTGCTGCCTGTGTGAACATTTTTTGGAGATGCGGGGAAAGAATAGTGGAAAAGGTTTTGAAATATTCATTATTTAGTCCATCAGGACCGGGGGATTTCCCATGAGGAAGTGAAGTGATGACTGATGTTATTTCATGGCTTGTGAACGGTGAATTCAGCAATTCAAGCTGTGTTTCGGAGAGTCTAGGGAGATCTAAATCTTTGAGGAAATGCTGTATTTTGGGAACAGTAGGTTGAGAAGTGTGGGGGTCAGTGCTAAGGTTATAAAGCTCACTGTAATATTGTGCAAAGTGGTTTGCGATTTCCTGAGGATTGATGATTTTATGATGGGATGTAGGGTGTATCAAATGGGAAATCCTAGTTTTGGTGCGTATTGCTCTAATCCTATTGGCAAGATATGTGCCTGCTCTATTTGCACAGGCGTAGGTACGTAACTTCAAGCGTCTAAGGTAGAAATCATAGTTTTGGGCCAGGTGATCTCTCAATTTTTCTCTAAGGGAAGTTATTTGAGTAGTCCGCTGGTGGGAGGGAGATGCTTTATTAAGGGCTTCTAAATTGTGGATGTCGGAAGTAATGGAGTCTATGGTTGCAGTATACTTCTTTCTAGCTCTAGCTCCTAGCTGGATAAGGATGCCTCTTATAAACGCTTTATGGGCGTTCCAGAGTGTGAAAGGACTCTCTACTGAATGTTCATTTTGTTGGAAATATGTTTTAAGGTTTTGAGAAATCAGTTCCCTGGTACCGGGGTCCTGTAGTAATCTAACACTGCATCGCCAGATGGGTGACGGGGGGGAGACACCCTTCTCATGTATAGAAAGTGATATGGCAGAATGGTCAGACCACGTAATATCATATATCTCAGAGGATGAAACATTTTGTAAAGTCCATTGATCTGATAAAAAGAAGTCTATTCTGGAATAAGACCCATGTACATGGGAGAAGAAGGTAAAGTCTTTCTCGTTGCCATGTGTGCATCTCCACACGTCGTACAGTTTCTCAGAATGTAGGACCTTATTTAGGTAGGTGTTGTTGTTACAAATTTCCCTTTTTTAAATACACCATTTCCACTATCAAAGGATACTCAATTTGTGTAATACACGGTTAAATGTAACCTCCATTTTATCATGTTTGGAAAACAGATTCAAAATAATTGTGATCACATTGTTTATTATTAGTCATATAATGGGTGTCCTTGTCACTAATGTCTCATCCCAGCACATTTTTTTATGAGACAGAGAAAAGGGAGGGGGTCTGCAGAGAGCTAACATCGCACACAAGACGTAGAACTAAAGATTCCAGCATTCATGCACATACAAGAATATCTCTGTAAAATCACTTACATTTTTCCCATTTGTTCACAAAACATGCATATGATTCCCTCACTTTCTTTTAACTCTCCTTAATATTTCCCTGCTTCAAATTCTGCTTTCCTTATTATGTTCTGTTATTCTTTGCATCCCATACATCACATACTCTAGCTTCTATGGTCAGACGGGCAGCCATAGTGCTCATCCCATCTTCCCTCTCTGGCAACATATTGTCAGGCTAGGAGCAGATAACAGGTAACAGTTCAGGTGTGCTGATTATACAAGAGTTCAAAGAACAAAAGCACATACCATGAGCAGGTCTAAGCAGAGCAGGTCAGCTGGGACTTGTAGTTCACTGATGCAGATGAAGGTAGATGTTTGCCGGACCTTGTAGTTCACCGCTGCAGATGAGGATAGATGTTAGCTGATGCTTGTAGTTCACTGCTGCAGATGAAGGTAGATGTTTGCTGGACCTTGTAGTTCACTGCTGCAGATGAAGGTACTACAGTAGAATCAGGCAAGGCGTAGTCTAGGCAAGCTGGGTCATACACAGGTAGATCAGAGTCCAAACGCTACCGAATCAGAAGCAATCAAGGAGGTTCAAACAAGCCGGGTCATACACAAAAGACACAGAGCAGATATCAGCTGGATCAAACACAAACGTAAACTCTAACACGAGCCCTGACTGAATGTTGATACAGGTGATTTAAATGTGAGCTGGCCAATCACTGTTATTTCCCAGGCAAAGGTACTGCCTGGGAGGTGCTGGGGTGTGTCAGGTGAGTTGTGCTGCTTCCTAAAAGGATTCTAGTACTGACACATATAAAGTATTCTGTTTTTATTTTACTGGTGGTAGTGCCTGACCCCAAATTCATCCCACAACTTAACATCAAAAAGTCCCTTTCTGTCTAGTGTTAATTGTCACCCTTGATCCATCCTGCTCACATAGATAGCTGTTTCACTAGCTGTTTTACTCTGCATGATTCTTAGTCCCTGTGGACTTTGGTAACCCAGTTACCCATTGTTAATCCCTGTCCACTTTAACTATTTATTTAGGGGCTCAGTATAGGCAGAACCGCACCTTCGGTTCATATATTTTATAGTGCTGCTCTTGCGCTGGACATTTTTGAGGGTCTCTTACCCTTCATTCCCTTACCTAATTTAATGCCCATAATGACTGGCCAGTCTTCTCTCTTCTCTACTTGTGTCCCTTCCCACTTGCCTCTTAAATACTTTATCTAGCAGATGTACTACATATACCTGTGAATAGCACTATTCTTCCCTTTCTCATCTATAGCACTCTATAACCACCAATCAATACAGTTCAATTAAGGGGAGTAAAATATTTACCCTTAGTCCTGAAAATGCCTTACTGAACAAGGAAGTCTGATAACTCAAATGTAATCAAAAGACCTTCCTCAGCTGGCTGATTATCAGAAATTCCTGGATCGGCTCAAGCTCCTCGTTTTGGATTCTCAGGGTCACCTGTGAATCCCCTCCTGGCTGGCTCTCCATCTGACATGTTTTTTTTAGATAGGCATTCTCATATTGATTAGTGGTTCAAATTAATAATAACTACTACAGTAGGGAACAGACACAAAAGATACACTCTGCATCTTTCCAAATAATGGTTCTGCTTTATTATGACACAATTGAAGATTTTTATTCACATGATTACGTAGGTATCACATTATTATTACAATTGTACATTTATGGTAACAAGGTGTGTAGCATAGGAAAGCTAATTCTAATCAGGACTCAAAAGAATGCAAACATGTACTGAAAACATTATTAGTGACATGTGCACGGTGAGGGCAGTGTGCAATACATACAAAACAGAATACAATTATATACAGAACTTAAAAATTTCCATTACAACATCTGTGTACAGTGATTTACTCAAAAACGAATTGAGCTATCACATTTAACCACTTCACATCCCGCCCATATTCATATGATGTTTGCAGGAGGGATCTCCCATCCTGGCCAGGTGTCATATGATGTCCTGGTCCTGGACTTCCCGGCCATCGGGAGCCAATGCACGTGTCCAGCGGCCGTGATGTCCGCTGGGCACCCACGATTGCCTGATAACAGAGCAGGACTGTGGATCTGTGTGTGTAAACACACAGATCCACGTCCTGTCACATCCTGTCAGGTGAGAGGACCCGGGTGGTGTGTTCCCAGTAGAAAGGAACATCTGTCTCCTCCCCTTGTGAGTCCCCTTCCCCTACAGTTAGAATCACTCCCTAGGTAAAACAATTAACCCCTTGATCGCCCCCCAGTGTTAACCTCTTCCCTGCCAGTGACATTTATACAGTAATCAGTGCATTTTTATAGCACTGATCACTGTATAAATGTGAATGGTCCCAAAATGGTGTCAAAAGTGTCTGATATGTCTACCGAAATGTCACAGTCATGATAAAAATTGCAAATCCCCGCCATTACTAGTAAAAAGAAAAAAAAAATGCCATAAAACGATCCCCTGTTTTGTAGACACTATAACTTTTGCACAAACCAATCAATATATGCTTATTGTGATTTTTTTTTACCAAAATTATGTAGAAGAATACACATCGTCCTAAAGTGAGGAAAAAAATTGTTATTATACTAAAAAGTAAAAAATATTGTGTTTATTTCAAACTTGTCGCTATTCTTTTGTTTATAGCACAAAAAATAAAAACTGCTGAGATGATGAAATACCACAAAAAGAAATCTCTATTTGTGGGGAAAAAATGCTAAAAATGTAATTTGGTTACAGCGTTGCATGACCGCACAATTGTCATTCAAAGTGCGACAGTGCTGAAAACTGAAAATTGTCCTGGGCAGGAAGGGGGTGAAAATGCCCTGTATTGAAGTGATTAATGACTGGTAAGCTGTAGTATATTACATTTTTGTTCTTGGGAATGGCATCACCACCCCGCCTCTCCCCCTCTTCCAAGTAGTCGATGCTAGACATTCATTCTGAAGATGAAAACCATTCTTTGAATAGCACCCATGCAGAGTGGCCAAGCACCCGTGTTCAGAATGCGGCAAGCCAGTATCTTAGCACAGGACCTGAAAGCTAGTAGAGATCACTGGAGTATCAGTCCCTACTACAGTGATTTCCAGCATACAGGGGCATCAGCCAGGTATGCCATATACATAGTTACATTGGTCCAAGCTGGACCAATGTAACCATAAAATATTCAAACCTGGAATTCATCTTTAATAACAGAAATCCATAGTAAAGTAACTTTGAAGTGTATGTATAGCCAAAATGTTTTGTTTTTAGTTTTGGATAGCGTAGGGAAGAATTAAAACCATTGTCTATTTATTTTTTGTTTATTGTCTATTTTTTTTTATTATTATTATTTGAAGAGAATATTTCTCTTCACTTTCTGTCCTGAAAATGTAACATGAATTTAGAGGGAAACTCTTTAAAGTAAGGGGAAATACCCTCCTAATCAGTTTTTCCCTATTGGTCCCTAATGTATGCTAATCTCTTTTTTGGGGATTTCCCATCATTTTCTGTCTTGGTGTTAGTGGCCACCAGACAAAATAGAAGAGATTACTCTACCCAGCAGAAGCACAGACAGCAATAAAAGCATTGCAGGAGTTCTAATCTTTATATTCATTCTGTAACTAAAAACAAAAACAAAAAACTTTGACTACATTTTAATGAAGAAGGGACCTTTAAGTGAATGAAGCTGGAATATATTCACTGCTCTATATACAGTCCTGGTTTGAGCACTATACTGAGAGTGTATATAGAGTTAGGGACCTTGCTTTGCAAAGGTGCCTTGGTGTGACAATGTGATTTCATATAGATTTGCAAATGTATGCAACAAAACCTTCTGTTTTTAATATAAATGTTAGTATCAGTTTAATTGGGTGGTTTGTTCTAACTAGCTAGATCGACTGCTGGGTAATTATTGTATTGCTCAGTGTGCACCAACTCATGTGTACTGTTCCTTTGCTAGGTATAAATTGATTTGAGTCTCTGCCACGTTTGGTGTTGTTAACTTATAAATAATACACTCGTACAAAGCACTCATGCTTACACATACAAAAATATGCCCACGCACTGAGAAAAAGATAAAAATGTTTTGCATAATGGCGAAAATGTTTTTAGCCTTTCTGAGATTGTAACAGCACCTATGATTCCCAGACAGTGAGGTTGATTTACTAAAGGCAAATAGAAAGTTGCACTCTGCAAGAGCAGGTTCTCCAGAACTTAGTAAATGAGGGAAAGCTCTGCTGACTTCCATCGTCCAATCATGTGCAAGCTATTTTTTTCTATATTCCTTGCACCTGATTGGGTATTTGAAAAGTGAAGCTTTACCTCATTTACTAAGCTTTGGAGCAACTGCACTTGCAGAGTGCAACTGCAGTTTGCAAAGTGAACAGTCTTTTTTCCTTTAGTAAATCAACCCCAGTCATGTAGAGGAAGCAGGTCATACCAGTGTTTATCAACCTTTATTTAGTCATGACACCCTTTAAAAGTATGCACTCTCGAGGCACTGCGGTCTAACATTTAAAAAACATAAATATTACTCATCAATGAGAAACCTGAGCCTGGGGCAAGCCCCCGTTTACCTCAGAGTCCCCCCAAAACGTCAAAGTCTCCCCAATCACACAGTCCCTCAGTCACTTCAGAGCCATACCTTTTGGTTACAGATGCGCTACAGAGGGTGGGAGGTGGACCAGGTCTGGAGGAGGACTTTTTTTCTCTCTCCTCTTTTGAATGCGAGGAGCGGCCCTGTGCCCTGGAACAACATAATGCATTGCCATGATCCAGATGGGCCAACACCATAGCAATTAATGATGCTTTCTGGACCTAGAGCATCATTGGTTGTTATGGTGCTGATGGACAGCCTGTCTGTAGCATGGCTGATCCAGACCAACTGGGTCCTGTGCTTACAGCACCCTGGGGGAACCCAAATGGCCCATGCTGCCAGGGGTGCCGTGGCACCCCCAATTGAGAAACACTGGGTTAGACAGCAGTTAGACAGCAGTTAGAATAATATCACTAAGTACTGGCTCTGATAAGGAGTTCTACTTTCATCCACTACAAGCTTGTATGGGGCCACTTGACCCAAAGTAGTGAAAGACAACCAAGCGATTAGCATTTTTAAGGGAGGTCATCAATTTTTAGCCTATATACTTCTCTTAGAGCTTAGGTTGTCAGTTTGCCTTCAGTTGGTTCAAGTTACACAGAAAAATATACATGTACATAAAAATACTGATATTGTGTCCTACAAAATCAAATCAACAATAGTGTATTTTTAATACGGGCCTCTGCTAATGAAAAAGTTAATCATCTTTTTTGTAATGAAAACAATATTCACAAACTAGCAGGTTCTGTTCTTTTCTGGGCTTGGTGGAAGCTTTGGTGCGCAGAGATTTCCAATGGCACAAACATTTTCCAGTTACTAAATGATGCCCAATGTGGCTTTGACCCTAAATATGTTCGGTCCAAGGTTAAATTACATCTGAATTAGTATAGAGTGATAACGGTGCAGTCCTTTTAAATTAGTAGACATGGATTGGAATTAAATCCATGCATTTATTTTTCCACACAAAACAAGCATTTAACATCTGTAATTACATTTCTTTGTTGGGTAGAGAATAAAATAACAGACACGTAAGAGTCATAAATGCTTTTAGAGATTGTAGTTGACTGTTATGCTAATGCTAAACTATCCTTGGGAAGCAAAATAACCGTTTCTTAAAAATTCCCACGGCGACAATTTATAGCAATTCTTTAAAGTGTACAATAGTGCATTATTCAGAACGAGAAAATCTCTCAAGCAATTCAGTTATTAAATGCCAGATACAAAGCAGCTGTAACCAATTCAGCTGTGGAGATCTGCGTGCAGAAAAATTGGGGATCATGAACTACCACAATATAAAAGTTGTTGTTTCAGATTAGATGGACTAGAATATGCACAGTAGATACCTAGAACTTTAGTTAGTTTGCAATTTTAGCTTTGAACTTATGAAATTCAGTCTTGAACCTCTTGACAAAATTATTAAAATATACATATAATTCAGATTATACAGTATACAGAATTCCTGTATGTATGTAAGTGTGTAAGCGTGTTTTAAGATGTGTGTTCCAATGCCAGCGTTTCCTGAAGACACAATCAGTGAAACAAGTTGAGGCTCCACGAGTGTCGTCACTTCCTGTTCTGGTGTGACATCATTTACAGCCCGAATTTCCATCTCTTGGAATACACACCAGTCACCAAGTGGTGCGGTGGTGCTGGATACAAAGCAGGCTTTTTTAAATTGGTGCCGAGCTAGGGCACAATAACAAGTGAGTGTAATATTCTGCGTTGTTTGTATACCTTACACAATGAATACTACACTATGAGTACGTTTTATGGTTTGATGTTGTGGTGTCTTTGGAGTAAAAATTGGAGAACTAAGCAGAGTTTGAAGATATGCTGATGTATGGTGTTATCGATGTGGAGGAGGTAACCCAATGCGCTTGTAGACTAGGGATGAGCTTCGTGTTCGAGTCGAACGTACGTTCGACTCGAACATTGGCTGTTCGGCCGTTCGGCGAATTCCGAACGCTTGGGCCGTTCGCGTCAAAATTCGAGTGACGCGCGCGCGGACCACAATGCACTGCGGTGGCGCAGTGCATTGCTGCCCCATGATTGGCCAAGCATGCACTGTGACCCCGCATGCTTGGCCAATCGCAGCGCCGGCAGCGAGGAGAGCCATGATTGGCCACAGGCATCCTGCCTGTGGCCAATCATAGCTCAGGCTGTGTAGTGCACGCCCCACACTATATAAGGCCGCCTTTGAGGCGGCCTCGTGTAGTGTGTTACTTAGCATCTGAAGCAGTGGGTGTTCTGTGTACCTTCAACACAGTACACACCAATCGTTTTTGGCTGATTTCCTATCTTGCTGCTGTGTAGTGGTTGTTGTCTGTGCCCTGACTGCAGTATACACCACTATATTCACCTCACCTATATAGCTAGTGATCTAGCTTTAACCACTTAACAACTGCCCATTGCCGATTAACGGCTTCAGGGGGGTTGTTTAACTCTGAGAGGCCGTTAATTAACGGCCTCCCAGAATTCTGCTCTCGCGTGCCCCGAGGTGTGCGCACTCGAGAGCATCCGTGACCGTCGGGTCGCATCACGGATCACAGTAAACGGCCGCTCATAGCGGCCGTTTACCACGTGATTGCTCCGTCAAATGACGGAGTGATCACTTGGAAACAAACCGGCGTCATGTTATGACGCCTGTTCCTCCCTCCCCTCTCTGTACCGATCGGTACAGCGGAGGGGAAAGAGATCGGTGTCAGCAGCGATGTGGGCTGCATCTGCAGTGCCCACATCGCTGCTCACCGAATTTAACCCCTCAATTCCCTGCCAATACTCTGCAATACCAGTGCATACTCTGCAGTACCCTGCCATTACTCTGCAGTACCCTGCCATTACTCTGCAGTACCCCGCCATTACTCTGCAGTGCAGTACCCTGCCATTACTCTGCAGTGCAGTACCCTGCCATTACTCTGCAGTACCCCCCATTACTCTGCAGTACCCTGCCATTACTCTGCAGTGCAGTACCCTGCCATTACTCTGCAGTACCCCCCATTACTCTGCAGTAACCCCCATTACTCTGCAGTACCCCCCAATACTCTGCAGTACCCGCCATTACTCTGCAGTACCCCCCCATTACTCTGCAGTAACCCCCATTACTCTGCAGTACCCCCCAATACTCTGCAGTACCCGCCATTACTCTGCAGTACCCGCCATTACTCTGCAGTACCCCCAATACTCTGCAGTACCCTGCCATTACTCTGTAGTACCCCCCAATACTCTGCAGTACCCTGCTATTACTCTGCAGTACCCCCAATACTCTGCAGTACCCTGCCATTACTCTGTAGTACCCCCCAATACTCTGCAGTACCCTGCTATTACTCTGCAGTACCCCCAATACTCTGCAGTACCCTGCCATTACTCTGTAGTACCCCCCAATACTCTGCAGTACCCTGCTATTACTCTGTAGTACCCCGCCAATACCCCGCCAATACTCTGTAATACCCTGCCATAAATTGCCATACCCAGCCATACTCAGAGATACCCAGCCATACTCGGTGATACCCTGAAATACCCAGCCATAGACGCCCCCCACCCCTCACCGCCCTCCGGTGCTTCTACCAACTCGCCAGTACGATCAAAGCCAGAATCTTTTTTTTATTTTTTATTTCAGGCTTACCAGCCTAGAGGTGAGATGTGGGGTCATATTGACCCCCCAGATTTCACTGTAAAGAGGACCTGTCACCCCATATTCCTATTACAAGGGATGTTTACATTTCTTGTAATAGGAATAAAAGTGATCAAAAATATATTTTTGGGGAAAAAAATGTCAAACTAACATAAATAAAGTAAAATGAACAATAAAAAAATAAAATAAAAATTAAAGCGCCCATGTCCCCATGTGCTCGCATGTGCCACACATGTGAGGTATCGCCGAGAATGTTAGAGCGAGAGCAATAATTCTAGTCCTAGACCTCCTCTGCAACTCAAAACATGTAACCAGTAAAAAAAAAATTAAAGCGTCGCCTATGGGGATTTTTTAAGTAGCGACGTTTGGCGCCATTCCACGGGCATGTGCAATTTTGAAGAGTGACATGTTTGATATCTATTTACTCAGCATAACTTCATCTTTCACTTTATGCAAACATTGGGCTAACAAGTGGTTAATAATAGAGCTTGCAGTCAGTAGTGTTAGGAGATAGTGCGTGCTGTCTGCGTGCTCTGTACCCAGTACATACCGCTATAATATAGGGCAGGCCCCTACTTTCAAACATCCAACTTACAAACATCTCCTACTTGCAAACGCAAGGAGACAGCAGCAAGTGAGATGAAAAAAGATGGACGACAAAACAAATTATACAGGGGTGATAACCCTTCCCTATGTTTTCCAAAAAGCTTAAAGATAGTTTTTTTGACTGGAGCTACACTTTAAAAATGTACCGGTTGAAAATGACAAACAGATTCAACTTAACACAACAAACCTACACAGTCCCTGTCTTGTTTGCACCGCCTGTATACTGCTGTTCTGAGTATATAGGGCCTGGGGGCCACACGCATTTCCTTTTTTTAATATGGGTACGGGGTTCCCCTTAATATGCGTACAAGACCCAAATAGGCTGGTAATGGGCAGGGAGGGCTACCCATGCCATGTTTCTCAAGGATTTTCAACCATATTGCAGGAACCAGATATAACATTAAAACCGCAAGCAGTTTTAAATGGTGTTATTTCCGTTTAATGTCATTTTGTGCAGGGACTGTTCTAAACACGGGAAACACGTGGCACTTCACAGGCATACTACAGACACCCCCCAGGCACCATATTTAAAGGAATATTTCACTTTTTTTTTCACTTTAATCGTCATTAAAATCAGTGCTCCCGCCAAAACGGCAGTTTTTAAAACTTTTTTTTGCAGTGACCCATGTCCCCTGAGGCAGGAGGCAGGTCCCCAAACCCTTTTTAGGACACTATCTTGCATATTAGCCGTTAAAATTAGCACTTTCCAATTCGAACGCTCGAGTCCCATAGACTTCAATGGGGTTCTAACGTTCGTACCGAACGCGGGGGTCGTTCGCAAGTTCTGGTGCGAACCGAACCGGGGGGTGTTCGGCTCATCCCTATTGTAGACCTTTAGTAATTTAAAGGTTGCTGGATTGATGGTGAGTGTGCATTTCATACAGAGTCTGGTGATTTGTGGTGGCACAGCTGCAAGATGTTTTAAAAGCACACAGAGGATCTACACGCATGATGGTGGATTTCAACACATGTTTATGGACCTTTTAATTATGATTTTTACACTAATGGACATTAAGTTTCACTCTTTATAAAGTATGGTTTAGCATTTATAAGTGTTATTGCCTTGCCTTTTTTCTTGACATTCATTTTAATTAACATGAACTGGTAAGAGTGACAGTGGATGGGGATTTTAACTTGGGGCTGCTTGCGCAACCTAAACACAGGGGTAGATGTATTAAAACAGGTTCATCCAAAATCTGGTGCAGCTGTGCATATTAGCCAATTAGCCTTTAACGTTAGCTTGTTCAATTAAGCTGTGGCAGTAAAACTAGAAACTGATTGGTTTCTATGCAAAGTTACACCAATTTCTCCAACCTGGTGTCTGGAGACTGAAGACATAAAGGGAGCACCCTCCTTTTATTTTATTCATATATGTAAAGGGTCCAAAAGACGCCTTACCATTTCAGATTAGGGAAAAAAAAAGTGTATATTGTGATTAAATGCAAAAGCCTCTCTTCACCACCATAGATTGGCAAAAAATTTCTGAGAATTTTTATTTTTTTTATTTTTTGACCAGACAAAAGTGCACTTATCTTGTTACTAACAGAATAATACTGAGAAGAGTATTATGGGCAACAAAGTAAAACCGATCTGAGAGAGCTTGTTGAAATCAACATTATCAACAGTAAAATTCCCATTCTACGTACGTTGATAAATTCTTGGAAGTAACTGAAAAATGGTTACAAAATATGACTGAAATTCTATTGTAATTTGTTCTGTTCAAAACAATGTCACAAGTATTCTTCTTTGTAGGTTAACAAGTTAAAATTATTGTCCTAGACATCTTCAAAATTCTGAAGAAAAGATGCAAAATCTTGCACTGTGTAATGATGTGTTTTTCTGGGGACATCTACTTACTGTTATACATCTGTGTGACATTAAATAGTAATTATTAGAACAGAAAGGAAACTTCTGCATAAGCGATGATCCTTTGTATTAAACATATTTGATACCATCTGTTGTGTTTGAATGATTGACTCCTGCTTAGTGATACCAGGGCATGAAGAAGTTTAATGCTCTAATCCTTTTAAAATACTGTACCTTGTTTTGCACAGTAGACCTATTCAAATGAGTGCATTAGGAGGGAGTTTAAACCCATATAATAAAGTGACAGAAAACGACATTTAAATGTACTAAGGAATGTGTGTAGTGGTTGCATATTTACCTAGCAAAATCTTATCTTTTAAAGAATTATAATTATAAAGTAATTATGTTTGCAGAAAAACACCAATAAGTCTATTTACAAACTATTTTTTTATAACATGTAGCACTGATGCATTCTGGGGTGCTTCAGACCCTGAAATTGTAAAATGTGACTCTGTTGCTACCGTTTAAAATTTAGCTACCCTGCATAAGAAGAAGTTTTGTACTCATGTTTTCTGTGAGCGGTAATTCAAATTTTCACATTTTCAAAAGTGCTGCTGGCATCCAACACCTTTGGGTGTGTCAGAGGCCTAGTTCTCCCTCTGGCCCATTGTTAGTTTTTTTTTAATCATAATTACCTATATAGGATTTATATTGTGTCAATGGCGTGTGCCATGCTATACGAAATGAAGGGAGAAAGCGCAGTTACAATACAATTCAATACAAGAGGAATCAGAGAGGTCTGCTTGTTAGAACTTACAATATAAAAAGGAGGGGCAAGTTATACAAAAGATAATAATTGCGGGGGATGAGCTGATGGAGAAAATAAAGTTTAGTTGTTAGGTGACAACAGGATATTCTTCTCTAAAAATCTCCTAAAGGTGGATAGAGTAGGCGATAGAGATATTGGAGAAGGGAGTTCCAGACGATGGGAGAGACTCTGGGGAAGTCCTGGAGGCAAGCATGGGATGAGGTGAGGAGAAAGCTGGAGAGCAGGAGGCCCTGGGAGAAGCGAAGAGAACAGTTTGGTTTGTATTTTGAGATGAGGTTTGTGATATAGCTGGGGGAAGATTTCTGCATGACTTTGTAAGTTGCTGTTAGTATTTTAAATTTTATTTGTGATTGGAAGCCAATGGAGGGTTGGCAGAGTGAGGTAGCAGACATTGGATGATTTGTACTTGCTTTCATTCTAATATATATCTAGTATCACAATTATAGGTACATGTTCACATACTAGGGTCTGTTTTTGGTGGCACCTACCTGTGTATGTTTGGATATTTACATTAACATGGAAAAGCCATGAACATAAAATCCTGGTGACAAGTGAACCCATCAGCCAAGCTCTGACAAGCCACCCCATGTAATCTCCTATATATCGATTTTTACACTGTGGGTAAGGATGAGCCGAACACCCCCCAGGTTTGGTTCGCACCAGAACCTGCGAACAGACTTAAACTTCATGTGAACTTTAAAACCCTATTAAAGTCTATGGGACTTGAAAATTCAAAATCCAAAGTGCTAATTTTAAAGGCTAATGTGCAAGTTATTGTCATAAAAAGAGTTTGGAGACCTGGGTCCTGCCCCAGGGGACATGTATCAATGCAAAAAAAAAGTTTTAAAAACGGCTGTTTTTTCAGGAGCAGTGAATTTAATAATGCTGAAACAATAAAAGTGTAATATTCCTTTAAATTTCATATCTGGGGGTGTCTATAGTATGCTTGTGAAGGCGCGCATGTTTCCCGTGCTTAGAACTGTCCCTGCACAAAGTGTCATTTCTGCAGGAAAAAAAGTAATTTAAAATCACTCGCGGCTATAATGAATTGTCGGCTCCCCGCAATACAGAGAAAAGTCATTGAAAGTCATTGATAAATAAAAAAAAAAAAAGCGTGGGGTTCCCCCAAATTCATTTACCAGGCCCTTCAGGTCTGGTATGGATATTAAGGGAAACTCCGCGTCAAATTTAAAAAGAAATGACGTGGGGTTCCCCCCAAATATCCATACCAGACCCTTCAGGTCTGGTATGGATATTAAGGGGAACTCCACACCAAATTAAAAAAAAAATGGTGTAGAGTTCCCCCTAAAATTCCATACCAGGTCCCCCCAAAGCACCTTGTCCCCATGTTGATGAGGACAATGGCCTCATCCCGACAACCCTGGCCAGTGGTTGTGGGGGTCTGCGGGCGGGGGGCTTATCAGAATCTGGAAGCCCCCTTTAACAAGGGGACCCCCAGATCCCACCCCCTGTTTAAAATGGTAAGGGGTACAAAGTACCCCTACCATTTCACAAAGAAAGTGTAAAAAATTGTTAAAATAGACACACACACTGTTGCAAAAGTCCTTTATTAAAAATAAAAAAAATGCAAAAAAGATTCCAGCGGTGGTAATCCACTCTTGCTATCCAGCGAAGGATGATCATCTCTCTGGGGTCTCTTGGAGAACTAAGCAGAGTTTGAAGATATGCTGATGTATGGTGTTATCGATGTGGAGGAGGTAACCCTATGCGCTTGTAGACCTTTAGTAATTTAAAGGTTGCTGGATTGATGGTGAGTGTGCATTTCATACAGAGTCTGGTGATTTGTGGTGGCACAGCTGCAAGATGTTTTAAAAGCACACAGAGGATCTACACGCATGATGGTGGATTTCAACACATGTTTATGGACCTTTTAATTATGATTTTTACACAAATGGACATTAAGTTTCACTCTTTATAAAGTATGGTTTAGCATTTATAAGTGTTATTGCCTTGCCTTTTTTCTTGACATTCATTTTAATTAACATGAACTGGTAAGAGTGACAGTGGATGGGGATTTTAACTTGGGGCTGCTTGCGCAACCTAAACACAGGGGTAGATGTATTAAAACAGGTTCATCCAAAATCTGGTGCAGCTGTGCATATTAGCCAATTAGCCTTTAACGTTAGCTTGTTCAATTAAGCTGTGGCAGTAAAACTAGAAACTGATTGGTTTCTATGCAAAGTTACACCAATTTCTCCAACCTGGTGTCTGGAGACTGAAGACATAAAGGGAGCACCCTCCTTTTATTTTATTCATATATGTAAAGGGTCCAAAAGACGCCTTACCATTTCAGATTAGGGAAAAAAAAGTGTATATTGTGATTAAATGCAAAAGCCTCTCTTCACCACCATAGATTGGCAAAAAATTTCTGAGAATTTTTATTTTTTTTATTTTTTGACCAGACAAAAGTGCACTTATCTTGTTACTAACAGAATAATACTGAGAAGAGTATTATGGGCAACAAAGTAAAACCGATCTGAGAGAGCTTGTTGAAATCAACATTATCAACAGTAAAATTCCCAAAGTCATTGAAAGTCATTGATAAATAAAAAAAAAAAAAGCGTGGGGTTCCCCCAAATTCATTTACCAGGCCCTTCAGGTCTGGTATGGATATTAAGGGAAACTCCGCGTCAAATTTAAAAAGAAATGACGTGGGGTTCCCCCCAAATATCCATACCAGACCCTTCAGGTCTGGTATGGATATTAAGGGGAACTCCACACCAAATTAAAAAAAAAATGGTGTAGAGTTCCCCCTAAAATTCCATACCAGGTCCCCCCAAAGCACCTTGTCCCCATGTTGATGAGGACAATGGCCTCATCCCGACAACCCTGGCCAGTGGTTGTGGGGGTCTGCGGGCGGGGGGCTTATCAGAATCTGGAAGCCCCCTTTAACAAGGGGACCCCCAGATCCCACCCCCTGTTTAAAATGGTAAGGGGTACAAAGTACCCCTACCATTTCACAAAGAAAGTGTAAAAAATTGTTAAAATAGACACACACACTGTTGCAAAAGTCCTTTATTAAAAATAAAAAAAAATGCAAAAAAGATTCCAGCGGTGGTAATCCACTCTTGCTATCCAGCGAAGGATGATCATCTCTCTGGGGTCCATCGATGGCGGATCTGATCCAGCGATGGGTGATCTCTCCCTCCAGCGCAGCGCATCCATCCTCTGTCTCCACTGGAGACACTGCGGGGATCCCGGCAGCCTGACCCCGCCCCCTCTGACGCAAGGGGAAAGCACGGCTTCCCCATTGACGTGCGGGTGACCCCGACCCCCTCTGATTTAACGGAAACCTGCATTACATCAGAGGAGGTGGGGTGACCCGCACATCAATGGGGAAGCCGGGCTTTCCCCTTGTGTCAGAGGTGTCAGGTGATGGGTGGCTCCGCCCTCCTCATATAAGAAGTGTCAGACTGCCGGGATCCCGCAGTGTCTCCAGTGGAGACAGAGGATGGATGTGCTGCGCTGGAGGGAGAGATCACCCATCGCTGGATCAGATCAGCCATCGCTGGACCTCGGAGAGATGATCATCCATCGCTGGATAGCAAGAGTGGATTACCACCGCTGGAATCTTTTATTTCTAAATTTTTTTTTTTTTTTTTTAATAAAGGACTTTTGCAACGGTGTGTGTGTGTGTGTCTTTTTTAACAATTTTTTACACTTTCTTTGTGAAATGGTAGGGGTACTTTTGTACCCCCTTACCATTTCAAACAGGGAGGGCCGGGATCTGGGGGTCCTCTTGTTAAAGGGGGCTTCCAGATTCTGATAAGCCCCCGCCCGCATACCCCCACAACCATCGGCCAGGGTTGTGGGGATGAGGCCCTTGTCCTCATCAACATGGGGACAAGGTGCTTTGCGGGACCCCAAAGCATCCTCCCAATGTTGAGGGCATGTGGCCTGGTACGGTTCAGGAGGGGGGACGCGCTCTCGTCCCCCCTCTTTTCCTGCGGCCTGCCAGGTTGCATGCTCGGATAAAGGGTCTGGTATTGATTGTTAGGGGGAACCCCACGGCATTTTTTTTTAAAATCTGACGCGGGGTTCCCCTTAATATCCATACCAGACCTGAAGGGCCTGGTAATTGAATTTGGGGGAACCCCACGCTTTTTTTTTTCAATGACTTTCAATGACTGTTCTCTGTATTACGGGGAGCCGACAATTTATTATAGCTGCAAGTGATGTTAAGTGTTTTTTTTCCTACAGAAATGACACTTTGTGCAGGGACAGTTCTAAGCATGGGAAACATGCGCCCCTTCAAAGGCATACTATACACACACCCCAGGTACGAAATTTAAAGGAATATTCCGCTTTTATTGTTTCACTTTAAGCATTGTTAAAATCACTGCTCCCGAAAAAACTTCAGTTTTTAAAACTCTTTTTTGCATTGATACATGTCCCCTGGGGCAGGACCCAGGTCTCCAAACACTTTTTATGACAATAACTTGCATATTAGCCTTTAAAATTAGCAGTTTGGATTTCTCCCATAGACTTGTACAGGGTGTTTCATGGCTTTTCGAATTTGCCGCGAACACCCCAAATTGTTCACTGTTCAGTCAACCTAACTGTGGGATTGATTTACTAAAATGGAGAGGGAAAAATCTGGTGCAACTGTGCATGGTACCTAATCAGCTTCTAACTTCAGCTTGTTAAATTAACCCCTTGATGCCGACATAACACATATATGCAGCCTCTCTTGACTGGGCTTTTTGCCGCAGGGGGCGCATATATGCGTATCTGTCTTTGTGCTGGGAGCACGCTGCACAGCACGCTCCCAGCACAGAGACCATTGTCTCACCGAGAGCCCTGGGTCCCCTACTAATGAGCAGGACCAGAAACACCCAGTTCTGGGTCACCTGATCGCTGTGGTAGCCTCTGATTGGCTACCACCTCGATCAGTCACTGTGAAGCCTGCCCCTGTTTTTCTCTCTCTGTGAATGGAGAGGGAAGATACATTGGGGCTGATTTACAAAGCATTTGCGCCATGAGTAGCGGCTCACTTCTATGGGTTTTTTTAAGGCTATTTACACACAGTTCATGTTAGCATTAAGAAAAAAAAAATTAAGAAAAAAAATGCGTGGGGGTCCCCCGAAATTCCATACCAGGCCCTTCAGGTCTGGTATGGATATTAAGAGGAACCCCGCGCCAAAAGAAATGGCGTGGGGTCCCCCTCAAAATCCATATCAGTCACCCTGACAAAACCGCACGTCACCCTCCCCAATCTTCACGCCCTTTTAGACACATTCAGCAAATTCTCGGGGTATAAAGTTAATACAACTAAAACCGAAGCGCTTCCCATTCATACACCTCCCTCGCTCCTTGCTTCTTTGCAGCACAATTTTCCCTATCACTGATGCCCCAATAACGGCGTCATATTGCTCTTTATACGGAGCTAATTTTATCTCCCTAATTGCAGAAACGCACAGCTTACTCCGCAGGTGGATAGATTGCCCTTTGTCCCTTTTGGGTAGGATTAACGTACTCAAAATGGCCATACTTCCTAAATTCCTATACCTCTTCGAAACTTTACCAATCGCTATCCCCATGCCACAACTCCGAAATATCCAACGGGCCTTCATTAAATTCCTCTGGGGGAATAAATCACATAGAATTGCTCACACGGTGGTTTATGCCCCACGTTCCCACAGAGGACTGGGAGGACCTGACATTGTGAAATATTATTATGCAGCCCACCTCTTAGCAACCATCTCCTGGTCATTGTATTTTGCTACCAGTAGATGGTCAGAGCTGGAGATGAGCGTTACCAGTCCTGTCCATCCCTGCTCTATGTTGTGGTCGGATCTACCCTCTTCCATAGCTCAACTCAGACACATAAATCTTGGGCCAATGCTATTCACCTTGTCCATATGGAAAAAATGTCATAGGAAGTTCTCTCTCTCTTCTCCATGCCCACCCCTTTTGAATGTTATCTTCAACCCCGACCTGCCAGATAGCCTCTCTGCGAAGAATATGTTCCCATGGTTTAGATCGAGCATATTCCAACTTCGCCACTTAGTGCACCCGATGACCCGTAAACTACTGCCCTTCCCAGAGCTCCAAAATAAACATGACATACCAAATTAGCTCTTCTTCTCATACCTCCAATTTAAGCACTATTTTCACTCCAAATCACCTACCATGACCTTAGCTAAACCTAGCGCCTTTGAGATTTTGTGCACCCAGGGCCCTTATCAGAAAGGCCTCATATCCTCCATATATAAGATACTCCACAACTCAATGTCACCTACGATGGATTCCCACCTCTATATGAAGAGGTGGGCCAAGATCCTACCGACTCCTTTATCCCTTTCTCAATGGCAAGAGATTTGGATTTCCACCTCTAAAGTCTCCAGGTGCGTGGAGCAGAGAGAGGCGGCTTATAAGGTATTGATGTTTTGGTACAGAACCCCGGACGTGTTACATAAATACGACCCCTCATTATCTAGATTATGCTGGAGGTGTTTGCGAAGTGACAGTACCCATTATCATATTTTCTGGAGCTGTCCAATAATTGTACTTTTCTGGTCCTCGGTCCAATCCCTACTCCAATCAGTGCTGGGGATAGATATCCCATTGAACCCCACAAACTATTTGTTAGGCCTGCTAAATCCGGCACTCTATCTAAACACACCAAGAAGCTGATGGCATTTGTTCTTTTGGCTGCCAAAAGAATAATACCTGAACTCTGGCTGTCTCCCACCCCCCCATGCACTATGCACTCACAGCTAATTTCCGCCATTGCGCAAATACGCAGGATGGAACACATGATGGCACTGGTCCAGGATTCCTTACCCAAATTCTCTAAGATATGGGATAGATGGGATAACTCCCCGTTCAATCCGGAAGCAGCGCCCTGATATAGTGATACCAACCTCCAAGGGTATATTACCAGGGCCCGGTCTCAGGATTCACACTCCGTACTTACTTTACAATTTACATCTTCTTTCTTATCTGTGCAACTTTTGTATCTAAACCTGTGGTGTACCCTCCCCCCTAATCGTGTTCTATATGTGCCTTAATACTTTGTAACCCGCCTGCGGCGGATTTTGATGTTAAACTTGTGATGACAATATTGATTGTTTATACCAGAAGTATATTTTTTCTGTTGTGAAAAGATTTTTTTTTCAATAAACATACATTTAAAAAAAAAAAAAGTTCATACCAGGCCCTTCAGGTCTGGCATAGATAGTAAGGGAAACCCTGCGCCAAAAAAAATGGCATGGGGGTCCCCCTCAAAATCCTTACCAGACCCTTATCCGAGCACGCAACCTGGCAGGCCGCAGAAAAAGTGGGGGGATGAGAGAGCGGCCCCCCTCTTGAACCGTACAAGGCCACATGCCCTCAACATTGGGAGGGTGCTTTGGGGTAGTGGCCCCCAGAAAGCACCTTGTCCCCATGTTGATGAGGACAAAGGCCTCATCCCCACAACCCTGGCTGGTGGTTGTGGGGGTCTGCGGGCGGGGGGCTTATCGGAATCTGGAAGTCCCCTTTAACAAGGGGACCCCCAGATCCTGGCCCCCCTGTGTGAAATGGTAAGGGGGTGTAAAAGTACCCCTACCATTTCACCAAAATAGTGACAAAAGGGTTAAAAATGACAGGAGACGGTCTTTGACAAGTCCTTTATTAAAGTCTTCTTTCATCTTCTTTCTTCTGGTCTAGTTCGGGCCAAGTTCAGGTCCCAAACTCAAACTTTTTTGCGAAGTTCGTCCGAACCCGTCGAACCCGAACATCCAGGTGTCCGCTCAACTCTAGATATGTATTATAGCAAAAAGTAAAAAGAAAATGTTTTTTTTTCAAAATTGTCACTCTTTGTTTATATCGCAAAAAATAAAAACTGCAGATGTTATCAAATACCACCAAAAGAAATCTCTATTTGTGGGGAAAAAAAATGTGCCATTGTCAGTTAAAGGGATGCAGCACCGTATCGCAAAAAATGGCCTGGTCAATAAGGGGGCAAATTCTTCTGGTACTTAAGTGGTTAATATTTGTTTAACCATTGACGTGAAGGGGCTAAGCTTTGACAAAAAGAATGAAATGATTGGTTTTTTGTTGTTATGATTTACCTCTGTTTAAAGGTAATTTGATCTTTTTCATCAGCATGTGCTAATTACTTATATTTAGGGCTGTTACTGATTTAAAATGTTGTGTTCGATTAATCGATTTTTTTTAATCGATTAATCAACTATTTTTGATTAATTATAACGTACATACAGATCCAACTACTTTTAGCTGATCTCCTTGCATTGCAACTCTGCATAAGTCAGTGGTAAATATGGTATACATTATATACAATCGCCCGACACTAGTTAGTTTCCACAATCCATGTTAACTTCACAGTTCACACAAAAGTTTTAAATTCAAACTGTAGCACTGACGTAAGTCTTTTTTTTTTCCACAGTAGTTGACGATCCCTCCACTTCCAGTCTAACTAATCACTCTCACTTTATGGCATGGACCCCTGTGCAAACAGGTGGTCATGCATGCGGGTATCAAAAGGGTTAACACAAACCATAAACTTCTCTCACAATCTCAGGTCATGGGTAAAAATAAAAGATCTCAGTACTCACGCTTAAGTATAAGATTTCATTTTTGTGTTCAAACACAAACTACTCACATAAAGATGATAAAAACACAGAATGTAAAGCTGACTATCGTGTTAGTTCCGTAAGGCAGCAACGGGTGGCATCATGTGTAGCTCCTCCCCCGTATACGTTACGTTCAATCAGAAACTTCAAAGTCACCGGACTCCTCCCCCCTTCCCTTCGTTAGCCAACGGATGCACTCCGGCGGAACTCCCTGAAGACCCGGGAAGTCGGCGGAGAGGCGAGTGCCGGTCAAAAGAATTTTGATCGATCAAAAAATTGTAATCGATCCAAAAAATGAATGATTAATCGAGGAATTAATCTTTAATTTTCACAACCCTACTTATATTAATTGCAAAATAGGCTATTGGGCCCCTACATATTAACGGGATATTTATAATTATTTCACTGCTTTTCGTGATAAGTGTTAACTACTGTAACACTCTGCAGATGTCCAAAGTTTTTGTTCCGTTGCAGATGTCAGTGACACACAAGATCCGTATGTAAAGAAAAAAGCTGTGGAGTTGCATATTCCTTTCCCTTTCCTTTTTCTTTCCCTTTTCCTTTCCCTTTTCTGTTTCTCTTTCTTTCTTTCTTTCTTTCTTTCTTTCTTTCTTTCTTATAAAGGGAACACATAACAAAATATTATGATGTTTTAAGCCAAGAAACCCAGCAGTAAACTAATAAAGGAGAACAACAGATTACATCCTGCTTGGTTGATAAAATATATAGTTCCTGTTGTAAATTGTATGCATATGGAATACACTCATATTTATTACAGATGTTTTAAATACAACAAAGGTGAAGAATTCTTTTTTTGAAAGTTTAGTACAGACTTTCTTAGTTTGATATCAAGGCTGCCTTGCTATGCTGAGTTTTCATTCTCTTTCAATTCCGTACATTCCCAGGTAAAGTTTGTTTGTATTTCACATGGCTTTAGAAGGCTTCCATTCCTTTATTTCAAACAAGTTATTTTTAACTTTTTTAGTCAGCAATGCTTTAAACCTTGTACTTTTAGCTGAACGTGGAGAATCTTCTAAGAGGTTTTCTTTCTACTATCACTTTTAGACGTTTTTATATTATTTTCTTTTATAGAAAATCTTGCAGACAGCTTATTGCGTATCTATTTTTTGGTAAATTCTTTTTTGCCAATAAGTTTCAAACTGCATCTATACCGGTGTTGTGAGTTCCTTGCATAAATGTAATTTAGCATCTTAAAGCGTCCAGCTTTGTATTTAATAATTTAGTATTGTTATTTACTCCTGAATTATCTAACACCCACATCTTATCTGTACAGTGTTCACAGTAAGCATATACAAGGACTGTGACAATAGCATTACTAAATATAAATAACAAATAAACAATTCATCCTCAGATTCACTCCACAGGCAAATTTAAATTTGTAATTTGCTTCTTACATTGTTTTACTGCAGCCTGCACATGCAGGTGAATATACCAACCACCAATTGATGTTAGACAAAGTCGTCACAGATTGACCTTTTATTACAGAGGTTCAGAAGTATGTAAAGTTAAAAAATGGTATAGCCATTTGATGTAAAATATGTAAAGCACATATATATGATACATATTCAACAAAATTCTATTGCAATTGTTGTTCATACAATATGGGTTATAGTAGACCTTATCTACTTACTATTTCAGGATGTGTAACCCCTCATAGTCCCTGTACACACGGTCGGAGATTTCGACAACCAAATCCGTCGGATTTTGTCCGTCAGATTTTGTCTGTCGGATCTTGTCCGAAACTGTTGCATACACACGGTCGGACTAAGTTGACGAAAAATCTGATCATTCAGAACGTGATGGCGTAATTTCATTACGATGGGACTATGTTCAGGCTAGTAGCCAATAGCTTTGATGTAGGAATTTAATCTGAGCATGCGTGGCACTTGGTCTGATCAAAATTCTCTACACATGATCGGAGTATGTCCGATCGAATCAGTTGGTCGGAAAATATTTCCAACAAGTTGGAAAATTGGGTCCGACGGATATTCCGATGGAATCAGTCCGATGCATACCACACACAGTCGGTTTATCTGACAACACGGTCCGATAGGACACATTCCAACGGATTCTCCGACTGTGTGTACAAGGGCATAGAGGTTCATAGTTTTGGATCTTTGCATCAAACGTTTTGGTATGATATTAATAGTTGTTATCCCTTTTTGGCTACTTTAGTCAGTTTATTGTTATTACTATCAATCCCTGTCCTCCTTTTTTTGATTAGACATCATATATGTGTTTTCTGTGTATGGGGCTCCCATGCCCACCGGGATAGACCTCCTCCCTTTGGGTTGTGCACGTGGTCATGTTCTGGGAAAGATGTTCTTCTGATGGGTCACCACATAAAACATATCCTCATTCTGTATCTTATGAATATTTTGATGATTGTATGAGATATCAATTAATGTATGTTTTTTTCTATTGATTTATAGTTTGAAATTGGTAATCGCTCTATAGTATCATATGCATGTGTACAATAAGAGGCGGTATCCTGAAGAAGCGGTATCCTCGTCTGCGAAACATGTCAAGCAATTAATACACAGATGATATAATCTTTTAATTGTCACACTATCTGTGACCATATAGAGCCCTTGTTCTTATCTTTGTCTTTTTTAAATATATGTATTTTAATTGTTTTTGTAATAAAATGAAAACCTTTTTACATTAAGACTGTTATCCTAAGTTTTGTATGGTACCATTAGAGTCAATTCCAGCCTTCCCTTAACCACTTGCTTACTGGGCACTTAAACCCCCCTCAGTCCCAGACCAATTTTCAGCATTCAGCGCTGATGCACTTTGAATGACAATTGCGCGGGCATACAACACTGTACCCAAATGAAATTTTTATCATTTTTTTCCCGCAAATAGAGCTTTCTTTTGGTGGTATTTAATTACAGCTCTGAGTTTTATTTTTTGCTAAACAAACCAAAAAAGATGCAAAAAAATAAAATAAAAAAAATCATGTTTTAATAGTTTGTTATAAAATTTTGCAAACGGGTCATTTTTCTCCTTCATTGAAGTGCGCTGATTAGGCGGCACTGATAGGCTGCACTGGTGGGCACTGATGGGCTGCATTGGTGGGCACTGATAGGCTGCACTGGTGGGCACTGATAGGCTGCACTGGTGGGCACTGATAGGCATAGTTAAGGCGGCACTAATAGGCACAGATAAGGCGGCACCGATGGGCACAGATAAGGCGGCACTGATGGGCAAAGATGGGCACAGATAAGATGGCACGGATGGGTGGCACGGATGGGTGGCACGGATGGGCACTGATAGGTACCACTGATAGATGGGACTGATGGGCACTGATAGGTGGCTCTGATAGGTGGCACTGCTGGGCACTGATGGGCGGCACTGCTGGGCACTGATGGGCGGCACTGCGGTGCAGCACCTTTGAGGCAGATTGTGGGCACTGCTGGGTGGCACTGTGGGTGGCACTGCTGGGTGGCACTGTGGGCAGTGCTGGGTGGCACTGTGGGCACTGCTGGGTGGCACTATGGGCACTGCTGGGTGGCACTGACGGGGGGCACTTACTTTTAATAAGTGGGGCACTGCAGGGGGCAGGTGGGCACTGGCAGGGGGCAGGTGGTCGCTAGCAGGGCTGGCCGTGATTGGGACTGATGTCCCGATCACGGCCGCCGGTGATCGGCTTTTTTTTTCTGACAGCGCGAGGAGGAATAATAGCCGATTACCGGCTCCGTTATATCACATGATCAGCTGTCATTGGCTGACAGCTGATCACGTGATAATGGGTCGGGATCGACCCCTTGCACGGATCGGTGATCAGGCGAGTCTCATGGACTCGCTGATCACAGAGCGCGCCGCGCGCGCCCCTCAGGGGGCACGCAGGCCGCTCGTACACGGGACTACGTCAATAGACGTAGTCCCGGAAAAGGAGATCCGCGCTGTAGCCGTCAATTGACTATAGCGCGGATCTCAAGTGGTTAAATCTCCTTTCCATTTTGTTGGGCACCATTCTTTATTGCAATATCTATGCTGTCACTCCTTCAAATAACAAATTTGGGTGGATAACCCAGCCGATTCCGAAGGCAAATACATTATCAGTGCCTATATATTTTATTTTTATATATTCAGTATCTTCATCTAAATATTTCTTTTATGTCATTGTATTTTTGAACTTTTGCTGTCTTAGATTTTACTATTAAAATGGTAGGGTTTAAGTCCCAAAATAAAAAAGGTTGGACTAACTATAAAAAGGTGACAATAATTTAGCTATGTATTTGGGTAACATTAGGATATTCCTAAAATGCAAATCGTATTTATATTGCCATAATGAGTGTTTTTTATTTTATATCAGTGAGGTCATCCATCCGCTAAGCTTGCGCCTTCATACGTTTCCTACCATAAAAAAATCCCTCAGAGGATTTTAGGAAGCTATGGGAAGGCAACTTAACTAATGTAGTAAGGATTTAGTAAAGATCCCTGAAAACTCCCTTATTCAGGGAAGCCTATCCCACACCCACCTAACAACCCCATCAAATCATTCCCCGCATCTATTACCTTTTGTACCACCACCCGCTCCCTTTAAAATGTAAGCTCTACCAGCAGGACCCTCCTGTCCCTTCTCTATTGTACTGTAATTGTGCTGTCCCCTTCTACATTGTAAAGCGCTATGTAAACTGTTGTCGCTATATAAATCGTGAATAATAATAATAATAATAATAATAATTTACTACTCTGGGGGAATCTAGGATGAAAAAGGACCTGGGGGTTCAAGTAAATGACAGGCTTAGCAACAGCATGCAATGCCAAGCTGCTGCAAGTAAAGCTAATAGACTATTGGCATGCATTAAAAAAGGAATTAACTCCAGAGATAAAACGATAATTCTCCCACTCTACAAGACTCTGGTCCGGTCGCACCTGGAGTATGCTGTCCAGTTTTGGGCTCAAGTCCTCAGGAGGGATGTGCTGGAAATGGAGAGAGTACAGAGAAGGGCAACAAAGCTAATAAAGGGACTAGAGGATCTTAGTTATGAGGAAAGATTACAAGCACTGAACTTATTCTCTCTGGAGATGAGACGCTTGAGAGGGAATATGATTTCAAAGCACAAATACCATACTGGTGACCCCATAATAGGGAAAAAACTTTTCCGTGAAAGGGCATTTAAAAAGACTTGTGGCCATTCACTAAAATGAGAGAAAAATCGATTTAACTGGAAACTGCGTAGAGGGTTCTTTAAGGTAAGAGCGGTAAAAATGTGGAATTCGCTTCCACAAGCAATAATTTCTGCAGGGATTATAGATAATTAAAAAAAACTAAAAACAATATGATAACCAGGGTAATTGGCGCTACCTACAAGTAAAACTCCTTATATGTGTCTATATCAATATATAATTCCGAATATATCATGTATTCATCTAGAAGAATATATATATAATAGAAGGAGGCATAACCCCAAAAAGACTACCAGTCTGCGATTTAAAATTTGCAAGCTACTCAGAAGTCCCAAAAAACAACAAAGTTCCTACTAAAGATTAGTTCCTGGGGTTAACAAATAATTCCAATAAGCAAAAGAAAAGGAAAAAACGAAAACCAAACAACAAACTAGAAATCAAAAGAATTTTTTGTATCTGTATCGCTAAGAGACAGTATTCCCTAAAGTCGCATTAATGCCAAAGTGTGGTTTGAGTAGGCAAATTCCCAGTAAAAGGTGTATGTAAATGTGCTAGTGAACTTATAGTCCCAAATATGCAAACTGTAAGCGTAAAACGCTAATGTAGATCCATATGAAAGAATTTTTTGCCTAAAGTCGCATTATCGCCAAAATGTGCAAAAAACCAAGTAGAAGGTGTATATAAATGTGCTTAATGAGATTAAAATACACACTACAAAATTCAAATTATACAACCTATACATGCAATGTGCTAATATAAGCATATATATATGAAAAAAACAAAAATATTAATAATATATAGAAATTAAAAATATATATCAAAGAAGTGCAGGTGCAAAAACAAAGGACAAAAAAATGTGTACAAAAAAGAAGAAAAAAAATATATATATATATATATAAAAAATATATGTATATATATAAAAAACAAAAGGTCTCTTAAATAAACAATAAATCACAAAAATAGTGTCCAAATTTCCAAAAAATCTCCAAAAAATCTCTTCAACAGTGCAATTACAGACAGTTCAAAAGATGTGACTAAAGTGCTTCTCGTGCAATCTCCAATGTGACTTCTGTGTTCCCCCACAAGGTCCCTCACTCACCAGAAGAATACACCCCTGCAGGGGTAATTCGCCTTGGAATCAAAGTCTGCCGATAGCCAGCTCCTCATTCGCATCCAGAGAGAGTTTTTTCGGTCCCTGCTGATGTCTAGCTCCTCAATCGCAACCAAGGGGGAGATTTCCTCATAGGAAAAAAATTGTAGTCTCCATAGTGTGATTTGTATAAAAAATCAATTTATTGCCACAAAAATATAAACAAATAAAAACATAAAAAATGATAAAACGGAAAAAACAATTCTCATATGTTGAGATAAGATGTGGAACCACAGTCCATTAAAAAAAACTTTCAGCCTCCATATATAAATGATAACGTTCCAGGAAAAAAACCTTAGAACAGGGCTGAGAGAAAGGTAGTAACCATACGCTAATGGCACTTTATCCCAGATAACACAAAGGACTAGACACCAAAAAATAATAATAATAATGTCCCAGGATATAACCTGTTGTTTAAAGTCACTCCAGTGTTTGTAAGTCTCCTAGGGATAGAGCCCTTCTAGCGCGGAACTGACGTAATAGGCGTAACTCCGTCGAACGCGTTTCGGCGGCCGCTGAAGACGTCAATGACGAAACGCGTTCGACGGAGTTGCGCCTATTACGTCAGTTCCGTTCGTTGGAGCGCAGTTGGAGTGCAAGCCGTAGCTGCGTGTCCACCGGGCGGCTTCCACGTTCGGATTATTTTTTCGCGCTAGAAGGGCTCTATCCCTAGGAGACTTACAAACACTGGAGTGACTTTAAACAACAGGTTATATCCTGGGACATTATTATTATTATTTTTTGGTGTCTAGTCCTTTGTGTTATCTGGGATAAAGTGCCATTAGCGTATGGTTACTACCTTTCTCTCAGCCCTGTTCTAAGGTTTTTTTCCTGGAACGTTATCATTTATATATGGAGGCTGAAAGTTTTTT
Organism: Lithobates pipiens; assembly: GCF_037356315.1. Taxonomy (NCBI): domain Eukaryota; kingdom Metazoa; phylum Chordata; class Amphibia; order Anura; family Ranidae; genus Lithobates; species Lithobates pipiens. The sequence goes on along the minus strand of NW_027507790.1, from coordinate 93,354,508 downwards.
TTAATGGACTGTGGTTCCACATCTTATCTCAACATATGAGAATTGTTTTTTCCGTTTTATCATTTTTTATGTTTTTATTTGTTTATATTTTTGTGGCAATAAATTGATTTTTTATACAAATCACACTATGGAGACTACAATTTTTTTCCTATGAGGAAATCTCCCCCTTGGTTGCGATTGAGGAGCTAGACATCAGCAGGGACCGAAAAAACTCTCTCTGGATGCGAATGAGGAGCTGGCTATCGGCAGACTTTGATTCCAAGGCGAATTACCCCTGCAGGGGTGTATTCTTCTGGTGAGTGAGGGACCTTGTGGGGGAACACAGAAGTCACATTGGAGATTGCACGAGAAGCACTTTAGTCACATCTTTTGAACTGTCTGTAATTGCACTGTTGAAGAGATTTTTTGGAGATTTTTTGGAAATTTGGACACTATTTTTGTGATTTATTGTTTATTTAAGAGACCTTTTGTTTTTTATATATATACATATATTTTTTATATATATATATATATATATTTTTTTTCTTCTTTTTTGTACACATTTTTTTGTCCTTTGTTTTTGCACCTGCACTTCTTTGATATATATTTTTAATTTCTATATATTATTAATATTTTTGTTTTTTTCATATATATATGCTTATATTAGCACATTGCATGTATAGGTTGTATAATTTGAATTTTGTAGTGTGTATTTTAATCTCATTAAGCACATTTATATACACCTTCTACTTGTTTTTTTGCACATTTTGGCGATAATGCGACTTTAGGCAAAAAATTCTTTCATATGGATCTACATTAGCGTTTTACGCTTACAGTTTGCATATTTGGGACTATAAGTTCACTAGCACATTTACATACACCTTTTACTGGGAATTTGCCTACTCAAACCACACTTTGGCATTAATGCGACTTTAGGGAATACTGTCTCTTAGCGATACAGATACAAAAAATTCTTTTGATTTCTAGTTTGTTGTTTGGTTTTCGTTTTTTCCTTTTCTTTTGCTTATTGGAATTATTTGTTAACCCCAGGAACTAATCTTTAGTAGGAACTTTGTTGTTTTTTGGGACTTCTGAGTAGCTTGCAAATTTTAAATCGCAGACTGGTAGTCTTTTTGGGGTTATGCCTCCTTCTATTATATATATATTCTTCTAGATGAATACATGATATATTCGGAATTATATATTGATATACACACATATAAGGAGTTTTACTTGTAGGTAGCGCCAATTACCCTGGTTATCATATTGTTTTTATTTCTTGGAGGAAACTCCTTTTGGAGTTTCTTTCTTTTGTGGGTGGCAGCAACCTAATGATATAACTAGTATTTAGCCATAGCTACTGTTATTATTATCCTCTCTTACTTCCCACCATTGTCGAGCGCGGTTTTTTCCTTTATAATTAAAAAAAACTGTTAGATACGCACTTAAATTACCACAACATACAGGGACATACAATGTAATATTGACATAAAAGCCCACACACACAGGTTGGACTTGATGGACTTGTGTCCTTTTTCACCAACTATGTAACTATGTGACTATGATTTAATAACTCTTTTAGTTAGCCAATATGCCAAAGATATGCAACTTTTGGATACAAAAATAGAGATTTTAAATACCCAAAACAAGCAACTCCTTGACCTACCTACTTTTCCTCCCAAATGGAAGAAACTTAGCCACTTAAGGACCAAGCCTCTTTCTGAGATTTGTTGTTTACAAGTTAAAAACAGTTTTTTTTGCTAGAAAATTACTTAGAACCCCCAAACATTATACATTTTTTTTCTAACACCCTAGAGATTAAAATGGCGGTTTTCCGTCATACCGTATTTGCACAGCGTTCTTTCAAGCGCACTTTTTTTGGAAAAAATACACTTTTTTGAATTAAAAAATAAGAAAACAGTAAAGTTAGCCCAATTTTTTTTTAATTTGTGAAAGATAATGTTACACAGAGTAAATTGATATGTAACATGCCACGCTTCTAAATTGCGCCCACTCGTGGAATGACGACAAACTTTTACCCTTAAAAATCTCCAGGCGACGTTTAAAAAATTCTACAGGTTGCATGTTTTAAGTTACAGAGGAGGTCTAGAATGAGAATTATTGCTCTCACTCTACCGATCATAGCGATACCTCACATGTGTAGTTTGAACCCCGATTTCATATGCGGGCACTACTCACATATGCGTTCACTTCTGCATGCAAGCTCGACAGGACAGGGAGCATTTAAAAATGTATTTTTTTTTTTTCTTATTTATTATATATTTATTATATATAAAAAATTGTGTCACTTTTATTCCTATTACAAGGAATGTAAACATCCCTAGTAATAGAAAAAAAGCATGACAGGACCTCTTAAATATGAGATCTGGAGTCAAAAAGACCTCAGACTCATATTTACACTAAAATGCAAAAAAAAAAAAAAAAAAATAATTGTCATTTAAAAAAAAGAAAAAAAAAAGTCCCCTTTAAGAGCTATGGGCCGCCGATAAAAGTGATTTTGCGGCAAATCTGCCGCAGAGACCACTTTTATCTGAAACCAGACCACTCACTGAAGAAGAGGTTATGGCAGCTGACATATAATGACGGTGGGTGGTCCGGAAGCGGTTCAGGGCCATCTTAAGATCATGAATAAAGAGATTGTCACAAAAAAAAAACATTTCATTTGGATAAATTGGCCTTTTCTGAGGGCTACGCCTACAAATGGACAGGTAAAAACACAACCAGAAATTTTGGTAAAAGAAGCACTCCATATATGCACTCTCAAGCAGAGGATACTAAAGATTCTGATTCTTCTAACACTGCTTCTATTTCATCACAGGTTCACTTACGATTGTCGAATTCACAATCATCACAAGCAAGTCAGCCTAAACAATCACGTAATCATGGTGATGGGTATTCACCTACAGATATTGAAAAGAAAGCATGTCCTAATATGTCGCCCTATGTGGAAGATTCAGCACAATAGCAACTCTGGGGTCTATGAAATTGGTCCCGTTTGCTATCTGAGTAGTGGCATGCAGAGCTTTTGAAACGCACGCCGCATGCTGCTAGTCAGATAGCAAACAGGACTGATTTCATAGACCCCAGAGCTGCTATTGTGCTGATGGCTTACCAGAATGTATATATGTATGTGCAGCACCTTTTTAAATCAATAAAAGCAGTATTACACTATCACCTGCCTTCTGTGGCTCATTTGGTGGAGCCAATTCTGCAGTAAATATATATATTTATATTGTGCACATTTCTTACACAGATTTACACTGATTTTGATTACATACCAGCATTTAATGGTTAACTTATTTTTTTAATTTGGTAAATCATGCATTACCTTTGTTTGACCAGTTAACGCCCTTTTGATTATTATTCAATTTTTTTTTAGTAGTTCACAAATTTTAGGAGCAGCCCTGGCACATAATCACTGAACAGATAATAGTTGGCGCCATCCCCTTCTTGTTTATATATTGTTGAGAGTGAGACACTCTTTCAACAGAGCTAGGGTAAAAACAAGAGGATCTCTATTATATGATATCCCTTAACTTAACGTAACTTTCAAACTGTTGGGTTGGTTACAAAGTTCTCCATAAACGAACCCCAATCCCCCTACAGTATGTGATCGTTTATCACAAAAAATTTACATTTTCTCACAGAGGACTATACCATCTCTAAATATGTGAGACATACTATTGAACTGATTTTAAGATGAGCCACTGCTTTGAGAGAACAAGTAACATCTAGTCACTTTGTACCGCATGAAAAAAAACGCCACTTCTCTACCACGGGGCACTTATCGTTGTAGTAGCTGCCCACGATGACCTTGGGTTAGAGAAGGCTCCAGCATTCAATTACCTGATGACTAGTGGCATAAATCCAAAACTTACCAGAATGTATATATGTATGTGCAGCACCTTTTTAAATCAATAAAAGCAGTATTACACTATCACCTGCCTTTAATGGCTCATTTGGTGGAGCCAATTCTGTAGAGCTTTTGATGGGGAAATCATGAATTGCTGATGTGGAGTATTCTATATCGGCAAGACTAAACAAGAATTTAGACAGAGAGTTGGTGACCACACCTATTATTCAGGTGGTGATAAGATTGTTACGCCGTTCACTAGAAAACAAAAGATAATACGGCGCACTCTGAACATGACTAGTAAACAAACTCATATAGTGTTGAATGGGAGTAAAAATAGTATTAATGGCCACAATGGGCTGTTAGGCCGCGTACACACGCGCGGACTGTTGGCCCAACTTTGTCCGTCCAACAGTTTGAGCGAACAGTCCGCTCAAACTTAGCATGGACGGACATGGCCACACACGACGGACGAACAGTTTGCTGAAACCGTGCGCGATGACGTGAACGGCACGTACGACGGGACGAAAAATACGACGTCCTATACACTGCAATGCAACCTTCCGACGTGGAAATCCTTTCTGAGCATGCGCGAGACTTAGTTGGCCGAACAAGCCTACACACGAGCGAACAGTCCGCTGAAACCTTGTTTCAGCGGACAGTTTTTCGGAATTTCCGTAAGACCTTGTTCGGCCAACTGTCCGCTGAAACTGTCCGCTGAAGCCCCACACACGAGCGGACTGTCCGCCCAAACACTGTTCAGCGGACAAGGTTGGGCGAACAGTCCGCGCGTGTGTACGCGGCCTTACAGTCAGTAATGTCCATGAAGTATAAGGTAAAATAATTAAAATAGTTAAAATAATTAAAATAGTTAAAATAATTAAAAAGAATCTGTCCATAGGGGGCTGCCAGTTCCGAGTAGAAATTTAAAAAGTGCTCTGAAAAAGACAAATTGAAGAGGAACGTCACCTTCTAAGTGCAGTAAAACGGTAAATTTTAATAACATTTTAAAAATCAATACACTCACAAAAGTGGTTCATAGATGGGCATTGTAGTAATTTCAGCATCCACTAGTCGCCATCAGAGAGGAGAGGCCATCAGCTGTAACTCCGGCAGAGGGATAGATGATGTGGATGGCCCCAGGCCAGGAAACACCACTGGATACAATGTTTCCGGTGGTCATGGATCGCAAACACTAGGCACCAGCACTGGTGGGGATCAGCGTCACTTCCGGGTTAGCAGGGAGGAGCTCACATTCAGGACATGCGTGTCCCTTCTTCAGGCTTTATGGTGGCCATCTTAGATAAGGTCCTTTTATATCCAATCATGTAACAATCATGTGACCTAGGGGGCCTGGGACCATCCACATCATCTATCCCTCTGCCGGATTTACAGCTGATGGCCTAGAACAGTGGTCCAATGCCAGCCCAGTAGATAGGACTTCTTATTACAGAGGCCACTGAGTAAACAGGAGATTCTCACTGTATATAATCTGACATTTTAAAAATGTATGTATTTATAAATTTTTCACATTTTTTTCAAGGAGAATAAGAGGAAGTGAAAACAAGTGTGGGCTCACAGTGACTGTTTAGGTGACCTGGAACCGAGGAGTACCGGGTCCCGATCATTAGTATGGGACTCATGGCGGTCTCTGTGTTGGGAACGCCCTGCTAAATGCTTCCAGCACAAAGAGAGTTACGCATATATGCGGCCCCATGCAAAAAAGGCCAATCCAGTGAGTCAGCATATATGTGTACTAGTGATGGAAAGGAGTTAGGATAACAAGGATAATAACAACCACCATTCTACCATTTATGTGTATATACAATGGGGGTTATATATGAAAGGCAAATCCACTTTGCACTGAAAGTGCACTTGGAAGTAAAGTCGCTATAGATCCGAGGGGCACATGCAAGGAAAATAAAAAACAGCATTTTAGCTTGCACATGATTGGATGATAAAATCAGCAGAGCTTCCACTCATTTCAGATCTACCCCTTAGATTTAGAGCGACTGCACTTCCAAGTGTAGTACAAAGTGGATTTGCCTTTCATAAGTAACCCACAATGTGTACTAGGTATATGTAAAGTTGTCCATAAAAAATCTACAGGGGTTTTATCCACTGCCTATTCTATCTAAAATGAAAGAAAAATTAGATGTGCTAAAACTTTATTACAGGTAAGCAAAAAGACTTGCTTATAGTATATGTGGCTCAGTTTGACTTGGATGGAACTTGGATTAGCTGTCTTATTGTGATGCTCTTGATGAATGCCAAAGGGAAGCTGATGGTTTATTTGTTTGTAAATGGGAGTCCTGATTTTGCCTTGCTGTTCTGTTATGATGTGATCCACTTTCAGACCATCTTTGGACAGGAGTAATTAGTAATTTCTATAGATTGTAGCTAGCTAGGATACTCACAGATAATTTTTCACACGTAGATCAATCAATGCTTATAATGCCTTTAAACATGAATTTTAGATTCTGTTGATTTATGTTGTGGGGATGAAAGGGTGCTGGAGAAAATGTGGCTCACTCATCTCTAATTACAATGCCATTATCTTCTTTAATATTGGCTTTGTTTTTGTAATACTAAAGTTGCATTTGTCAGTTGCAAAATAAATAGAGTATCTTGAATAATTGCTGATTTCAATTTAGCATCCTTCCATATCTCACACATGTTTTTTCTTATCTTTAATTCCAGAGTAATTTTATTTGCACGTGAATACACACCATCTATATCGCCTCTAAAAAATCAAATTAATTTAGCATTGCATAATGAAGTAGTATACTATGTTCACACTTCCTTAAGATATAATTGTCTTTAGAAGTTGATATATAAAAATGACATTTACATTGTAATGATATTTTAAAATATTTTTTCCTTTGCACAAACTAGCTCACATGTACTGTATTTTACAGCTGTAGAACTAACCAATTTAATTAAAAGAATACAATTTATTAGAAAGCAAAAATGATGCAGTATAAATATTTTTACTGTTTAATCTTATGTAATAAAACAGAAGGTTCAGTGTGCTTCCTCAGACTCCAAGCATATGGTGAGATGATGATGCACAATTCCTTTGGTGATATACCACCTCCAGTAACATAAGGTAATGACAAAGGCAATCCACAATGGGTGATTTCAGCCTGCGTGTGCTGTTAGGTGGTTTACAACACATCTTTGGGACACAGTCTTTTTGATGTTACCCTGCCTACTGAATAAAATGCTAGACATGCACTTCTGCAGAGTGTAGCTTCCAGATCGTTAAAGTTCTAATGTAACAGGTTGTAGAAACCCATGTTAGCAAGCATTAGGTTTCTAAAAAAATATTCACACTTCTTTTCTCTGCATTTTTGATACACTCACACTAATACGTTTACACTTCTTTATAGATACTATATGGATTAAAGGTACATGTTGGACCACCTGTGAGATGGAAATTTTATCTCTGGAGGTTTATCACCTAAAAAGCAACAGAGCAAAAACAGAACAGGCCTTTTGGAAGGGTTCAAACAGAGTTGTGGAGAGGAGTCTGGTCATCTTAGCCAAAAGAGCAGAAACCAATCTACAGGGTCATCAAATATGACAGCTTCTGAACATCTTCTCAAACATGTTGGCAGGAAACTGCAATTGCTATTAATTTTGTAAATCCTAGTAAGGATCATGCAAATTCTAAATTTCAATAGTTTTTATTGGAAAAAAATGTCAGGTAAATACAAGAGTAAACCAGAAAATTTAACAAAAGGCCAGTGAAGTGGTCTGATAACAATATTAAGACAAGAAAGTATATAAATATTAGTATCAAGTTATACTTGGATGATACAATGGTCAGTATCTGGCAACAGGATAAAGAACATAAATAAACAAGGATCATGCAAATTCTACAAAGGATCATAATGCGGTTCTTCATCCCTTTAAAAAAATGTATAAAACCAGGATCGTATAACTAGTGGTAGTTAGTCACATTCAGCTGGATTTGTTCTGTGATGTTGAAGGTGTTTTGTAGCTTATCCAAGCCACTTGTTCCGTTCTACTGTGACCTGAGTAGATTTATGGCCTTCTGCCTTCTGCTCATTCCCATTAGCACTCTAATATTAACCTTATATGCCTAACATAGTGTTCTTGAGGTTGTAATCCCAGAGTGTATCCCCAATCACAAATTGATAAAACAACTAAGCTCTGTACTTCTAAAATAAAAAAAAAACACAGTTTAAAGATATTGAGAAATATTGTGTGCACTAACAATGTCATAATATAAAATAATAGTATGCCTGTTATCCTTATTACTGCTACCAGAGCTCTTTATTTTTTATCCACTACTACTTCATGTTGTGGTGGAATGGGTTTAGAATTTACACCAAGGCCCTTATACTCCAAAAATTATTATATGATGCAGAAAAGAATCATGGACTCCTGAGGACAGAATAGTTGGTTGGAAAATTAAAGTGGTAGTAAAGTTCATTTATTTATGTCTTACCTACATGTAAGCTTATAATAAGGCTTACGCGTAGGTATGGTAAATATCTCCTAAATGTGCACCGTTTGGGAGATATTTACTTGTGCAGCTGCTGATGATGTCATCGCCACATGCACTCTGAAGGAGTGGTGTATCAGTGCCCTACCTTCAGAGCCCTGTGCCATAAATAGTGTCACCTACGCGTATGTGTGGGAGTGTAGTCATCATGGCTCAGACCTTTCAAAGGAGCAGAGCCAGCGAACCTGAAGACAAACTAGTTGAAACTGGAGGCCCTGTCAGCAGTGACAGTGCGACCCTGGAAGGCTTTGTTTTAAGGTAAGTTTCACATAGTGTACTAGTATGAGCTGTATACTAGCACACTATAACATTTCCTTGCAAGGGAAACGTTTTTATTTTTTTTTATTTTTGAGTTTACTACCGATTTAAGGTTAAAGCGGTGTTCCACCTGTGGAAAAAAAAAAAAAAAAAGTCAACAGCTACAAATTCTGCTGCTGATTTTTAATATATGGGCATTTACCTGTCCAGGGAACCCACGATGTTGGCACCCCAGCCGATTTTCGGATTGGCTGTAAGGTGCTGCCACCACCATTCGTCATAAGGGAAACTGGTAATGAAGTCTTTCGGCTTCACAGCCTGTTCCCTATTGTGCATGTGCAAAGTGCCCTACACTTTCTAACTGGCTCGGTGGCAGTGGAAGGAGGAGGGGGGGGGGGCAATCTTCAGAGGGATGGTGCTGTGCCGCTGTCTCCCGGAAGGGAGGAAGGGTACCTGACAAAAACAGGTACCCGTTCCCCAATCCCCCTGAAAGACGCCAAATATGGCACTGGAGGGAGGAAGCAGATAAGTGGAGGCTCCACTGTTGGGTGGAACTCTGCTTTTAAGAGTTAATTTTGTGCACTGCTGCTTTTACCCTGGCCTCTTTTATCCACAGCACTAGTTTCCAGTGTACTGACTGTGCTTATAACTCTTTAGATATCTGCTAGAGCGATTGCTGAGTGGTCCTTAGAAAAATTTGCTCTGGGGCCCAGCTATGATCTGTAGTTGGGCCCCTGAGCAGGATATTGGGTAACACAGCAGTTAGTCTCTCCACATTTGATGCAAGTAATTTTGATAGTATGTTGTTAGTGAAGCCTCCAACCTAACTGAATGCTTTTGCTAAAACCACAGTGAAGATTGGGCACCTGAATTGCATATTGGGGTAGACCAGTTCACTCTTCTGGCATACACTGTTAAAATATAATCTTTGAAATATTTGTTTACTGGTACAGTTTCTGTTATCATGGGATAGTCCAATTATACCATACTATTAAGTTGCTGTGTATGGCTTTGGTCTCTATCTCCACAGCTTGAAACACTGGCTTGAACATCAGAGAGAAGAAAAAGTATACTACCTTTTCTGAAATATTATATTGTTGGTAGCTTATGACCAAGTAGCTGGTATTGTGCATGGTCAAGATTGACCTTATTCCTCCTCCACATAATGAACATGATTATTACCTTTATGTCACATATTCTAAAAATTAAATGGTTAGCTGCTTTTATGGCCAGGTAACTGGTATATTCTGAGACAATTCAAGAATAGTCGTATTCCTCCTGTGCTCTTATAATACAGTTCAACTGTATGATAGAAATTAAAACATGTATTCTGTGTCTCCCTCCTTCTCATTCAGAGAACTAAGATGATGATAATCCTCCTGGCCACTCTCTGCTTGCACCTGTAAACCTTTACTCCCACATTTTACCCTGAAGGCAATAGAGAAGAATAGAGTAGTTGGAGCTAGAGGCTGTGCTTCTGTTCTGCTTCTCTGTATGAGGGAGTGAGTGCTCCCTGCAGCATAAAGAATAGCCTGTGATAACTTTGCAATTCAAGTAGCATATTTTTTTGAAGAATAAAAGCTGTGAAACTGTGACAGGGCTTCATTACCACAACCAAAAATTGCTGCAAAGCCTGGATAGTTCTTTGGGAATTTTTAACCAACCAATGTTTGAGCATGATCAAGTAATGTTACCAGTGCAAAACCAGACCACGTTGCTAAGTTGGAGATGTTAAAAGTAAAGGCAGCAACCATGTTGTTGTTGGAAAAGCATCAAGAGTTGACTTAGGCAGGACATACATTATAAAATGTCCTGCACAATTATTGTTTAGATATACCAGAGCCAGGGCCGTCTTTAATATTATAGAAAAAGAAAAAAACGCGCTTGTCCAATCACAAAATAAAATAAAAACGTGCAGCAGACCTAAATGTTATACTACATTCAGCAATAAATAAGAAAAAGAAGAGTGGGTTGTAAAAACAATAAACTAAAATAAAATAAATGCTGTATCACCAAAATTAAATGAGTGAATGTGTATACCAATCCTATGCGTAAAAAATGTGCAAAAAATATGCAAAAAATACAGTGAAGATAACAAAACAATCCTAAGTACTAGTGAAAATACAGAGAATAATGATTAACCGGTCATGTGACAGAAAAAACAATTATTGAACTGTGTATGTGTTGTAAGAAATACACATAAAGAATTATTTTTTTTTATATTAATGAAATTAATCAATTAATCAAAAAAAATAATTATAGACAATGTGAAAAAAAACACTTTGATAGTGATAATTTTAAAACGTCCATATAAAAGTCCTTAATTGAAAAAAAATAATAATAATGACTTTGCAGTGATGAAGTGATGACAGACCATCCAAGATATTGTGAGTAGTGAACACCTCCACCACAATTAACACTGCCGCTTACCAGAAGTGTATGGATCTTTGTTACAGAGAACCATAAAACACGGATGACTGACTCCCCCAGTCCAGGGTATTCCAAGGTGGATAAAGGAATAAGGGCACTTCTCACAGCTCCAAACAATTCATATAGTGTCAATAAACAGATCGCATATCAAACTCGAGCCGGCCAGTCTCGATACACAATGCCCGATACTTCCGGGACAAACGCGTGAAACGGTGACGCCAGGACGTCGCTCCTCCTCCCTACCCGTTTCGTCACTAAGGGACGTGGTCACGTGGATCCCTTATGAATTGTTTGGAGCTGTGAGAAGTGCCCTTATTCCTTTATCCACCTTGGAATACCCTGGGGGAGTCAGTCATCCGTGTTTTATGGTTCTCTGTAACAAAGAACCATACACTTCTGGTAAGCGGCAGTGTTAATTGTGGTGGAGGTGTTCACTATTCACAATATCTTGGATGGTATGTCATCACTTCATCACTGCGGAGTCATTATTTTATTTTTTTTTCAATTAAGGACTTTTATATGGACGTTTTAAAATTATCACTATCAAAGTGTTTTTTTTCACATTGTCTATAATTATTTTTTTTGATTAATTTCATTAATATAAAAAAATAATTCTTTATGTGTATTTCTTACAACACATACACAGTTCGATAATTGTTTTTTCTGTCACATGACCGGTTAATCATTATTCTCTGTATTTTCACTAGTACTTAGGATTGTTTTGTTATCTTCACTGTATTTTTTGCATATTTTTTGCACATTTTTTCCGCATTGGATTGGTATACACATTCACTCATTTAATTTTGGTGATACAGCATTTATTTTATTTTAGTTTAGTTTATTGTTTTTAGCGCAACCCACCCGTCTTTAATATTGATTGAACCCTGGGCAAACATTTTCTTAGGGCCCCCCTCCCCCCATGCAATTTCACTCTCCACCTTCTCTGAGACATACAATAAATAGCAGCTAGACTTAAAATCAGTTTACTGTATCAGATCAGGCCAATTGCGATTGGTTGCCAGAGGTTACAGCATATCATTACTGCTTACTGACTGGTTGCTAGAGGTTACATCACTCCTTAAGGCTCACTGATTAGTTGCTAGAGATTACAGTACATTTCTGCTTGTTGATTGGCTGCTAGAGATTGCTGTACAGTAATACTGATCACTGGTTGCTATAGATTACAGCACATCTTCTCCTCACTGCAGGGGGGCATGATATACCTATGAATGCCACCTTTATTTAAATATCAATGCAGTTGCCCTCAGCTACTTACATATGCATGTCACTGCTATTTACATATGAATGCCAGTATTTACATGTAAACACAGGGTCTGCAGGTGAGTCATCTGTACAGAACAATAGGGCAGAGCTGGGCAGCATTAGTAACAGCACAGGACTAAAATTTCAAGGGACAAGGGAATGTAAACTGGGATAGTTGGCAAGTATGAGGCAGCTGCTTTGGGCCCCACAACTATGACAGGGCCCAGGGCAGCTGCCCCTTTTGCCCTGCCTTAAAGATGGCCCGGACCAGAGCCATATAATATGAGGTCAAACCTAAACATGTTCAATTTGTATACAGTCAGCCAGGCCCTTGCACTACAAGTAAAATGAATAAGAAAATTGTATAATGTTTGGCCAGCTTTATACCCCCAGACTCATCAGGAAAAATGGTAGAGTGGCAGTGTTTCAATGTACACATGATAAACGTAGGATGGCCAGCAATAGTTTGCAATAGTTGTATCAGGGGCAAATGGTAGCCCTTAATAACAGAAATAGAGAAGGATAAACATCTGCTCTTGTAACTCAAACAGACTGTTCTCAGCAGTGCTTCCAATTCCTCCACCTTCCCTTTCTGCCTATATCCCCAGTGCACCTTACCAAAACTTCTTAGTGCGCACAAAAATTAGTTTTAATGTTCATGTCAAACAAATGCATATATTACAAAATGTTTACATTAGTAAATTAAGTTGAGCTTTTAGTAAAGTAAAGCCATTGGAGGCTGAAATCTTTCTCTGAGTTCTGCTATTCTCACGCTGTAGCTTTTTTTCCCTCTCTGATTCTTCTACTCCCACATCCTAATCCAATCTCTGCCTGTGCTGGTGGTATTGCTGCTCTAGTGACAGCAGCAGGCCACCATTCCTTTACAAAACAAAAAATATTAAAAGCAGCAAGGGGTTTCTCGGAAGTGGTCAATTAACTTGGTAGGGATTATGTATCAACAAACCTACCAAAAGCCCATGTCCACTGGCTCACCACAAATAATCAGTGTGATCCAAGTAATGCAACCAATGAATTCAAAAGCCCGGGCAGAAACAACCCAGAAGGACTGTTACATTCAGGACCAAGTGGTATAAATGGCAAGGCTTTACCTCCACCAAACCTACAATAAAATGATAGCCTTGTAAAAACGATGGCAGGAGCTGCATGCACCACATGCTGCTCTAAGCACAGCCCCAAAGGCTAACTATGACATGTAACTATGACAGAGGTTACACCGAACTGCATATATAACTGATGTCCTGCACCAAACAAAACACCCTATATGCCCTACTATGGTATGATATCATAGAGTATAGATATCAACAGCACCCTCAATGGTTAAAAAATAAAATGTTAAATGGACAGCCACAATAATATATTCTAAAGTCCATGACACAAAACACGGCTCAGCAGTAGGTAAAATAACCAAGAGAACGGGTGTGGATACAGAAGTCTTCCACAGACTTCTACAGAAGGGTAGTCACTGTAAGATATGCAATACGCTCACTTATAGATGATAATTTGGGCACAGGCGGCATATAATTTCTCATCTAAACACTGCACTTAGTACTAAAAGACTGACATTAGCACCTGCATTGGGGAAATGGCCATTTTACCTCATAAAGTGTTGCTGACCAATCCCTTAGGGCCCCCTCTATCCAAGGATATACTATAATTTTATTTGTGGGCATGAAGATACACATGGCCCCTGAGTGAGGGAGTGAGTGAAATATTTGTATAGCGCACAACGCAAACTGAATCGCCCTGCTGAATGGCTCTAGCTTAGAGCTGGAGGACCCAGTGGAGCCATAGAAAGTAGGCTGTTCATTTTATATTTTGCTTCTGGCAAAACATCTAGCTCCACTTCAGATGACACAATTTGCTAATTTCTGTTCAACATCAAAAAACTCAGCTAGAAATGTATTTTCTCTATTCTTGCTGCTGCATTTGTTTCTAAATAAAGATAGTTTATTAAAACAGGAGATTAATGATCAGTATGTCTTATCCAGTTTAATCAGCTATGCACATTCTTGCCTTCAGGACTTTTTGCATCTTCGGCTTTGAAATTTTCTTTCACATGCCATCCAACACTCATATACCCTTTACACAAGTAGACCCTGAAGCACAACGTATACCCTAAGCTAAAATATACTCTTCAGTTACTGACCCAGCAGTACAGAATGCACCTTGTAACCTTGTATGTAACTTAAATAAAGTTTTGGGTTTTAACCAATCCAAAGACACGCAGGTAGGTTAATTGGCTTCTGTCCAAAATTGGCCCTAGTATATGAATGGGGACCTTGGATTGTGGGCGCATTGAGGGTAGGGACCAATGTGAGTGTGCAATGTACAGGGATGGGGTCTATTGTAGACACTCACTCAGGTTGAACTGGATGGACTGGTGTCTTTATTCAACCTTACTAACTATGAAACTATGAAACTATGAAACCTGTTATTTTGTATCTGTTTCTTTGAGGGGGCCCTCTGGATCATTCATAAAACTCATATAACTACTTTTTTCATTGTCCATCACGGGACACAGCGCAGTCTATAATAATTACTATCAGGGTTATGTGCCACCTAGGTGAATGGACACTGGCATATCAAAAAAACAGGAAGTCCTCCCCTATATAAACCCACATATACAGAAAGTACCGCAGATTTTTTGTCAGTGTCTGTAAAGTGATGGTCACTGATGTGCTGAATGTGCTCTTGGAGCATACCTGGAGGTCTGAAATGGTTCTTCTGCGAATCAAGAACTAAAATTGGATCCATTCAAAGGGCAGATAGCTAGAGTGGATGGTACTGGAGCCTGGAGAGTAGAATCCTTGAGGTTGACAGGAAAGGTAACATTTGTAGTGTTTCTGCAAATGTAAAAAAAAAATATCTGTCTGTCTGGTCATTCCCCTGGTGGCCACTGGGGGCGGTTTGCTGTTTGGCCTGGCTGAACATTGCTCTGTGTGTTTCAGAAGAAGTATTGAGCTGTAGTCTTCTCTTCCAGCCACTAGAGGGCTTGAGGCCACTCTGTATAGCCTACTTTTGTGCAGTGAAGGCAGAAAGTAGAAGGGCGTTAATTTTACTTATGGTTGAAGTCACATGTGGGCTGAAGGATCAGTACGGCTCATGAGAGACAGCAGGGACATGGTGCAGTCTATGACTGGATGATGATGTGGGAGTATAACTTTATGACTGTGGGGAGCTGCATGACCAGACAGGACATGATTATACACTGCATTTGTCTGCGTTATCCTGGGGGGGCTTGTAAAACTGTTTTCTGTTACACCCTTGCACAGGTATCAATGCACTTGACACAGGAATTGTGTCTCCAGAGTAGCTTGCATTTGTTTTGCAGGAGCTTACATTTAGGCTGCACTGAAGTGGCATAGAGGTTGCATTCAGGGTACTCTTGATGCATATGTGCTTTGCTAGTCCTACAAAACCAGTATGAGGCTAAGCGTGGTTAATTTTGGCATAGTTCTTTGATGAAACAATAGGCTTCTAGAAAGCAAAGCAGGGCAGGTGCAGCATAGTATTACATTATTGCATGCATACCTGCATAAATGTAGAACTTCATCCCTGTATAATTGCATAGCTACAAAGCTATGCAGGGGCATAACTGCATAAGTGCATAGCTGCATACTTGCATGAACTGCATACTTGAATAAACACATACGTGCATGCTTGCACACATACTTGCATAAATGGCATACTTGCATGAACCGCATACCTGTATAATTGTATAAACAGCATACTTGTATAAATAGCATACTTGCATAACCTGCATGGTTGTATAAATGGCATACTGGCATTAAATGCATGCTTGCATAAACTGCATACCTGCATGCTTGCATAAACTGCATACCTGTATAACTGCATTTCTGTGTACTTGCATACCTGCATGATTGCATAGCTGTAGACCAACATGGCTATGCACCCGCAAGGCTGCATTGTCAGGTTTTGGCAATATAGTTGCTACATTATTTACCTGTTATAAGATTCAAATAGCCCTAGAAGGGGAGGCAGCCGGGGGAGGCTGATGCACCACCTTCAGGTCCAGTGGACTCTGGTGGTAACCTTGCAGTGTTTACATCTCTTGATAGACCAGTGGTGTCAGGTATATCTGAGCCACTGTGTTTGTCTGGCATCGCAGCGATTCCATCCTGACATGTTAGAATGTCATTAGGAGAGTTTCGCAGCGTCATTGACAGCTACAATGGACTGCGGCCGCATCACTCTGAATGCACCTGATCTCAGCTGATCTCAGAGCCTAAGCAGGATTGGGCCTGGTTAGTACTAGACATGTGCACACTGAAATATTTCATTTCGTTTTTCGCCCAAAAAATGAATTTATTTAGTTACTCCCGAAATTCGTTTTTATTTATTTCGTTTCATTATAAAAATGAATTCGTCCGAAAATCTGAAATAATTAAGGTTGAATCTGTCATTGAAGGCTTATGGTGTCTGTCCAATGTTCTAAGAAGATTCGATGGAGCAGCTAAACTGTACGCCGCCGCAAACATACATTTCCGGTCGACTGTTCCGCCTCCAAGCTATGGTAGAATTCTAATGTTTTATGACACTAGTAATAATTAGATTTATTAATTATTATTAGTCAATTAGTTTGACCATAAATGTCCGCTCATGGTGACTGCTTTGTCAAATCTTCATGTTGAATCTTTTCTCTCTATGTTGAATAATCTTGGACTAATAAAGTTAGGTTAGGCACATTGAGTGAGACAGAGGATGGATGGATTTGCTGCGCTGGAGTGAGAGATCACCCGTCACTGGATCAGATTAGCCATCGCTGGACCCCGGAGAGATGATCATCCATCATCTAGGGGTCCCCTTGTTAAAGGGGGCTTCCAGATTCTGATAAGCCCCCCGCCCGCAGACCCCCCACAACCACTGGCCAGGATAGTGGGGATGAGTCCCTATCCTCATCAACATGGGGACAAGGTGCTTTGAGGGGTCACAGACCCCCAAAGCATCCTCCCAATGTTGAGGGCATGTGGCCTGGTATGGTTCAGGAGGGGGGGGAAGTCTCTCGTCCCCCACCTCTTTTCCTGCGGCCTGCCAGGTTGCGTGCTCGGATAAAGGGTCTGGTATGGATTTTTAGAGGGAACTCCGCACCATTTTTTTTTTAAATTTGGCATGGAGTTCCACTTAAAATCCATACCAGACCTGAAGGGTCTGATCAGGGGGAACGCCATGTAATTTAAAAAAAAAATTGACGCGGGTTCCCCTTTATATCCATACCAGACATGAAGGGCCTGGTAATTGAATTTGGGGGAACCCCACACTTTTTTTTTTTTCAATGACTGTTCTCTGTAGTACGGGGAGCCAACTATTCATTATAGCCACGAGTGATTTTAAATGACTTTTTTTCCTGCAGAAATTACACTTTGTGCAGGGACAGTTCTAAGCACGGAAAACATGCGCCCCTTTACAGGCATACTATAGACACCCCCCAGGTACGAAATTTAAAGGAATATTACACTTTTATTGTTTCACTTTAAGCATTATTAAAATCACTGCTCCCAAAAAAAATGCAGTTTTTAAAACTCTTTTTTGCATTGATACATGTCCCCAGGGGCAGGACCCAGGTCCCCAAGCACTTTTTAGGACAATAACTTGTATATTAGCCTCTAAAATTAGCACTTTAGATTTTGAACATTCGAGTCCCATAGACTTTAATAGGGTTCTAAAGTTCACACGAAGTTTAGGTGTGTTCGCAGGTTCTGGTGTTAACCGAACCGGGGGGGGGGGGGGGGGGGGGTGTTCGGCTCATCCTTATTAGAGGTATTTAATACAGCATTGGAATGCGGCCATCTTCCCCCCTCTATGCCCCTGTACACACGGTCGGACATTCTGCCAATCAAATCCGTTGGATTTTGTCCGACGGATTTTGTCCGGCGGATTGTGTCCGAAACTGTTGCATACACGCGGTCGGACCAAGTTGTCGGAATTTGCGGTTGCCAAGAACGCGGTGACATAAGCCGTGTTCGGCGGGACTAGAAAAGGGAAGTTCAGCATCATGTCCGGCACCCTTTGGGCTCCTTCTACTGATCTTGTGTTAGTAGAAGATTGGTGAGAGACGATTCACGCTTTTCAGATTTGTGATTCAGATCGCTACTGCTCTTTGGTTTGTTCTTGTCTTTGCATATCTGATAATCAGTGCGTGCAGTCAGTAAGTATTTGTTGATCATTGTGGACTATATCTTGGTATAGTACGCTTTGAAAGGCATTTTTTATTGTCTGCTTGCTTCTACTATTCAGGTCGTTCTTTCAGGCCTTGCTGTTTATCAGTGCTTTTTGGTGTCCGTTCTGACGAGCCGACCGTTTTCAAACCATGTTTCGTCTACGTACTCGTCGTAGAGTTTGTGCTGTGCAGGGGCTTCATGTTGGGGTTCTTACTTTGACACAAGCCCGGTCCATGAACAGGGAGGGGAGGCGTTTGTGAACCAAGAATTGGTTGCGCCAGCATGACCAGTTCTCGCACATGCCTTTGCTCTGTGAGATCCGGGAGAATAATCCTGATGATTTCAGGAATTATCTCCGGGTGACAGACCCCGTTTTTCACCATCTGTTGGCTTTGCTGACCCCTTATATCACCAGGCAGGATACCTGCATGCGGCAAGCCATCACTCCGGAGCAGAGGCTCATCACCACGTTGCGCTACTTGGCGACTGGGAGAAGCCTTCAGGACCTCAAGTTCTCTTCAGGCATCTCCCCCCAGGCTCTGGGGATCATTATTCCAGAGACCTGTTCTGCCATCATTCAGGTCCTGCAGAAGGACTATATAAAGGTAAGTTGTATCCTTTAACATCACATTCTATGTATTTAATGCTTGCTAATGTCTTGCATTTCTTTCCTCATTCCCTAATTACCATCATTGCAATATGCTCTAATTCATATGCTCTGCCTCTTTGTTCTCAGGCATATTTGCCTCACTAACTTCCCCACCATGCTCTTCTCGGCCCATAAAACTATAGTCTAGTCACTTACCAATGTCTTTTGTCAGCTCCATAGTATTGCTTTCCCCTAAACACCCCCTATAATGTCTACAAATGTGATGTGTGTGTGCTTCAATTCATGCAGAGTGACATTTTTCTTTTTTTGGGGTTGTGCCAAACTCATAAAGTACCCCCCTCCCACCAACTGCTAGCTCAGCTGATAGCAATCCTCTATCTGCTGACTTTACCAAACCCAATACACACTCTACCTACCTTTTTGATGCTCACATATATGGCCGAATTCACCAAAGCATGTAGTGCAAGGGCCTGCCTCAATACTTTCAAATGCAATTTTTTTTTTAACCTATTAATTATCTGGATATCTAATAGCATAATGTCAAAAAGTGCTTCCATTTTTGTTTCATTTTGGTATTATGACACTTCTTACCTGTCCGGTGGGCTGCCAATAGTGTAACTAAGGAGGGACTTCCCAAAGTAGCACACATTATTTAGCCATTCAGCTCTCAATCAAGTGGATAGGGTTACCTGTCCTAAACATCCCCTCCTCATTTTTTAGGAAGGGCCCATCAGATGGGGGATATGGGGGGTGGGGGAGGGATGGGGGGGTGATGACACTCATAAGGGGACCTTAGACTTTAGGCTTTAAATACTCATATTTCCCAAAATGTTATACTAATTTTGACCAAAAATGTTGGTGTGTAATCTGCTTGCAATGTTGATTTGTCAAATTACTAATTTTTGTTCTTGTTTCACTCCACAGTGTCCTTCAACGCCACAGGAATGGCAGACTGTGGCCTCCCACTTTGTCAGTCGTTGGGACTTTCCCAATTGTGGAGGAGCAATAGATGGGAAGCACGTCCGCATTGTCCCACCACCCAACTCGAGGTCGTACTATTATAATAATAAGGGGTTTCATAGTATCGTGATGTTGGCGGTGGTGTCTGCGACATATGACTTTTTGTATGTGGACGTTGGTCAAAATGGATGGATGTCGGATGGTGGAGTCTTCGCACGGACGGAGTTCTACTGGCATCTCCAGAGTGGCAGTCTGGGCTTGCCACCCCCAGAGGAGAATCCGGAAGGACTCCCGTTTGTCTTTGTCGCGGATGAGGCGTTTGCCCTGGCGAATCATCTGATGCGGCATTTCCCCATGAGGACCCTCACCCCAGAGCAGAGGATTTTTAATTTTGCCTGTCCAGAGCCCGAAGAGTGGTGGAGAACACTTTTGGTATACTGGCCAGCCGGTTCCGCCTTTTTCTTACGCCTATTCACATGGCGGAATACAAACTGAATCACATAGTGCTGGTGTGCTGTGTCCTGCACAATTTTATGAAAAAAGTTTCTGTGAACTATGCGGTTTCAGTTGGCCAACAAGAAGCAGACTTGCTGGAAAATGAAGATAACCTCACGGGCCTTGAACATGCTCAACCTGGCTTGCCCCCCCAAAGCGCCCGTGAGGTTAGAACACAATACATGGACTACTTTGTGGGTAGGGGGGCCATTGATATGCCAGACAATGTCTGAGCGGCATTTTAAGAATACATTTTTATCTGAAACTCCTTCATTTACTGCTTGGCTTGGTATCTGAAACTCCTTCATTTACTGCTTGGCTTGGTTTTAGGTGTCTCCTAGGTATATTTATGTTTTTTCAAGTTGTGCCTTTTTCACCAACAGTGCAAACCCAAGTTCAGAGCGAGATGAAGGGACAGTCTCTTCTTCAGATAATCTTATTATGTTGTGGGTCTGCTACACACACACCTTCTTTTTGTAACTAATGTACAGTGCCTTGCGAAAGTATTCGGCCCCCTTGAACTTTTCAACCTTTTGCTACATTTCAGGCTTCAAACATAAAGATATAAAATTTTATTTTTTTGTGAAGAATCACCAACAAGTGGGACACAGTTGTGAAGTGGAACGAAATCTATTGGATATTTTAAACCTTTTTAGCAAATAAAAAACTGAAAAGTGGTGCGTTCAAAATTATTCGCCCCCTTTACAGCAAACTCACTCCAGAAGTTCAGCAAGGATCTCTGAATGATCCAATGTTGTCCTAAATGACTGATGGTGATAAATAGAATCCACTTGTGTGTAATCAAGTCTCTGTATAAATGCACATGCTCTGTGATAGACTCAGGGTTCTGTTGAAAGCGCAGAGAGCATCATGAAGACCAAGGAACACACCAGGCAGGTCCGTAATACTGTTGTGGAGAAGTTTAAAGCCGGATTTGGATACAAAAAGATTTCACAAGCTTTAAACATCCCAAGGAGCACTGTGCAAGCGATCATTTTGAAATGGAAGGAGTATCAGACCACTGCAAATCTACCAAGACCTGGCCGTCCCGCTAAACTTTCAGCTCAGACAAGGAGAAGACTGATCAGAGATGCAGCCAAGAGGCCCATGATCTCTCTGGATGAACTGCAGAGAACTACAGCTGAGGTGGGAGAGTCTGTCCATAGGACAACAATCAGTCGTACACTGCACAAATCTGGCTTTTATGGAAGAGTGGCAAGAAGAAAGCCATTTCTCAAAGATATCCATAAAAAGTCTCGTCTAAAGTGTGCCCAAGCCACCTGGGAGACACAACATGTGGAAGAAGGTGCTCTGGTCAGATGAAACCAAAATCGAACTTTTTGCCCACAATGCAAAATGATATGTTTGGCGTAAAAGCAACACAGCTCATCACCCTCAACACACCATCCCCACTGTCAAACATGGTGGTGGCAGCATCATGGTTTGGGCCTGCTTTTCTTCAGCAGGGACATGGAAGATGGTTAAAATTGAGGGGAAGATGGATGTAGCCAAATACAGGACCATTCTGGATGAAAACCTGTTGGAATCTGCAAAAGACCTGAAATTGGGATGGAGATTTATCTTCCAACAAGACAATGATCCCAAACATACAGCAAAATCTGCAAAGGAATGGTTCACAAATAAACGTATCCAGGTGTTAGAATGGCCAAGTCAAAGTCCAGACCTGAATCCAATCGAGAATCTGTGGAAAGAGCTGGAAACTGCTGTTCACAAACGCTCTCCATCCAACCTCACTGAGCTTGAGCTGTTTTGCAAGGAAGAATGGGCAAGAATTTCAGTCTCTCGATGTGAAAAACTGATAGAGACATACCCCAAGCGACTTGCAGCTGTAATCGCAGCAAAAGGTGGCTCTACAAAGTATTAACGCAAGGGGGCCGAATAATTTTGCACGCCCCACTTTTAATTTTTTTATTAGTTAAAAAAGTTTCAAAAATCCAATAGATTTCGTTCCACTTCACAATTGTGTCCCACTTGTTGGTGATTCTTTACAAAAAATAAAAATGTTATATCTTTATGTTTGAAGCCTGAAATGTGGCAAAAGGTTGAAAAGTTCAAGGGGGCCGAATACTTTCGCAAAGGCACTGTATGTAGTGCATTACTGACCAAAATCGTGCTCATTTTCTGCACCATGGCAGGAAAATGGCATGATTGTCCAAATTTACACCTCACTGTGGGTGTTTTTTTCTAAAGGCACATCCACTATGCACTACAAGTTCACTGCAAAAGTACACCTGAAACTGCACTTGGAGTGCAAAGTGGAGTTTCCTTTAGTAAATCACACTCCTTCTCAGCACAAACTAAAATTTTACTACAAATACATTTTTGATGCAATGAAAAAGGAAGCCACACATTGTTGATAATTAAACTTTTTAATACAAGCACATTCACATGTGCGTTTCGAAAAGGTTTTTACAACAAACCAAGAAATTGTGTGTATCAAAAACAGAGTTTAATCAAAATTTGGTTTACTTGGTGTTTTTGTGTAAACAGGCATGTATCAAGCCGTAAAGTCACTGGAAGGAAAATTTCCCCTTCTCCAGATTCTGAACAATCAACCACCAATTCAAACTCTGCAATACCATGGGGACAGAGCCCTCCAGCAATCCAATGCTTGGACCTTCACGTTTCAGACAGAGAGAATGTTCCTCTACAAAAGACCTTGAGTAGAATTACACATAGTTAACCGCTTCAACCTCTATACCATTTCCTCATGCAGAGATGTATCAAAGGATACTCTTTGCTTTTTATATTTTGCTTTTTTTTTTTTAAATCAAACACTTTTTTTATTGACTTTTTTTTACACTTTACAACAACACCACCACATACAGAACAAACCCATTAAAGTGGGAGTCCGCCGTTTTTTTTTTTTAAAAGCCAGCAGCTACAAATACTGCAGCTGCTGACTTTTAAAATAATGACACTTACCCGCCCAGCGTGCCCGCGATGTCGGCACCCGAAGCCGATCTCTTGATCGTCTCTCGGGTGCTGCCGCTGCCATCTTGGGTATGGGAATCAGGAAGTGGAGCCTTGCGGCTTCATTTCCCGGTTCCCTACTGTGCATGCGCGAGTCACGCTGCGCAATAAGGATGGTCCCCGATGTCTCTGGTATCCGTGTGTTTCCCAGCAGGCAGCGGGGGACCTTCGGAAATGGGCGTAGATTCTGCGGAAAGGGTCGTAGCTTCTGCAGAATCTACGCCGGAAGTGGGTGCAGGTAGCTGTACTGTACAGGTACCTGCACCCCCCTCCCCCCTGAAAGGTGCCAATTGTGGCGCCGGAGGGGGGGGAGGGTTCCAATGAGCGGAAGCTCCACTTTAGGGTGGACCTCCGCTTTAAGCATATAATATTACTATGACAAAAAAAAAACTAAAGAAAAAAAAAAAAGAAAGAAACAGCTCAAATAGATTATGCACCTTTCAGATTCTACAATCATTATTACATAAGACCTTTTACCATAACATTAATAATTACTTTCTTTATATATAGAGTTGAGAGCAATGTAAGGTAAGCCAATATATTCAATTTAGCAATTATGCCTTAATGACTCACATATAGATTTAACCTATTCACACAGATATATTAAAGTCTAACAATCAAGACCATATTTTCCGGAATTTCTTTGAACATTTCCTGTGTTTATATGTCATTTCTTCCCTTTGTAAATTGAAATTAATTGCATCAGACCATTGAGCAATTGTGGGTGGGAAATTTGATATCAATTTCTGCAAAATAAGTTTCCGAACTATATACATAGATCACAGCCACATAACATGCATTTCAGATGGGAGAATATCTTCCGATATAATCCCTAGCAAAGCTATTTTTGGATCTAAATGAACGTGTGTGGGGCATACAGTATAGTGTTTAATGTATCAAATATATGCTCCCAGTATCAATGTAGTTTAGGACAATGCCACATCATATGTATAAGTGTGCCCGTTTCTGTAGTACATCTTGCCGATAAAAGTTATCTCGCTGCGAATCCACGACAGAGACCACTATTATTATGCTCTGTGTCCGATGATGTACAATACAGAACGTTTGATTTTTTTCTACATTGTATCTCTAAAATCAATTTCTTGGATGACTTCATGGGACACAGAGGTCAATGAATTCTTTCTGGGAATTCATTGATTGCTACAAAATTGAAGTACTTCCTGTGTAGAAGGGGATTTAAAGGGGAGGTCTTCGGACTTCTTGTTTGATCTGCCAGTGTCCATTCACCTATAGGCGGTGCATAACCCAGATAGTAATTGTAATAGCCTGCTCCGTGTCCCGTGATGTACTCCAAGAAATGGATTTTACAGGTAAGTATGTAGAAAAAAAATCAAATTTTCACACAGTGCATCGTATTCTGTGAATTGAGAAGTCGAATGAAAGGATCTTTGTCCATTCACAGAATGCCATGCATTGTGGGAGCATATTAGAAATATAAATGGTGGGGAGGGTAGAAGGAGGGCAGGTTGAGCAGCACTGATTTCCTCTGTAGCAAGGTCTGCTTTTAACCTTCACAGCGCTGAAGGACAACGAGGGCAATTCGTAAGTTAAAGTTCACAAGAAAAGCAGTGAATTTGTTCAAGTTGGGTCTCAGCACTTTGCTTTCCCCTCTTTCTGTATACCTGCTGTGTGAATGCATTACTAATTGGAGAGTGCACACTGCCGAACACTGCTAGAAGAGTAGAGCAAAAGAGATGAGTTGCAATACTTTCTTCTGCAAACTTAGAAAAATAGTGTATGTCCAAAACTTTTTAGTATGAAATTGAAATTTATTTTTTATTTTATTTTTTCGCTGTCTGTGCTCCTGCTGCATTGATTTATTCTTTCTGTATTTTCTGGTGATCAATGTGTCTCTGGTGCAGAAAGTGATGTAAAAGTCTACATTTCTCAGATGCCACAAGAACAGAAGGTAACATTTGTGTTCTCTGTATTAGCCGCCTTGTACATTGCCATAGGAGATGATAACATTATGTAAATCATTAAAAAGAAGCAATTCATAGGTTAGTTGTAGGGATGAGCCGAACACCCCCCGGTTCGGTTCGCACCAGAACTTTCGAACAGACCAAAAATTTGTGCGAACTTTAGAACGCCATTGAAATCTATGGTACTCGAATGTTCGAAATAAAAAGTGCTAATTTTAATGGCTAATATGCAAGATAGTGTCCTAAAAAGGGTTTGGGGACCAGGCTCCTCCCCCAGGGGACATGGGTCAATGCCTAAAATGTTTTTCAAAATGTCAGTTTTTTGGTAACACTGATTTTAATGATGATTAAAGTGAAAAAAAAGTTGAAATATTCCTTTAAATATCATGCCTGGTGGGTGTCTATAGTATGCCTGTGAAGTGGCACATGTTTCCCATGTTTAGAACAGTCCCTGCACAAAATGACATTTAACGGAAAAAAAGTAATTTAAAACTGCTTGCGGTTTTAATGTAATATCTGGTACCGGCAATACGGATGAAAATCATTGAGAAAATGGCATGGGTAGCCCCCCTGCCCATTACCAGCCCCTTTGGGTCTTGTACCGATATTAAGGGGAACCCCATACCTAAATAAAAAAAAGGAAAGGCGTGGGGCCCCCCGGCCCTATATATTCAGAACAGCAGTATTCAGGCGGTGCAAACAAGACAGGGACTGTGTAGGTTTATTGTGTTAAGTAGAATCTGTTTGTATTTTTGAACTGGTACATTTTTAAAGTGTAGTTCCAGTCAAAAAATCTATTTTTAAGCTTTTTGGAAAACATAGGGAAGAGTTATCACCCCTGTATAATTTTTTTGGCCATCCATCTTTTTCCATCTCACTTCCTGTTGTCTCCTTCCGTTTGCAAGTAGGAGACGTTTGTAAGTTGGATGTTTGAAAGTAGGGGCCTGCCCTATATGCTCTGCAGAAATGGGGGCCTAAGGTGTTGGTGTTGCCACAACACTCTAAGCCCTCAAAGTGACTCTTGGTGGGCGCTGGAGCGCCCTGCTGTAAATGATTATATCAAGAATTGTAATTACATGCCATTGTTGAACAGTGGTAGAAAAATTGGGCCTTTGGTGGTTGTGTTGGCGTTGCTGGTGCCGCAACACTATAAGTCCTCACAGTTACTCTCGGTGGGCGCAGGAATGGGCCCTGCTGTGAAATATTATATCAAGAATTGTAATTACATGCCCCTGTTAAACGAGGGCTGAAAAATTGGGACTAAGGCACTGCTTGCTGGTGCCACAACACTGCAACCTATCCCAGATACTCTAGTTGGAGTGCAGGAATAAGCCCTGCTGCAAAGCATTGCATAAAAAATTGTATTAAACAGGGGCTGAACAATTGGGCCGTAGGCACTGGTGCTGGTGCCATGACACTGCAACCTCTACCATATACTCTAGTTGGAGTGCAGGAATGAGTCCTGCTGCAAAGCATTGCATCAACAATTGTAATTACACA
Organism: Lithobates pipiens; assembly: GCF_037356315.1. Classification (NCBI taxonomy): domain Eukaryota; kingdom Metazoa; phylum Chordata; class Amphibia; order Anura; family Ranidae; genus Lithobates; species Lithobates pipiens. The sequence continues at coordinate 93,327,468 of NW_027507790.1, read as the reverse complement.
CCCCTGTTAAACAGGGGCTGAACAATTGGGCTGGTGGCATCACCCAGAACCAAAAATTTTCTTCCAAGATATCAGTGGGATCATTGAGGAGGAAAAGGATAGTCAGTCAACATAACAGGACAGTCACTCAGCAGCAGCATAGGCAGTCTTGAAGGGATGTGACATTTCAAAAACAATTATTCCGTTACATCAGCTTCAGGTGCTTGGTAGCTGGTGGTGATCCAAGACTGATTCATCTTTATGAAGGTCAGTCGATCAACCGAGTCGGTGGACAGGAGCACCCTGTGATCGTTACAAAGCCACCAGCAGCACAGAAGGTCCGTTACGAAAGAACATTGACCACGTGAGATACGCTTGAGACATATGTTGCAAATAGCAGCAGTGCGATCTGATGCACTCGTCTCAAAAAAAGGCCCACACCAAAGAACTTTTGGAATAATGCGCAGAGGCAGCACCCTTCACAGGCGGAGCTCTGCGGTGTGATTCAGTCGGTGTGCTGCCCCTAAGCTTGCCCCCAGAGGACATCCTGCCTCATTGGAGATGTGCCTCCTCCTTCTCTTCCTCCTCCTCTCTCCTATCAGGCACCCACGTGGAGTCAGTGACCTCATCATCCCCTCCCTCTTCATCACTGGAGCAAACCTGGCAGTATGCTGCAGCTGGTGGAACATGACTGCCAGATTGCTGTCCTTCTTGAGCATCCGCTCTCTCTCTGCGCTCACGCTACTGCCTTCCTCCTGCTGGGTATCATCATCAGAGCCTTCAAAACACTGGGCATCCTCCTGGAACATGTACCCAACACTGTGCTCAAACAGTTCGGGGGACTCCTCAGGAGGACATGGTGGGTCTCGGGAAGGAGTGACTGATGACATTGAGACGAGGGAAGAGGATGCATTGGCAGCTGCTTTGCTAGTACCCTGAGCCTGGGTGAGAGAGGATGAGGAGGATGAAGAGGGCTTGGTCATCCACTCTACCAAATCTTTGGCATGATGCGGCTCAACATGTCTAGCTGCTGAAAATAAGGACAAGCGTGTCCCATTGTCACGTGCTGATAACGATGCACTGCGTCCACGACCAGAACTGTTGTCTCTAGACACAGAGCCTGCTTGCCCTCTTTTATTGGCTCATGACTCTCTGCCTCTCCTTGTTGGCCTTCCAGGCATAGTAATGGCCTTCAGGGAGATTGGAAAACCAGCAATTGGGTAGTGTATATTGTGCTGGAGGCACACAACACCCACTAACTCCTGCAGATGCCTGTATGATAGAACACCAGCAATAAAAGGTAGATACAGGTGTATACTGTGCTGGAGGCACACAACACCCACTAACTCCTGCAGATGGCTTTATTAGAGAACAACAGCAATAGAGGGTAGATACAGGTGTATATTGCGCTGGAGGCACACAACACCCACTAACTCCTGCAGATGCCTGAGAAAAGAACAAACTGTCCTTGCCTATTCTTCTCTCCCTGCATGCTGGAACACACTACACAAGGCCGCCGCGCTGGCAGCCTTATATAGTGTGGGGCACATACTAAACCCCCTGAGCTATAATTGGCCACAGGCATCCTGCCTGTGGCCAATTATGGCTCTCCTCGCTGCCAGCACTGTGGCCAAGCATGCGGGGTCACAGTGCTGGGTCACAGTGCATGCTTGGCCAATCATGAGCCAGCAATGCACTGCGATAGCGCAGTGCATTGTGGGCCGTGGGCGCCACACGAATTTGGCGCGAACGGCCCATGACGTTCAGTATTCGCCAAACGTGTGATCAGCCGATGTTCGAGTCGAACATACGCTCAACTCGAACACCAAGCTCATCCCTAGTTGGTTGTAGTTTTACCCATATCCACATCCCTGGTTCTTAACCTCTACCCAAAACAATATGCTGATAAGTGATATTCTTCCTTAATTACTGTCAAGGATGCACCTGTAATATCAATGGCACTTTCTATCTCATACATCCATTTATTTCTAGCATTTACAAACAATTCTATGTGTAGTATATCATTTCTTTGCTGGTACTGACAGTATTCATTGCAGCTGACTGCTATTGTGGAGTTGATGATTTTCTGTACATTGTGAGAGAGCTATATTTTCAAGATGGATATTGGATTAAGTGTGCAGCAGAACTAGAACCTTGCTAACGTTAAAGGTTACATGAAGGGATGAATTATTCAAATATTTATGGTGTTCGTTTTTGTTTCTTTCTTCCACTATGGTGACTCTGATAGATGAGGCCCTCTAAAAGACTTAGAAGAATATTTTTTTCATAAGATTGTGACAAATGTGCTATTATATGTGTTGACATTGTACCTTTTTTAGGAGTATTTATAAAATCTACTGTCTAGATATTGTATGTGAATAGAATTTTGTACATGACATTTTTATTTTCCATAAAAATAATATTGTATGTTATTTAATGTATTTTTCTTAATATATTCAGCGCCCGTTTTATACTTATTTTTCTCGGGTCAGCTATCAGAAGGTGAGCTTGTCTAGAAGGCAGCATATATGTTACAGTGCTTTACAAGAGCATGGCACAGGTTTACTTTTGTATTCCTCTTTCCTTCTCCAATTTCTATCCCTGTAAAAGGATGTGTAATTGGCAGAATGACCAGAAAGTAACTGTAACTTGCAGTTTGCTAAACAAGTGCAAAGTTAGGATCAATAATGCAAAACCTAGTCAGAATAGCAAAGAGTATACATGCACTCAGGGCCAGCGCTACCTCTAGGCGAACTAGGCAGCCGCCTAGGGCACACTGCCGCCTAGGGGCACACTGCCGCCTAGGGGCACAGCCACAGCCACTGGCTGTCATGGAGATTTCTGGCTCTCCATGACAACCAGGAGAAGGACATCAAACAATGTGTCTTCTGGGTGCGGGCATTTATCTACATGAGGTGAGCGGGAGGGCACGGGGAAGGCAAACAATGAGGGCAGCTAGGCCTGAGAGCCTGGGAGAGCTCCACTACCTCCTTGATCCCTAAAAAGGTAAACAGCAGTGGGTGCAGCATTCACTGCATGGGAGCTCCTCCTATGGCCTGGATTCCCTTTCCAGCTTCCTCTCCGCTCTAACATCTACAGTGACAGCTGCCCGGAGCCTCTGAGGAGAGGCTAACTGGGGGCCCAGAGGACAAGGACAAGCAGGAGGTGCAGGCAGCCAGGGATCCACTGGAAGGAGCAAAGAACCCCCGGATCAAGAAGACCGGGCCATGCCCAGTAGACAGCGCAAATGGTTTTCACGTGGCCGTATGGAGCTCTGTGGGTGTGCTGTCAGGCGGTGGTTGTTCGGTCCTCTGACCAGTAGGGACAGTGTGTCGGTGGTGTGCAGACAATCAGGTGGACAGATGAAGTCAAATCCGTAAGGGGGTCCCATGTGGCTTTGTGCACTGGACAGGTATGGGTGTAATTTGTGTTTAGAGGAGACGATTGCTGTGTTATCAGGAGGTTCCATCCCCTCCATCCTCCTGACCCCCCCATAACACTGATAGAACATGCAGAGTCAGTATGCAGGAGGAGGGGGAGGGGGGGTTGATGGGGAATCACAGGGTTCAGCATGTCCTCATCACAGCCTAACATCCAACCATCATACTGCATTCTAGAGTGTGGAGAACACTCACTTTTTATCCTGTGATCCCACCAGAGAGAGATTTCCTGTCTTGTGACCCCACTGTAGGGAGTCTTCCCCTCACTTCCCCTCCCCCATTCCCCTCACTTCCCCTTCCCCATTCCCCTCACTTCCCCTTCCCCTCCTTTTTCTGTGACACCACTTGAAGGAGCCCCCCCCCCCCCCAATTCCTGTCCCCGGCACAAAAACAGCTATAAAAATACTGTCAGAGGTTTAACCCCCTTCTTGCTGTACTATAAACATGTCCTTGTTTGTGTCCCAATGTAATATGTTTCACGTCATCTTCTGTAGTATAAAAGGTTTGAACACCTACACCATGGTGCAGGATTGGAGCATCCCCCTTGGACTTTTTAGGCAGAAAGGGTCATAAAAATTGTTTTATAGTAAAAGGTGATATAATGCCACTTTTATTAGTACAAAACATAAAAACTTGTTTATGTATAGAAATAGCCAGCAAGGCAAGTAATATAAAACATACAGTACAACATTAGAAAAAATTGTGGTACATCAAAACATATTTGTCAAACCCAACAAGAGGCAAGTGTGCCCTGTGCTGCCAGAGGAAGGATCATTCCAAATCATGCTCTAATCTAAGTGTCGATGAGAAAAAGGCCCTGGATGCTTTGGCCTGTAACCACAAGATTGCCACCCTTTTAAGAGGGTTTAATGACAATGTCATGGTTATGGACAATGTCCGGTATACTAGAATGTGCACAAGGATACTTCACAACCCTGAGTGGTATCGCCCTAATATAAAATTTGGCATTGGCCAAGCTTACAAGGGAATTTTTACCTTATGGTTGATGAAGCTTTCTATTTGAACATTAACCTGAAACAAACCTGGGAATTTATTCACTTTGATTTCCCTAGGGAAGCCACTTTCTATGGAACACCAAAGCTGCACAAGCATTCTAAGAACCCACCTGGTAGAAAAATTATATCTGGATATGGCAATCTTACAGAAAACCTCAGTCGTGTAGTTGACAATCATTTAAAACCATTTGGGTTATGCATGCCACCGTATGCACGTGATACGTGATCCTTCAAGATATCAATGTTGAAGCGTTGTATTGCCCAATTCTTCATAACAAGGGTCTTGCAGTGATATATCATATCCTCTTCCAATGTGATCAATATGAACTTCAATACAACAAATTCCTATTGATGTCATTAGAATTCATACTTCAACACAATATGTTCTCCTTCAACGGCTCCCACTTCCTCTAGGTACAGGGCGTGGCTATCCTACTTTCCTACACCAACCTGTACCTGGGGGAGTGGAAACATCAGTTGTTGGCAGACGACATGTTGTCTATGTATATGAGTCATGTTATGGCATGGTAAGGTTACATAGACAACATGCTCATATTTTGGGATGGATCGAACGATCTTCTATATGAATTTATGATTTGTATTATTACTAATGATTTCAATTTAAAATCACAATGTCACATAGTATGAGTGAAACTACTTTTTTGGATGTATCCATTCAGAAGCATACCAATGGCAGTTTATCTAGCAAGCTTTACTGCAAATGCATATATCAACAAACGTGATCCTGATGTACCCATTGGTCGACACGTGGCCTTAGTCCATGCTGCGTCTATCCCTGAGGTACATTTTCTGGCTCTGGATCACCTACATCCTAGTCACAGAAGTGGCGACCTCAACAAGCAATTATTACAATGTGAACTTAGATGGATATTCAACCTCAAGGCCACCCTTCCCCCAGCTTGAATGAGGCATTTAACTTGAAGCCCTTCCTTCCTGGTTTTGTATCGGGGGTGTGAGTTGAATCTTTGATTTCTGGCATTGAGAGTCCTGAAATTTATAAGAATTAATGTGTTGCGACTTTGTTGTGTGTCCCTATGCCATGACGTTATGGGACCCCTGTGCCAAATACATCATACACAGAACTCCTCAATAATTCATTTTAGAATTGCTACTTCCTGGCTATTTTCCCTTCCACCATATTACTTACACCGCCCTTTTTTCTTCCCTTCCCTGCTTGTATCGTCTTATATATTTTTTGTTTAATTGTTGTTCTTTGTTTTTGTGGCCTTTTAATTACTATGTTCCCACTGTGACTGTTGTGGCCTGCGGATCTGGTAGGTGGCAATGTGCGTGTCCCCTATGGAGACTTCTACTTACACCACCCGGTGGGTAGGCTCCACCGACCTGTGGCCAGTGAACGGCAATGGAGGTTTACACTTCCTGCTGTCCCCACGGCCTTTTTGTGGGAAGGAGCTCCTACCCATCCCCCCTGCATCATATGATGCTGCTGGGGAACTCTTTGCACTGATGACATTCTGACACGTGGCGACATCCCGATCGATGGGCAGGGTTATGCCGCGTGCCTCTGCATCAGATAACCGCCCTGTTCCTTTCCTGAGCCACCCTGATGGCAGCACTTTTGATGTCAGGGTTCCAGCTGCACTGGACAGTGAATGAATGGGAAGTGCTTTGTGCTGAATGGCTTATTGGTCATTTTCACACAACAGTTGGTACCGATCACTCCTGTGTTCATTCAATCCCTCACAGCATCTGGCAGGAGAGGAGGGGGAGCTGGAAGAGCTTTGGGGAAGGGGGGACCAGGAGAGCACACATGGGACCGGGCAGCAGACACAAGAGGAACAGGGACAGGAGGGGTGGCAGGGGCAGAGTTTACTGATACCAATCCCGCTGTATTTTCTTCTTATGGCAGCTAAAATCTGGTGGGAGGGAGAGGAGCAGAAACCTACTTTTAGCTGCTGCAGGAGGAAAATAGAGATTGATCCCCTGAATTGGGGTGTGCATGCCTTTGCTTCACAGCAATGTCTCTGTGGTTCACTCAGGGTAATATTATAGTTTCTATAAGACTCTATAGCAACAGAGAGTGATACTTAAGTAAAAAGTTCAGTGAATTTCAGAGTAGCTCTGGTAACACAGGTGACTGCAGGCCATAGGCAGATGTAAGCCACACCATTGGAACTGTAGTGATCCGGTAACAATTGGGAACATGCTTTCATCAATAGCTGGGTTTTCTGGAGTAGCTGCGTACTACTAGGCTCTGACTCGGATCCAGCAGTGGAGGGCCTTCGCCTAGCTGCAGATCCCAAATCGGCTACCTCTTCCTCATCAGTTGTGGCCTCTTGTAGCATCACTTAAGCTGGGCTATCCTACCCCACTTCTTTCCTGTTGGAGTATTTATGCTGCAAAGTCTTTTGGTTCCAATGCATATTTGGGAATGGATTCTCCCACTGCTTTCTGTTGATGAGGGGTGTGCTAAGGTCCCCTAACATTACGATTTGGCAATACAGAGCTTCAAAGCAGTCAACCATCTAGTCAAAGGAATCATGGTCTTTTGCTGGGAGGTCTCCATCAGCTAGCTCTGGCACCACTTCTGCTGCAGAAACGACTCTTTCTACAAAAGTAAGTATGTAAACCCATCTTTGGGTACTTTCACTAACATTCAGTTTCTGTCTTCCTGGGAAAGAGACTTTGGTATTACTGACAGCTGACATCCTTAGTAACTGATGCTACCAAGTAGCTCTGATGCTACCAAGCTATTACTTTAATTACTACACAGAATAAACTTGGTCCTCTTCAGCTTTCCAAACTTGCTATAGAGGATGCTCAGCTACATTCTCTATTATCCATATGCTGAACTGCCCTCATCTCTCAAATCACCAGATTGGAGAAAAAAAATCTTTGCTAAAAACTTCTAGAAGCTGCTTTGTCAAATGAGATAAACACTCAGGTGACAGTAATGGGTTATCCTGACTGCTCACCGATTCCTGAAATTATTGGTAATGTTTAATGTGGTTAAATATATTTGTGGGGACGGCAAACACCCAACCCCCCCAGTCCTGCTTTATTGGCACTCCCCCGCGGTCTCGTGGTCAGTCGGCTGGTCTTTCAGCCCCACACTTACCTCATCTAGGTTCTGGGCAGGCAGCACTCCTATGGGCGACGGGCGGCAGGTGGGCGCCTCTTCCTCTGCATCACGATGGCTTGCGCTGTGCATCTCCTCCATCCTCCTTCTAGGCATCCAGTAGGATTGCCTGTCCTTTCAGCCAATCAGGAGGAGTATCAGTGTTAGAATAGCGAATATTAATTCGTTATTCTCACACAACTGGGTGGGCTCGGAGTGCAATGCTCTGCACCCGAGCCCACCCTTTTTTGAAGCCTATTAGAGCATCCGGCTTTAATCACGCAAAAATCCCCTCCCCCACTGGAGTCCATGTGCCCTATGTGTATATTAGGGGACTGGACTCATGGAAGTGGGGGTGGCGCCTGTGCGCCCCTAATGGACTGGCCGACACTAGGTAGAGTGCTTCCAGAAACAATTATGAATATGTAATAAACAACCCCTAATTAATAATACCCCCCCCCCCCATTTGGGGCGTAGGACCTCTTTTTTTTTTTATCCAAGTGATGCAATATACGCAAAATAACATAATATATATGCAATATACAGGGATGGTGCGACTCCCTGTGGTTACTTAATAACGTGTGTTTATTAAACCAATTACACAATAAATCTCAATACATCAGTCTATATGATCCAGTATAAGTCCATTAATCAGCATGGATTCATGAAGAATCGTTCTTGCCAAACCAATCTATTAACCTTTTATGAGGAGGTGAGCTGCCATCTAGATAAAGGAAGTCCCGTAGATGTGGTGTATCTGGGATTTTGCAAAAGCATTTGACACAGTTCCCCATAAATGTTTACTGTACAAAATAAAGTCCATTGGCATGGACCATAGGGTGACTACATGGATTGAAAACTGGCTACAAGAGCAAGTTCAGAGGCTGGTGATAAATGGGGAATACTCGGAATGGTCAGGGGTAGAAAGTGGGGTCCCCCAGGGTTCTGTGCTGGGACCAATCCTGTTTAATTTGTTCATAAACGACCTGGAGAGTGGGGAAAACAGTTCATTCTCTGTATTTGCAGGTGACACTAAGCTAAGCAGGGCAATCATTTCTCCGCAGGATGTGGGAACCTTAGAAGAGGATCTGAACAAATTAATGGGGTGGCCAACTACATGGCAAATGAGGTTTAATGTAGAAAATTTTAAAATAAGGCATTTGGGTCGCAAAAACATGAATGCAATTTATACACTATGGGGAGAACCTCTGGCGGAATCTAGGATGGGAATCCTAGTAGATGAGAGATAATGACATTAATCCTAGGGAATTAACTCCAGAGATAAAACGATAATTCTACCACTCTACAAGTCTCTGGCCCGGCCTCACCTGGAGTATGCTGTCCAGTTCTGGGCACCAGTCCTCAGCAAGGATGTCCTGGAAATGGAGCGAGTACAAAGAAGGGCAACAAAGCTAATAAAATGTCTGGAGCATATTAGTTATGAAGAAAGGTTGCGAGAACTGAACTTATTCTCTCTGAAGAAGAGACACTTGAGAGGGGATATGATTTCAATCTACAAATACCATACTGGTGAGCCACAATAGGGATTAAAATTTTGCGGAAGGGAGTTTAATAAGACACGTGGCCACTCATTACAATTAGAAGAAAAGAGGTTTAACCTTAAACTGTGTAGAGGGTTCTTTACTGTAAGTGCGGCAAGGATGTGAAATTCCCTTCCACATGCAGTGGAAGGGGGCATCGATAGTTTAAAAAAACTATTAGATAAGCACCTGAATGACCGCAACATACAGGGATATACAATGTAATACTGACATACAATCACACACATTGGTTAGACTTGAAGGACTTTATTTAACCTCACTTACTATGTAACTATGTAACTATATGAAACTTCAAATCTGCATATCGTCTCCTTATAACTTGGTGCATGCAAATGGTATAACTGTTCCCAACTGTGCAACCTTCTTGCAACAAACAAATTTGGTGCAGACACCCATGTGACTCCTCCACCAATAACTCATCTCCATTCACAGACCTACATAACTCGTAGGTTATAAACGCTTTGCCCTTCTATGTTGGGGCCACCATATGGAATGGCCGCAGGGTGTAATGTATTGTAGATAGACTCTTAACGATGACAACTCAAAAGGTCACAGCTCTCCATAATTCCCCTCCTCTCAAAAGGAGATTGAGTACTCAAAAGAACAGAAAGGGAACCATCATCGTGCAACACATAAAACTTGCAATGTATTTAAAAAAAAAAAAAAACACTCATTTACATGTGCACAATGTCTAGTGCACTTAGATGTATTAGCAAACAAACGAACACTAGCTACTTAAGGAGCATGAAACTTCAATCTCACTTCCATAGTGTCCTGATGTCCCACCACATGATGAGGTGGAGTTTGGGTTAGTTTGGGTAACAGATTTTCTTTGAAGTTAGTGCTTGTTCATACAGGGCAAAACAGGTTTGTTTAGTTGCCTATCTACCTCTTCCCTCCAGCTGCATGTAATCACATTTTTCTTGATGTAATCCTCTTTGTCCCACAATGCACTGCTGCGTGCCGGAATGGTCAATCACCAAGCACCAGCACTGTAATGTGAGAGAGAGAACATAGTCCAGCATTAAGGTCAATTTAGAGCTTTCACTTGGCTTCTTTTTTTTTTCTCGCATGGGTGAACAAAGCAGCTGAGGAATGAACATAAGCTATGTATAACCAGCGGGAGGGGGTACCATGCTGCTTTGCCCTGCGTGAATAAAACAACGTTTCACTGATACGAATATGATTACAATCAATTTAGTGTACATAATCAACAGGTGTTAATGTTTTACAAAACGAATAATAAATGCACTCGGTGCAGTCATATTGGTTATAACATACTGTGCTTTCCCTATTAATACGTCCTGATAGGTACATTTTGTGACTAAAGCCCAAAATAAACCAGTTATTTTATATTCACAATAAATCACCTCCAACCAAACTGGCTGAGAGCATCATGTTGAGAGTTTTACAGATTAATTGATTGTGACATTTGTACCCAGCTTATAGCTCATTAGCAAAAAGCTGAAAGCTTATCCACCAGCATATGAGTTTTTATTGTTATGTGCTACCTCATAGTAAGATAATTTAGGGCATCCCTGTGTGCAAGTTTCTAAATTAAGCAGTTCAAAGAGTTTATTTTATCCTGCTCAGATGACATCAGTGCTTAGAAGAACAATTTAGTTTGTGGCTTTTCCTATTCAGCTGGCGCTTGGATCTGAGAAAATAAAGTGACCTGCTGTTTTTTAAGCTTTTGCGGATTATTTCATACCGTATATGCTCTGGGCAAACCTATCCTTGTGTAAAGAATGGTTAGGTTTAAATGTCTAAATCTAGTTAGCTATAAAGCAGCAACCAAACTGATGATATTATTGTAATTTAAGCATGGTTATTTCTTAATTGCTTTAGGAAAATTAATAGAGTTCCTGCCTTTACAGGTCATAATTGGACTCCCCATGTATTTGTTGTGACAGCGTAGAAGCAACTTCTCACAGGTCAAAGGAAAGTTACAATATGCACAGCAATTTTAATCTTTTTTTATGCTGCAACACACATTAAAGTGGTTGTAAAGGCCGAAGGTTTTGTTTTATCTTAAAGGGGTTGTAAATTCTCATGGTTTTTCACCTTAATAGATTGAAAAACCTTCTTTGCTGCAGCTGCCCCCAGAGCCCCCCTTTTTTCTTACCTGAACCAGAGCCCAGCGCCTCCACTGCAACGCAGCTCAGAGCTGCGCTGCAGACATACAGCATTTTATCTCAGCGTGCGGTACAGAAACACATGGCACTGTACAGCAGTCATGAATGAAGCATACATTTGCTTTCACCACACTGCCCCTACCGCTGTCGGAAAAAGGACACCTACCGGAGAGGTAAAACGCTCTGACAGCTGTCTGTTCTAGTATAAAGTCACCCTTATTGTGTTATCTTCTCAGACTCTTTTTTTTTTTTTGCATTGGGTCACTCAATGCATTTGAACAATCCATATGCATGTGTACAGACAAAATGTGCAATATAATTTCTAAATACCTTTTACCAGCAGTGCTTCTGTGCAAACACAGGGTTTTCTCTGGTCTTTCTCCCAAATAAAGTGACTCCAGTGGGAGGGGTTTACATTTCTCTGCTGTTAGTTTCAGGAGGGGAGGGGTGGGGAGAGGATCAGCTTCAAACAGACAGGAAGGGAGGGGGAGAGAGGGAGATATAGATGTTGTATGGGTTACACGGTCCTGACCATTACACTTAGCATTACAAACTCCTGACCCCTGCACTCAAATGTTATGCACTTCTGACCCCTGCACTCCATGCATTACTTTCTCTTGACCCCTGCCCTCTGAGCATTACACATACCTGACCCCTGGTCTCTCCATAACACATGCCTGATTCCTACACTCTGTGCTATGCACTCCTGACCCCAGCACTCTGTATATTTTGCACTCCTGACCCCTGCACTCCTTGTGTTACAGACTCCTGATTCCAGCATGCTGCTCCTTATGCACACGGGACCTGCACTCTGCATTACATATTCTTGACCCCTGCACTCTGTGTTACAGACTCCTGGATCCAGCATGCTGCTTCTTTTCCACACTGGACCTGCACTCTGCATTACGTACTCCTGAGCCCTGCACTCTGTACCATATGCACCCCTGACCCCTGTACTCTGTGCATTATGCATGCCTGACCCCTGCACATTGTACCTTCTGTATTTACTGATACCTGTACTTCTGTGCATTACATACTGCTGATGCTTATGCTCTGTGCCTTATACCTCCCGATCTGTACTCTATGTTACACACTTCTAACCTATGTGCTCTATGCCTTATGCAATCCTGACTACCTCAGTTTATGTTATGCACTCTTACCCTGGTCTCTATGCCTTACACACTTCTGACAGCTGCACTCTGTGTTTTGCTCTCCTGACCTCTGTGCCCTGTGTTTTGAGCACCCCTAACCCCTGCACCCCGTACCTTATATGCTGCCAACTATTGCAGTGGGCTATATATATAACATACTCCTCCTGACCTTTGCACTATTGAACTGACCACTGCATGTTTAAAGCACTCCCATAATTCTAAAACCATTAATCATCTGTGTCAGCAAGAGCATAAAATGTTTGCTTCAAGCTTTCTAGATAATATTTTTTTTTTCCAGCCTGCTTTGGTATCTTGCTTAGCCAGACAATGTGTAATATAGGCCCACTTCCTATGTACCTCTCATGCAGCAAAAAGATGTATATTACACAACTGTATATTATGCAAAGGAGAAGTATTTTTTTAGCCTTTTTCTGTTTTCAAACTTCAACAATCATCTGTAATTTTCCTCCTGGTAGGCAGTATTAATTTATCAGTTTGTTCTTTCCTGAATGCTTTCAGTGCCACAGATTCCTGGGGGGAACCTTTCTCTAAATATCAGACACATCTCACTAAGATGTGCTGAACTTATTTCATTCAAGTGGCCTCAGCACAATGCAGAGCTATATACAGTGTAGAAATTCACCATTGTGCAGCGTATAATGTACATTTAATTTAGTGGTTTACTAAGAGGGCTCCAGATTTATTATTTCCCCACATGAAATCTTGGTATTAAGTAGAAGCTCACAACCTAAAAAACACTCTGGTTCATACTTGGGCTCCATGCACACTGAAGCTCACAAAAGCTTTTTTTGGACGCCAGATTGCTAGCAGAAAACGCTGGTTGAAAAACTTGCTTTTAACAGCGTTTTGTACTAGCGTTTATGAGCGTTTTAATAGCGTTAGCGTTTATGGGCGTTTTCAATAAAAATACACAGAGGACACTCCAAAAATCCCACAGTACATTCCAAACTCCCACAATGCGTTGAAAAAATAGAATACCTAACACTAATTAATGCGTGTTTATGAGCGTTTATAAGCATTTATGAGCGTTTATCTGTATTTGTTGTTTTTTGGCAGTGAAAAACGGCACTTTGAACGCGAATTTCTAGCATTCAGAAAAAAGCCTATAAACTCCACTGCTCATTAAAGCTAAAAAACGTCCATGTGTGCATGGACACATAGGCTAACATAGAGTGGAGTTTATGGGCTTTTAAAAAAAAACACCCAAACTCCAATAAACTGCAGTTTATGAGCTCCGGTGTGCATGGAGCCTAACTCAGACTCTTTCTGCTAAGCATCAAACCTACCAGCATAACAAAAACACCTCCAATGCTATTTTAGAAAAAATAAAAACAAACTCCTTATTGGGTCTGCATGCCTTCAAAACTCATAGACATGTGGAAAAAATTAGAAAGTTATTTCAAAATGCATCATCACGCTTCCTTGTTAGCATTTTATAGAGGTGAGCAGTGGCTTGCTCATATATTGACCACAAAATACATACCTTTTGTAATCTAATAAGCCTTAGATTCTGCTGGGGGTGTGGGCGATAGTGTTAACGCGCTGGACCGAGAGCCTGGCCAAAATATCAGTTTTTAGGGATGTGTTAGATCCCCCCTCCTACAGGAGGAGGGATCTCAAAGGACTGCAGGTGATTAAATTAAAAGAAACAGCGTCATGAAGGCCAAGGAACACATCAGACAGGTCAGGGAAAAAGTTGTGGAAAAGTTTAAAGCAGTCTTAGGTTATGAAAAAATATCCCAAGCTTTGAACATCTCACGGAGCACTGTTCAATCCATCATCCAAAAATGGAAAGAGTATGACACAACTGCAAGCCCACCAGGACATGGCCGTCCACCTAAACTGACATGCCGGGCAAGGAGAACATTAATCAGAGAAGCAGTTATGAGGCCTATGGTAACTCTTGAGAAGCTGCAGAGATCCACAGCTCATGTGGGAGAATCTGTCCATGGGACAACTATTAGTCCTGCACTCCACAAATCTGGCCTTTATGGAAGAGTGGCAAGAAGAAAACCATTGTTGAAAGAAAGCCATAAGAATTCCTGTTTGCAGTTTGCAAGAAGCCATGTGGGGGACACAGCAAACATGTGAAAGAAGGTGTTTTGGTCAGATGAGACCAAAATTGAACTTTTTAGCCTATAAACAAAACGTTATGTGTGGCGGAAAACTAACCCTGAACTAATCACTCTGTTTCACCCCCTAGACGACCTTAACCGGTTCCCGACCAGCACACGCTGATGTACATCGGCAGAATGGCACGGGCAGGCATATTGGCGTACAGGTACATCCAATCTCTAATTCCACCCTGCCGCTCGCGTGCTGGTCGGGACCCCCATGGGTCCGGTCACGGGTCCCGCAGACTCGATCGCCGCGGGCATACCCGCGATCGTCTCATGGGGCGGCTGAATGGAGAGATGCCATTGTAAACAGCATCTCCCCATTCTGCCTAGCAACTAGTGACGCTGATCTCTGCTCTATGTGATTGGAGCAGAGATCAGTGTTCACTAAATGAAAGCCCAGCCCCCAACAGTTAGTAACACACCCCTAGGAACACTTAACCCCTACACTGCCACCCACTGGTTAACCCCTTCACTGCCAGTGTCATTTACACAGGAATCACTGCATTTATATAGCAGTGATTGCTGTATAAATGACAATGGTCCCAAAAATGTGTCAAAATGTCCGATGTGTCCGCCATAATGTTAAATGTCACAATAAAAATCGCTGATCGCCGCCATTACTAGTAAAGAAAAAATTATTAATAAAAATGCCATAAAATTATCCCCTATTTTGTAAACGCTATAACTTTTGCGTAAACCAATCAATAATTGCTTTTTATGATTTTTTTTTTTTTACCAAAAATATGTAGAATATGTATCGGCCTAAATTGAGGGAAAAAAAAGTTTTTTTATATATTTTTGGGGGATATTTATTATAACAAAAAGTAAAAAATAATGATTTTTTTTCAAAATTGTCGCTCTATTTTTGTTTTATAGCGCAAAAAATAAAAACCGCAGGGGTGATCAAATACCACCAAAAGAAAACTCTATTTGTGGGAAAAAAAGGATGTCAATTTTGTTTGGGAGCCACGTCGCATGACCACGCAATTGTCAATTAAAGCAACGCAGGACCGAATCGCAAAAAGTAGTCTGGTCTTTGACCAGCAAAATGGTCCGGGGCTGAAGTGGTTAATCACATCCAATAATATATAGTTCTACTACATATCATAATAATAACTGCCAGAACATTCTCTACACATGCAATATAATGCAATATATATGCACGGTTTCACCTCTTATGTTTACTCACCTCATGAGCCCTGCTTGACTTATTATTTGATTTTTAAAGCTAATATATATATATATATATATATATATATTTATATATATACATACATACATACATACATATATATATATATATATATATATATATATATATATATATATATATATATATATATATATATATATATATATATATATATACACACATTAAATACAATATAGAATAACTCTTATTACCAGTTTCTACAAATATACGCCCTAACTGGGTGACTTTGCATCCTGCCTCCACCTTACCTAAACTTTGTTGGGGAGACTATCTGCCGCTGAACAGCCAAACCAGAACTTTCTTTCCCTTCTCCCTCCCTCTCTCTCTTTAATAACCCCATTTACTGACATGTTAATAATTCGTACTTATACTTGTATGGATTTTTGATTGTTTTTTCTGATTTTGTTCTTTTGTATAAATTTTAGAGATGAAGATGAAGATACATATAGCAGCCTCCTGAGCAACCCTATGTTCAAGTGTAGAAAAGCACTTGAACAAGTCGTCCATCTAGGTTTAAAAAGAAACATTCTGAATAAAAAAGAAGCAAAGTACCTTGTACCAGAGTCATGTCGGACCCCCATATTATATATTCGCTTCCGAAGATCCAAAGATAGAATCCACCACCGAGACCAATAGTCAATGGGACAGACTCACTAACAGCAAGAATGGGGCAATACATTGACTATTATTTACAACCAGCGGTTCAGAAAACACAAGCATACCCGAGGGATACAAAACAAATGTTACAAATATTGGATGATATCCCTAGAAGTGAACAATCTTGGTAGTTGGCCACAGCAGAGCTATCTACCCTATATATTGTGATCTTACACCACCAGGCGTGTGAGGCAGCAAAATGGGGTTTGAGGAAATACACGTCTCTTCCAATCAAAGAAAATATCTTGTGAAATGTCTTGACTTTTGTTTAAAAAATAGCTATTTCTGGTACAATCAAAATTATTACTTTCAGAAAACGGGAGTGGCGATGGGAGCAAAATTTTCTTCCAGTGTAGTAGGCCTTTTTATGGCACAATGGGAGGAGGAAAGAGTATTCTCCAACATCCCAGAAGGCCTCCACATATACAGAAGATACATAGATGATATTGTGATACTATAGAGAGGAGACAAAGAATGTCTCACAGATTTCTTGGAAGGATTGAACACTAACGATAGAAACATCAAACTCCCCTGGGAAATAAGCGACAAAAAATCTGATAATATACTCTCCTCCAGAACACACTTCAAAAATGTAGACAGAAATAGCTATTTTCCACTAGAAAGCTGTCACCATAAAAACTGGGTATACAACGTACCAAAAGGACAACTTATGCGTTTAAGGAGAAGTTGTACCCATAAGGAATCCATATAAAATACAAGCAGGTGCTATGAAGCAGAAATTCCTAGAGAAAGGATATGACAATGAATATATTAACAAGAAAATCACAGAAGTCGCAGATATGAATCGTAAAGAACTAATAAAAGACAAACCTAAACAAGAGTTTTCAAGGGATCTAGTATCTATTATCTTTGACTATAACACCCAATATAAACAAATGGGCGATAGAGAACTGCAACGCATCCTTCCCCCAGTTCCAAAATGTATTTACAGAAGAGCCCCCACCATTCGGGATAAAATAGTAAAAATATCCCAGATCCTCCAAAAAGAGGCCTAACATTTTTTACTGGAAAAGGTTTCTTTCCTGTTATGCCTGTGTAAGAACAAAATGCCTGAATGAAAAAAAAGACTTTATCTCAACAAGTACAGGGAACTCGTATGATATCAAAGAATTGATTTGTTGCAATACGGAGGGGCAGTTAATGCCCTGGAGTGTAGCTGCGGCCTCCAATATATAGGCCGCATGAAGAGACCTCTGAGAATTCGAATAAAGGAACACATACATAATATTTTGAAAGGCTTTGATAAACGCAGTGTATCAAGGCATTTTGCCACTTTCCACAATAAGGACCCCTATCAGCTAAAATTTTTTGGGCATAGAACCCTATGTAAAACATTGGCATGGAGGCCATAAAGTCAGAACGCTCAGCCAACTTGAATCTAAGTGGATTTTTATGTTAGATACTCTTGCACCTTGGGGCCTCAACATAGATTTCGACCTAAACTGTTTTATCAATGGTTTTTAATACCCTCTCTAACCTGCCTCATTAATGATTTTAACATTCCTCTCTAATTATCCTCCTCCTTTTTATTGTCTAAAATACCCTCTTTGATCACTTTAATCTTGCACGTATCCCAAATACCCTTTTCAATTATCCTTAGGGTTTATTATTAATTTCAAACACAGATATGTTTTTTAAATATTTTTAATAATTTTTTTTAATTGTTTTTATTGAATTTTTAAGTTAACTACAGAGCAAAACAGCCTGTTGGGCATACCCAGGCTCTTACACTACTATCAAACAACAAAAAAGAAAAAAAAAAGACAACATACATAGAAAATTATATATGTTCCTGACAAAACTGCTGTACGCTCAACCACCTATGCAAAATATGCAAAGCAAACCTCTAATTTCGCCAATACCCTGCAAGCTTATTTTAGTTATCCATGCAATGAAGTGTACAATACACTTATAAATGCATAAAATTCCCCCCTCCTCCCCAGTTACTATTGACTGAGCAGCCCAGGGACATCTATAAGATCAGGAATGCCACCTGCGCTATTCCTGGCACTTAATAGAGTGAAACTAAGTATCAGTCGAATCTGCAGTTGTGGACAGAGATTCCGTCCAAATGTTCCAGATTTTGTGGAATTTTTTGCCACAGCCTTGTGACAGGTAAGTAGCTTTGTATAATGGTAGAGCCGCATTCACCAACCTCTTCCAGAAATTTAATGAAGGTGCGGTTGAGGCTTTCCATCTAAGCACTATAGATTTAAGGGCATAATATAATAATAGGCCCAGCAGAGTTCTGATCGCCCGGCGTGGGGCCAGTGGTTTAACTAGTCCCAGCAGACATACCTCTACAGACAATGGCACATGAACAGTGGTGACAGTCAAAATAAGTTTGGTTACCTCGACCCAAAAAATTTCAATCTGAGGGCAGGTCCAAAAAATATGAGTGAAATCCGCTGAGGGTGAATTGCATCTCCAGCAAGAGGCAGAAATAGATGGATAGATTCTATGCAGGCGCACAGACGTGTAATACACCTTATGTACTATTTTAAATTGCACTAATTTATCTCTAGTTGTTACTAGCTGTGAAAACAGGTATTCCCACATTTCTTACCAATCTTCTGGGTCTAGTGTAGGGAAATCTATCTCCCACTGTGCATTAAGGTTTTCTAGTCCCGCATGAACGTTAGGGAGTAATGCTTTATATATGGTGGATAAGGGCTTAGATAGAGCTTCATCTCTGAGCAGAGTCTCCAGATTCGAGGTATAAAAGGCCATGGGAGCATTTTTAAACTGAGTATTAAAAGCGTGCCTAAGCTGCAGGAATCTGAACAGGTGTGAGTTAGGTCAATTATATTGGTGATTCAATCTTTCAAAAGTCTGTATTCTGCCCTCAAGACAGATCTGATTTATATATTTAATGCCCTTGCATGCCCACACACTAGGGTCGGGGATGGAGCCGATTCTGACAGATGTGGGTTTAACCAAAGAGGGCTAAATGGGGAAATGTGTCCAGAGGGCATGGGATGTATTGAATTTGCCACTGACCATGCCCGTATGACTGCTTTCATTGCCACTGTAAGAGGGAAGGGAGCTCTAGGGCCCGGTAAAGTAGGTTCCGTAGCACCTCATAGGACCACAAACGTGCTGCTTCCAGGACCACTGCTGCGTTGGACTCATCCGAGACCAGCCAGTTGTGGGCATGGGATAACAGAGCCGCTATGAAATAGGTGTGGAGGTCTGGGCAAGCCAGGCCCCCCTCTCCCCAAGGTCTCTGCAGCACCGTCAGCTTAAATCTCGATTGACCTGCACCCCAAAGAAAAGATAATAGTATGGAGTTTATCATACGAAATACCTTTTTGGGGATCCAGACGGGCGCATGTCTGAGAGCATAAAGAAAGGCAGGTAGAAGCTTCATCTTAAATAAATTGATCCTTCCGATTAAAGAGAGGGGGAGATGTGCCCATGCCTTCAGTCTTGTCCTCATCCTATGTATCAGTGGTTCTAGGTTGAGGGTGTGATAGTCAGAGGTAGATGTGGAGATGTAAATACCTAGATATTTGATTTTGTCTGTCCATATTAAGGGTAAGTTGGGATCTGATACCTCTTTTGCTGCTCTATCTATTGGCAAGATGTGGGATTTATCCCAGTTTACTTTGAGTCCCAAACAGCCAGTAAAATTAGAGAGAATGGTCAACGTCTCTCGAAGGGACTGGGCAGGGTCACTCAAGAAAAGGATAAGGTCATCTGCGTATAAAGCCACTTTCTCATGTATGGATCCCACCTGTATGCACCGAACCCTGTCTGCCTGTCTGCCTGTCTGAGAGTCGAGGCAAGTGGCTCCATCATCAAGGCAAAAAGAGCTGGCGACAGTGGACAATCTTCCCTCGTACTCCTTCCAACAGAAAAGGGTGGCACCAGAGCACCACCAAGCTTAATCTGCGCAGTCGAGTCCCTATATAAAATATTGATCCCTTTTGGAAACACTAATCCAAAACCCATAACCTCCAGGACTGAGGACATAAAAGGCCACGCTACCTAATCAAATGCCTTTTCAATGTCCAATGTAACCATTATCCTCATAGAGGACTCAGTGGGAGGTAGTTGAAGATGGGTAAACATTCTACGTAAGCTTATATCTGTTGATTTCCCAGGCATGAAACCAGTCTGGTCTATATTAATCAGGGATGGTAAAATCGTCCGCAGTCTGGTCGCTAATATTTTTGTCAAGATTTTGAGGTCATAGTTCAGCAGGAAGATCGGTCTGTAAGAAGCACAGAGGGATATGTCTTTGCCGGGTTTAGGGATAAGGACTATGTGTGCCTGATACATTGAAGGGGGTAAGGCCATCAGTTTTTTTACTTTCAGAGAAGACTTTTAACAGTTTTGGTGCAATTAAGGAGGCATACATTCTGTACGATTTACCAGGTAGGCCATCAGGCCCTGGTGTTTTACCACCAGGAAATGAGCACATCGCCTCCTCTATCTCCTCAATGGTAAAATCTCTGTCCAAGAACTCAAGATCCTATTGCGAAAGAGTGGGTACGTGCAGAGAATTCAAAAACTCTCTACGCTTGTCTTCAGGCCAGCCAGGTAGTGCCTTATACAAGTTTTAATAGAAGGATCTCAATTCATCTAAAATTAGTTCAGGAGTAGATATCACCTGACCATCCAAACCTCAGAAGTCTAAATGTGTGGCCGAGGCAAGATGTAGAGACAGCGCACTCCTCGCCTCAGCCAGCCGGCTGAAGCGATCAAGAGTTGGTGAGTCAGAAAAAGCCTCCGCTGCCCTAGCCGCTCCCTCCTCGAGGGCCTGGACCTGACAGGACATCTCAGAATGGACTGCTTTAATAGCGGAGATGTATTCTCCTCTGGTGTTGGCCTTAAAGGCGTCCCAGACAACCTGCGCTGAGGTTGAGTCCTCATTGATCTCCCAGTATTGTTGTAATTTAGGAGAAACCTCTTCCCCTACCCTCGAGTCCTGCAACCACTTGAGTGCTAAACGCCAACAGTCTCGTCTCCTGGTGACCTCCAAGGGTGCGTGGTCTGAGAGGCCGGCAGGCAAGTGCGAGGCCCCCCTGACCACCGCCAGGGCACAGGTGTTGCCAAAGACCAGGTCAATCCTAGAACCTGAGTTATGAGTGGTGGAATGAAAGGAGTAGGCCCTAGTGGTTTGATGCTTCCATCTCCAGATCTCTGTATAAGTAAAAGCTTGTGCCCATTGAAGCAGGTCTGGGGAATACACCCTATTTGGATTGGACGAATCAAGGGATGGATGTAAAATAGAATTAAAGTCTCCAGCTATGTATAATCTGGTAAATTGTAATGTAGCCAAAAGCTCATACAATTTGTAGAGGACCCGCTGGTTAAAGGAGGAAGCATGTATATGTTCACTAAAGCATAGGCCACCATTCTCATCTCCAGTAGCATGATTATAAATTTGCCCTTTCGATCAGTGTGTAGGTGGAGGGGATTTGTTCAGTGAGATGGGCACTCCCCTTGCGTAACTTGAGTACGTCGCATGAAATTATTGCTGTACCCAGGGTCTGCGCAGCGCCAGAATCTTGTTCCCCAGGAGATGAGTCTCCTGCAGGAACAAGATATGGGGTCTGTGATTATTCAGATATTTAAACATTAGTGCCATTTTACCTTGTCATGGTACATTCCATGATACCAGTTTTAACTCCATAAACGTAGTGACAAATTATGGTATAGCATAACGTTACCTACTTGTGGGGGGTCTGCCCCTAGGGGACCAGGGGAGAGTTTACAACAAAATTTGCAGTGGGCACAGTGAGCACTAATAGAACACATAACATATTAACATCAGTCGGTGGATATAGAGCGTACAAAGAAAAAAAAGTAAAATAACTATGGTCAGTTTAATACCCTAAACCTGAACTCAAACACTTAAATCTTCAGACTTAAAAAAATAAAAAGTTCCAAAGTGTAGCGACTCCATGCCGCTGACGCCTTTTCAATTGGCGGGGAAATTGAAGAACTGGTGTGTGGGAGGGGGTGGATACATTAGTGCGTTCCATCTACCAGGTATCTCCAGATTAGAAGAATATAGAAAAATGTGCATCCAGTCTAGAATCAGGATCTTTACTGATCGATGGGTCTTGAGAAAATAGCAATAAAAATCACAATCAGGGGCAAGTCAAACCACCAGCTTCGGGGGGTAGAATGGACTCCCACCCAAAAAAAACAAAAACGGTAAAACCTGCGTGAGGGGCTCAGAATTACTAGCAACGACATTTGATGATGAGATCCAAGGAAATTATACAACAGATATTAATGCTTGGGTAAAACAAACCACCCTAACATGTATCCGGAAGAAGAATGGAAACTTGTGGTAACATGCAGATAGCCATTTGGAATGGGGATAACAACTTGTGGTTACCGGAGGTTGTTCAGTCAGTCGGTTGCATCAGCCGGAGAGCCAAAGAATCTGACAAAGCCATTATGAGGGACCCGGAGACGGCTGGGATATAGCATACTGCATTTCATATCCTTTTCGTGTAGGCGCTTACGGACATCATTAAAGGACTTCCTCTTGTGCTGTAGGTCGGCGGAGCAATCCGGGAACAGAAGGATTGAGGAGTTGCCATATGGGAGCGAGGAATGTGTGCGAGTTGCGGAAAGGATCCTGTCACGGTCCCTGAAATTGAGAAAGGGGACCAAGAAGGGTCAGGGATTTGCACCAGGAATAGTGCGTCCAGTGGGTACATGGTGGGCACGCTCAACTACATAGGTCGGGAAGATATCCGCGAGGCCCAACAGTTTTTTGAAGACATCTTCTACAAACTCTGCCAGTCGGTCACCCTCCTCCTCCCCCTCCGGTAGACCTAAGACACGGACGTTATTGCATCTTGCTCTGTTTTCTACGGTGTCAGATTTAGCGGCAAGCAGTTGTACCGTACGTTGCAAGTCCGCTATGGTGTTGGTGTGGGTAGCTGTAAGATCTTCAGTGACAGAGATTCTAGATTCAGTCAGCCTACCCCTAATCTTATCCAGGTCATTTCTAATAAGATTGCATTCCTCAGCAAGATGGTCTATTCTCACCAACATAGAGGTTTTACTTTGTTCAATGGCAGCCAGGATCACCGCAGTGCTGTCCTGGGAGGGTGGGGCAGACTGAGCCTCACTCAAAGAAGCTTCAGGTTCCATAGCTAAATCTGTCAGCTGGGTCTGCAGTCTCTCTATGAGAGAAGGGTCTGATTGTGGAACCGATGCAGGAGCCGAGCGGCCCGGCGTAGATGAGTTCCTGGACCGGTGCTTAGGGCCCATGAAGGAAAGATAAGCAGTAGTCGTCCACAACCCTTTGCTTGCCCACAGATGGTGTTCGTCTAGTGAGAAGGGTCAGCCGGGGGTACTATGTATGAAAGGTCCAGGGAGCTGGATGGATATGGAGGATGGGAAGGATGCTGGGTCCCAGAGATCCTCAGCTCACCTACACAGCAGCCCACCCCTAATGGCTCAGTTGCATATAAGAAGGAAGGTGGAGGGCTAGGAGGGCGGCAGAGTGTGTACTTGCCAGTTGAGGTCAGCTGCGGTGCTCCTCCACCAGCCGGCTGTGCAAGAAACTGGGGTGAGTGATAGGCTGTAATAGGCCGCACTAGGCCAGACCAGGCCACGGCCGCGGCCGCGTCAGGTCAACGGTGGCCCCACGGACCACACCAGGCACTCAGGCAGGCAAGCTGGGGAATGTGAGGAGTCTCCTACCTCACTGGCAATGTCCGCGCTCCTGAACTTAGGCCTGCCGGCAGCCCCGGAAAGTCCGGTGGGCGGCAGGCCACGCTAAGCCACACTAGGCCGCGGCCGTGCCTGGTGGAATCGGAGGCCCCACGGACCAGCAGGCCGCACCGGGCACACAGAGGGGCAAGTTGTTTTATGAGGGGATCCCCCTACCTCGCCAGCAGCTCAGGAACAGCTCCCTCCAGCAGGGCACAGACTGGGAAGATCGTGGCAGCCGCGGATGTGGAGGATAAGAGTGCTTTCAGGCTGCTCGCAGGCCAGACCTCCCCAATATCCACACAGGCTGCTGGAAATGGTAAGATGTGTCCTTTAGCAGGTATTTCCTCTTGTATTAACCGGCGAATTGTGAGGATGGCCAAGGATTAATAATTGGATGCTCAGAGCTCCTTACAGCACGTCTGCCTGCTCTTACATCTGGACACGTCCCCCAAATATTTTTATTTTTTTAATCATTTAAATATTTTTCTGGTAGTTATGAATATGGTGTGGTTAAAATACAATCCATCATTTATCCTCATTGGATATATATATCCTTAATAGGATATATTATTTTCCTCATAATTTTTTTCTTTTCACATTTTCTTCTTTCTTCATATTTAACCGTCATTTTTACTTTTTTTTTCAGCAGCATATATAATATTATCACCCACACATCAGTATTGAACATTGGATGCTAAACGACCAGCCGCCTTTGTATTTTTTATTTTTTTTTAAATGCCCTGTTCCTGATGTTTACATCTTTCCGTCCTAAACCTGTCAAAAAGATGGCCGCTAATAGACTTCTGGCGACACGAGCGCTTTGGAAGAATGGTCGAGAGTCTATTTCCGCCTAATACCTTCCAAGAAAATTGCCGCCAATGGACTTCTGGTGACAAAAATGGCCGCATTTTTACTTCCGGTGATCAGGACTTCAATAAAATGGCCGCCACATACACCTTCTATACACATATAAAGGACACTTCCACTATCTCAGTTTATCCCCTGATGAAATCACGTGACTGTGATGAACACGCGTGGGAAACGAGATACTGGAAATGATGTTCACGAGTTCGATGCTCATCCTTGTTTTGCCTGTTTACCACTGTTTAATGTGAGTACCTTTCTTTATCATGTTGTACCAATACATTTTTTAAACAAACTACTACACTATCGAGCATCCCTCTTGCCCTGTTTATGAGGTTCACCTACTCCAGCGATTGTAAAAGAGAGATTACATACCCGCTCCAAGTGAACATAAAGGGATACCATATGACCAGATACCCGTGAGACCACTTTGGGGACGCCCTTCCTGGGAACATACAAGGGTCCTATAATAAAGCCTATTTTCATGCTGTAACCTTTTTTTTTTTTTTAATTAATCTTTATTAGAAAATGTTTTCATATATTATACAGACATCCTTTTAAAACATGTTAACAATAACCCGATGTTACCAATAATCCAATACAGGTTCCTTCCATTCCAGAGTCTGGGGTTTTAGAAAGATGGGGGGGTCATGTTTATGTTTCCATACTCCAAAAGAAAGAAAATTAAATAACAAAATAAGAACTACATTTAAACAATGCCACAACACCCCCACATCCCCCCTCAACTATATTTCCACTACTTTCATTTTTCCTATTAAATTAACCCTCCCTCCTTTTCTCCCCCTCTATTTCTCCCTCCCCCCTTCCCCTCCCCTCTAGTGCTATATTTATACTTCTACCCTCCCATGTTTCTCTCTTCTTTCCTTTTCACCATTCTCTTTAAATCTAATTGTTTTTAGTGGTACCAACTCCCCTGTTCTTCTCTTCCCTGCACCCTCCCACCTCCCCCCCCCCCACCTCAACTTCTTATAGTTCTTATACCTTATATTGGGGTATGCATCTCCTCTAACCAATCTTGCCAGTTCTTATTAAACTCCTTTAGATTATTTCGTTTTGCGTATACTGCCCTCTCCTTACATAAATACTCATTTACAGCTCTCACCCAGTCCTCTACTGTGGGAGCTAAGTTTGATTGCCATCTTCTAGTAATCATCCTCCTAGCATGAAATAAACATCTTAAAATTACAATGGTAACTCCCCTTTTCTCTGCTCTCTCATTTCTGTACCCTAGAATACACACCACCGCATTTAGTTCTATTACCATCTCGAAAATTCTACTTAGTGTCTCCACCACTCCTTTCCAAATATCGGAATAGTTTAGGACACTTCCAGAGCATATGTATTAAATTTCCCAACCCCCCACACCTAGGACAGCTGTCATCTACTCTTTTACCGAATCTAAATAGCCTCTGGGGAGTATAGTACGCTCTGTTAATCACCATCAGGTGTGATATCTTATGAGGGGGAGAGACCGAAACCTTTGGACATAACTCCAGTATCGTTTTCCATTGTGCCTGAGTTATATTGCCTACATCTTGCTCCCATTTCTCCTTCTCGACCCTACTCTTCCTCTCACCATTAATCTGTTTATCTAATTGGGAATAGAGTTTTGATATTAGTCCTTTAGTGGATCCTGCTTGCGCTACCAGTTGTATCAACGGCAGCTCTTCCCACACTAATAACTGGTTTCCAACCTGTGCCTTTATAGCGTGCCTCACTTGTATATATGCATATAGTGAATTTTGTGAGATCTTAAATTCTGTTTGTAATTCCTCAAAGGTTTTAATACCCATACCTCTATATAAATGGTTCAACCTTACAATACCACATTTTTCCCATTCTAAGATTTTACCGACTCGCCATAATTCTTGTAGCTTCTTGTTATTCCATAGAGGGGTGTACTTAGTTATTTCCCTGTATCCCATTTTTTTTTTAACCATATGCCATATCTTTAACATCATTTTAACTGTAGGACATCTATACTGAAATGAATCTGCTTCTAATGTCTCGATCAGCGTCCTATGTGGCGAACCGGTTAACACCAGTCTCCCATTCGGACTTCCTCCATTCGCGACCTCAATTCCCCCTAACTGTTGAAGTTGTGCTGACCAAAAATAACACTCTGGATATGGGACTGCGAAGCCCCCCTCCTCTACCGGTAGCTGGAGTACCCGCAGACGCAATCTGGCCTGTCCCCCCTTCCATATCAATTCCCTGAACAACATCTCGATCTTACCAAACCAGCTTCTGTTAATCCATATCGGGGTGTTATGCAATATATAAAGAAGTTGGGGCATCCAAATAATTTTTATCAAATTACATCTGCCAGCTACCGACAGAGGGAGTCGCCTCCATATAACAGTTTTTTGTTTAAACTTAGCTAATAAAGGGGCTAAATTGTAACTTATAAATTGCTTGGGATCCTTGGGAAGAGTAATTCCGAGATATTTCAATTTGTCCACTATCACCATTTGGGGTACTCCTAAGGCTGTTTGTTGGTCAACTGAGTCCATAGGGAGACATTCCGACTTTTCCCAGTTAATCTCCAACCCAGTAAAACCACCAAACTCCTGCACTATTCCTATTGCTTTTGTCAAGGAATGTCCCATATCTCCCAAAAATAGCAAAATGTCATCTGCGTAGAGCGCTATTTTTTCCTCCCCAGATTTTCTTAAAAAACCAACTATCTCCCGATTTGCCCTAATTGCACAGGCCAAGGGCTCTATAGCGAGGGCGAAGAGTAGGGGTGACAATGGGCACCCCTGCCTCGTTCCTCTCCCTAGCTCTATTTTATCGGAAAGCTCATTATTGATTTTTAATCTTGCACTGGGTTTATCATATAGCATCCTAATCCAACCAATAAAGGATGGACCTAAACCGAATTTCTCCAATACTTTCCATATGTAACCCCATTCTACACTGTCAAATGCTTTTGTTACATCTAGTGCCACTACTGCTCCCGGGGAATCGTTATCTGTTGGAATCTGTAAGTTCAAGAAGGCTCTCCTAATATTCATGCTGGTTGACCTGTTGGCTATAAATCCTGTTTGATCCATGTGCACTAATCTTACTATAACTCGGTTGAGTCTAATTGCTAATACTTTGGCCAGTATCTTTGCATCAGTGCACAGAAGAGAAATTGGTCTGTACGCTGCTACATTTAATGGATCTTTACCTTCCTTATACAGCAAAATTATAATTGCCTCCATCATTGATGGAGGCAATTTGCCCTCCCCACTTACTCCTCTTAATATCTCCAACAATTCAGGGAGCAGTATCTCGCCAAAATTTTTATATACTTCAATCGGGAGACCGTCTGGCCCAGGCGATTTTTGATTTGACACTTGCAACTGCTTCCTGAAGTTCTTTCAAAGTAATTGGGGCTTCCAACTCTTCTCTTTCTTCTTGTTTCAAACAAGGTACCTCTAGATGACCCAGAAATGACTCCATCTGCTTATCCATTCCTATTTTCTGTGCAGTGTATAATTTTTTATAATATTCTCTGAATGCTTGACCTATACTCCCAGTTTCCGTTGTGACCACCCCCTCCGTTGTTCTAATCCCCGGAATTGAGGATGGGCCAGAATTGCTCTTCACTAGTTGTGCTAACACTTTTCCCATACTTTCCCCTTCTGCAAAGGAGACTTGACGATAGAACATGCGTTGTATCTCTGCTTTTTTCAAAGCTATTAACCTAAATTCTTCTTGTTTATCTAGCCACAATTTTTCTTTTTCCAGGGTGGGATCACTGATATAATTCCTTTCAGCCGCTAGCACTTCTCTCCCTATACTTGCCTCCTGCTCTCTTGACTTTCTATTGATTTTTGCGATGGATTGAATCAGGAGTCCCCTCAAAAATGCTTTCAAAGCATCCCATAATATCCCTGGACCTACTGTACCTCGGTTGTTTTTTAAAAATTCTTTTAGTTCCATCTGGATTTTCTCTAGACCTTCTCCTGACTCTTTTTTTTATTAGTTCTAACCAAAGAGGGTTCAATTTCCATACCTTCTGTCCCCTCCGTTCCCTCATTTTTAAGGTTGCTATCATTGGGGAATGATCTGATATACCCCTAGGCTGATATTCTATCTTTTCCACCAGCTGTAGGGCCAGGTCATTCCCCAATGTCATATCTATTCTGGACAACGTGGAATGCGAGGCCGAGCGGCAGCTATACTGCCGGGCATCCGGATTCCCCGTTCTCCATAGATCCAGTAGTCCCACTTCTTCCATATATTGACCCAGCCTCCCATGCCCAGCAGATTCCACCAGTACCTTTTCTGGGAATCTATCCAGTTTGGTATCTAAAACTGTGTTGAAATCCCCTACTATTCTAAATGGTGGAGGAATATAGATATTTGCCAGTACACATTCTCTGTTTTCAATTAAACAATGTAAAAATATATATTTACCCTTTTCATCTATGATGGCTCGTTTACAAACAAAGTTCACCCTTGTTCTTACCATAACGCTCACCCCTCTACTGTATGACGAGTATACGGAGT
Source organism: Lithobates pipiens (assembly GCF_037356315.1). Lineage (NCBI taxonomy): Eukaryota > Metazoa > Chordata > Amphibia > Anura > Ranidae > Lithobates > Lithobates pipiens. Next base: position 93,297,976 of record NW_027507790.1, on the reverse strand, counting down.
GGTATTGATATTGATATTTTCTGTTCTGCAGCCGATGCACTGTATCTTTAATCAGGTGCGTCTCCTGCAGACAGACCAGCCCAACTTCGTATCCCTCCATCATAGAAAGCACTGCTTTTTGTTTCACCTGTTTCCCCAGGCCCCTCACATTCCAGGAGCCTATCTTAATTTTCCCGTCCTGCATCCGCAAAGTAAACAAACAGAAAAGGAGAAAGAGAGGAAATCAAGGAGAAAAAAGGATATAAGAGGGCAGAGTGCATTTATGGAGAATGCAGAGATTAAGATCTTCCCATATCCCAACACCTTCCAACTCTTCGCTATCTTCTTTATTAAATTAAACCTGGCTTCCAAGACCTTAATCCCCACTAAGATGCCATATTTATTAACCAACACCGCTATTTCATCTATTATGTGTCTCCTAACGTGAATTGTGCTATCTACTTGTTTATCACAGTTTTTCCCCGTATTACCAATCAGTTTTACTTGTTTTTTGCCTCTCAGTGTTTTATATTTTTTCTTTATTTGAGTTAGCTCCTGAGCCCCATTCAATAATACACACATATTTTTTTTCCCCCCAACCTTCCCCCCATTTTCCCCTCCCTCCCCTCCCCCTCTCCCACCAACCCTCCCCCCACCTACCCAGGTGATACTCAGGGGGCTTCTTAGTGACCTTATTCCACTATTTTCACCACATATATACCACATATCCCTTCTCCACTCCTTCCCGCCGTGTATTACCACACTCCCCCCCCCCCCCCCCCCATAAAAAAAAAAAAAAAAAAAAAAAAAGTTAAGGGGACACCCATCCATTTAACTAATGGAGAAGAGGAGAAAAAATCACCCATCACCAGTATTACACTACAAGAAAAACCCATCAGCACCAGCACTTTATTTGTGATATTCTTGGTCACTTTAAGTTTGCACACTTTTTTGCATTGTTTGCACGGACATCATTATTATTGCAATTACTAGCACCCGCACTTTGTATGTGTTATATTGGATCATTATAAGCTTGCATTTTATACTTTTTGTAGCATTTTGCACAGACATTTATGTTGAGTTTTTTTATGGATTTTTTTCATGATTTTCTGTAATCAGATGTTTTGCAATAATATCTATTAGCATTTTTATAGATTTTGGAATAATATTTGACAATTTTATTTGATCGTTTTTTTTGCACTAGAAGAGGTATCTCCACATAGATAGATTGCAACCTTTACCTTATCCATTTGTCAGATTTTTTATACTTTAGGATACACTGCAGTTATTTTATATAATTATATATACTCTTGCCTTATAGCCTCATATTTCCTCACTTCCACACCCCACCCCCCTATATAGCGCAGCACTATTCTATTCATTAATCTTTTGCTCTTTGGGTCCAGATAACCCCTTTTAGTGCATGCAGCAATATCCACCTTCCCCTATCTAATTGGTTGGCGCAGAAATATTTTACTTTACTATTTGTGTAGATAAACGTCTTGCACCCGGATTCATAATCTGACTCACATATATAACTACATTGTTACTTGGTGATCATTTGTTGAAAATTTCTGTTTATTTATTTCTGCTGTGGTTATAATATGATATTATGCAATGTGATGTCAGATCTATTTATGTATAGGGTGCTTTACAATTACTGGTCTTTTTGAACTATTCTCTATAGTGTATACACTTATATGTACTGTTTATAAAAAATATTTTTATCTACGCAAAAAGAATTTATAAAAAATATATTTTTACCTCTAGTTTGTTTACCAGTATGCCTTTAAAGTCCAAACATTTAGACTTTAGTTTTTCCTATAACACTGCACATCACCCTGAACACACCATCCCCACCGTTAAACATGATGGTGGCAGTATCATGTTATGGGGATGCTTTTCTTAAGCATGGGTGGGGAAGCTGGTCAGAGTGGATGGGAAGATGGATGGAGCCAAATACAGGGCAATCTTAGAAGAAAACATGTTAGAGTCTGCAAAAGACTTGAGACTGGGCCGGAGGTTTACTTTCCAGTGAGACAACAACCCTAAACATTCAGCCACAGCTACAATGGCATGGTTTAGATCAAAGAATATTCATGTGTTAGAATCGTCCAGTCAAAGTCCAGACCTAAATCCAATTGAGAATCTGTGGCAAGACTTGAAAATTGCTTTTCACAGATGCTCTTCATTTAATCTGACAGAGCTTGAACTATTTTGTAAAGAAGAATAGGAAAAGATGTGCAAAGCTGGAAGAGACATACCCAAAAAGGCTTAGCCCTCGTACACACGGTCGGAGATTCCGACGGAATATGTCCTATCGGACCGTTTTGTCGGATATTCCAACTGTGTGTGGTCTGCATTGGACTGTTTCCGTCGGAATATCCGACGGACCAAGTTTTCCAACTTGCCAGTAAAATTTTCTGACAAAATGCTCCTATCGGACATACTCCGGTCATGTGTAGCCTACTCCGACGGACGAAGTGCCACGCATGCTCAGATCAAATTCCTAGACCAAAGCTAATGGCTACTAGCCTGAACGTAGCCCCGTCGTAACGAAATAACGTCAGCACATTATGTACAATCGGATTTTCCGACAATTTAGTCCGACTGTGTGTATGCGACATCACTTCCGGACCTCTTCCGGAATTAATCAGTCGAAATTACTCAGACGAATTTGGTTGTCGGAATCTCCGACCGTGTGTACAAGGGCTTACAGCTGTAATTGCAGGGAAAGGTGGTTCTACAAAGTATTGACTCAGGGGGGCTGAATACAAATGCACACCACACTTTTCACATTTTTATTTGTGAAAAATGTTGAAAACTATTTATCATTTTCCCTTCTACTTCACAATTATGTGCCATTTTGTGTTACATAAAATTCAAATAAAATACATTTACGTTTTTGGTTGTAACATGACAAAATGTGGAAAATTTCAAGAGGTATGAATGCTTTTTCAAAGCACTGTATAAAAAAAAAGAGGCGGGGGGGGGGGGGATGGGTGCGGGGATGGAGAATGGGTGTGAGGAGGGATTTGTGCACTTTGGCATTCTCACCTGCCTTGTCTTTGCCCTGCCGCAAAGCTTCTTATACTGGACAAGGTATGGCAAGAGGTTGAGTTAGATGTGGACCTCTACTCAACTGGATAAAAATGTGGCCCTTTGACCCTTTTAAGCTGGACATCACTGCCCTAGCCCTAGCCTAAACCACCTATGTCAGTGATGGCGACCCTTTTTGAGCCCGAGTGCCCAAACTGCGACACAAACCAACTCATTTATTTAAAAGTGGCAACACTGCAATTAAACCTGAATACTGAAGTTTTAGTTTAGAAAACTAAACTTTTTGTAACCATCTTTGACTATGTTGCGCGTGTTTGACAGTGGAATGCATGTATATGGTACCTGGGCCCTTGAGTGTGTTTTTTAAGAGTTTTAAGATCACTGCTCCTCATCATGACACAGCCCAATGATTTCTAATGTGTCCCATGTAGGGATGAGCAGAACACCCCCCCGGTTCGGTTCGCACCAGAACTTTCAAACGGACCAAAAATTTATGCAATCTTTAGAACCCCATTTAATTTTAATATGCAAGATATTGTCTTAAAAAAGGGTTTGGGGACCGGCTCCTGCCCCAGGGGACATGCGTCAATGCCTACATTTTTTTTAAAAACTGCAGTTTTTTCGGGAGCACTGATTTTAATGATAATTAAAGTGAAAAAAAATTTGAAATATTCCTTTAAATATCGTGCCTGGGGGTGTCTATAGTATGACTGTGAAGTGGCACATGTTTCCCATGTTTAGAACAGTCCCTGCACAAAATTACATTTAACAGAAAAAAAGTCATTTAAAACTGCTTGCGGTTTTAATGTAATATCTGGTTCTGGCAATACGGATGAAAATCATTGAGAAAAATGGCATGGGTAGCCCCCCTGCCCATTATCAGCCCCTTTGGGTCTTGTATGGATATTAAGGGGAACCCCGTACCCAAATTAAAAAAAGGAAAGGCATGGGACCTCCAGGCCCTATATACTCAGAACAGCAGTATACAGGCGGGGCAAACAAGACAGGGACTGTGTAGGTTTGTTGTGTTAAGTAGAATCTGTTTGTAATTTTGAACTGGTACATTTTTAAAGTGTAGCTCCATTCAAAAAATCTATTTTTAAGCTTTTTGGAAAACATAGGGAAGGGTTATCACCCCTGTATAATTTTTTTGTCCGTCTGTCTTTTTTCATCTCACTTCCTGTTGTCTCCTTCCATTTGCAAGTAGGAGACGTTTGTAAGTTGGATAGTTGAAAGTAGGGGCCTGCCCTATATCCTCTGCAGAAATTTGGCCCTAAGGTGTTGGTGTTGCCACAAGTTAACACTCTAAGCCCTCAAAGTGACTCTTGGTGGGCGCTGGAGCACCCGGCTATGAACTATTATATCAAGAATTGTAATTACATGCCATTGTTGAACAGTGGTAGAAAAATTGGGCCTTTGGTGGTTGTGGTGGTGGTGCTGGTGCCACAACACTATAAGTCCTCACAGTTACTCTCGGTGGGCTCAGGAACGGGCCCTGCTGTGAAATATTATATCAAGAATTATAATTACATGTCCCTGTTAAACGAGGGCTGAAAAATTGGGCCTAAGGCACTGCTTGCTGGTGCCACAACACTGCAGCCTCTCCCATATGCTCTATTTGGAGTGCAGGAATGAGCCCTGCTGCAAAGCATTGCATCAAAAATTGTAATTACATGCCCCTGTTAAACAGGGGCTGAAAAATTGGGCTGGTGACATCACCCAGAACCAAACATGTTCTTCCAAGATATCAGCAGGATCATTTAGGAGGAAGAGGATAGTCAGTTAACAGAACAGGACAGTCACTCAGCATCAGCATAAGCAGTCTTGAAGGGATATGACATTAAAAAAAAAATTATTCCGTTACATCAGCTTCAGGTGCTTGGTAGCTGGTGGTGATCCAAGACTGATTCATCTTTATGAAAGTCAGTCGATCAACCAAGTCGATGGACAGACGCACCCTGTGATCAGTTACAAAGCCACCAGCAGCACTGAAGGTGCCTTCTGAAAGAACGCTGGATGCAGGACAGGCCAGTAGCTCAATTGCATACTGTGCAAGCTCTGGCCAGTGATCCTTCCTCAACAGCCAGTAAGCCAGAGGATTTTTGGGGGGAAAGGTGACCAAGTCTGACCTTGCCCCTAGGTATTCCTGCACCATGTAAATCAGACGCTTGAGATGGTGGGGCTGCGGACTAAAAAAATTGTCTGAACGCATCGGTCAGACACCCACTTTCTCCACCGCTCCTATTGTGACTGACTGAAGCCTCAGCAAAACGTTGTCCAGAACCAAGAGTTTGTAACCTCAAAGTCTCTGAGAACGCATTGCACAGACCTTTCTGCAAGGCCTCCCGGAGATGTCTCATCCTCTGCTCCCTCTGCGATGGCAAGATAAGGTCCGCAACCTTACCCTTGTACTGTGAATCAAGGAGAGTGGCCAGCCAGTAATGGTCCCTCTCCTTGATCCAAAAAATAAGAGGATCCTTCCGCAGGCTTTGCAGGATCAGGGAGGCCATGCAGCGTAGGTTAGTTGAGGCATTCGGTCCAGAGTCCTCTGGGTCACTAAGGACAACATGATCCGCAGCCACCTCCTCCCAGCCACGTACAAGTCAACATTTTTCTTGGGACTGTAAATCATCCCTAAAAGACTGCTGCTGCTGATGCTGAGTGTCAGGCTCCACCTCCATGCTGACACAAGCCTCCTCCTCCTCCTCTTCCTGTGTCATGGGTGGGACAGCAGGGACACTGTCTGGATAAAGGGGGCCTTGAGAGGCAAGGAAGTCCTCCTCTTCCTGCCTCTGTTCTGCCTCAAGTGCCCTGTCCATTATTCCACGCAGCCGCTGCAGCATGGCTAACGTTGAGTTCCACCTGGTGGGTTGTTGTCCTTGTTCCCCCCCCTCCAAGGACAATAGGAAGCGTTGGCAGAGTGCTCACTATTCCCTCCCGGTCTGTCTTCACCTGAAAATCGGAGGCTGCCAGGGGAGGATTGGGCACAGAATGGAGGAGCAGACACTTTTTTGCTTTGTTTGGCCTTCTCCCGCTTCACTGAGGATTTAGTAGGGAGTTTCGGAGAGCGCAGAGAGGGGAGAGCACAGAACGAGGCTGACATGAAGGTTCGCTTGCATACAGGATTTAGAGGGAGGTGACGTAAAAGCTATGGTCAGTCAGTGTGTGCTACTGTGCCCACAGAGAGCGCTCTGCATGCTGGCTGTGGCACACGTGCCATAGGTTCGCCATCACTGACCTATGTGTATCTGCATCCATACACTTCATGAAAAAAATATGGAAATGGAAAACATTTTCCAATAGCATCAGTTTTTCTTTTTTGAATTGCATCAATGCATGTTTGTACGTGCATCTCATGTTAGGTTTTCTTTGGAAGTCTGTTCGTAATTATATGATTATTTATATGCATTTTTGTCTAATTTAATTACTGTTTTTCACAATTAAGCATGCTCATTTTGCAACCATTTACAGCCAATATAAACATTTTAAATTATTAGTGACAAAACTTGAATAAATTGTGTTTAAAATTCTTCATGGAAGCTGAAAGCTCTAGAGACTGATATTTTTTTTTCACAGTATGTTAAATGCTACATTTTAAAGCCTAATTTCAGGCAAAACTTTGTTGTTTTATCTTTAGAGTGGGGAAATGTTTAATTCTTTCAAGTTTTATATGCCATCTGTTTCCCCGCTGAGATCTTTCTAAAGCATCGGGGTAACTCCCACGTAAGCTTGTTCTTTCTTCGATTAATGTTTACATGTGCACCACCTATTTAGGTTTACATCAAGTTTTGATCAAGAAGCCTCCTTTTGTTGTGTTCACAACCTAATTCTTCTTACCATATTCGCATAGATATGCATTGTATACAAAAAGGTACATTTTCTAAAGAGACATCAGCCTACAAGTATGTTTCTACAGTTTTCATATGTGAGTGCAACTTACACATGCGTTCACTTCTGCACACGAGCTTGGAGGGATGAGGCAATTTAATTTTCTTTTTTCTTATTTATTTTACTTTTTATTTTTTATTTTTACACTGTCCCTTTTAAAAAAAAAAATTTTTTTGATCACTTATATTCCTATTACAAGGAATGTAAACATCCCTTGTAATAGAAATAACCATGTCAGGTCCTCTTTATTGTGACATTTTGTGACATTTACACTTAAAAGCAAAAACAAACAAAAAATGTAATTTTACATTTACTGATGAAAATAAATTGGACCTTTAAGGCTGATAGGTGTAAATGATGTCACTCAAGTCCCCCTGGGGCATAGAGTCGAGTGGAGGCCATCTTTCCCTCATTTGACTTCCTGCCCATTGCTCCACGTGATTGGATAGTTTCCGCCACTACTGATGGCTCTTGTAAGTAAGGAAACGACCAGGAAGCGGCAGCAGGAGAGGGGGCATCTCTCCCGCTGCCCATAAAAGTGATCCCAGGGCAAATCCTCCACCAAGACAAATTTAATTTGACCAGGGTTATGGCATCTAGCTGCTGCCATAACCCCGGTATATAACGCCAAAGTAATGACGTACAGTGGTGCTCAAAAGTTTGCATGCCCTGGCAGAAATTGTGAAATTTTAGCATTCATTTTGAAAATATGACTGATCTTTTATTCAAGGATAGCAATCACATAAAGCCATTTATTATCACATAGTTTTTTTTGAATACTTTTTAAATTATAATGATAACATAAATCACCCAAATGCCTCTGATAAAAAGTTTACATACCCTGGAGTGTTTGGCCTTGGTACAGACACAGAAGGTGGCACACACAGGTTAAAATGGCAATTAAAGGTTCATTTCCCCCATTTCTGGATATTTTAAATCACAATTAATGTGTGTGTATAAATAAAGAAATAAAGGTAGTCTCTATAGCAATAAAATAATAAAGAAAATGTAAACCATTTGTACCATCATCCAGGAACTTAGAGCTAAAGCGATTGGATGCTTGGTCCCCAACCAAGCCTCCTTAGAGAACAGGGTAAATTGGACTACCTTGGTGCAGTATAGGCGGGTAAATTCAAATGTATAGACAAATATGTGAAAAATGAATTGTTAAAGGGAGGACAGACCATATCGCCCCCATAAAGTCTCAACGAGGGAATCGAGGGGGGGGGGGGCTTTAGTAATCAAAACTGCAGTGTCCATCCTCATTACACATCACAGGAAGCACTGCTATGGTTAACAGAGGACAGAATTAAAATTAGACTTGGTAAACTTAACATTAATAAATCACCAGGACTAGGTGGCTTGCACCTTACTTAAGGAACTCAGTCTAGTAATTGCCAGACCATTGTTCCTAATTTTTGCTGACAGTCTACTGACTGGAATGCTACCAGCTGTCTGGAGAAAAGCCAATGTAGCACCAATATTTAAAAAGGGCCCAAAATACATCCATGGGAATTACAGACCAGTTAGCCTAACATCAATAGTATGTAAACTCTCGGAGGGGATGATAAGTGACTATATACAAGATTTTAGTAAGGAGAACGGTATCATTAGCAGTAATCAGCATGGATTCATGAAGAATCGTTCTTGCCAAACCAATCTATTAACCTTCTATGAGGAGGTGAGTTGCCATCTAGATAAAGGAAGTCCTGTAGATGTGGTGTATCTGGATTTTGCAAAAGCATTTGACACAGTTCCCCATAAACGTTTATTGTACAAAATAAGGTCCATTGGCATGGACCCTAGGGGGAGTACATGGATTGAAAACTGGCTACAAGGGCGAGTTCAGAGGGTGGTGATAAATTGGGAGTACTCAGAATGGTCAGGGGTGGGTAGTGGGGTCCCCCAGGGTTCTGTGCTGGGACCAATCCTGTTTAATTTGTTCGTAAACGACCTGGTGGATGGGTAAACAGTTCAATCTCTCTATTTGCAGATGATACTAAGCTAAGCAGGGCAAAAACTTTTGCGCAGGATGTGGAAACCTTGCAAAAAGATCTGTACAAATTAATGGGGTGGGCAACAGGGGCGTACCTAGAGCATTTGGCACCCAGGGCCCATCCTATATCTGGCACCCCCCCAACTGTAAAAACACCCACAAAAAAACACCCTCCTCTGCCAAGATCAGCGTTTTTTAAATTCTGCTTTCTTTTTTAAATGGCGCTGTTGGCTACCGAGTAAACAAGAAGTGACACTGTGCTGTCGCTTCCAGTTTTCTACATCGGAGACCTGATCAAAGGCAAATTCAGCTTTGTTCGGGTTTCTGGCCAGCTGGCTGGTGGCTCAGGTCTGCGGGTGGGATGGGAGACCTGGGCGGAGCTGTGAGGGGATGGGGACGTCCCCTCCCGCTCCTTGTAATAACAGCCGATGCTGTTCATCCAAGGTAGCCAGTGACAATAGACGGGAAAGGACAGAGGTGTCAGTCACTCAGGTGTGAGCAGATGCCACATTTTTGGACAGATTGTGCCTAGGTCAAGAAAGTAGAGAGCTGGACTGTAGCTGCTATGATGGAGACATCAGAGTGAGACAGCTGACAATACAAAGTATGGCCCATACTTTGCATTATCTACTGTCCTTAGGGACAGATCTGATCCAGAAATCCCACTGTATGGCGATCTCTGGATCGGATCTGTCCCTGAGGACATCATTGGCATTGATGATTTGATTCAGATTTGGGAACTGACCTGCTGACAAGGCGTGTTGTTTGCTGGAAGCGTGGATGGGATCTGATGGCCGCAGGGAAGATGGCAAGGTGCTGCAGTGACCTGCTGCTTGCTGGATGGATCTGATGGCTGCAAGATGTGGGTGTAAGTCCCCCCCTTTATCAGATCAGCTCATCTACTCTATACCTGGTTTGTGAACACAGCAACACCACCCCCCCTTACCAGGTAAGCTCTCAGCTCAGCTACTATAGGTGGGTGGTGGTCACACAGCAATATACAGCACACACATGCATTCTGCAACCTGTATACAGCACACGCCTGGATTCTGCAACCTGTACATAGCACACGCCTGCATTCTGCAACCTGTATATAGCACCCGCCTGGATTCTGCAACCTGTACATAGCACACACCTGCATTCTGCAACCTGTACATAGCACACACCTGCATTCTGCAAACTGTACATAGCACACGCCTGCATTCTGCAACCTGTACATAGCACACGCCTGGATTCTGCAACCTGTACATAGCACACGCCTGGATTCTGCAACCTGTACATAGCACACGCCTGGATTCTGCAACCTGTATACAGCACACGCCTGCATTCTGCAACCTGTATACAGCACACGCCTGCATTCTGCAACCTGTATACAGCACATGCCTGCATTCTGCAACCTGTATACAGCACACGCCTGCATTCTGCAACCTGTACATAGCACACCTGGATTCTGCAACCTGTACATAGCACACACCTGGATTCTGCAACCTGTACATAGCACACGCCTGGATTCTGCAACCTGTACATAGCACACGTCTGGATTCTGCAACCTGTACATAGCACACGCCTGGATTCTGCAACCTGTACATAGCACACGCCTGCATTGTGCAACCTGTACATAGCACACGCCTGCATTGTGCAACCTGTACATAGCACACGCCTGCATTCTGCAACCTGTACATAGCACACTCCTGCATTCTGCAACCTGTACATAGCACACGCCTGCATTCTGCAACCTGTACATAGCACACGCCTGTATTCTGCTACCTGTCTATATATAGCACAAATCTGGAGTCTACAACCTGTACATAGCACATGCCTGTATTCTGCAATCCCCCCCCCCATCAGGTCAGCTACACTATACCTACTACACAGCAACCCCCCCCTTCCCCTTCTATGACAGACCAGCACAGTAAGGATGGCAGGACAGACACACTCCTCTAACGTCTTCTCACAGCTCACACACACCCTATCACCAGCTCACCTCGGCTCTCAGCTTCAGCTAGGGAGGTTTAGACTCTGGAAGATGGTGTGGACACAGTGTGTAACAGCAACCACCCCCGCGCTGAATGATGACACACTCAGCTCGGCTGCTCAGCAGTGGTGGGTGGAGCTAGCAGGTGAAAATAGAAACTAGACCATACTATTTCGGCCACAGTGCTGGGGGTGTTCAAGCTCACAAAAAACTCACAAAAAACAGAGCAGCCAGAGCCAGGGATTCCCTTCAGGATACTGTCAGACAGTGTCTGAGTGCAGAGTGAACCCCATAGCAATGCCACCCAGCCACTTACACCCCCCTCAATGTGGGGCACCTGGGGCGGAACGCCCCCCCCGCCCCCTGCTTGGTACGCCCCTGGTGGGCAACTACATGGCAAATCAGGTTCAATGTAAAAAAATGTAAAATAATGCATTTGGGTGGCCAAAATATGAATACAATTTATACACTGGGAGGAAAACCTCTGGGGGAATCTAAGATGGAAAAGGACCTGGGGTCCTAGTAAATAATAGTCTCAGCAATGGCATGCATTAAAAAGGGGATTAGTTCCAGAGCTAAAACGATAATTTTCCATCTCTACAAGACTCTGGCCGTACCTAGAGTAGGCTGTCCAGTTCTGGGCACCAGTCCTCAGGAAGGATGTACTGGAAATGGAGTGAGTACAGAGAAGGGCAACAAAGCTAATAAAAGGTCTGGAGGATATTAGTTATGAGGAAAGGTTGCGAGCACTGAATTTATTCTCTCTGGAGAAGAGACGCTTGAGAGGGGACATGATTTCAATATATAAATACCATATTGGTGACCCCACAATAGGGATAAAACTTTTTTGCAGAAGGAAGTTTAACAAGACTCATGGCCACTCATTCAAATTAGAAGAAAATAGGTTTAACCTTAAACTACGTAGAGGGTTCTTTACTGTAGGAGAGGCAAGGATGTGGAATTCCCTTACATGGGCGGTGGTCTCAGCGGTGGGCATCAATAGTTTCAAGAAACTATTAGATAAGCATCTGAACGACCGCAACCTACAAGGATATACAATGTAATACTTACATATAACCACACACATAGGTTAAAAGTTTATTAACCACTTGCTGCCTGCTGGCTGTCATATGACGTCCTCCCATTTAAGCAGGGAATGCGCGCGATCGTGCATGCACATCCCTGTTCCTTCGGTGGCGGCATGTCATGGAGACACCGCTCGCCACCGATCACAGGTGGTACAGCCCCACTTTGCACGGTGCATACGCGCAAATGGGAGCTCACTGCGCGTTCACGTCGGTGGCAGTGTGTTCCCAGGAACACTGCTCATCACTGACACTGGTAAACAGCCATTGGCCGGCGGCTGTTTACCACATGATTGTCTGTGATCCTTTCACAGCCGATCACTAAATGTCACTGTGTGGAGGAGATTGCGGTAACATCTCTTTACCGCCTACAGTGTACACCAACACACACTGATTGCCCCCCCCCCAATAAAGAGGACCTGTCACCACCCATCAAAGTATCTGTCACAGTCCATCTGAGTACCCGCGTACCTGTCACAGTCCATCTGAGTACCTGAGTACCTGTCACAGTCCATTAGAGTACTCGAGTACCTGTCACAATCCATCAGAGTACCCCAGTACCTGTCACAATCCATCAGAGTACCCGAGTACCTGTTACAATCCATCAGAGTACCCGAGTACCTGTCACAGCCCATCTGAGTACCTGTCACCATCCATCTGAGTACCCAAGTACCTGTCACAGCCCATCTGAGTACCCGATTACCTGTCACAGTCCATCAGAGTACCCGAGTACCTGCCACAGTCCATATGAGTACCTGAGTACCTGTCACAGTCCATCTGAGTACCTGTCACAGTTCATATGAGTACCGAGTACCTGAGTACCTGTCCCTGCCCTTCATAGTACCTGAATATCAGTCATTAGCCCATCAGAGTACCCGAGTACCTATCTGTAGCCCATCAGAGTACCCAAGTGCCTGTCACTAGGCCATAAGAGTACCTGTCACCAACTCATCAGAGTAACCGAGTACCTGTTACCAGCCCATCAGAGTACCCAAGTACCTGTCACCAGCCCATCAGAGTAACCGAGTACCTGTCACCAGCCCATCAGAGTAACCGAGTACCTGTCACCAGCCCATCAGACTAACCGAGTACCTGTCACCAGCCCATCAGAGTACCCGAGTACCTGTCTGCAGCTCATCAAGTTACCTGAGTACCTGTCTCTGGCCCACCAGAGTACCCAAGTACCTATCTGCAGCCCATGCCTCGTAGAATATACATTGGGGTGTTTGCTTTCCAAAATGGGGTCATTTTGTAGGTAATTCCACTGGGCTGGTGCTCAAGGACCTTCAAAAGTGTGATGGGTAGGAATGAAATGAGATGTGTAACTTATGCTCCTAGAACGCTTGAAGGTACTACTCCAATGTTGGTCCTCTGTATGTGGCCAGGCTGTGTAAAAGTCTCACACATGGGCCATACTCGGGAAGAGCAGAATGTATTTTAGGATGTCATTTTTATTATATATATGCTATGTGTTGGAAATATCTTATAAATTGACAACATCTGGGTAATCAGCTCTGCTCTCCCCCCCCTTTTTATATAAAATTATTATTGATACTACTGTATTTAATGTTGTTATCATTTTGGTAAAGCGTAGTGTTATTGATCACCTGTCAATCAAATTACAGATATTCTCCTGACGAAGCAGCATCAGACCGCAAAACCGTTCCCACCGTTTTCCTGCAGTTACCTGTGGGTTTTTCATTGTATCCTGAGCAATTCTTCCGCCAGTTGTGGCTGCAATCTCCCTTGGTCTACCTGACCTTGGCTTAGTATTAAAAGATTGAAATTGAAATTGAAACATCAATTCTCATGCCCTGTACACACAACCGGTTTTCCCGTCGGAATAAACTCTCAAGGTTTTTCCCGCTGAAACTGTCTTGCCTACACACGATCACGCCAAAGTCCGATCGTCAAGAACGCGGTGATGTACAGCACATACGACGGGACTAGAAAAAGGAAGTGCAATAGCCAGTATCCAATAGCTGCCGTCTCATACCTGCTTCAGAGCGTGCATCGTTTTTGGTCCGCCGGTACAGCATACAGACGAGAGGTTTTCCCATTAGGAATTGGTTCCATTGGAAATATTTAGAACATGTTCTATTTCTAGGTCCGACAGAATTTTCGAAAAAAAAAGTCAGATGAGGCACACACACACGATCAGAATATACAATGAAAAGATTCCGATCTAGAGGAAACAGTTCCATTCATGAGTAAATATGTAAATAGGGCTCTCACAGTAAAACTTAAATGATATAGTTATCCAGAATTATTCAAGAATTTCACACATAAAATAAATTCGTCTTCCTATTCTTACCTTAAGCACAGCAGGTACCTCTACATCAGCAGTGTATTTAGCTGGCAAATTACTTTGTATTTCATCGCCTGAAAAGAACTAATTTATTCTGAAGCATCTCCACAAGTGCTTGGCTCTTAATACCCATTCTGTAATAAGAGTAACTCTTTCATTGAGTAGACTTCAGTGGTTCAATTTCTCTGTAATACAGAACTCTGAATTGATTACATTAATCAGCACTAAAAGATGCCTGGGTGGTCCCTGATGATTTTGCTCATTACTATCCTTTGACCTTACAGTTTCTTTGTGTTATCTCCTTCTAAGTTGGGATGAAAGTAAAACAATGGGAGATGTCTTCTTTTATGAAACATTTAGTAAAGAAATATTAATTCAAATGATTTATATTTAGTATTATATGAAGGCCCATTAGATAGAGAGATATGTTGTAAAATTGATTGTAATGTGGCTTCAATAAATATATATAATTAAAAATATAAATACATATATATATATACATATATAATTCCACATGAAGGGGGTTTACATTCTGACAACCAACATATTATTTAAAATAATGAAATTACAATTTGCTAGATACCAAATATGTTATGGATTGTATGCATATTTCTCTTTGAAAGTCTTAAAAGCCTCCTGGATTTTTAAATTAGATGAGTTTGGTGTCTAACAAATTGGTATCTTCCTATCTATTAATGCATTCACTTTTTATTAAGGTAATGCCTTTTATGATACCTCTGTTTTTTGACAAATGTATTTTAAACTGTGATGTGCTTTGTCAAATAGATCAAGGGACAAGGACATGTTCTGGGTAACTGAGGTTCTGCTTACCATGTCATAATCAGGATCTCATAATTCAGAATACAAATAGCATTTCAGCACTATTGTGAGTAAGCGACCAAAATGGTGTGCCACAGCAAGCCAGGGATTGGTGTTATAGTCCCTCTTTAGGTTTATGTTAGCTTAGCTCTGAGGAAGGTGGTGCTCCCCAAAATGCGCCAGCTTGCTAGCTCTGTGGGATTGCATGTTGACACTCGATTCCCACACTCTTTGACATCTTGTCTACTTTTGTGGGTACCCATTTGGCATTAATCTTGTTTTATGATGAATAAATCACTGGTAATGCGCTAGGAGTTTGCGCCCTCCTGTTTGTTCTCATAGTCCTTCTTGTATTCAGCATGGAGAATACACTGCATGGCACCATTGACCAGGCACTGGGGACATAGCAGCCAGAGGAAAAGAAGGACCTGTCACTTTCTCAGAGCCAACAGGGAAATTTGCCATCTACCTCTATCCTTGTGAAACAGAGGCAACAGGAGACTGAGGGGGAAAAGAGGGGGAATGAGGAGGTTGTGGTGCTGAAAGGAATGAGCAGGAGTAAACGGGTCAGGCCTCAAGGGAGACATTTCACCCCTCCCAAGCCCTGAGTGCTGTACATGGATGGAGCAAGATTATTGAAGACAGTGTTGTACTTCATGACACCAAGGACCCAGGGGGACCTCTGCTGTAGACAGTTTGTGGGAAATTGAGCTTTCATGCATAAATTCCTGTGCAAGGGTACTAGGACTCCGGTCCTCAAAGATAGGTACCTGTATTTGTTAGCCCCCTATTAGATACCCAATACATAGGTAAAATGGCCCAAACCTGCTAACCCAGAGGAATCCCAAAATGCATCACTTTCAGGCAGTGCCTAAACCATATGATTAATGACTATAATGGTTCCATGGCTGATGAAGAAACTATGTGAAGACCCCATGTACTACTGAGTATTCAGGCTTTACAATTCCCAGAATCTTGCTCAGTATGCACTGTAGATTCTGGATTTGCAGCCAGAATACTGTCTGAGAGAGTCTTCAGAGCGCTGGAAGTTTTTTTTTTTACAAATCTGTGTGTCCTCGTCAGTGTGGACCAGCTCACATTCATCAAAAGGAACCAGTCATGAATTACCAAATACTACAAAATGTCTGCTGCTGATGCTACAGGTAAACATTTATGTATTATGTGGTCCCCTTAAAAATCTGATACCTGTCACTAGGGATGGGCTGAATGACCAGCTGTTCGGTTAGCACCAGAAATTTCGAACATCACCAAAGATCGGAACTGAATAATGAACCCCATTGAAATCTATGGGGCCCAAACTGGAAAATCAAACATGCCCATTTATAAGGCCTATATGCAAGTAAATGGGCAAACAATGGTTATGGGGGTCAGGGTACTGCCCTGAGGGACACGTATCAATGAAAAAAAGTTTGTACAAAATGTAATTTTTAAATTAGCAGTGATTTATTGATGATTAAAGTGAAAGCATAAAAATGAAAAATTACTTTCAATATAGTGCTTGGGGGATCCCCTTAGTCTATATATAAAATGGCACAGCTGTACTGTGTATAGAAGCTGCTGCAGCAATAATTGCATTTATAAATCCTAAAAAAATTACATTTCCCTGCAAGCTTTCTTTACTTTGTAAGCAATGGCTTGTGGAGGCTACAATGTAGTGCACTGGGAACAAGATTAGAGATTTTTTGGATAAATTCTGGTGTCTCTTCCACAGACTTTTGATAGAAGTAACAAATACGAAGAAATTGGTCTTTAGGTGTGGGTGGCACCTTCACATTGTAACCCTATAGAGGTACTCTTGATGAAAGTGAGAATTGGCCTTGTTATCACAAATTGCAATGAGATGCTCCTGTCGAACAGGTGCAGAATAATGCGGTATAATCCAGTGACCGGAGGTAAGATTTTTGAAAAGATTTGATAATAAAAATTCCAGATAGGCTTCAGTGATATTAGCAGAATCGAAGGTGTCTAGGAACTGTGCTTTATTGCTTCAAATTTTCTGATAAAGGTTCATTTTCTAATTATTGCTGTCTCAAATTAAACTACAGTGGTGTGAAAAAGTGTTTGCCCCCTTCCTCATTTCCTGTTCCTTTGCATGTTTGTCACACTTAAGTGTTTCGGAACATCAAACCAATTTAAACAATAGTCAAGGACAACACAAGTAAACACAAAATGCAATTTGTAAATGAAGGTGTTTATTATTAAAGGTGAAAAAAAATCCAAACCATCATGGCCCTGTGTGAAAAAGTGATTGCCCCCCTTGTTAAAACATACTATAACTGTGGTTGTCCACACCTGAATTCAATTTCTCTAGCCACACCCAGGCCTGATTATTGCCACACCTGTTCACAATCAAGGCATCACTTAAATAGGAGCTGCTTGACACAGTAAGGTCCACCAGAAGATCCTTAAAAGCTACACATCATGCCGAGGCCCAAAGAAATTCAGGAACAATTGAGAAAGAAAGTAATTGAGATCTATTAGTCTGGAAACGGTTATAAAGCCATTTCCAAAGCTTTGGGAATCCAGCGAACCACAGTGAGAGCCATTATCCACAAATGGCGAAGACATGGAACAGTGGTGAACCTTCCCAGGAGTGGCCGGCCGCCCAAAATTACCCCAAGAGCGCAGCGACGACTCATCCAAGAGGTCACAAAAGACCCCACAACAACGTCCAAGGAACTGCAGGCCTCACTTGCCTCAGTTAAGGTCAGCGTTCATGCCTCCACCATCAGGAAAAGACTGGGCAAAAATGGCCTGCATGGCAGAGTTCCAAGGAGAAAACCACTGCTGAGCAAAAAGAACATCAAAGCTCGTCTCAATTTCTCCACAACACATCTTGATGATCCCCAAGACTTTTGGGACAACATTCTGTGGACCGATGAGACAAAAGTGGAACTCTTTGGAAGGTGTGTGTCCAAGTATATCTGGCGTAGAAGGAACAATGCATTTCATAAAAAGAACATTATACCAACAGTAAAATATGGTGGTGGTAGTGTGATGGTCTGGGGCTGTTTTGCTGCTTCAGGACCTGGAAGACTTGCCGTGATAAAAGGAACTATGAATTCTGCTGTCTACCAAGAGATCCTGAAGGAGAATGTCCGACCATCTGTTCGTGTACTCAAGCTGAAACGAACTTGGGTTCTGCAGCAGGACAATGATCCTAAACACACCAGCAAGTCCACCACCGAATGGCTGAAGAAAAACAAAATGAAGACTTTGGAGTGGCCTAGCCAAAGTCCTGACCTGAATCCTTTTGAGATGTTGTGGTATGACCTTAAAAAGGCCGTTCATGCTCGAAAACCCTCTAATGTAACTGAATTAGGACAATTCTGCAAAGATGAGTGGGACAAAATTCCTCCAGGACGCTGTAAAAGCCTCATTGCACGTTATCGCAAACGCTTGGTTGCAGTTGTTGCTGCTAAGGGTGGCCCAACCAGTTATTAGGTTTAGGGGGCAATCACTTTTTCACACAGGGCCATGATGGTTTGGATTTTTTTTCACCTTTAAAAATAAACACCTTCATTTACAAATTGCATTTTGTGTTTACTTGTGTTGTCCTTGACTATTGTTTAAATTGGTTTGATGTTCCGAAACACTTAAATGTGACAAACATGCAAAGGAACAGGAAATGAGGAAGGGGGCAAACACTTTTTCACACCACTGTATACTAATAAATTCATGCTAGAAAGATGAACTTTAGATTTTTAATTATAGGTCCAGTTTAGTGACATCACCCCATGATCACATAATCACATCAGACTCTTATGCCGCGTACACACGAGCAGAATGTCCGACAGAAAAAGTCATATGGAAGCTTTTCATCGTGTATACTGATTGTGTGTATGCTTCATCTGACTTTTTTTTCCAAAAATTCTGACGGACCTAGAGATAGAACATGTTTTAAATATTTCTGATGGAACCAATTCCTATCGGGAAATTCGCTTGTCTGTATGTTGTTCCGACGGACCAAAAACGATGCATGCTCTGAAGCAAGTATGAGACAGAAGCTATTGGCTACTGGCTATTGAACTTCCTTTTTATAGTCCCATCATACGTGCTGTATGTCACCACATTCTTGACGATCGGACTTTGGTGCGATTGTGTGTGCACGCAAGACAGTTTCAGTGGAACTCTGTCGGAAAATCCTTCAGAGTTTATTCCGATGGGAAAATCCGTCATGTGTATGCAGCATTAGAAATCAATGAGGGCCTGGGCTGCAGAAAAGTTCAGTATTTTCTACTGATTTCTAACGAATGGCATGTCCCCCTGATTGTGGGGGGGGGGGGCAATATGCAATTAACCACTGCAATAAGGGGCACTTACACTACACCCCCTTCCTGCCGATGCCATATTTCAGCTTTCAGTGCTGTCACATTTTGAATGACATTTGCGCTGTCATGCTATACTGTAACCATGTGAAATTGTTATCATTTATAGAGCTTTCTTTTAGGGGTATTTAATCACTCCTGAAGACCCAGCATTTTGAAAAAAATAGTTTTTTCTTAGTTTCTGCCAGTAAATTTTGTAAATAGGTAATTTTTCTCCTTCACTGATGGGCGCTGATGAGGCGGGAATGATGGGCACTGATAGGCTGCACTGATGCACTCATAGGCTGCACTGATGGGCACTGATGAGACAGCACTAATGAGCACTGATAGGCGGCACTCATAGGTGGCACTGGTGGGCACTGGGTACAGATAGACGGCACTGGTGGGCACGGAGAGGTGGCACTCATGGGCATTGATGGGCGGCATTAATGAGCAGCAGTGATCTGCATTGATTGGGCAGCACTGATAGCCAGCACTGACTGGCATCAGTAATGGCCACTGATTGCTGCCACTTGTGGGCACAGATTGGTGGCAATTGTGGGCACTGGTTGGCACTGATTGCTGGTAGTGGTGGGCAATCATTGCTGGCACTGGTGGGCGCTAATTGTAATCAAGGCACTGATGATCAGCTCCCTGATTACATACCTAGCTGTCCCCTTTGAGGAGATGCCGCTGATCGGCTCTCCTCTCCTCACACTGTCAGTACCAGCATTTCCGTGTTTACATGTGAGCGGCTGTGAATGGATACAGCCGATCACATGGTTAAAGAGCCGCCATCGCGGCTCTTTACACAGATAGGGGTTTGTGCTGTGTGCTAGCAACAGGGGGTGCACGAGAGGCTGTCATATGACGTCCACACAGAACGAGAGCCGCACCGCCCAGCCGTCATTTGATGGTGGGTGGGCAGCAAGTGGTTAAACAATGTTAAATTGAATTAACAATATGCACAATTTTTGAGCGTAAACTGTGTCCTAATCAAAATATTTTCCATTTTTTCCTGTCATGTAGACACATCAGGAAGTGAACTCTCACCAAAGTAAGGTAAATTCCCTTTTAGACTTTTGTCACTGGAACAAGTGTCCCCACTGGCAGATTTCCTTTCTGCTCTTCCTATGGTAGTGGTCACCAGGACAAATAGAGATGGCATATCTCTGTAGCAAGGATACTGTCAGCTATAAAATCTGACCCTTATTGTTCTTTTTCAAACAAAAAACAGGTTTTGCCCTAAGATGCACTTTAATGATGACTAGTCCTGGGACAAGGTCAACCAGTGCCCAGGGCAAAGGTGACAAATTACGCCCCCCTCCTATCCTTCCTTGGAGTGTGGGATGCAGTATGCTACACAAAAACATATGCAACATTCTATCCCGCAGTAAAGTATGGGGCTGAAAATGATGTGGAAAGAGATGACCTGGCATCATATGAGAAAAAACCCTTGTGTTGATGGTGTTACTGAAAGTTAGAAATGCCTCTGCATCTGTGGTGTCACACAAAAAAAAAGGCCCTGCATCAGTGGTGTCACGAGAAGGAAAAACATGCTTAACCACTTAAACCCCGCACCAATGTGCAGCCAAAGGACCAAGCCCCTTTTTGCGATTCGGCAATACCTCGCTTTAACTGACAATTGCGCAGTCGTGTGACATGGCTCCCAAACAAAATTGGCGTCCTTTCTTTCCCCACAAACAGAGCTTTCTTTTGGTGGTATTTGATCACCTCTGCAGTTTTAATTTTTTGCGCTATAAACAAAAATAGAGCGACAATTTTGAAAAAAAATCTATATTTTTTACTTTTTGCTATAATAAATATCCCCAAAAAATATGTAAAAAAACTTTTTTTCCCTCAGTTTTGGCTGATACGTATTCTTTTACATATTTCTGGTAAAAAAAAAATCGCAAATAGCGATTGATTGGTTTGCGCAAAAGTTATAGCGTACAAATTAGGCGATAGTTTTATAGCATTTTTATTATTTTTTTTTTTTTTACTAGTAATGGGGTGATCAGCGATTTTTATTGTGACTGCAAAATTTTTGACACATTTTTGGGACCATTGTCATTTATACAGCAATCAGTGCTATTTAAATGGACTGGTTTCTGTGTAAATGACAGTGGCAGTGAAGGAGTTAACCACTAGGGGGCAGTGTAGGTGTTATGTATGACATTATGTGTTTTTTTTATTGTAGGGGGCGTGGCCTGGCATGTTACGTCACTGATCGTCTTTCCCTATATCAGGGAACAGACGATCGGTGACAGGCACAGTAGGAAGCACGGGAGAGGTTTGTTTACACAGACATCTCCTCGTTCTTCAGCTCTCTGATCCGATCGCGGGACACCAGCGGCGATCAGATCCACTGGTCCCACGGCCATGGTCACGGAGCTCAGGACCAGGTCAGGAGCGTGCCGACCCATGGCTGGACACTTAAAGAGCAACGTACAGGTACGTGCTTGTGCCCAGCTGTGCCATTCTGCTGACGGACATTGGCGTGAGGCGGTCCTTAAGTGGTTAAGGACTGATTTGGTGGTGGTATGAAGAGACAAGGGTGTAGACCAGCGATATGCAATTACTCCAGTCTTAAAATGTCACTGTTTCTTCTATGGGGTATTTGAATAATGTGCTGCACTCCATTGGATATAATAAAACGTGTTGTATTTTTCAGTTGCTGTCTGGACATCCTCAGTCCATGTTACTTTGCTGGGATACTAAACATGAAGTTCCACTGCAAAAAACAGTGAGCAGGCAGGTTTTTATTGCAAAAGACACATGCACTGTCTCTTAATAAAATGTCCCTACTTGCCAGCTCGCTGTCTTCTCTGTAAACAGAGCTGCGGACTGATCTCTGAGTGCTGGGATGACTAGTGCACTGCTCTCTGCAGAGGAGCTTCCTGCAGAAAGAAGAACATTGCATAGTAGGTGAGGATGAAAAAAGACACAAGTCCATCAAGTCCAACCCATGTGTGTGATTATATGTCAGTATTACATTGTATATCCCTGTATGTTGCAGTCGTTCAGGTGCTTATCTAATAGTTTCTTGAAACTATCGATGCTCCCGCTGAGACTACCGCCTGTGGAAGGGAATTCCACATCCTTGCCACTCTTACAGTAAAGAATCCTCTACGTAGTTTAAGGTTATACCTCTTTTCTTCTAATTTTAATGAGTGGCCACGAATCTTGTTAAACTTCCTTCTGCGAAAAAGTTTTATCCCTATTGTGGGGTCACCAGTAGGGATGAGCTTCGAGTTTGAGTCGCACTCCTGTTCGACTCGAACATTGCCTGTTCGGCAAACAGTGAACAATTTGGGGTGTTCGTGGCAAATTCGAAAAGCCACAGAACACCCTGTACAAATCTATGGGAGAAATCTAAAATGCTAATTTTAAAGGCTAATATGCAAGTTATTGTCATAAAAAGGGGACATGTATCAGCAGTGATTTTAATAATGCTTAAAGTGAAACAATAAAAGTGTAATACTCCTTTAATTTTCGTACCTGGGGGGTGTCTATAGTATGCCTGTAAAGGGGTGCATGTTTCCCACGGCTATAATGAATTGTCGGCTCCCTGTAATACAGAGAACAGTCATTGAAAGTCATTGATAAAAAAAAAGTGTGGGGTTCCCCCATATTCAATTACCAGGCCCTTCAGGTCTTGTATGGATATTAAGGGGAACCCTGCATCAAATAAAAAAAAATGACGTGGGGCTCCCCTTAAATATCCATACCAGACCTGAAAGGTCTGGTATGGATTTTAAGGGGAACTCCATGCCAAATTAAAAAAAAAATGGCATGAAGTTCCCCCTAAAAATCCATCTGAGGACGCAACCTGGCAGGCCGCAGGAAAAGAGGGGGGGACAAGAGAGCACCCCCCTTCCTTAACCATACCAGGCCACATGCCCTCAACATTGGGAGGATGCTTTGGGGGTCTGTGACCCCTTAAAGCACCTTGTCCCCATGTTGATGAGGACAAGGGCCTCCTCCCCACAACCCTGGTCGGTGGTTGTGGGGGTCTGCGGGCGGGGGGCTTATCAGAATCTGGAAGCCCCCTTTAACAAGGGGACCCCCAGATCCCGGCCCCCCTGTTTGAAATGGTAAGTGGGTACAAAAGTACCCTTACCATTTCACAAAGAAAGTGTAAAAGAATGTTAAAAAAGACACACACACCGTTGAAAAAATCCTTTATTAAAAATAAAACAAATTAAAAAAAGATTCCAGTGGTGGTAATCCACTCTTGCTATCCAGCGACGGATGATCATCTTTCCGGGGTCCAGCGATGGCTGATCTGATCCAGCGACGGGTGATCTCTCCCTCCAGTGCAGCGAATCCATCCATCCTCTGTCTCCACTGACGGAGACACTGCGGGGATCCCGGCAGCCTGAAATCTCTCATATGAGGAGGGCAGGGCCACCCATCACCTGACCCCGCCCCCCTCTGACGCAAGTGGGGAAGCCTGGCTTCCCCAATGACGTGTGGGTTACCCCACCCCCCTCTGATGTAACGGAAACCTGCATTTAGGTCTGTTCGTAGGTTCTGGTGCGAACCGAACCAGGGGGTGTTCCCCTCTCAAGCATCTCTTCTCCAGAGAGAATGAGTTTAGTGCTCGCAACCTTTCCTCAGAACTAAAATCCTGCAGACCCTTTATTAGCTTTATTGCCCTTCTTTATACTCGCTCCATTTCCAGTACATCCTTCCTGAGGACCAGTGCTCAGAACTGGACAGCATACTCTAGATACGGCCCGGACCAGAGTCTTGTAGAGCGGTAGAATTATCGTTTGATCCCCTTTTTGATGCATGTCAATATTCTGTTTTCTTTGTTAATAGTAGCTTGGCACTGCATGCCATTGCTGAGCCTCTCATCTACAAGGACCCCCAGGTCCTTTTCCATCTTAGATTCCCCCAGAGGTTCTCCCCCCCCCCCAGTGTATAAATTGCATTAATATTTTTGCCACCTAAATCCATTATTTTACATTTTACTACATTGAACCTCATTTGCCACCCCATTAATTTGTTCAGATCTTTTTGCAAGGTTTCCACATCCTGTGGAGAAGTTATTGCCCTGCTTAGCTTATTATCATCCGTAAATACAGAGATTGAACTGTTTACCCCATCCTTCAGGTCCTTTATGAACAAATTAAACAGGATTTTTACCAGTACAGAACCCTGGGGGACCCCACTATCCACCCCTGACCATTCCAAGTACTCCCTATTTATCACCACCCTCTGAACTCACCCTTGTAGCCAGTTTTCAATCCATGTACTCACCATATGGTCCATGGCAATTTTTTTTAGGTTATAACAATGTGCAACTCTAATGCTGCGTACACACGACTGGACTTTTCAACGGACTAGGTCTGATGGTCTTTCCGACTGACTTTGGGCAGAGGTCCGATGGACTTTCTGAATGAACGGACTTGGCTGTTTGAAAGTCTGTTCGTTTTGAACCTGATGACGTAAACGGGACTAAACAAGGAAGTTCAATAGCCAGTAGCCGATAGCTGTCCTTGCATCGTATTTGGTCCATCGGACTAGCACACAGACGAATGGTTTTCCCGATTTTTAGTGCATCTGAGTTGAGTCCATCAGATAGATTTGAAACATGTTTTGTTTCTAGGTCTGCTGGACCAAGTCTGCTGGAAAGTCCGATCGTGTGTACGCGGCATTACATGTAAACAATAACATTTATTGAGTCAAGTGGCCAATCCGTTACCCTGTTATTATGTCTACAAATGGCCTTGTGTTACTTGTTTAGCAAGATGTACAGCAGATGGTTCTGTATCAAATTTTTTTGTCTTAAAATTTGAGAACCTGCTCTCAAACATTTGTTGGCGGAAATTCCTATGGAGCATACACATGGTCAGACTTTCCGACAACAAGCTCACATCCAACATTTGTTGCCGGAAAATCCTATCCTGTGTACGGCCCATAAGGTCATGGATTACTCAAACCATGTCCTGTGGTCTGATGAGACCAAGATAAACTTATTTGGTTCAGATGGTTTCAAGCGTGTGTGGCAGCAACCAGGTGAGGAGTACAAAGACAAGTGTCTTGCCTACAGTCAACCATAGTGGTGGGAGTGTCATGGTCTGGGGCTGCATGATTGCTGCCAGCACTGGGGAGCTACAGTTCATTGAAGGAACCATGAATTCCAACATGTACTGTGACATACTGAAGCAGAGCATGAGCCCCTCCCTTCAGAGACTGGGCCGCACTGAAATATACTGTTTTAAATGTGCACTAATGCACAGAAATATACTGCGTTAAACCTGCAGTAACACACTGATCTATACTGCGTTAAACTGTGAAGACAACATAGAACATCCCTGGGTCTGTCCTCTGCGGAGCCCCTGGGACCAAGGGTTCTATGGACCCTGTCAATAGCAATCGGTGTCTTTGGTTGATGCTCCAGACAGTTGTTAAATATTGCGGTGACCGTCAACTTAAGATCCGCCCTGGCATATGGCCTCTGGCAAGCCACGAATTCTGACATTGCACCTGCGATTGCGATTTTCCAGGTCGTCCAATAGTAACTGCAACTGAGCGATCTGGTCTGTGATTTCTTCATGCGTGGCCTGCAGGCCAGAGACATCTTGGCAGAGGAGACCCTGGTGGTCGTTTCTGAGACCCCCTGTTTGATCCATATTATTTTGCTGAATAGAGCTGTTTCTATTCTGTCAGCCATTAAGTCCAGATCATCTTTAGTTGGTAGTTTTTGTAAGAGGGACCACAAAGCTTGGTCCATACGGGGCACAGTTGGGGGATCCAGTGAAGGCATAGTCCCTGGCACAGTGAGCAATGTAGCCTGTGATCGCTGCTCCGGGGACAGAGGTGCACATGGCAAAAGCCTCTGAGAGGACGGAGTGCCACGTGGATACCATTGTGGTGTGGTCAGGGCTGCCTAATGATGCCAGGGATAATGAACGGGGGAGGCAGGGAGAAAGATCGCTGGGTGGAGAGAATGGCGGCATGTCATTACCTCGTTCGCTTCCCCCTCTCCTCCCGTGGGTGAGCCGGGTTCTGGTCTAGTGGCTGGAGCCGGCGCCATCTTGGCGGGGTCCAGAGTGGAGGCTGGTGGCTGGATCAGGACTAAGTACTTCTCCATCATAACGGTGGAGATCACAGATCGGCAGGCTCTCCTCCTCTGATGCTTGGATAGAGCTGAGAAGCTGAAATATGCGGTATGTCTGCACGGGTGAGCTGTGGAAGGGCCACGGACCTGGGGATAAAGGAATTTGCATCCTCACTCGTCCATCCCGAGACCACCCCCTCCCGTGGCTACTTTCTAAAAGAAAATGTAGTGTAAGATTTTTAACATATTTTGTGGATGTACCTGAAAAATATTTAGCTTATTTCAAATGAAAAGTCAATTGGGCTTTAAAACAAAGAAATACAACAAGGCCATAAACTGATGCCATAGCTGATGATATTATTTTTAATGGAGGCTCTCATATTATGCACACATGTAAAAACCTTGCCATGCAAAGTAGCTAAGAGTCTACTTCTATCTATAGCTTTAAAGACAAACCAAAGATTAAGATTTAAAATGCTACATGGTTTGTTGTACCAAATTACTCAGTTTACTCGGTACAGTGAATGAAGAAAGAACAATGTTGTTAATGTGTTAATTATATATTGAGAGCTGCAAAATATCAAACTGTCTACAATTCACGTTCAATTACATTCTTACTGCCTGGTGATGAAATTACTCCCCTTGTAATCGTTGTTTGCCCCAGCTTTGTCAGATCTAATAAAATTATGATACAGAACCATCTGCTGTACATCTTGCTAAACAAGTAAGACGAGTCCATTACATCTTAATTGCATGCTGATCTGTTTACCCCACTTTGTCCATTTGTAGCCATAATAACAGGGTAACGGATTGGCCACTTGCGGAATTTTATCGATCTCTGTATGAGAATGTGTAAACTGACAGCTGAAGTCAGATTTGCACAGATAGCCTGCATAACACGAAATGTCATTTCAGAATTATACAGCTAAATAGCATAAGTAATGGCCAACAAAATGAGATGTGCTTGTAGACTGACGTTTTTCTTTCCCCAAGTAAAGGTTTCTCATTTTCTGCCAATAAATGTTATTGTTTACATGTAAGAGTTACACATTGTTATAACCTAAAAAAAGCTATAAAGTTCATTAAATATTTTAATTTGCAGATGCAATTTAGAATTATCAGTAACTAAATTTTAAAGGATAGATAAACCTAAGAACAAACATTTATTATATCACAGCTTACGCCTCCTTAATTTTAGTTTTTCTTTCTTTAGGCTTAAGCTGGCCATAGACCGGCAGATTGTTGAACGAATACTCATATAAACATTCGTACAAAAATTCTCATCAATACATTTGACATAATTATTGTTGGTGGAAATTACTTAAAAAAATGTTCTTTTAACATTTGATTTTGGAGTAATTGGAAATTTTTGGAAATTAATTTGTTCAAAAATTTCCATCCTGAAACTTTGAATGTTCTGGTCCCTATGGTCAAAAACAAACATCGATTTTGCCCCACTAATTAAAGATTATAAAATTATACGAATGTTCAT
Source organism: Lithobates pipiens (assembly GCF_037356315.1). Lineage (NCBI taxonomy): Eukaryota > Metazoa > Chordata > Amphibia > Anura > Ranidae > Lithobates > Lithobates pipiens. The sequence continues at coordinate 93,269,974 of NW_027507790.1, read as the reverse complement.
AAAACCATTTAAACCTGTTTACCTGTTTAGAACTTGTAGTTGAATTAGACGCATGCTGTCCCACATTTAAAAAATATGCAAGGTACTTTCATAAAATTTGTCTTTGTAAACCAAAAAAAAAGTTGGTCTTAATAAGCTCCACTTTTGTAAGATGTGAACTGTCAATATTTTATTTTGAATTTGCCACAAGTGTTGCACCACAATGTAGAAGAGGGGAAAATTTAAACAACCTGAATTTGGTGCATGAAATGGTGTCAGAACCAAAACTGTCATGGATATTTTTGAACTTGGCATAATGCATTACAAAAGCAATTAATACCAGAAAACTGGAGCATCACTCTTATTGAATTCCCCCTGCAGTGTTCTTGCCAGTTTCTGTGAGATAAACAAAAAGCACAAACACCCTTAACTTACTTAAACTACTAGACTCGTCAGTCCCATGTTTGAATTCCAGACTGGGTAACAGGCATGGCTGCCCCCACTAATACAATGGAGAAAAAAGCATCAACATGAAAGTACAGGAAGTGTGTGATTTGCAGGTTTACCAGTAAAACATAAAGAAAAAAAAAAGCCTGAAAAATAAAACAAAAAAATACATACAAATATTGAAAAAATTAAACATATACACATTTTTTTTTTTAAATCCATCCACCATTATTAAATACTGGAAAACGGAAATTTATTACATATTTATTTTTTGGATTTGAATACACTTTAAGCAGCTGTTAAATTTGTTGCTAATTTATTCACACTTTAGTTGGCAATTGCCTGTAAAATAAATTTGAGGTTTGTGGTTTGTTGAACATTCACAAAATGTAATTATTGGTGGCTTAATAAGAACCACATCTCAGTGTGTTTCCTGGCTATTGCATGCTAGCCAGGCAAAGTAGAAGAGTTATTCTTATCACCCTTCAGTACACTATGGAGATCTTTATCTTCTGGGCACACTTTGTATGCATCTGAGCAGCATGCGGGTTTTACTACCTCAGCTCCCGGGACAGACAATTTCAGCAGCCCCTATCTTGCAATACCACATATCATTAAATTCCAGCCCCATGTAAGTAATTAGGATTGTATATTCCATTCCTTTTTTAAATTTAATCCTCCTTTTGATGTTTGAGTTTAAATACCATATTTTATTGATACCTATGTCTTTTTTAGACATGTTGATGCATCCGCTCCTGAAGAAGTGGATTTTAACCACGAAATGCATCGAGAATTGTAGGATGCAGCCAGGGGCATTGCTAAGTCTACAAAAGACCTGGTGTTAGAGCCCATAGCAGCGAAAGTAAATAAAGTCATATGCTTGGGTGGACATACACATGTATATAATATACATATGTGTGTGTTTATGTATATATCTATATGTATATATATATATATATATATATATATATATATATATATATATATAGATATATATATATATATATATATATATATATATATATATATATAGATATATATATATACCCAGAGAGCCTCCCCTTAGATCAGGGTTCCCAGAGAAACTCCCTATACATCAGGGTCTCCAGAGAGCCCCTTCCTTACATCAGGGTGCACAGAGAGCCTCCCCTTACATCAGGGTGCACAGAGAGCCTCCCCTTACATCAGGATGCACAGAGTTCCTCCACTTACATCAGGGTCTCCAGAGATCCCTCCTTACATCAGGCTCCCCAGAGAGCCCCTTTCTTACATCAGGGTCCCTAGGGAGCTCCTTCCTTACATCCGAGTCCCCAGAGAGCCTCTCCCATACACCATGGTCCCCAGAGAGCCTCCCTATACACCAGGGTCCCCAGAGAGCCTCCTCATACACCAGGGTCCCCTAAAAGCCTCCCCATACACCAGGGTCCCCAGAGAGCTTCCCCTTACACCGGGGTCCCCAGAGAGCCTCCTCATACACCAGGGTCCCCCAAAAGCATCCCCATACACCAGGGTCCCCAGAGAGCTTCCCCTTACACCAGGGTCCCCAGAGAGCTTCCGCTTACACCAGGGTCCCCAGAGAGCCCCTTCTTTACATCAGGGTTTCTAGAGAGCCTCCTCTTACATCAGGGTCCCAGAGAGTCCCTTCTTTACATCAGGGTCCCCAGAGAGTCCCTTCCTTACATCAGGGTCCCCAGAGAGCCCCTTCCTTACATCAGGGTCCCCAGAGAGCCCCTTCCTTACATCAGGGTCCCCAGAGAGCCCCTTTTTACATCAGGGTCCCCAGAGAGCCCCCCTTACATCAATGTCCTCAGAGAGCCTCCCATACATCAGGGTGAGAGAGGGGGGTGAGGGTAAGTGAGAGAGAGGAGTGGATGAAAAGGGGTGAAAGAGAGAGAGGGGATTGAGAGAGAGGGGGGACTGAGAGAGGGTAAGGGAGGGTTAGAGAGAGGGGGTGGATGAGATGGAGTGAAAGAAAGCGAGGGGGTGGCTGAGAGAACCCCTAGAACTGCCTGCAGTCCCTACTGCCCCAGCCCCTGTCTGTGTGGGTAGGCGTGTGTGATCTACCTACCTTCTGCCCATCCTTGGTCAGCCTGTCTACTTCCTGTTCCATGCCAGTCACAGTGAGCTGGGAGAGGAGGTTGGAGGAGTGCAGGCTCTGGTAGGCGCCAGGATGCTGCTCAGGGTGGTGGTGAGGTCTTGTCTTCTCTCTCTCCCTCCTGGGCTCTTCCCGGCTGCCCATGTCTCCCCCTCTCCATTTGAAGATGCCACTGCTCCTCCTCCCTGTTTGAAGATGCTGCTGCCCTGCATCCAACCACCACTGGACCAGTGGTGGGACGATCTGATCCAGTCCAGGACCATGACAAGCGGACTGGACTCAACTCCTTAGGCCTCAGGAGCACTAGCGTGGAGGAATCCTCCTCCACTTTGAATGCTGGGCAGGGAGACAGGGAGAGAGTTGCGGCCATGACATCACTGATTGCTAGACGCTATACATGGAATGAGTCTCAGGGATGGAGAGATGGTAGAGTCAACCTCAAGGCGGAGAAGGCCCTGTTTGGAGGTCAATAATAGCGCAATCATAGGGACAATGAGGAGGTAAACTGCCAGCAGCTTTTTAAAAAAATATCTTGGAAGGCCTGATAATGCAGAGGGGCATTGGATTGGTTGTGACCTCAGCCACAGGTGCACAGAGAGGTGGGCGCACCTTAGGGAGACAAATCTGATGGCATTGCGACCCACCGTGACAACACTTGGTCAGAGTTCCAATCTAGATAGGGTGAGTGTTTCTGCAATCACAGAAGTCCAAGAATGATGGGACTAGAAGACTTAAGAAAGATCAGGAAGCAGATTTCCTCACGATGAAGAACACTGACATACATAGTTATGGAGTTAGTTCAGAATCATAGGGGTCCGAAGCACAAGGTAAAGCCATTGACTGCAGATACTGATAGGGGCAACACACTAAGCTAGATTCACGTAAGAATACATGTCTCTTATATCTAAAAAAAATTTCCTTATCCCAGAGTTCAGCTATAATTTATGTTAAAATAAATCAAAGAAAAACAAGAACAAGAAGTCAGACTTCGCACCAGAGGTCAACACACCAATTGTGTAGACTGAGAAGCTGCGCACGGCCCTCTGGACTTAAAATAGAATTCCTGTCTACCGCCAACTATGCATAAAATGCCCCCCCCCCCCCCCCCCACTACTACCAATGCTTCCTAACTTGTGTAAAAAAATGTGTATACTTACTTATTTTCAGCCTGCTCCAGTCCAATCATGTGATCTGGAGCTCCGGCTCCCCTGTGTCAGGCAGCAGCAGCCGCTACTGCAGGAGAGAGGAGAGAGCACCAAAAATGGGACATGGGAGCCTGGGTGATGTCAGCACTCCTGAAATTTCCAACCACTGTCGAGTGCTTCCTCCTCTTCATTAGAGCCACTGCTCACTAACATATGGGATCATATGACCAGACTGGAGCAGGCTGAAGAAAAGTAAATATACACATCATTTTTAGACAAGTTAGGCAGCAAAGGTTGTTGGAGGGAGGTGGGTCTTTTTTTTCAAATATGATTTTATAAAAAAAAAAAAAAAATCAGGAATGAATTGCATATACATACTGTAACAGTGTTTACAGAATGGGAGATCATCGTTTTCTAAAATAATAAGCATATATTACAAAATAAACTTATATTAGATTTATACATACAATAACTCAAAAATCTAAGTATAACCCTATCTCACTGCTACAGTAATCTAAGTTCCTGCTTCTTATAACCTTATGTGAGAAAGCACATCTTCTTCATTCCATATAATTTAACTTAAAAAACAAATCTAAATAGAGGACAAGAGGTGATAACAAAAAAAAGGGGGGGAAGGAAAAGGGGGGGGGGAGTGAAGGGGGAAGGGACGTTTTAAAGGGGAGGGAAGGGGAAAATAAATAAATAGGTGCAGGATTCCAAAAATGGTGCTCGGTATGGCATCTGATGTCTCTTTGATCTCACATCCATCATATCTCTTAACTCAGACTCATATCCGTGTTTCACAGCCCTAAGAGGGAACTACCCTCTTCTGAATTAATAAACAAATTCCAAGAGATCCATGTCTTTTTATATATCTCCTGTCTATCAGTTGCTGTCAATATCAGGTCCTCCATCTTTCTAATATCTTCCACCTTCCTCAGACATAATGCTGTGGTTGGTAGATTCTGCTGTTTACACATCAAAGGTATACAGGATGTAGCTGCGTTTAGTAAATGACATAGGACAGATTTTTTATATGTTTTCATTGGAATAGTGGTAATATGTAATAAAAAAATTAATAAAACGCCAGGTCATTCAGGATTTGAAGATTAATACATTTCTGGGCAATCGTTTGAACCATTGCCCAGAAAGAAGTCAACTTAGGACACGTCCAAAATATATGCAAAATCGTTCCTTTATCTGTACCACATCGCCAGAAATGCTCTGACACATCTGGAAAGTTAGCCATGAAGTTGACTAGGTGTCATATACCGTCTTGTAAATATCGTATGATTAGTTTCCTGTATTTTAGTACAGATTGAAGATTTATAAGAAAGCTCGATCATATTTTGAATTTGTAAATCAGTAAATGTGCAATGCAGATCTGTACTCCATTTTAACACACAGGCCAGTTCTGGTTACTCCCTAGGGGAGTTAAGTAACTTATACATCTCCGAGAGGACATGAGACAATGATTCTGTTCCCAAGCAATGCTCCTCAAATTTAGTCAATTGTCTAATTGTCTAGTATATGCCTGTGGGTCTGGTATAGTCTGAAGAAAATAATATAATTGAGCTGCATTCCAGAACACAAGTTGGTAGGGGCCCCCGGGATTAGTCAGCTCCTCCATAGTAGGCCATCTATCTCCCATCACAAATTGTGATGCAATAGTTTGCTCAGTCTCCCATAGAGTCAAAAATTGCGTGGTTGAAAGGTCTGGTATAAATTTATGGTGTATCGGGGTCAGTGGAGATGTCTTTGTCGTTTGTTCCACATATGTAATAGCGTGTAGGCATTGTTTCAAAGTATTCCCTATCAAGGGATGAGATTTTAGATCTGACGGCACAAAATCCCAACACCACAGCACCCTGCTTAGAAGTATTGGAGATTTGCACTGTTCTACTTGCACCCACAGCTTCAGGTCACTATGGCATAGCCAATCGATTACCCTACCAAGTTTAACTGCTTGGCAATATCTCCTGACATCTGGCAACACCAAGTCACCATATTGTTTTGGTAGGGTTAATAAGGTGCATAAAAGACGTGGTTTCTTATGCGCCCAGACAAACCTTGTAAACAATGCCTGCACCTTCTTAAAATAAGAAAGCGGTATCTGTATCAGTAGGGCCTGAAATAAGTATAACAATTTTGTCAAAATGCACATCTTTATTAAGTTGCACCTACCGATCCGAGAATGTAAATTAGCGTGCCACTTATCTAATTATCTAATAGCAGTCAGGACAGCAGTCAGTAAGTAATGGTGGAAAATTAAGCTCATATGTACGGGTTAAATCTGCTGGCATTTTTGTGCCTAAATAATTCAGGGCAAGTGTAGTCCACTTAAAGTGGAAGCTTCCTCGGATTTGTGTAAGAGTTCGTACTGGCAGTGCAACCCCCATCGCTTCTGATTTAGAAAAATTTATTTTCAAGTTTGATAAGGCACCATATAAATCATATTGTTTAAGGAGATTTGGTAGAGATACTGCTGGATTCGTTAAAGGAAATAATAGGTCATCGGCATAAGCCGAGACCTTATGTTGTGTATTACCCACTGTCACTCCCTGTATACCCTGATTTAGCCTGATCGTAGAGAGAAAAGGCTCCAAGGAAAGGGCATATAAAAGAGGGGACAGTGGGCATCCCTGCCTGGTACCATTCCTAATTATAAAAGACTCTGAGAGCACCCCATTCACTTTAACCTGAGGTCAGATTTAAATATATCTTGGCTATCCGGCTCATCATCACCTCCCAAGTCTGAGTACGGAGAGCATATATGGCCAACTTACTTGGTCAAATGCTTTCTCAGCATCTGTATTTAAAAAGACACATGGAGTTTTCGTGGATTTGGTCATGTGAAGTAGGTTCAGCACTTTAGAAGCGATGAGCAGAGAGATCACCGTACTTCCACCCACACACCCCCACCGCTACACTGTTGGGGGTGAAGCAGGCGAGCAGAGAGATGACATCATCTCCCACCGCCTGCCCACATCACCGCTGTTCCGCCCACAGACCCCCGGCCGGTATACTGTTGGAGGTGAAGCGGGGGAGCAGAGAGATTACATCATCTCTCACAGCCTGCTCCACATCACCGCTGGTCTCTCTTACACGGAACCCACCACTCCACTGCACTGCCTCTGTGCTTAGTGACAATTTGCATTTAAGAGGCTGCAGCTAGTGGCATGTGGCAATCTGCATCTGGTGGCATGTGTCTGTGGCAATCTGCATCTGGTGACATGTGGCAATCTGCATTTGGTGGCATGTGTCTGTGGCAATCTGCATCTTGTGGCATATGGCAATCTGCATCTGGTGGCATGTGGCAATCTGCATCTGGTGGCATGTGGCAATCTGCATCTGGTGGCATGTGTCTGTGGCAATCTGCATCTGGTGGCATGTGGCAAATGACTGTGGCAATCTGCATCTGGTGGCGTGTGGCAATCTGTATCTGGTGGCAGGTGGCAATCTGCATCTGGTGGGCATGTGGTAAGTGATTGTGGAAATCTGCATCTGGTGGCATGTGGCAAGTGACTGTGGCAATCTGCATCTGGTGACATGTGGAAATCTACATCTGGTGGCATGTGGCAATCTGCATCTGGTGGCATGTGACTGTGGCAATCTGCATCTGGTGACATGTGACTGTGGCATGTGTCAATCTGCATCTGATGGCATGTGGAAATCTGCATCTGGTGGCAGGCAATGTGGCAAGTGGAAATCTGGTGATCGGCAATGTGGCAAGCGTCATCTGGTAGCAAGTGACAAGCTGCATCTGGTAGCAAGTGACAAGCTGCATCTGGTAGCAAGTGACAAGCTGCATCTGGTAGCAAGTGACAAGCTGCATCTGGTGACAGATTATGCATTATGGTTTTCAATATTTATGATGGCCTCAGGCAATTCTCAGTAAAGGGCTGGCAGAGAGCAGGCCACCTCATAACTAGGCATGAGTCATGCCAGTAGGAGAGTTGGGTGGAAGATGGAGATGGAGTGCCAAAAAGGCTGTCATTGACCCTCAAGGGTGCCCCCTAGTCTGGGGGAGGGTTGTGTCCTTGGGCCAGGGCTCAGGTGCTAGAAGGATTCTGCCATAACACACGTAGGAAGCCTTTCCTGGAGGCACGGGAGCAAGGAGAGTGGACAGCAGAAGCAGGTCAGCACTACTGGGAGATCTCCTGAGCGTCAGCCGAGTGGGCTGGTGAGTGTCAGTCTGGAGGTCTGTGGTGGAGAAATTAGCCTGGAGGGCTAGTGAACAGGGCAGCTGCAGCCAGATGGATTGGCAGTGCCTGAAGAGGTGGTGCTGGGATCAATAGCCACATGAGGAAATCTTCAGGCTGTTTCATTGTGTTTCTGCTACACTACAAAGGGCTTTGGATCCTTGCCTGTAATGGGCCATCAGCAATGGGACTGAGAGTGGTCAGATATTCAAACAGTGATTCAGCTAGGGTCTGCAATCAAGAGTGTGCTGGAGGAAGAGGTTGGAAAAAAAAGTCACGGACTGTTCTCTGTCACTAGAGTGCCTGTGAAAATTTGGTGTACCTGGCTGTGCTGCGTGGGGAATCCCAGTTTAACTGTGGCCTACACAGATATCATTAAACTAAAGATAATGCCCTCCAGCTCCTTAAGCATTCATCCTTGCATTTATACATGACTATTGTAGAATTCTGGTCTAAGGCTGCATAAGCTAAAACCTGATGCTTCCTCCAAGGTGGAAGGCAGAGTAAGGCAGTGATTGAGATAGTGTCACAGTTTGATAGTACAGGAAGACTCACATCTGAATTAGCATGTAATCAAGAGATGTAGATGTATGTAGCTTTATACCAGATTAATGACAGATTAATATATTCAAGCAGTGTATGCAACCTCTCTCTTTATCCACAGGTTTTGATTGGATTGGATACAGAAAGTAAGACGTCTACAGGGAAACAGAAATGTCAGTAGTCAAGTCATAGTCAGGTCTGGAAAACCCACAATTCCCTTTTTAGGATTCTTATGAAGATGTTGCATTAACAGCTCTGATGATTTGCATTATTTTTTCATTCATCATTGTCAGACACTGAAGACAAAGATTGCAAAGGAAATGACATTTGGAGAATACTTGGAAACAATAAAGAGGATGTAATTGTGTAAAAATGAAAAAATGGAGTAAGCACAAAAGGCACCCAAAAATTAATCAGCAAATGTCTTGTGATTCACTTTTAAAGGGATGTGAAACTATAAATGCTGACGTCAAATGGGGAACCAAATTGTTGATTTTGATCAGCAGAAAATAAGTCTTTTATCCTCTGCATAACAGTCAGGAGTTTAATTTTGAATATTTGAAATCAATATTATGAAAATTCTAAAATATTTATTGTTCATGACATGACAGTCTATTGAACACAGTGTAAAAAGTGCTGGCTAGTGTTTACCAATTAGTTTTAACTGGAGCCTTTGGTTATTCATGATAAGTAGATTTAAAGTAAAAGTAGGGCCAAAGCCCATTTGGCCCTACTTCTCCTATGGGAGAAATAAAGTCTGCTGTTGGCTGCTGTCATTCAACCAGTCCAGGCTTTGAATGAATCCTTACTTTAATGTCAGGATCTGCCTAGATGCCTGTCTGTCAGCTGGTTTAGCCTCTAAGCATGCTGCTGAGAGCCTGAGCAAGCCACTCCCACCTCCTCCATAGCCCAGCGCTCCAGAGAGAACTGGAGGGGCAGAGAAGAGAGTCAGTGACTGACAGTCATTGCTTTCTGCTCAGTGAAGATGGAGAACTGAGCAACCAGCAGTCTTTGATCACTCAGTACTCAGTCTGCCTCATCCGCCTAGGTGAGTATAAATGTTTGCTTCTTTTTTTTTTATTCCCATACTTCTCTTTTAAGGTGCAAATGAGACTACATGGTGTCATCAATGAAACTCATGATGGAAAATACATCAATGCCCCAGTAGACGACTTAGAGGTTGAAACGCGTAGGCATAGTGTTCCCTGCTCCCCATATTACTTTTCTATCTTATTATTGGATCACGTGATTTTTTTTCTATATTGATTTTTATGTAATCTACTATTTTTTATAAATAAACCTTCAATGGTGGAACTTCACTATGCAAGGCATTGTGTTTATATTTTCCTTTCTATGGTGAGTCCCTTTGGAGTCATTTTGAATAGAACCTTTTTGAGAACACAGTTGGAAGTTTGTGGTGACCTGTTGAGCTTTACACCTTGGTGAGGATACCAGCTACCCAGTGTGTGACCCACGATCCAGTGTGTACGAGCCATCCGGGACGTGTGGAATCTTTACAAGCCTGTATGACACATTTACTGTATAGTACTTTGTGTCCACCACCTTTGGTAAGAGTACCCATAAATTTCTTCTTAGCAAGGCAAGAGGAGGAGAGTGCCATCCTGTAGCCACTATGGGACCAATGTCACTGGTGAGGTATGACACTGCTCAGTGTCTCCTAGTCACCAGCTGGGATTCTCTGTACTCCCTACTCGAGGATGTCTACTTACCCCATTTCCTTGACAACTGGGGAAAAGACACACACCTCCGGTAGTTGACCTTCCCCCAACACCTGTCAACACTGACAGAGAGACCTTCAGAAATCGCTAAAACAAATCCATTAACAAATCCTCGCGGGGGGGCTGAAGGGCTGCAGGCTCCATAAGTTGCCCCCCCCCCAAAACCCCCGCACCACTCCCTCCACCCTGTATGCTATGCCCAGCTGATGAGCACCTTTCCCATTACAGCACTCTATACTGTTTCTCCTCCACAGGACTGAAATCACATTCCTTTACAACATAGCAGTTAGCCGTGATCTTCCCAGGATCTGCCTACTGCAACTACACTGCTGTTCCAACCAGAGAATTTCACAGGTCAGAAGGGCAACATAAAAGCAAGATACACCCTGTGACGACTGACACACTATGTGTAAAGGAATGTGATTTCAGCCCTGTGTAGTGTGGGGGTGGGGAGCTGTATACAGTACTGGGATGGGAAAGGAGCTCTGCCAAGTCACCTGCCAGGGGTCCCTGTCCTCTGATTCTCCAGTGGTGATCCCTGTCCTCTGATGTAAAGAGGAACTCTGGGAACTCAAAATTCTTAAACTACTTTGAGTATATTGGCATGCCGTGGATGTAGTGGAGGAGGGCCCAGGTCAACTTTTGCATCGGGGCCCACAAGCTTCCAGCTACGCTTCTGGGAACAAGGCTTTAATTCCTGATGTTAGACTTGTCCTTTATTACTGATGATCTGCCGAATGCTGTGGTAATGACCAACATCCAGCAGGAGAGCTACTGTAGCTCTTCAGAATAAATGAAGCAGAAGTACAAGCTCCTCAGAGTTTGGCATGGTGAGCAGAAAATAATTAAATCTCTTAGCCCTTGTACACACGGTCGGACATTCCGACAACAAAATCCGTCTGATTTTTTCAGATGGATTTTGTCCGAAAGCGGTGTTGCATACACACGGTCCAACAAAGTTGTCTGAAAATCCGATCATTCGGAACTTGATGATGTTCATGCCTTGTGACGGGACTACGTTGCAGCTAGTAGCCAATAGCTTTGGTGTCGTAATTTGATCAGAGCATGCGTGGCACTTTGTCCGATCAGAATTCTCTACAAACGATCGGACAAAGTCCAATCGGATCATGTTGTCGGGCAATTTTATAGCCCAGCTCTAAAACTTTGTCGGTGGGATATTCCGATGGAAACAGTCCGATGGAGCCCACACACGGTCGGATTATCCAACAACACGATCCGATCGGACATTTTCCGTCAGAATATCCGACCGTGTGTACAAGGGCTTAGAAGGAAAGAGATTTATTCACCTGTGTAGCCATAGGCTCCGGATTTAGGCTGGGTTTTCACTGTGTTAATGCAAGCACATTGATGTGCAGTAATTTGGGGTTTAACTTGCATTATGTTATGGTAGCCTATTAATTTTAATGGTTTGCCTAACATGCCAAAATGCAAAGAAAAAGTGCATGTATTTGCATTTAGGAGTGGCAAGCATATAATTTGTGCAGGTGCACAGGGGCCTCTGATTCCTTGGCTCCCCTCCTTGCCTGTGATAGTCCTCAGAATTTCAGTGACCACATGCTGGCCAGGGTAATTTCAGTAAAAATTGCCCCCATGGCAGTGGCGAAGAAGGTATAAGTTATTCTGGAAGCAAAAAAAAATAAATTGTCACGCAAAATGAAACTTGCACAATCCACAAGAAAAGACTATCTAGGTTCTGCTCTTTTTCTAGGCACTATGGTAAGGCAGAAAAATGTATCTATGAAAAAACATTGTGCTTAGTTGTAATGAAAGCAAGACTACTGCACCTAAAAAGATCCTGAATACCTGATCTAAAACAATATAATACAAAGGGAAAAAGTATGTTGTCTCTTTCAATGACCCTTAAAAATTACATGAATATAAAATGTAAATATCCAAAGTAAACATTTGATGAATAATAATTCATAAGAGGTGCAAATGTACCAGAATGTGCAAAAGGGTAAATCAAATTAATGTTAAAAACAAATAAGTGAAAAGCAATTCATAAATATCCCCTAATCAAAAAGTTAATAGTTGATCATATAAAGTCCATTCACGTGCTTATTAAAGTGCTCAGTGCTCCAATAACAAAAGTGCTCCAGTGCTCAAGGTGCTTTTAGGACAATGAGGCCTCTTACAGGACCACATTGAACTCAAACAGAGATCAATTGCACTTTATCTATGTCACATAGAAGAGGCAATGATCTCCGAACAGCTCTGTGACCCTATTGACCATATTCAGTAGCCCCCACCGTGAATATACAAGCCTGTACTCCACCAACATGCTCCGACAAGGGTATGCATCAAATATCAAAAAGGGAGAAGCCCCATAGCGCAATGCTATTTAAAATATCTTATCCAAAATATATGAAAAATGCTAAGGGGGTACCTCATTCTAAATAGCATAAGCAAAAAAAGGGGGAAGAAGGAGAGAACGGACTATACCGGTACCTGAACAAGATATAACAAACAAACAATTTGTAATACATTTTTAATTTTATTGATACAAAGTCCACACTATACATATATAAAATTCATAAAAAAAAAACATATATATTCCTATATACTTTTGTAGTCTAAGTCACAGATACTGGTTGACGTGTTTCGCTGATGGCTTCCTCAGAACCAGGTAAATATGACTATAGGACCAAGATGTACCTTGTATAATGTACATATAGTGTAATATTTAGAATCTATACTTGAAGGATTTGACTTATATACCTCTGCTCTCCCATTTTTTGGTCCTTCTAGGTTCTATAGTCATATTTACCTGGTTCTGAGGACGCCATTGGCGAAATGCATCAACCGGTATCTATGATTTTGATTACAAAAGTATATTAGAACATATTTTTTTAATGAATTTTATATATGTATAGCGTGGACTTTGTATCAATAAAATGAAAAATGTATTACAAATTGTTTGTTATATCTTGTTCAGGTACAGGTTTAGTCCGTTCTCTCCTCCTTCCTCCTTTTTTTACTTATTTAAAATATCTTATTTATTAAAAATTTATTTCACTTACACAGATAAGAAGCTACAAGCAGTATCACAAATGTCCACTTGGCCGCTGTGTCACCCAGTGAGCCCCTATGTGAAGACGTCACAGTACTAGCTACACCCGAAATACATTTCTCCATGGCATCCTCTGGGATTGAAAGCTGAAGCACATTTTGCACATTCCAGTGCGTTTGTACCTGTTATAAATTATTACTCATCAAAGGCAGAAAATACTTGCATGGCATGGTGGGATATTGAGGTATACATCAAGGTGTTGAATAAGATCAAGGGATACCCAGAGATAATCCTCATCCTTTTCTGTAATTTTTTATTGTGTCAAGAATATGTCCTGAATCCTCTGTATAAGTTGGAAGTGCTGTAGCAATGGGTTAATATAATCAGAAAGGCCATGATTATGGAACTCTCTATATAAGAACCCCTTTTTGCTTTAGCAGTGATGCCTTCACCATGAGCCGAATCAGTTTGTTTCTTCAGCTCCAATCCGTAATGACAACATTACATAGAAGAATCTGACAGTAGTCTTTGGTTATCCTTAAACCCAAAAGCAAACGTATTACACTGCAGCTTACCAATTATTAGATGTTGATTAGATGGTTTCATTGGTTTTAATTTCTAAGCTTTCTTTCTCTTACTCTCACCTAGGGATCTGGCTAGTACGTCTGTCATTTTTCAAAAGAACAAGCTCTTTTGCACATGTAGCAGTTAGACAGATGAGACAAACCATGTACCACTGACAGGAGTACTTTCAACGATTAGCTTTTATTATTTCTATAAAATCTTTAAAATCACAAAAGAGTAAAAAAAAAAAAAAAAACTGTTGTTGTAACTGCTTATAAAGTGTGCTTATAAAGTGTGAGCTAGAGTTTGGCTTCAATTTGTTAGTGTATCAAAATCTGCTAGTACACCTAACCCTCCCCTCTCCCTAGACTGACAATGCTGCTGTCCAAATGTGCTCCCTGTGTTTCTTTATCCAAAGTGGGGGCACTTTAATACAGTAGACGTGCTACTGGCCAGATCTCCAGGTTAAAACAGAGGGATAAAGAAAACTCATACTCATCTAATGATTGGTAAGCTGCAATGCTGTATATTACATTTCTGGTTTTGGGTTCAATACCGCTTTAAAGCGGAGGTCCACCCTAAAATGGACCTCCGCTCATCTGATCCCTCCCCCCCTCCGGCGCCACAATCGGCACCTTTCAGGGGGGAGGGGGGTGCAGTTACCTGGATAATCCAGGTAACTGCACCCACTTCCGGGCTAGCTGTCTGCGGAACGAGCGTAGGTTACGCCCCCGTTCCGCAATGCCCCGCCCCCTTCAGCAAGTGCCCCGCTGCCTGCTGGGAAACACACAGCTCCCAGAGGCAGCGGGGACCGTCCGGATTGCGCCGCGCGGCTCGCGCATGCGCAGTAGGGAACCGGGAAATGAAGCCGAAAGGCTCCATTTCCTGATTCCCATACCCAAGATGGCGGCGGGACCCGGCAGCCGAGCGAGCGATCGGCTTCGGGTGCCGACATCGCGGGCGCGCTGGACAGGTAAGTGTCACTATTTAAAAGTCAGCAGCTGCAGTATTTGTAGCTGCTGGCTTTTAAAAAAAAAAAAAAAAAACGCGGAGTCCCGGTGGACTCCCGCTTTAATGTAATTATTTTGGTTTAGAATTACTATACTTCTACTTTTGTCGACCTGCTTAATTATAATATCCGAAGCCTGTTCCGGAGCTGCTGGAGCTTTTTGCTTTGATTTGGACAATGTTGGATAGACCCAGGGGCGGACTGACCATACTGCTCGAGGGCCCCGTGCCACTAGGGGGCCCCATCAGGGTTGCCAGCCTCAGTAAAACCAGGGAAAGTATGTAAAATCCGTTTTTTATTTTTACATCTCTGAAATGTCCCTTAACAACATCCTTTTGGTCTAAAAATCCTTAGATTATAGATACCCCACCTCTCCAGTATCTTCTCAGCCAATAGAAACGTCTATGTATACTGCGTGATTGTATACAGTATGTGTGTGTTTGTGTATACTGCGTAGCCCCATAATGTCTGATTGCCTGGGGGCTCCATAATCTCCTATTGCCTGGGGGCCCCATGAGTTGTCAGTCCGCCCCTGGATGGACCTTTCTGGGATTACATAGATCCACCAAGTCCTTCTATATCATATGATAGACTGCAGGGGGTAGATGCTGGAAGGGACTTTTATTACTGATTTATGCATGTTTGGCTTTACTGCCTTTATGTATTTTTACTTTTGTGAGCAGGGCCGTCTTTAAGGCAGGGCAAAAGGGGCAGCCGCCCTGGGCCATGTCATTGTTGTGGGTCCCAAAGCATCTGCCTCATACTTACCAACTATCCCAGTGTAAATTCCCTTGTCCCTTGAAGTTTTAGTCCTGTACTGTGTCCTGATATTTCAGTGTGAAGTGCTGGTACTAATGCTGCCCAGCTCTGCCTTATTGTTGTGAAAAGATGACTCACCTGCAGACCCTGT
Organism: Lithobates pipiens; assembly: GCF_037356315.1. Taxonomy (NCBI): domain Eukaryota; kingdom Metazoa; phylum Chordata; class Amphibia; order Anura; family Ranidae; genus Lithobates; species Lithobates pipiens. The sequence goes on along the minus strand of NW_027507790.1, from coordinate 93,254,310 downwards.
GTTTACATGTAAATAACCGGCATTCATATGTAAATATTGGCAGCATTACTAAGTAAATAGATGTGGCTTGCACCATTGATATGTAAATAAAGTTGGCATTCTTATGTGTATCATGCTCCCCTGCAGTAAGGAGATGATGTGCTGTAACCTCTAGAAACCAAACAGTGAGCAGTATTACTTAGCAGTAATCTCTAGCAACCAATTAACAAGCAGAAATCATTTGCTGTAACCTCTAGCAACTAATCAGTGAGGCGTAATGTGTGCTGTAACCTCTAGCAACCAGTCATTAAGCAGTATATCATATGCTGTAACCACTGGCAACCAATCGCTGATTTTAAGTCTAGCTGCTATTTATTGTATGTCTCAGAGAAGGTGGAGAGCAAAATTGCAATGGGGGGGCCCCAAGAAAACTTTTGCCCAGGGTCCAATCAATATTAAAGACGGCCCTGTTTGTGAGTGTCTTACATTACTATATGAAAAGTGTGTCATACGTTGTGTAGAGCTTTTCCCTTGCACTGTGTTTTTCTGTTCGTATGTAAACATGCTTCAGAAGACATATGAGACTGCTAGAGGTCACTGCTTTGCAGTCCCTGTTTGAATCAAAGCTTTCAGTTTTGACCTCCCTAGAGCCCCTAAAATATTAATTTTACCATATTTGATATTTCTCTCAGCATGATTCATCATAAAAATATTAAAAGGATGGACAGCACAGTAAAAGTAAGATAGTATAAAGGGAATAACCTGAGCTCTTTAACACAGTAGACGTGTTACTGGCCAGATCTCCAGGTTAAAACAGAGGGAAAAAGAAACTAGCTTAAGAAATATGTATCCTTCGCTGACTTTAGTCAGTACCAAAACACATAACACTGTTTGCAGGGGTTCCAAAGGCCACACAGTAAGGGACAAAGGGTCACAGGTTGAGCACTGGATGTCTAGATTCTTGCTGGTGATATAATGTGCAGTTGCTGGTTGATGCCATTTGCTTTGATGGTGTTATTTGTATGATTTGCTGTAATGGCTTGATACAGTATGTATAACAAAATTAAAATACTGCACTATCTGTGGAACAATGAATGATATAAACTTAAAGTGGGGGTCCACTCAAAAAAAAATAAATAAATAAATTAAAAGCCAGCAGCTACAAATACTGCAGCTGCTGACTTTTAATAAATGGACACTTACCTGTCCAGGGTGCCCGCAAAGTCGGCAGCCGAAGCCGAGCAATCGCTCGTCTCTCGGCTGCCCCCGCCACCACCCTCGGTGAGGGAATCAGGAAGTGAAGCATTGCGGCCTCACTTCCCGGTTCCCTACTGCACATGCACGAGTCACGCTCTGCATCCTCACTGGTCCCCACTGTGTTCTGGTACCTGTGTGTTTCTCAGAACACAGTGGGGGGGGGGGGGGGGGGGGGTGACACAAAGGGGCGTGACTCCTGTGGGAGTCTATTCCAGGAAGTGGGTGCAGATACCTGTATTATACAGGTATCTGCGCCCCCTCCCCCCTGAAAGATGCCAAATGTGACACTGGAGGGTTCCGAAAAGCGGAAGTTCACTTTTTGTGTGAACCTCCACTTTAAGGAAATAAATCAAAACTCAGCTGCAACTTCATGTGAGACACACACAATACCATACACAATTGAAACTTAAGGGAGGAGCGATGTGCTGACGTCACCGCATGTACGCAGGTCCTGGAAGCAACGGGCTGCTATCGAGAGCCAGCCGGCCTGATTTATTCTAATGCTTATTTTATTCAACTTAATTGTAAGTGCAATTTTATTTTTTACTTTAATAAAAAATAAGGATTTACACTATGCAAGCCTTTATTTTTACATGGGGACCTATTGAACATATATGTATATGAGGACATCCATTGGTGAAGACGCTGAGAAATTTGGTGCACAGCACAGAGACCCGAGGCTGGGTAACAAGCCACAAGAGTATCTGATCTCCCGTAATAGGGGATCATTTACAGCTGTTAAGTGGCAGTGCGTGCATAGGTGGAGGCACTATCCTATCTTACCTTCTCACTTCTTCTGTGGTGTTTTGTTCATGTGTCACCGTGGATGAACACATTGATGTACTACTCACAATATATGGACTATTGATTTGGTTCTTTATCCATCAAGGATCAATTGGCGATAGTTACACCAAATGTATCATTTGTAATTACAAAGAGTATTTTTCTCACATATTATATATGGACTCATTTATGTCACATATCTAAGGTATCATTGCGGACTATCAATTATTAACCAGCGCAACTTAAGCTTTAATGATACAGTACGTAGCTGTGAAATGTGGTATGATTGTGCCATTTCCTCAAAGATCATGACTTTTTCTCACAATTCATTCAGTGATAATGCATGTGCTTATTGTCAGTTATTTTATCCATGTGAATGTTAGCTCTTATTGCTTAAAATAGCAATTGTTATATCTTTGTTGGCATGGGGGTAAATCTAATTTCTGCACAGGAGTCCATTGCTGAATTTGTTTATCAGGCATAGGGTATCATACAGAACCCTATTTTCCCCTTAGTTTCATCCCTTTGGAGTTCTAACCATAAGGATTCTAGCTCCCCTAGTGATGTAATCTCTCACATTCACTTGTACATTATTCTTGATATACATGCATACCCCTCCCCCTTTTTAACCCTCCCTATCCCTGAGATAATGGAAATACCCTTGAATGGTTGCCAGACAATCATGAGAGCTGTTGAACCAAGTCTCTGAAATTCCCCCAAAATCTAAATCCTCCTTGTACAACAGTATCTCTAGTTCTCCCATCTTATCTGCCAGGCTCCTGGCATAAGTGAACATGCCACGTATGTTTAGACCGGTCACATAGTGTCTTCCTATTGTGTGTTCCGAGGTTGCTACTAGGACATGTTACTATACTTACCTCGGGTTTATGTGCTTTAGTCAACCTACCACTAATGCCCTCAGTACTACTTTGTGGAATATGTTCTGCAATGACTATCTCTGCCTCTGGACCCCCCCCCCCCCCTGCCTAGTTTAAAAGCACCTCTATCTTTTTTGACCATCTTCACTCCCAGCAGATCTGCACCCTCCACATTTAGGTGCAGTCCGTCCCTTCTATAGAAATGGTGACCGACTGAGAATTCGACCCAGTTCTGCAGGAACCCAAACCTCTCCTTACTACACCAGCTCCTCAGCCAGTTGTTTATTTCACTAATCTCCCTCTGCCTTTCTGGTGTGGCTTGAGGTACCGGAAGCATTTCTGACAATACTATCTTGGAGGTTCTTTTCCTCAATTTAGCTCCTAAGTCCCTAAAATCGTTTTTTAGGACACTCCATCTGCCTCTGACTTTGTCATTGGTGCCAACGTGCACCATGACAGCCGGGTCTTCCTCATCCCCTCTCAGTAATCTGTCCACCAGATCCGTAATGTGTCGAACCCAAGCACCCGGTAGACAGCAAACAGTTTGGTGCTTCAGATTGCCCTCTTTGTCCTTCTAAGAATTGAGTCCCCTACCACCAAAATCTGTCTTTCCTTTCCCTTGGCTTCCCCCTACTCTCAGTGGAGGAGTTTTTCCCCTAGCAACTAGGGGAGTCTCTCAGCTCCAGCAGTGCTGGCCCCTGACTGCTTTCACCAATGTCACTCAACGGGGAGCAGTTATTGGGATGTTCCAGTCCAGGATCGGCCTCCCTTGCACTTTCCCCTTGACCCTTCCTGACTGTCACCCATCTACTCTTTTCTAGGGCCTGCACCTCTTTGTCTCCACCCGACTCTGTGTTAGCCCTTGCTGGCACGTGCGTTCCCAGCTCTCCTTTAGTATGGAGGGTCTTCTCAGTGCTGACAATTGCTTCCCTAGATTCCAAACCTGGGCTTCCAGGGAAATAACAAACTTACATTTTGCACAGCAATATTTGCCCTTGACCGAATGATCAAGGAAAGCATACAGACCACAATATGTACACCAATTTGCATCTCCATACCCGCCGGTCATCATACCTACTAATTTAATGAGGACTGGGGATTATACCCTGTCCAAAATTAACAACTAGCTTCCTGACACTAATACTCAATACAGCCCATGTGCACTCGCTACACTCGTGTACTCACAGTCCACGTGTACTTGCAGCACTCGTGTACTCACAGTCCACGTGCACTTGCAGCACTCGTGTAATTACAGTCCACGTTTTACTCGCAGCACTTGTGCACTCACAGTCCACATGCACCCTCAGCACTCGTGTACTCACAGTCACGTGCACTCGCAGCACTCGTATACTCACAGTCACGTGTACTCACAGTCCACATGCACTCGCAGCACTCATGTACTCACAGTCACATGAACTTGTGTAATCACAGTCCACGTGCACTCGTGTACTCACAGTCCATGTGCACCTGCAGCACTCGTGTACTCACAATACACAGGTATACACACACTTACACACTACTCAGGTACTCACAATATACAGGTACCCACAATACTTACACGCACACACAATACTCAGGTACTCCCAATACTCAACAAAAACAGTTACTCTGCAATACACAGCATCCCCTCTAGACAGTCAGTATTTTTTTTTTAACTGGTTATGACTGCTCTGCTCAATCTCCCATGCAATCTGACACTTGCAGGGCTTGTCAGTGTCTATGGTCTCCCCTATGGTTACAATAATAATATCACTAACAGGAAGTTTCAGATGCTTCTTACAGGTTTGATGACTCCTGTTTTCAACTCTGGTTTTTAACTCACCACTTAGTTCAGTTCCACTAACTCTGGTTTTTAACTCACCACTTAGTCCAGATCCACTAACTCTGTTTTTTTTTTGTTTATTTATATAATCTTTATTCATTTTCTTCATTATTATACAAAATACTTCTTTATAAATATGTATCCAATACGCATTAAAAAAAAAACAAATAGAAAAGAAGCAAACGAAAACAAAAGGGGACTTTTTCACACACAGTTTACCAGTATATCTTCTAACACCTCACCTATCCCCCCCCCCCCATACTAATTCCTGGTGTGTTCTTTAAATCTCACTCACTTTTACTCTTTTTCCTTCTCGTATTCAATTCCCCTTCTCTTTTAGCTGTTATACTTCTATGGGGCCATTCCTTATTACTCTCCACTCCAATCTTCCCTTCTCCTACTTATCTTCCTTCCTCAACCACTACAAAGGGTATCCCATCCTATCGTACCATGGTTTCCACATTTTTTTAAATTCTTTTAGATTTCCTCTCCATGTGTAAACGACCTTTTCCTTCCATACTGTTTCTGTGATTAACCTCACCCAGTCTACTACCGAGGGGGGTTTCTCTGCCTGCCACCTCTGCGCTATCAGTTTTCTTGCCTGGAACAGACACCTCAATACTGCTTTAATTGTACAGGGTGCTCCTCCTATTCCCTCATCCAGACCCAGGACACATAATCTGGGGTCCCTTTTCAGCGCTACACTGAATGTCCCATTCAGGATATTAAGGATCTCTGACCAATAACAGAACAGTTTAGGACACTTCCAGATCATCTGTGCCAGGTCCCCAGTGTCCTGACACCTAGGACACCTGGCATCCGCTCTCCACCTGAACTTGAACAGTCTCTTAGGCGTATAGTAAGTCCTATGTAACAGCATCAAATGTGAGACCTTCTGTGCGGGCGAGACAGATATCAGGTTTCCTCTCTCCAGTATCCTCTTCCACTGCTCATCCGAGAATGTTCCAAGTTCCCTTTCCCTCTACTTTTAAGCTGTTCTGGGCTTTCTATGCTCCCTTCACATATGTATAGGTACATTTCTGCTATGAATCCTCTTGCCCTATCCTGGGAGCTTAGTCTTTGATAGATAGGGGAGTTGCTCCAAGCCGGTCCTTGTTTCTCAAATTGTGTATCTAGAGCATGTCTAATTTGTAAGTATTTGTAAAATGAGTGTTTCGGTAAATCGTATTCCACTCTCAGTGCGTTGAATGTTTTTAATGTGCTACCTTCATATAACTGGGCCAACCTGTCTATCCCCTTTATTTGCCATTCTTTAAATCTCCCTATCATCTCTAGTTCCTGCAAACTTTAATTATTCCATAGGGGGGCATATTTTGTCACACCTCCTAGTCCCTTTACTGCCTTCCACACTTTTAAGGCTAATTTTACCGTGGGAGTTGTATAAATAAATACATTTGCCGCCAGTGCTTCCACTATTGTCTTATGGGGTTCCCCTGCAATCATCAATACCTTATTTGTTCCTCCTCCTGTATCTTTATTTATTCCCAAATGTTGCAATTGAGCTGCTAGGAAGTAACTCTGTGGGTGTAGCACTGCCATCCCTCCCTTCCTAGTTGACAGCTTCAAAGTTTGTAAACCAATCCTTGATTAGCCTCCTCTCCATATAAGTTCTCTAAATAATGCTTCAATTTTTTTTAAACCATTTTTTTATCTATCCATGTCGGAGAATTATGCAACAGATACAATAGCTAAGGCATCCACAGCATTTTGATCAAGTTGCATCTCCCTGCGACCGATAGTGGGAGGCGCTTCCAAATTTCAATTTTACTTTTATTGGCTATATTTGGCTATAAGTGGGACTATATTATAATTTATATGCTTATTAGGATCTCTTTTTATATGTATCCCCAAGTATTTTATTCGTTCAACCACTTCTAACTGAGGGATTGCCAATAAGCTTTGGTTCCCTAAGATATCTACCAGCATCAGGGCTGATTTTTCCCAGTTTATAAGCAGTCCCGAGAAGCTACCAAATTCCATGAGGATGTTCATCCCCTGCCTGAGGGATTGCTCTGTATCCCCCAGGAAGAGGAGGACATCATCCGCATACAATGCGATTTTCTCCTCCCCCATCTTTCTCCGGAAACCTTCCACATTTGTATTCGATCTTATTGCGATGGCTAAGGGTTCCATAGCAAGTGCGAAGATCAGGGGTGACAATGGGCACCCCTGTCTTGTCCCCTTCTCTAATAGAATCTTATCGGAATAATCATTGTTAACCCTGATTCTAGCACTAGGACCATTATACAGGGTTTTTATCCATGCAATAAACAAGCGGCCGAATCCAAATTCTCCCTAACTCTGGTTTTTAACTCACAACTTAGTCCAGTTCCACTTGGTCTAAGTTCCAGCAAGCAAAAAGGTGGCAAGCTCAAAGATGAGCAGGCCCAAAATGAGCTCTACAGAAAGTAATATAGGCCTCAAGCACTTGAGAACAATTAACTACTCCCCTTTTTGTACTCAAAATTGCAACTTAATGTTATTTAAATCACTTTGGACCATAGATGCTGAAATGACCTTTAAAAAAAAATATTATGCAGTAATTACCTTTTAGCAGTAATTATTATAATGACTTCTGGGCTCTCCTCCCGTGGGAGTAGGCGTGTTTATCGCCTTTCCCCGGCTTCGCAAAGACCCCTGGGAGCTTTGTTAGATTGTTAGATTCTTCCCAAGAATCAGTGGGGGACGCCGTCATGCCGAAATCTCGTGAGATTTTGTAAAGGAAAACGCAGGTCATGTGACGACGACGCCAGTTGTGATGGCAACCCGAAATTCAACGGTGCTGCTCACTGATATCACTGAGCATGCGCGGGATCGAGCGGTGAATGCTGGGAGCACAGCATTCACCACATCCATGAAATCAGTGCTTGTGGGCTTCAAATGCCCAAAAGCAAAATGGAAACCGCCGGGAGGAATTTTTTATAAGATTACCTCACGGACGAAATCGGCAAGCAAGGAATATAAAACCAGCAAGAAGTGAGTGATCGAATAATAGTATAAACGTATATCAATGAGACACAAAAAAAGAAAATTATAGGTCAGCAGAATCCCCCTTTAATTAGTAGGCTGAAGGAAGGAAAGAAAAAAAAAGGCTGTTTAAAAAGTGACAGAAAAGGTGTTAAAAAGCTGCAAGCAAAAACCAACCCAAGAAGAATCTAAAAATGCAAACACAGCAATCACCAGCAGTCAAAAGCAAAACTTGTTCACACTCTCCACTCAAATTCCCACAGTCTTATTTCCAGAGAGGCATCCTTGCAGTGGATCTGCTTGTGACGACCATCTGACGCGAAAGCACGGAGTGCGGGTTGTCGGACTGCCGAGTTGAGGGTGGAAAGATGTCTGATGAACAGCAGCAGTGCTGGGCCCTTCTCGGCCAGTTTGGAATGTTATACACCATGTGGTAGGCCGCAACCTCCCTCTCCCGTTACAGAGAGGTCCGTCACACACCGGGCTCAGGAGAAAGAGAGCACGGTGCGGGTCTCTGACCTCTTTTATAGCTCTCCCCAGCAATCTCTCTAAAGGTAGCAAAGATTCCTGGGATATGTAGTCCAGATGTATAGTCATGCGGAGGAATGGCCATTCTGAAGAACTACTAATCCCACAATCCCTTTGGTTTGGCCCACAAATACGATGTCAGTTAGTGACACTGGGCACTAGAGGGTTAATACGATCTATGGAATGACAGGGAATCGCTGTACTTTGTAATCGTAGTTCACATTGCTACATGTGTAATATTTAAACGGTGGATACCATGCAGTTTCAAAGCATGATTATTATATTTGACAATTAGTGATTATGGTAATATGTGAAAGCCTTCTGGTCAAAAGTATTGGAAACACGGGAGAAGAACAGGAATTTATTAATTAAGATGCTGAATATTTGCATAGTTTGTTTCCATAGGAAAAATGCTTCTCACTTCAGATACATTGGCCTCTAATTACACGGCTAATTAGTACACTAAGATCCAGCAAAAAGAAAAAGCAGAGTTGCCATGGATATGCTTTTTTTCTTTATCCAAATTGGGAACATTCATAATCAGCAAGCATTTGTACTGAACTGAACTTGCTTCTAACAGTACCTATATGCTAATAACATCTATGATGTTCATAATATTGTACTGTATTTATTTTTCATGAATAGCCTTTTAAAACATAGAAGATCTTGGGTTACTTTGTTACAACAATAAGTGAAGTTGTTTATTTATATATTAATAGCTTTGATATCATTCATAATTTAAAGCCCCGTGCCAGACTAACAGACATGCTACTATGTATTTTTTTCTCCTTACGTTAGATGAAGCCAGAGATGCTTACATAAGGCACCCCTCCAGGTTCTTCATCACCACCAGTTCCGAGTAGAGGGGCTGCTGATCCAGCGCTGCAATGCCCCTTCTGAGATTGCTGGTTCTCTTTGTGATGATGTTGTCTTCTGGATGCAAGGATCAAGGACAAGAAGGACCAAGCAGGTAGCAAAACAAAGAGGAGAAGACGCAAAGCTACAGTATTACATAACTGCGACTTATGCCACGTTCACCTGACCGGACTTTCCAGCAGAATAGGTCAGATGGAATCATTCAGTTGGATAGTCCGATCATGTGTGGGATAGTCCAATAGTTTTTCTTTAAAAAATTCCAATTATTCCTAGAAATGGAACATGTTTCAAATCTGTCTGACGGACTCAATTCCTATTGGGAAAACCGTTCGTCTGATGGACCAAATACGACGTAAGGGCAGTGATCGGCTACTGGCTATTGAACTTCCTTTTCTAGTCCTGTCGTACGTCATCATGTTCAAAATGAACGGACTTTCAAACTGACTTTAGTCCGTACATGTGTGGGCGTTCGTTCGGAAGTCCGTCGCAACTCCGTCGAAAGTCCGTCGGGAAGATCGTCTGATCTTTTCTGCCGGAAAGTCCGGTCGTGTGTACACGGCATTAAGGAAAAAATGGGCATCAGACAGAGGGAGGTGAAGGGACTGGTGTGCAGGGATACAAAAAGAGGCGGTTCTAGACTTTGTGAGGCCTTAGGCAAAACTTAGACATGAGGCCCAATTCACGCCCATAATGGGAAAAATATTATAAAAACAATAAAAATTAACTTTATAAATGTGCATATATTAACCACTTACAGACCGGACCATTTTGCTGGTCAAAGACCAGACCACTTTTTGCGATTCAGCACTGCGTCGCTTTAACTGACAATTGCGTGGTCGTGAGACGTGGCTCCCAAACAAAATTGACGTCCTTTTTTTCCCACAAATAGAGCTTTCTTTTGGTGGTATTTGATCACCCCCTGCGGTTTTTATTTTTTGCGCTATAAACAAAAATAGAGCGACAATTTTGAAAAAAACGCATTATTTTTTACTTTTTGTTATAATAAATATCCCTCAAAAATATATAAAAAAAACATTTTTTTCCCTCAGTTTAGGCCGATACGTATTCTTCTACATATTTTTGGTAAAAAAAAAATCGCAATAAGCAATTATTGATTGGTTACCTGGCTAACACGGTAGGAAAAGTAGACATGTGCATTTGTTTTCGTCTGAATGCATTTTCGTCCGAATTTCAGCTATTTTCGTTTTCATTTTGACAAACGATAACGAAAGCACAGAATCCGAAAAACAAAAGATCCGACATAAATAAATGCTTTATTTTTGTTTTTGTTGTTACAACAGTTCGATATAGAATAGGAGATTTGACGTGACTCTGACAATAACAATCTGTGTCTATAGAACCTGTGGTCGAATGTGCCTAACCTTACCTCTATTAGTCCAAGATTATATAGAGAAATTATTCGACAGAGAAAAAAGATTTGACAGAGAGAAAAGATTCTGCAAGTTACTGTCCTAAAAAGTGTTTGGGGACCCAGGTCCTGCCCCAGGGAACATGTATCAATGCAAAAAAAAGTTTTAAAAAATGGCCGTTTTTTCGGGAGCAGTGATTTTAATAATGATTAAAGTGAAACAATAAAAGTGAAATATTTCGTACGGGGGGGGGGGGTGTCTATAGTATGCCTGTGAAGGGGCGCATGTTTCTGGTGCTTAGAACACAGGCAGGTTTCCGTTACATCAGAGGGGGGTGGGGTCACCCATACGTCACAGGGAAGCCCGGGTTTCCCCTTGCTTCAGAGGGGGGTGGGATCAGGTGACGGGTGGCCCCGCCCTCCGCATATAACAAACGTCAGGCCGCCGGGATCCTGCAGTGTCTCCTCCGTGGAGACAGAAGATGGATGGATTCTCTGCACTGATTCAGATCAGCCATTGCTGGACCCCAGAGAGATGATCGTCCGTCGCTGGATAGCAAGAGTGGATTACCACCGCTGGAATCTTTTTTAAATTCTTAATAAAGGAATTTTTAAAAAGTGTGTTTGTCTTATTTAACAATTTTTTACACTTTCTTTGTGAAATGGTAGGGGTACTTTTGTACCCCCTTACCATTTCAAACAGGGGGGGCCGGGATCTGGGGGTCCCCTTGTTAAAGGGAGCTTCCAGATTCTGATAAGCCCCCAGCCCACAGACCCCCACAACCACCGGCCAGGGTTGTGGGGACTAGGCCCTTCTCCACATCAACATGGGGACAAGGTGCTTTGAGGGGTCACAGACCCCCAAACCATCCTCCCAATGTTGAGGGCATGTGGCCTGGTACGGTTCAGGAGGAAGGGGGGGTCGCTCTCTCGTCCCCCCTCTTTTCCTGCAGCCTGCCAGGTTGCGTGCTCGGTCTGGTATGGATTTTTAAGGGGACCCCCACGTCAATTTTTTTTTAAATTTGACGTGGGGTTCCCCTTAATATCCATACCAGACCTGAAGGGTCTGGTATGGATATTTACGGGGAACCCCATGTCAATTTTTTTTTACATTTGACGCAGGGTTCCCCTTAATATCCATACCAGACCTGAAGGGCCTGGTAATTGAATTTGGGGGACCCCCACGCTTTTTTATTTATTTATTTTTTTATCAATGACTTTCAATGAGTGTTGTCTGTATTACGGAGCCGACAATTCATAATAGCTGCGAGTGATTTTAAAGGACTTTTTTCCTGCAAAATTGACACTTTGTGCAGGGACAGTTCTAAGCACCAGAAACATGCGCCCCTTCACAGGCATACTATAGACACCCCCCAGGTTTGAAATTTAAAGGAAAATTACACTTTTATTGTTTCACTTTAATCATTATTAAAATCACTGCTCCCGAAAAAACTGACGTTTTTAAAACTTTTTTTTGCATTGATACATGTCCCCTGGGGCAGGACCCGGGTCCCCAAACACTTTTTAGGACAGTAACTTGCATATTAGCCTTTAAAATTAACACTTTAGATTTTGAACGTTGGAGTCCCATAGACTTTAATAGGGTTCTAAAGTTCACACAAAGTATGCTATATACTAGCTCCACTGAATCTTCTTTATATATTCGACAGACACCATAAGCCTTCAAAGACAAATTCGACCGTAATTCATGTGGATTTTTGGACGAATGCAATTTTTGAACGAAAAACGAAATAAATAAAAACGAATTTCGGGAGTAACTAAATAAATGAATTTTTCGGACGAAAACGAAATTCCGAAACGAAATATTTTACTCTGCACATGTCTAATGAAAAGTTGGAGCCACAGACAAGGTGCTGAGAGACATGATGATCAGAGACTGTGCGGCCAATGATACAGGAGACGGTCAGAGACTGTGCGGCCAATGATACAGGAGACAGTCAGAAACTGTGCAGACAATGATACGGGAATGGTCAGAGACTGTGTGGCCATGATATAGGAGATGGTCAAAGACTGTGCAGAGAAATGATACAGGGGATGGTCAGAGACTGTGTGCAGACAATGATACAGGGGATGGTCAGAGACTGTGCAGCCAATGATACAGGAAACGGTCAGAGACTGTGCGGACAATGATACAGGAGACGGTCAGAGACTGTGCAGCCAATGATACAGGAGACAGTCAGAAACTGTGTGGACAATGATACGGGGATGGTCAGAGACTGTGCGGCCATGATATAGGAGATGGTCAAAGACTGTGCAGACAATGATACAGGAGACAGTCAGAGACTGTGTGCAGACAATGATACAGGGGATAGTCAGAGACTGTGCGGACAATGATACAGGAGATGGTCAGAGACTGTGCGGACAATGATACAGCAAATGGTCAGAGACTGCGCAGCCATGATAACAACAGAATGAGCATAATTGATAACTTAACAGTGTAATGCTTCTTCATGGTCAGCAGGTTTAGGGAGAGGGTAAATAAAACTGCTGTATTACTTAACTGTAATAGAGAAGGTGGTACTGGTACACCATTCTGGGTATACTATCTGGCAGAGGAATATGAATCACAAAAATAGCTGCACAGAATTATAAATCTTTTGGTAGAGGAAACATTTCACATATGTGTGTGAATAGATATTTGCCTGGCGTTAATTTTGAAAGCAGAACGAGCAAGATAAGCAGCAAGATAAATAATTAAAATAATTAAAATGAAAAATAAAATAAACCCTCCAGTTTGAATGACAGTCAGCCTCATTAAATGGCATTCAACTGGAATGTACATGCCCTCAGCCTGTCATTCAACAAGTAAGGAGAAGGGCACAATGATGATCCCATCCAGTGGTGGCTGGTGCTCAAAATTTTTTGGGGGGAGCAAACAAACTGAAAAAAAACCCCCATAAATTGCAACCTCACTGTGCCCATCAAACACAGCCACTGTGCCCATCAAACGCAGCCATTGTGCCATCAAACGCAGCCACTGTGCCATCAATTGCAGCCACTGTGCCATCAATTGCAGCCACTGTGCCCATCAATTGCAGCCACTGTGCCCATCAAACACAGCCACTGTGCCCAACAAACACAGCCACTGTGCCCATCAAACACAGCCACTGTGCCCATCAAACGCAGCCACTGTGCCATCAAAAGCTACTAAGGTCCAAAGAGAATAAGAGAACCAACCTTCAGTATGGTGGAACTATTTTAATTCTATTGATCCAGGCAAACCAAAACCTCAGTAAAGCAGATGACAAGTTATTTTTACAATGTGGGAAAATAAAACTGTACTTGATACATGAACTATTGTTAATTTGAGAAAAGAAGCACTTTGCCATGAATGAAGAAACTCCTCCAAGAATTCATAATATGACCTAAAGCCCATGCAGAGATAATATGGTCTTTGACTTGGGGGTGCATTGTTGTAGATTATATATATTTATGGTCGGAGCCCTCCGCTCTAAGAGATATGAAAGAACACATAAACACATCACAAGACTAACAACATAAAATAGACATGAAGTGTGCCTTTGGCCTGCTGTAAGGTAAGCCCTGGTGAGCTGGGCGGTGAGCCCTGGTCTGCTGGGCGATATGCCAAGAGAAGGCCTGCAAAAGACTTGGTTAGGGAGGTAATTATTAATTTATGTACAATAAGACACTACAGGGTAAAGTTGCTGAAGGCTCATGACATTTACACTTGTGGATTGGGGATGTATCGAGTAAAGCAGGTGGATTCCCGCCTGCCTATATTTTGGTCACCTGGTCTGGGACCCCGTTTCGTGAGGCTGCTGATGCTACTCCAATGCGAAAGAATGTCCAATAAAACGGCCAGGGTCCAGGCCTAATTTGCTCAAAAGGATCCTGGCGTGACTAATGAACTGGTTGCTGCCTGGGGTACTAATCGGGAACGGTAGTAATGGGCTGTCCTGCGAGGGATCAGAAAGGTGAGCCAAAACTGATCTAGAATGGACACGGGGCACCAGACTTTGAGAGTTTGGAAAGGTTTGATGTCAACCCCTGGACTGGACTATTGTGTTTTGGACACTCTGAGGTGCAAGACAAAGTAAGTCTGATGGCGTGTGAGGTGGCGTCTACGTAACACTTTACAACTGGGACGGTGACTGAATTCACTGTGGTGTAAGAAGCTGTAGAAAGCCAGGTAGGTGGCTGCTTGAACGACCAGGCTGAATTTAACCAAAAGGGAGATGTGACAGGATGAAAGACACGTCTTGTAATATGGCGCTGGTGATGGTTAGCCATTTGATACTGATTTGGGGTTATTGCCTGTGAATACCACACAACATGGTCTTGACCGTATGGGCGGCAAACAAGGATCTCGTAAGGGGATGAAGTACTGGATGTCAGCTGAGTAGAGTCTAAGGTATTGTGTGACAATGCCAACTGTGTGTGGCGGCATGATATGAAGGCCAGGATGTGATGGAGATCTCCTGGTATTGCTCTGGGGTTTGAGGCTAGTAACCTGTCATAGATCCTCTAGGCTGTACGGTAGGCCTTCAGGGTGTTGTGAGATAATGAAAGATTAATAAGGTAGGTAGCATTGTGAAAGTGTTGTTTGAATCCGAGGTTAGCTACGACCAGTGTGGGATAAGTGACATGGTCGGGTCGGTTCCAGGTTCCTGCAAAAATAATGAAGCAAAGTTAACGGGTAGTGCGTCGGCCAGATTATTGCGTTTGTCTGGGATGTAGACGCATAGGATGTTAGATTGGTGCTGTGGGGATAGTGGCACCAGCCTGCGCAGGAAGGCTATGATGGCCAGCGACTAGGACCTCCTTTATTTATAATACTGGCTGTGGCTTGGTTGTCTGTGGCGAAGGTCACTGTTTGTCCTGGCCAGTTGTTGCACCAGACTTGAGCTGCTGCGACAATGGGGTAGAGGTCGAACAAAGAGGAGGACTAACTGAACCCAGGAATCAAGAGGATTTCTGATGGCCATGGCCCTATAAACCCAAGTTGGCCAAAAATTGAGACGAGGACCTGTGGAGGCTGTGGTGTCCATGACTACCTGAGGTTAAGAGAGAGATGCTGAGGGAATGAACATTGGCATGCCATTCCAATTTGTGAGAAATTCGTCTCCCATGGGCAGATCCGCTATAGCTGGCACATCTTAATTTAAGGATTTAGTCAGGGTCTTGTACCTGGGAGAGAAACACTAAAAGTGGGAGATAAAGGATCACCTTGAGTCTGGCTGCTGCCTTGGCTGAAAATGAGCAGTGATAGTCAAAGGATGGGCACCCTGCATACTGTGACATGCTGCATGCAGATACGGGTCCAATTCTACCCTCCTGTTGGGGTTGTCCTGCCTAGCATGTCTCTGACTGTCCCCAAGGCCAGCACAAACTCTGTGACAGTGAGCTTGCGATTAAGTAAAGGGTCTCTGGCCTTCAGGATGACGGAGACGTCTCCCCACGAATGTGACTTGTTCTAGGCCAAGTTGTGTACTGCTATGAGGAGGGATGCTAAGTTAACGTCATTGTCGTCCAAGATGTCCTCCTAGATGCCCTGCTAGGACAAGGTGTGCAGGGAAGACAGGGTGTACCTGTAAGTGAAGGTACGGGAATGACAATGGTGACTGGAGCTGGTAGGGGCACGGCTGGGCGTACCTCCAGGGCTGTCACTCTGCTTGGACTTCGGCAACTGCTGCTGACAGTGTGGTCACCCAGGAGTGCAGCTGTGTAGTCGCAAAGAAGATAGACTGAAGTGGTGCCTGGAAGGGCTGCCACTGGCGGTGGAAACAGTAGCCTAAAAGCTTTGTTTCCTGGCTGCGGCAGGGTAGGATTTACTCCTGCGACACTGTTCTACTATGATTTTTTTTGGTTTTTATTTAATGGTCCAAGCTCTTGTGAGACTGTAAACCACTGCTTGCTGAGCTCGCAAAGGGTGATGGCAGGGCTGAGGCAAAGTCCTCACTGTCTGCCTGCGACATGGCATCAGCTAAAAGCAAAGGGGTGTGTGTATGTTTGAGGTAAGCTGCAAAGGTAGGAGGGGATAGTTGCTATTGGGTAGATAAGATGAAAGGCGGAAGGAAAACAAGAAGAACAGGACAAGGAACAACAGCCATAGTGACAGCTGGTTTGCGCTTGAGCCCTGTTGAGTGTGACTTTAGAAAACGCAAAAGAATGCGTGACAACCGAGGTATGCCAGGAGGTGACTGGCTAGGTAACCGATAGCTCGGGTGTCCGTCTGTGCTCGGCACAGACTAATGAACCAGAGCGCCCCAGGGCGGACTGGGGTGGGTAGCTGAAGTCTGGTATACTAAGTAGGAACGTTGCGATCTGTAGTTAACTGACGTGGGTTTGGTCTACTAACGCTTGCACTGCCAGCAAGTATGGAGATTAGGCGACCTTGTCTGCGTATTGAAGGCTTGTGCTTCGAAAACAGAGTGAAGTGCACAGAAGTATGTGACAGTTGCTAACGCCTAAGGAGTAGGTCAAATTCTGTATGTGAAGTAAAAATATGTAGTGAAAGAGTGTTTAAGAGAAAGGGGGAATCCCATTGAACTACACACCTGACTTTATGCCCTAGTTGTGAAGTCGACTGGTTGGGGTCAAGAACTGAGTTAACTGGGAGCCTGTAGTAAGGTGACATGAGAATTTCGTTTTGACAAGGGGGATTGCAAAGAGCTGTTTGGGGCAAAGCTGGCCCCCTGGTGAAGATGCAAGCCCTTGACAATGGATTTTTTTTTTTTTTTGGGAGATACTGTCCAAACCTGGTGCAAGGTGGACTAACTGGTGTTCTAAATGGCCTAAAAAGGGGAAAGTGACAGAGAAAATGATGAGCAGCCGTGTTGCTACTGGAGACGATGAGTGGCAGTTTGAGCCACTTGCTCAAAATGCTTGCAGCGGCCTTATTTGAATTACAAATTGATTTATAAGGTGAGAATGAATGAATGAATGAATGAATGAGGTGAGCAGCTGTGTTGCTACTGGAGATGAGTGGCCGTATTAAGCCATTGCAGAGATGCTTGCAGTGATTGCAAGAAAGCAGCTTTATTTGAATCTATAAATTTAATTATAAGTGTGTAGGAATGAGGAGAGGGGAGCAGCTGTGTTGCTACTGGAGATGAGTAGCCGTATTGAGCTATTGCATCGATGCTTGCAGCGATTGCAAGGAAGCAGCTTTATATGAAAGGTGAAAGCAATGTTTTGCGGAATTATAAGTGTGTAGGTATGAGGTGAACAGCAGTGTTGCTACTGAAGACGATTGGCAGTTTTGAGCCAAATGTAGAAAGACTTGCAGCGATTGCAAGAACGCAGCCTTGTTGAAAGGCGAAATAAAAGGTTATAGAGGAAATGTGATTATGTAGGAATGACCGTACGCAACACTGAGCAAATTGGTAGAGGGAATTGTGAATGATCATGTATGGATAGACTGAGAAAGTGAAACGTAAGTACTGCTGAATTCGTACAGTCGATGTGACTAGTTTGAACCGGGCTATAACTATGGAATAGTCTGCGAAAGATTTGACTCATTTGAGTCGGTGCTCGGTTGCTAGAGTTGCGTTTGGCAAGGACTCGAATCGTTGCGCCGATGCTGCGACTAGACTCGAATCCTCCGTAGATGCGACTGAGAGGCTCGTATATGGGATCCCACCGTATCGCTGATGATATGGCTGGGTTCGAATGATTGAATTGTGAAGGTGGTTGAAGGGGCTTGTGATTGCCAAGGACCCGAAACACAGAAGCGAAGTTGCAACTAGATTCGAATCGGCCGTAGATGCGAGGTGACTACGGGGCTCGTATGTCAGATCTGACCGTATCGCCAATGATATGGCTGGGTTAGAATTCGACTAAATGGTGATGGCAGTTGAAGGGGTTTGTGATTGCCGAGGATCCGAAACATAGAAGCGAAGTTGTGACTAGATTCGAATCGGCCGTAGATGCGAGGTGACTAAGGGGCTTGAATGTCGAATCTGACCGCATCGACCGTGAAGTGAACGTTTCGTAAGGGTTGCAAGTGGCACGAGTAAACCCGCGTTGGGTAGAAAGCATGAAATACATGAAAGATGACATAGAAAGACTTACGGTGGCGTAAGTGCGACTTTTGCAAAACGAACATGATAAACAAACATGATAACGTAACTATTCGAGTTTAGAGGAGTGGTAACAACAAAGTCCTACCTACGACAGCGAGTGTGTAGCGGTCCGAGCGTGGGACAATCGATGAAGATATACGGCCGATCTTCAAAGTACAACTACGTGGACACGCAGTGAGTTGGCAGCGTCAGCCTCTGCAATGCATTTGACACGAATCAGCTTGAAAAATGTATGAGATGAATCCGATATAAATTGGTAGTAAGGAGTATCTAACACGAATTGGTTGTTAGAGTGTATGCCATTCCTTACTGTGAAACCAAACACCTATCAACCACCCATCCCCCCAGGCTAGTCAAGTGCAGGAAAGGCATCAGGTGAGTTTAATTACACCTCAATCAGCCACAGAAACCCATACAAACAATACCTGTTTATCTCCAAAAGGATGAGATGGCAACCCCATGGACAGTGAATTTTATAACCAGTGAAGCCTATAGCGAGTGATATTGGAGAAGGACCGACAGCGACTCGGAGGCTTGGATCTATGAATGAATCGTATGTTTGGTAGAAGGAACTTACAAATGTACTAAGCCTACGCCGAAAGATGTCGGGACATGAGTGTCAATAACTCAGAGGTAGCTTTTGCGAAAGGGGTGCAGGATAGTAAGCATTAGGGATGAGCTTCGTGTTCGAGTCGAACGTACGTTCGACTCGAACATTTGCCGTTCGTGCGTTCGGCGAATTCCGAACGTTTTGGCCGTTCGCGTCAAAATTCGAGTGACGCGCGCGCGGACCACAATGCACTGCGTTGGCGCAGTGCATTGCTGTCCGATGATTGGCCAAGCATGCACTGTGACCCCGCATGCTTGGCCAATCGCAGCGCCGGCAGCGAGGAGAGCCATGATTGGCCACAGGCATCCTGCCTGTGGCCAATCATAGCTCAGACTGTGTAGTGCACGCCCCACACTATATAAGGCCGCCTTTAAGGCGGCCTCCTGTAGTGTGTTACTTTGCATCTGAAGCAGTGGGTGTTCTGTGTACCTTCAACACAGTACACACCAATCGTTTTTGGCTGATTTCCTATCTTGCTGCTGTGTAGTGGTTGTTGTCTGTGCCCTGACTGCAGTATACACCACTATATTCACCTCACCTATATAGCTAGTGATCTAGCTTTAACCACTTAACAACTGCCCATTGCCGATTAACGGCTTCAGGGCGGTTGTTTAACTCAGAGAGGCCGTTAATTAACGGCCTCCCAGAATTCTGCTCTCGCGTGCCCCGAGGTGTGCGCACTCGAGAGCATCCGTGACCGCCGGGTCCATAGGACCCGGCGCATCACGGTAAACGGCCGCTCATAGCGGCCGTTTACCACGTGATTGCTCCGTCAAATGACGGGGTGATCACTTGGAAACAAACCGGCGTCATGTTATGACGCCTGTTCCTCCCTCCCCTTTCTGTACCGATCGGTACAGCGGAGGGGAAAGAGATCGGTGTCAGCAGCGATGTGGGCTGCATCTGCAGTGCCCACATCGCTCCTCACCGAATTTAACCCCTCAATTCCCTGCCAATACTCTGCAATACCAGTGCATACTCTGCAGTACCCTGCCATTACTCTGCAGTACCCCGCCATTACTCTGCAGTACCCCGCCATTACTCTGCAGTACCCCGCCATTACTCTGCAGTGCAGTACCCTGCCATTACTCTGCAGTACCCCGCCATTACTCTGCAGTACCCCGCCATTACTCTGCAGTGCAGTACCCCGCCATTACTCTGCAGTACCCCGCCATTACTCTGCAGTGCAGTACCCCGCCATTACTCTGCAGTGCAGTACCCTGCCATTACTCTGCAGTACCCCGCCATTACTCTGCAGTACCCCGCCATTACTCTGCAGTGCAGTACCCCGCCATTACTCTGCAGTGCAGTACCCTGCCATTACTCTGCAGTACCCCGCCATTACTCTGCAGTACCCCGCCATTACTCTGCAGTGCAGTACCCCGCCATTACTCTGCAGTGCAGTACCCTGCCATTACTCTGCAGTACCCCGCCATTACTCTGCAGTACCCCGCCATTACTCTGCAGTGCAGTACCCCGCCATTACTCTGCAGTGCAGTACCCCCCCATTACTCTGCAGTGCAGTACCCTGCCATTACTCTGCAGTGCAGTACCCTGCCATTACTCTGCAGTGCAGTACCCTGCCATTACTCTGCAGTACCCTGCCATTACTCTTCAGTACCCCCCATTACTCTGCAGTAACCCCCATTACTCTGCAGTACCCCCCAATACTCTGCAGTACCCTGCCATTACTCTGCAGTGCAGTACCCTGCCATTACTCTGCAGTACCCTGCCATTACTCTTCAGTACCCCCCATTACTCTGCAGTAACCCCCATTACTCTGCAGTACCCCCCAATACTCTGCAGTACCCTGCCATTACTCTGCAGTACCCCGCCATTACTCTGCAGTACCCCCCATTACTCTGCAGTAACCCCCATTACACTGCAGTACCCCCCAATACTCTGCAGTACCCCCCATTACTCTGCAGTACCCCCCAATACACTGCAGTACCCTGCCATTACTCTGCAGTACCCCGCCATTACTCTGCAGTACCCCCCAATACTCTGCAGTACACGCCATTACTCTGCAGTACCCCCAATACTCTGCAGTACCCTGCTATTACTCTGTAGTACCCCGCCAATACCCCGCCAATACTCTGTAATACCCTGCCATAAATTGCCATACCCAGCCATACTCAGAGATACCCAGCCATACTCGGTGATACCCTGAAGTACCCAGCCATAGACGCCCCCCACCCCTCACCGCCCTCTGGTGCTTCTACCAACTCGCCAGTACGATCAAAGCCAGAATCTTTTTTTTAATTTTTTATTTCAGGCTTCCCAGCCTAGAGGTGAGATGTGGGGTCATATTGACCCCCCAGATTTCACTGTAAAGAGGACCTGTCACCCCATATTCCTATTACAAGGGATGTTTACATTTCTTGTAATAGGAATAAAAGTGATCAAAAATATATTTTTGGGAAAAAAAATGTCAAACTAAAATAAAGTAAAATGAACAATAAAAAAATAAAATAAAAATTAAAGCGCCCATGTCCCCATGTGCTCGCATGTGCCACACATGTGAGGTATCGCCGAGAATGTTAGAGCGAGAGCAATAATTCTAGTCCTAGACCTCCTCTGCAACTCAAAACATGTAACCAGTAAAAAAATATTTAAAGCGTCGCCTATGGGGATTTTTTAAGTAGCGACGTTTGGCGCCATTCCACGGGCATGTGCAATTTTGAAGAGTGACATGTTTGATATCTATTTACTCAGCATAACTTCATCTTTCACTTTATGCAAACATTGGGCTAACAAGTGGTTAATAATAGAGCTTGCAGTCAGTAGTGTTAGGAGAGTGCGTGCTGTCTGCGTGCTCTGTACCCAGTACATACCGCTATAATATAGGGCAGGCCCCTACTTTCAAACATCCAACTTACAAACATCTCCTACTTGCAAACGCAAGGAGACAGCAGCAAGTGAGATGAAAAAAGATGGACGACAAAACAAAATTATACAGGGGTGATAACCCTTCCCTATGTTTTCCAAAAAGCTTAAAGATATTTTTTTTGACTGGAGCTACACTTTAAAAATGTACCGGTTGAAAATGACAAACAGATTCAACTTAACACAACAAACCTACACAGTCCCTGTCTTGTTTGCACCGCCTGTATACTGCTGTTCTGAGTATATAGGGCCTGGGGGCCACACGCATTTCCTTTTTTTAATATGGGTACGGGGTTCCCCTTAATATGTGTACAAGACCCAAATAGGCTGGTAATGGGCAGGGAGGGCTACCCATGCCATTTTTCTGAATGATTTTCAACCATATTGCAGGAACCAGATATAACATTAAAACCGCAAGCAGTTTTAAATGGTGTTATTTCCGTTTAATGTCATTTTGTGCAGGGACTGTTCTAAACACGGGAAACACGTGGCACTTCACAGGCATACTATAGACACCCCCCAGGCACCATATTTAAAGGAATATTTCACTTTTTTTTTTTCACTTTAATCGTCATTAAAATCACTGCTCCCGCCAAAACGGTAGTTTTTAAAACTTTTTTTTGCAGTGACCCATGTCCCCTGAGGCAGGAGGCAGGTCGCCAAACCCTTTTTAGCACACTATCTTGCATATTAGCCGTTAAAATTAGCACTTTCCAATTCGAACGTTCGAGTCCCATAGACTTCAATGGGGTTCTAACGTTCGTACCGAACGCGGGGGTCGTTCGCAAGTTCTGGTGCGAACCGAACCGGGGGGTGTTCGGCTCATCCCTAGTAAGCATGATAAGCCGCAAGTTTGCACATGATATGAAAGATTCGGATACTACTTATCTGCGACCATGAGCAGGAACCGCCGATGAAGACCACGAATGAAGAAGCCGAAGTGCACCTGTGATTGGACGCACAGATAGTCAACCGTGAGGGAGCTGAGAACAGTCAGCCCCTTGATGTGCAGTACCTTGCACTGGAACCGACACAGACCGTTGTGGGTGGTCTGATTAAATACCTTCCAGGCTCCTCCCATAATTACAGGCCACCATACTGGCCTTCATATATATATATATATATATATATATATATATATATATATATATATATATATATATATATACATATACATTTTATTTATTATTTATATATATATATATATATATATATATATATATATATATATATATATATATATATATATATATATATATATATATATATATATTGTGCTAAGTCAATGCTGTATTCTAACATGATATTACATTGGAGCAAGTACAATTTACATATATATATATATATATAATATGTATAGACACTACCTGCTCCTCGCCTTGGTGACTAAAGGTAGCAGGACTCAGAGAAGCAACACACAATGTTCTCTCTCTCTGCACTGCAGTGCAATCTGGGAGGTGTAGTCTCTGCAGAGCACAGGCACCAGATAGCCATGTTGAAGTCTGTGTACCTGTGCTCTGTGGGAGAACTACAATTCCCGCCATGCACTGGGGCCGCCGGGAAGGGCTGGGACTCGGAGGACGCAGGGGAGCCTGCTATTGGACACAGGCAGCCTGAGCCATGCCCACACCATCCACCACCATGACGAGTGACTGAACATTAGTGTTATCCCCCCCTCGTCCACCACCGCGCAGCGGTGGATCAGCTCACTCGGCACCGCAGCTGTGTGCAGCGCGCCCGCCGCCCACTCACCCCGCCGCTTGCGAGTCCCAGTTCCAGTGTCCCACACTGTACACAACAGCAGCACAACACCTGAAAGGCAAATTAGGAAATGGCACGAGGCCCTTTCTGTGGGCGAGGCCTAAGGCAATCGCCTAATTTGCCTAATTAAAGAGCCGCCTCTGGATACAGATTATATTGAAGTGGGGCTTTAAAGAAATGGGTGCAATGAGTAAAAAAGAGAAGAAAAAAAGTCATCAACAAAAACCTCACAGTCCTGGGGCACAAGGAGAAACAATTTAATCCAAATTTGCATTCCTAACTGATTCATTAGGAATCCAGTTTTTGCAAATGCTGATTTAAAGCGGTAGTAAGCCACTGGGTGTTTCTCTTTCTAACCGCAAAGGTAATGTCTTAAATGTGCTAGTATGCATCGTATACTACCACATATGTTAAACTTATCTGAAAATGAAGCCTTCCAGTGCCACACTGTCACCACTACTCTGGTGACACCACTACTCTGGGTTTACGAACTCTGGCTGTGTAACTGGCCGGAGCCTCAATGACGTGTTTGCCTGCGGGAGCCATTCCTTAGAGCGAATGCGCCGGTGATATCACCGGCTGCATGTACGGTAAATTTCTTCTAAACAGCGCACGTTTAGGAGATATTTACACTACTGATAGGTAAGCCTTATTATAGGCTTTCCTATAGGTAATAGTCAGAGATGGGAGTTTATGCCCACTTTAATAATAATCAGATCAGTACAGTACATTATTCCCTTCAGTTTAAGGGGTTCCTGATGTATTCTTTAGCCTACCTGAAAATATTGACTCAACGTTCACTATGTGGATCCGCTTGGTTTTTGTGGATACAAATGTGCTTTTTTTTCTTTTGAGGTTAAATTCAATAAACATATTCATACAACCTATCTGTTTAACCTGTTCCCGACCAGCTGCTGCAGTTATACCAAGACAGAATGTCAAGGGCAGGCGAATCGCCGTCATGTTACGTCGGGTGCACGGCTGCCGAGGAGGCAGCGATGATCGGATTTGAACCAGAGCCGATCAATCCCCAGGCCCAGGCCAATGAAATCTGGCCTGGAACTGGTGATCGGTCCTGATGAATGAGATCCTTCCCCTGTCCTGTAACTGTAAACACTGAGGGAAGTGATGTCATCTCTCCTCGTGAGGAGAGATAACATCTTATAGTAAGTGCATCAGCACTACACTGACACCAGGTCACGTAGGCACACATTTCACCCCCCGATCACCGCCCAGCTACCCCTTCACACCCTGTCACTGTGTCACTCAGTGCAGCATAGACATGTGCGATTAGTTTCGTACGAATCTCAAAATTCGTACGTTCGGGAGGATCCGAAATACGAATTGCCGTGCGTCCGAATTCTGTACGGAATATGAACTTTTGTTTCCGAATTCCGGATTTCGGATCAGCGTTTTTTGCGGCGTTTTTTTAAGCGTTTTTTACCGCGATTCGCTGCGTTTTTTACCGCGTTTTTCAGTCATTATGCTTATTATGACTTGCAGAAGACTTCTGTGATAGAAGTCAATGTAAGTTGCCTGAAGACATCAGTGAAGGACTTTAAAAGGGAAGTAAACCCTTCCAAACAACTTGGACCTATAGGTAAGCCTAGATTAAGGCTTACCTGTAGGTCCAAGCAATATCTCCTAAACCTATATGGTTTAGGAGATATTTGCCCGAAAATGGGCACCGCTGTCTACGGCGCATGCGCCGTAGACAGCGGCGCGCAGGCGCACTAAATGCGGCAAATCCAAGAATGGATTTGCCAAATTTGTCGACTCCCGTGCGCATGCGCGGGAGTGACGTCATCGCGGCTTCGCCGTATGACAGCAACGGAGCTGCGAGGCGCGACTCCCGTGCGCATGCGCGGGAGTGACGTCATCGCGGTTGCGCCGCTGTCATTGGTCGGAGCTGCGAGACGCCACCAGCAAGATGGACGCGGCGGACTACAGGGATCAGCGGCGACTTCGCTGGCTCCTGTGTCAGGTAAGTGACACATAATGAGCTACTATGCGATGCATAGTAGTCCATTATGCTTTACCTTTGCAGGGAAAAAAAGAGGAAGTAAACCCATCAGGGTTTACTTCCTCTTTAATCCTCTCTGGGCAGGCTGCCAAGAAAAGAACAAAATGATACAATGTTTCTTCTTCAATGGGCTAAACTCCGTGTGTAGAAGTTCTCAGTTTAACTAAAGACTAAATCTTTTTTGACACTTGTTGCTTACAAGTAAAAATCCAGTATTTTCTGCTAGAAAATCACTCAGAAGCCCCAAAAATTATATATATATTTTTTTAGCAGAGACCCTAGGGAATAAAATAGCGGTTGTTGCAATATTTTATGTGACGCGGTATTTGCGCAGAGGTCTTTCAAACGCAAGTTACCCCTTTTTTTTCGGTCGACCTCTAGGGAGCACTGACATTAGCAGCGTGACATACAGCAATGACACCTGCACCGTGATAGAGTGATCTGACACCAGCACCGTGATAGAGAGCATTGACATCAGCAGCGTGACATAAAGCACTGACACCAGCACCGTGATATACAGCACTGACACCAGCACCGTGATATACAGCACTGACACCTGCACCGTAAGCAGCCCCAGGAGGAAGTCAGCATAGCACAGGGATGGTGGGAGCCCCTCATAATAAGCAGCCCCAGGAGGAAGTCAGCACAGCACAGGGATGGTGAACCTTACAAACCTACAGGTCATATTTGCAGCCACAAAATAATTACTAGCTGTGCACACATAGTCCCACCACATGGCCAATGACATAACACATGTATGAGGTGAATCTGGGATCGACAACTACAAGCATTCTTTTTTTATATGTGAAATTCTGAAAATTCAGGAATCTTGAGATAATGGAGGCGAGGGAAGGTGAGGGTAGGCAAAGAAGAGGGTGCAGGAGATGATCACCAGCACCAGCACCGTGATATAGAGCACTAACACCTGCATCGTGATAGAGTGATCTGACACCAGCACCGTGACATAACACATGTATGAGGTGAATCTGGGATCGACAACTACAAGCATTCTTTTTTTATATGTGAAATTCTGAAAATGCAGGAATCTTGAGATAATGGAGGCGAGGGGGCACCTGATGGCATCTGGTGGCAGGCAACATGGCTAGTGACGCGCTCAGGGCTCCCACTGATTCTGCATTATGGTGAGTTGAATGATTTCATTTTATATTACAATGTAATAATAGAAATAATGCGCTTCAATCATCCTGACCCCATAACAATCATGGCGCCGGGATGATTAAAGCGCTAACACCAGGTATTTGGAGTATCTTTATCTGCTGATTGTCAAACTCTGGAAAACACATATTGCTATTGTGGTGTAGGATCGGGGGCTGCTGTCCCTCCATCCCTCCCCCCCTTTCCCTCTCCATCCCGCATTCATCTCTGACTCTAACCACACCCCTTTGAGCCCCGCCCATGTAAGCCACGCCCACTATTTTACGTAAACACATGCCAATATTTTGCTGCGGCGCGATGCGGTTTCACCTTTTCCTATGCCACACCTATAACTGCATGCCCCGCCCCTAATTATAATACAACTCCGCCTACTGCCAAAAGTGTCCCGGATTTTATTTTTTACAATGTTGGCAACTATGTAGGTCTAGGGACCCCCCTAACCCCCTCTAGTAAAGGTTTAACCCCTTGATTACCCCCTGTCACCAGTGATCATAGTATAAGTTTCACGGTTGACGCAGGTTAGCTAGTTTATTTTTTATAGTGTCAGGGCACCCGCCGTATTTTACCTAAATAAAGGCTTAACCCCCTGATCACCTGGTGGTGATCAAAGTTAGGTTTTAGTGTCAGATAGGGTCTGCCCCAGGCAGCATCAGATTAGTGCCAGCAGCGCTAACACCAACGCACCATATGTCTCCCTTAGTAGTATAGTGTCTGAACGGGTCGATATCTGATCTGATCAGAACTATATTAGTGTCCCAGCAGTTTACAGTTCCCAAAAACGCAGTGTTAGCAGGATCAACCCAGATACCTGCTAGCACCTGCGTTTTGCCCCTCCGTCCAGCCCAGCCCAACCAAGTGCAGTATCAATCGATCACTGTCACTTACAAAAACACAACACACATAACTGCAGGGTTTGCGGAGTCAGGCCCGATCCCTGCGAATGATAACAGTTTTTCCGTCGCTGACAGTCAGGTGCTTTTTTTCCTGTGAATCTCACTACTGTACTAGTAAATTTAGAGACCAAAATGTAAAATCGAAGGTACACTAGTGAAGGGGCCTACATGTTTCTGAGCATGACAGATATTGAAGAGGAAGTCACTGATCTGTCAGATTCAGGCTCAGAATATGAACCTGTAGACAGCAGCGGCACCCTGACAAATAGCTCTGGCGACAGAGTTGTGGTCCCTGCCAAGGTCAAGCGTACCAGACCCCATTCTTCTGCTGTCGTTGAGGTGCAAGAACTGCAGGTCCCTCGTATGGAGCAGAGAACCAGTACTAGCGCTGCTCATCCTTCTGGTGAACTATCAAGCACCATCGGCCTAATACGTCCTGCTTGTACATACAGCACTGCAGTATCAAATGATGACATGGAGAGTCCCATAAGTGCAGTTCAAGCTGGCGAGGTGGCTAGCACGAGTAGTGTCCCGCAGCCACCAAGAAGAAAAAGATAGACCCGTCGAGTCCATAGTGCCATTCTTGCTACAATCGCCGATCCTAATTGGGAGCCCATCACTTCTGCAGCACCCGTACTTCCCCATTCACTGGCCAACCCGGAATTCAGGTGGGAAAGGTAGATTTTACGTCACTTGATTTTTATTCGCTGTTTTTCACCGAAGATCACTATAGATCTATTGTGGACCAAAGCAATTTATATGCTGGTTAATTCATTGCCTCTAATTCCCAGCTGACCCTTGCCAGAGATTAGAAACCAATTACGGTTTCCGAATTTAAGACCTTCCTGGGCCTATCCCTCCTCATGCGCATAACTAAAAAGAGTGAGTTTCAGTCATTTGGTCCACTGACCCAATTCACCATATGCAGTGTTCTCTGCCTCCATGACCAGGACACGATACAAGCAGATCTTGCGGTTCATGTACTTCAGCGATAATGAACTCTATCGTCCTCAGTGTGACCCTGAATTTGATCGGCTCTACAAAATTCGGCCCCTCGTAAACCACTTCAATCAACGTTTTGCAGCCTTGTTTACTCCCCATCAAGTTGTCTGTGTTGATGAGTCCCTGATTAAGTTTTCTGCCCGCTTGTCATTCAAACAGTATCTTCCCATCAAGCGTGCCAGATATGGGGTCAAGATGTATAAGCTCTGTGACAGGGCCACAGGCTATACATATAGTTTTATGGTTTATGAGGGAAGAGATAGTTATGTAGAGCCGGAGAACTGCCCAGACTACATAGGGAGCGCCGGTAAGATTGTGTGGGACTTGGTGTCACCCTTATGCAGGAAGGGGTACCACTTGTATGTGGACAATTATTACACAAGCGTGCCGCTTTTTAGTCACTTGTTTAATCACCAAATTGCTGCATGCAGCACTGTGCGATCTACTTGCCGGGGCTTTCCCCAGCAGCTTGTAGATTCCCCTCTTAGGCTGGGGGAGAGAGACTGCTTGAGATTAAATAATTTGCTCACTGTGAAGTGGAGGGATAATAAGAATGTTTTCGTTTTGTCCTCCCTTCACGCAGACATGACGGTCCAAATTCCTATGGTGTTGTGGAGAAACCCCTCTGTGTCCTCGAATATAATCTTAATATGGGAGTGGTGGACCTCAACGACCAGTTGTTGGCGCCGTACCTAATTGCCTCTAAGGCCAGACGCTGGTACAGAAAAGTGTCTGTATACTTATTTCAATTGGCTCTGCTGAATGCTTATGTGCTATACAAAGCTTCAAGACGAACTGGATCCTACCCAAAGAACACCCCAAAGAAGATGTCATGTCTGTAGAAAGGGTGGATATAGGCGTGGCACCCGTTTTTATTATCCCTCCTGTCCTGACTAACCTGGTCTTTGCATTGGTGACTGTTTCGAACGCTACCACACACTAGTTGAGTATTAGTGTAGGGTACAGCACCACACAGTCCTAAGCACACATACACAGGGCCTCGAAAGATGTGATGGCCATCACATTTTGAGAGACCCTAATCTGCAACGTTTAATTTACAGTTTTTCTTTTTTTACAGTTTTGCTAAAAGTGAAAAAAAAAAAGCCAAAAATAGTTGTGGTTATATTTTTCTTCTCTCTCTCTATTGTTCTCTCTCATATGTTCGCTCTCTCTATCGTTCTCTCTCTGTTTTATTTTTATTATGTTTTATTGTATTTGCTTTGCAGGTATGGTATGTTATACTGTAATGTTTGTTTTCTTGTTAACCATCATTTGCTTAGCAGGTACGCCATTTAACTGCAGCATGGGTTTATTTATCTTGACAGCAACAGTGTTTGCTTCCACGATACATAAAGTCGTGAGTCCAGAGCTGTCAGAGGTGATTTCCCCACCACAGTTAAAAAAAAAGAGCATATATGCCAAAGCATGGGGTCAGGGGTGGAGGAGCAATTTGCTCCCAACATTAGGGGCAGATTGCTCCCATACTTCGGCATATATTTTTTTAGGCGCATATTGCAATGTTTTATTTTTACTATGTTTTATTGTACTTGCTTTACAGGTATGGTAAGTCTTACTGTTATACTGTAATGTTACTTTGTTTTATTGTTAACCATGTTTTGCTTAGCAGGTACGCCATTCAGCTGCAGTACTGATTTATTTATCTTGAAAGCAACAGCGTTTGCTCCCAGGATACGTACATTAGCGACTCCAGCGCTGTAGGAGGTGATTTCACCACCACAGCTAAAAAGAAAATGGTGCATGTATGCCCATAATTAAGTGGGTGGATGAAGGGTGGTATTCTAATGGTGGGCATACACACCGATCAATCTTTTTTTTTCATTCAGCCCACAGGCTGCATGAAAAAAAGAACATTACAATGTATACCCAGCAATTTACTGGTATGTTACTGGATTTGGTATCATTCTTTTCAGCGAGCGGTCAGCTTTCATGTAAAAGCAATCCTAGCAGCTAATTAACCTCTAGACTGCTTTTATAAGCAGTGGGAGGGAACGTCCCATCCCCGCCGTCTTCCATGGTTTTCTCTGGTTCTCCTGTCCCAACAGGGAACCCCGAGAATGCAGCCAGTGGTTCAGCCAGCTGACCATAGAATTAATCAGAGACCAGAATGGCTCCAATCATCTCTATGGCCTAAGAAACCAGAAGCTACGAGCATTTCATGACTTAAGTTTCTCCAGATATAAACAGCGCCACTGGGAAATTAGCAAAGCATTTTATCACACCGATCTTGGTGTGGTCAGATGCTTTGAGAGCAGAGGAGAGATCTTGGGTCTAATAGACCCCATTTTTTTCAAAAAAGAGTACCTGTCACTACCTGTTGCTATCATAGGGGATATTTACATTCCCTGAGATAACAATAAAAATGAAAGAAACAGTTTAGAAATATAATAAAAAAAGCACCCCTGTCCCTACGTGCTCACACGCAAAGGCGAACATAAGTGTCGGTCTGGTGTCATATGTAAACAGCAATTGCACCATGCATGTGAAGTATCACCGCAAAGGTCAGATTGAGGGCAGTCATTTTAGCAGTAGACCTCCTCTGTAAATTTAAAATTGTAACCTGTAAAGGCTTTTAAAGGCTTTTAAAAATGTATGTAGTTTGTCGCCGCTGCACGTATGTGCGCAATTTTAAAGCATGTAGTGTTTGATATCCATGTACTCGGCATAAGATCATCTTTTTTATTCCAGCAAACATTTGGGCAATATAATGTGTTTTAGTGCATTAAAATGAAAAAAAGTGTGTTTTTTTCCAAAAAAATTGCATTTGAAAAATCGCTGCGCAAATACTGTTTGAAAAAAAATTGCAACACCCACCATTTCAATCTTTAGGGCCTTTTCTTTAAAAAAATATATATAATGTTTGGGGGTTCAAAGTAATTTTCTTGCAAAAAAATATTTTTTCATGTAAACAAAAAGTGTCAAAAAGGGCTTTGTCTTCAAGTGGTCACAAGAGTGGGTGATGTGTGACATAAGCTTCTAAATCATTGATTCTCAACCAGGGTTCCTCTAGAGGTTGCTAGGGGTTCCTTCAGCATTGGCAATTTCTGCCTCTCAGATAAGTTCCCAGTGACACCATTGATCTTTTTAGCTATCTGTAAAGAGGTAATTCTTACCAATGACAACAAGTGTAAGGCCGCGTACACACGCGCGGACTGTTCGCCCAACCTTGTTCGTCAAACAGTTTGACAAACAGTCCGCTCAAAATTAGCATGAGCGGACTTGACCACACACGATGAACGAACAGTCCGCTGAAACCGTGCACGATGACGTGAACGGCACGTACGACGGGACTAGAAAAATGACGTCCTATACACTGCAATGCAACCTTCGGCGTGTAAATCCTTTCTGAGCATGCGCGGAACTTAGTTTGATGAACAAGCCTACACACGAGCGGGCTGTCCGCTCAAACCAAGTTTCAGCGGACAGTTTTACGGGATTTCCGAAAAACTTTGTTCGTCAGACTGTCCGCTGAAACTGTCCGCTGAAGCCCACACACGAGCGGACTGTCTGCTGAAACACTGTTCAGCGGACAAAGTTGGGCGAACAGTCCGCCCGTGTGTACGCGGCCTAAGGACCATTCTTCCCACTGACCATCACACTAATGTATCATGAGTTGTAGACTTCTAATTTTTAGCAGGGGTCCCCTGAGACTCAAGAACTATTTCAAGGGTTCCTCCATGTTGAAAAGGATGAGAAAGGCTGTTCTAAATGTTGTGCATAAAATGTCAGGACAGTTCAACCCCCCCCCCCCTCCCCCATGACCCCTTTTTGGAAAGTAGACACCCCAAGCTATTTGCTGAGAGGCATGTTGAGTCCATGGAATATTTAATATTTTGCCACAAGTTGTGGAAAAATTTATTTTTTTTTTTTTGCACAAAGTTGTCACTAAATGATATATTGTTCAAACATGGCATGGTTATATGTGAAATTACACCCCAAAATACATTCTCCAGCTTCTCCTGTGTACGAGGATACCTCATGTGTGAGACTTTTACATACAGGACCCCAAAAACCAAGCACCGACTTCAGGCTTTCTAAAGGCATAAAATTGTGATTTTACTCCTCACTACCTATTACAGTTACAGAGGCTCTTAAATGTCCAGATAGCACAAAACCCTCCCAAATGACCACAACTTGTGGAAAAATATAAAATATTCCATGGACTCAACATGCCTGTCAGCAAATAGCTTGGGGTGTCTACTTTCCAAAATGGGGTCATTTGGGGGGGGGGGGGGGGTTGTTCTATCTGGGAATTTTTAGGCCTTCATAATGGTGATAGGTAGTGAGGAGTGAAATAAAAAATTTACACCCTTAGAAATCCTGAAGGTGGTGCTTGGTTTTTGGGGTCCTGTACATGGCTAGGCTCTCAAAATATGCCAAAAAAAACTGCCCTGGACCAAAAAATTATACAAAAACTATTAATCGCAACGCTACTCGAGATACACACAATACAAATTAAATATAAAGAAAGGTTGCGCTGTGAAAAATGAATAAAAAAAAATGTAATAATAAAAAATATAACAACACCACAAAATACGTGAAAACGTGATTATTCAATGCCTATAATAAATCCTGTAAGAGAAAGGCATTCCCAAACTGAAACAATCCATGCTACAAAGTATCCATATAATAAAGTGTCCGTAGATAATCCTGTGAAGAAAAATCAATACATTGCTGTGATATATTATTCAATAGTTCAAACTTCAAAGAATGTCCACAGCTCTTGATTGTTGAATGGTCTAAGCCAGTGCTTTCCACAATAGTAGTGACCTGAATAAGTGCGTCCCACCACCGAATGAGTGAAATAAGCGCTTACTTACCAGATTGCAATGCTTTAATGCTTATAGCTGTTACTCAGCCTAGGTCTTTTCCTCAGGTTATATGCCAAACCATCCAGTCCTTGTTTCACAAGAGTGATGCCCCAGTCTGGATTTAATCCCAATATCCTTCCACTAGCAGTGGACAAAATAGTGCTCTGGATAAAGGTGGGGTTTCGCTCGAAAAAAGAAAGGTGGAACGACCATAGGTAAAACCCGCAGGGTATTTATTAAAAAGTTTGCTAGGTAATATATACTAGCTCAAGTTAAAAACAAAGAATAAGAAAAAATGTATATAAAAACAACAAACTTGCGGCTGGCCGGCTACAGTACACACTCCCGTGCTAACAAACAATGGACGTAGCGTGCAGTGATGTCAGCATGTCGCTCCTCCCTACGTGTTTCATCACAGGTTTGACGTTGTTGCGGTGCCCCATGACGACGTCAAACCTGTAACGAAATGCGTAGGGCGGAGTGACATGCTAACGTCACCGCGTGCTACGTCCATTGTTTGTTAGCACAGGCGTGTGTACTGCAGCTGGCTGGCCGCAAGTTTGTTGTTTTTATATACATTGTTTATAACTTGAGAAAAATATCTTTTTTTTTTCAAAATTTTTATTTTTTCCGTTTATATTGCAAAAAATATAAATCGTAGGCAATCAAATACTATCAAAAGAAAGCTCTATTTGTGGGAAAGAAAAAGGATGCACATTTTGTTTGGGTACAGCTTTGCATGATCATGCAATGTTAAAGCAGCGCAGTGCCACATTGTAAAAAGTGCTCCGGTCATTGAGCAGCCAAATCCTCTGGGGCTGAAGTGGTTAACTACCAACTATATACAGGTGGCCTACAGAGGAATTTACAGTGGATAGAAAAAGTGCACACCCCTGTTATAATGTCAGGTTTCTGTGATGTAAAAAAATGAGACAAAGATAAATAATTTTTTGTGACCTATAAACTGTACAACTCAATTGAAAATCAATCTGAAATCTTTTAGGGGGGGAGGGGGGGGGAGTAAACACAAAGAAATAAAATAATGTGGTTGCATAAGTATGCATACCCTCTAATACCTGGGGATGTAGCTGTGTTCAGATTTAAGCAATCACATTCAAACTCATGTGAAATAGGAGTCAGTACACACTTGTCACCATTTAAAGTGCCTCTGATTAACCCCAAATAAAGTTCAGCTGTTCTAGTAGGTCTTTCCTGACATTTTCTAAGTCACATCTTACAGCAAAAGCCATGATCCGCAGAGAGCTTCCTAAGCATCAGAGGGATTTCATTGTTAAAAGGTATCAGTCAAGAGAAGGGTACAAAATAATTTCCAAGGCATTAGATATACCATAGAACACAGTGAAGACAGTCATCTTTAAGTGGAGAAAATATGGCACAATAGTGACATTATCAAGAACCGGACGTTTCTCCAAAATTTATGACGAGAAAAAAACTGGTCAGGGAGGCTTACAGCAACATTAAAGAGGCTGCAGGAATATCTGGCAAGTAATGGCTTTGTGGTACATTTGACAACAATCTCCTGTATTTTTTATATGTCTGCGCTATGGGATAGAGTGGCAAGACAGAAGCCTTTTCTTACAGAGAAAAACATCCAAGCCTGGCTAAATTTTGCAAAAACACATCTGAAGTCTCCGAAAAGCATGTGGGAAAATGTGTTATCTGATGAAACCAAGGTTGAACTTTTTGGCCATAATTCCAAAAGATATGTTTGGCACAAAAACACTGCACATGACTAAAAGAACAGCATGCCCACCGTGAAGCATGGTGGTGGCAGCATCATGCTTTGGGTCTGTTTTTCTTCAGCTGGAACAGGAGCCTTAGTCAAGGTAGAGGGAATTATGAACAATTCCAAATACCAGTCAATATTGGCACAAAACCTTCAGGCTTCTGCTAGAAAGCTGAACATGAAGAGGAACTTCATCTTTCAGCATGACAATGACCCAAAACCTACATCCAGTTCAACAAAGGAATGGCTTCACCAGAAGATGATTAAAGTTTTGGAATGGCCCAGCCAGAGCTCAGGGATCAGGGACAAACAAGTAAATGAAAAAAGTATGTTTATTAAAGATAAGGGCACACGTGCAAACAAAACCATAAATAAGTAAATAAGTGCAAACACAGCAAACCCCAAAACACCTAACTAACTAATATATATATATATATATATATATATATATATATATATATATATATATATATATACACAGGCACAGGAACAAACAAGAATTAAACAAGGCAGGGACAAAAGCAAAAGGGGAGCAGAAGCCAGGTATATGGAGCAGGTAACAGGGAACAGGACTCAAGGACAGGATACACAAAACAGGGTTGAGGAACAAGCAGGGACAAAAGCAGGGACAAGGCTAGCAGAGTGAATTGGGTTCAGGGAGGGTTTATATAGACCAGCAGACTCACAACAGGTGTGATTGATAGCTGGTCAGCAGTCCAGGCAGAGAGATACCCAGTGGTGGCCACCAGAATTACACCCTTTGCTGCTGAGCATAACAGTGCCACTAGCAGGTGAAAACAGTAATGACACCGTTCCTGACAATGAGATTGAAGATTTGGCAATGCTGTATGGCAAATGTTTCTAAAGTGGATTTAAAAATGATAAAATATGCTGAACAAAGTAACCATTTAGAAGCTTTATATTGCATTTATCACATTTTCTGGATCCTGAAAAAGTTAATTTCTTCAACACTCTATTTCAATGGAACAGGGCAGGGAAGAAAAGATCCAATTGTATGTATTATAAGACACTCTTTATTATAATACACTCATGATACCCAAGAAAAAAACCTACTAATTCACTTACAAATACAGAGTTTTGCCCATTGGGACTTTTGATGAAGCTCTACACAGCCAGTAATAAAATACATGGTATGGGTGTATTATGTATGCCAGCAATAGAACTGGGGAAAATGTGTCATAATGCCAAACAGGTGGTCCAAATGTACAAATCCATTACATAGTTACATACAGTCAACAAACAATCCATGGTAATTGTGTCATAGCATCTATGGTGACCCAACATGTTTCATAAGTTCAGTCTCACTCTTCAGGGTTTTTTTTTTTCATTTTTTTAAGATATGTTTATTGGGTTTAAGGACAAACCAACATACAAAAGGAAAAAGAAAATTTTGGCTGTTCATTGTTATGCATCTACAAGTGTTACATTATTTCAATCAATAGTAAAGGCAGTGCATTAGCAGGTATAATTAGAGAGATTGTAGAGATATAAAAGGAGACCACATTAGCATCACGAGTTGCATCAGTCAATCATTGTTATCATCACAGTAAGGCACATGATATGACACGACCAAGGGTTTTGGGAAACATTTTCACTCGGGGCAAGGGTCAGAGGACTAGCTATCAATCTGCCCCAAATTTTATGGAATGTCTTGTTCCATTTCAGGAGTTCAAATGTACGTTTATACGTTGGTATAGAATCATTAATTCATTTTAACCACAGGGATTTAATGGAAGTCTGGGTACCTTTCCAAGATAGTAGGATGTTTTTTTTAACATAGAAGTACAGAATACGACATAATCTCTTATCATGTGGTGGCATATGTAGTTCCCCAAAGATTCCAAGGAGAAAATTATTAGCCCTTGTACACACAGTCGGAGATTCTGACAACCAAATCCGTCGCATTTTGTCCGTCGCATTTTGTCCAACGGATTTTGTCCAACGGATTTTGTCCGAAACTGTTGCATACACACGGTCGGACAAAGTTGTTATTTCATTACGTCGGGACTACGTTCACGCTAGTAGCCAATAGCTTTGGTGTAGGAATTTGATCTGAGCATGCGTGGCACTTTGTCCGATCGGAATTCTCTACACATGATCGGAGTATCGGAGTATGTCCAATCGGAGCATTTTGTCGGAAAATTTTACCAACAAGTTGCAAAACTTGATACTCGATACTCCGACGGAAACAGTCCGATGTAGACCACACACAGTCAGAATATCCGACAAAACGGTCCGATCGGACACATTCCGTCGGAATCTCTGACCGTGTGTACAAGGGCTTAGGGTGAACAATATTTAAGAGGCCTAATGCTGATGAAATAAAACAGCCCACTTCTGTCCAGAAGTCCTGGACCAGTGGATGGGACCAGAAACAATGGATAAAGTCGTCAGTCTCACCACAGCCCATAAAGCATTCAGGTGAGGGTAGCATTCCCTTTTTGTGTAATCTGGCTGATGTGAGGTGGGAGTGATGAAAGATTTTAATGTGTACAATACGGTCCCTGGATGTAATAACTGAAGTTTTGTTTCACTATATTCGGACCAATTCTCATCTGTCAAGGAGATGTTACTCTTCAGATGTTGATGCATAGACATGATCTATAAAGTAAAATGGTTAAAAGAAATAACATAGTAATGAACATAGAAATATGTCAGGTAAATTGAATTGTGAGAATCAGAATAAATACTCACTGTCAGGGATGTGCTGGCCATAGTGCAGCTGAAGCTCCTATGCAGAGGCAGATATGCATGCGCAGATGTGCTTCTGCAGGTGCCCATTTTTTTCGGGCATAGGCTAATGCCTATGCGTGCAAATGCATACTGGCGCTAAATGGCCTATATAAGGGCAGCAGCTTCACTAATGCATTGCTGTCTGATCTGCAGCTTTACCCCGTATACCTGTTCCTGTGATCTGTGCTTGATTCCTGTGTTTGACCTGGCTTATCCTGACCATGCATGATCTCTACCTATCCTGACCTCAGCTTGCCTTTTAAGACTTTGTTATATCTTCCATCTGCCTGTTATCCTGTTGCCAACCTCTGCCTGCATCTTGACCATTTTCTGCATGCTGTTTATGCTTATACCTGATCCTCCGTTGCTAACCTGGCTTGTCTGACCCTGCATCCAGTTATCCGTCTTTCCTGCTCTACATAGTGCCTGGTGATGCTGGTCCTACATCTGCTGGATGCCTGCATCTGCTGATCCTGCTGCCATCCTCTGCTTCAGCTATCCAGCCTAGTTCAGGTGACGCACCTGCCACACGCTTCTAAAAGCAATGGAAGATCTTGCAGGCACTCTTACCTCACCGTGCTCTCGCAGTCACTGTCGCAACACCAGTAGCCCTTGAGTCAGGGCTGTACGAGAGGTCTCGCTCAACACATCAGGCTCTACTACAAGGTACCTGACACTCACAAAGATGCAGGGTGCTGCATGCCAAAGTCGCACCAGCAGCCGCCAGAGATGACTGAACTGGGAGCTATGGGTAAAAGATCCAAAAATGGGTCAGCAGAGCAAGACAGGACAGATGAAAAATGGGCAAACAGAACCGTCCAGCATGGCCTGCCAGGATGGTGGCTAGAAAAAAATGTATAAAGGTGATGATGTGCACTAATTAAAAAAATAAAAATGATGAAAAGGTAAAAAAATTCTGAAAAATTATTAAAATAATGATTGAATGGCCAGGAGCAGCCACCTGGTACCCATTGGGAATGGTGACCTGCACAGCTGAATTGAATGAGAATCCACATGTGAAACTAAGTATATGTGTTATATAGTATAAAATGCAACTCCGTGAAGCGCTGACACCAGTGCATGGGAATACTCCAGCATGCAAGGTCAAAACAGGTTAAAAAAGTAAATGTGGGACAAATAAGGATTTGTACCTACCAAAATTAAAATAATGCTGACCAGCACTATTATGTGCTCAACCACCTGGGAGGCATTGCATAGACTGGGGTCCAAGCCCTACTATTTATAGCTCTTCAGACCCATCAAAAGGATCCCTCCCAACACTGGATGGACTGCTCCCAGGGAGAGGGTGGGACAAAAAAAAAACCTTCATCCCTGGTCGCCATAGGAGAAAGGACAACACAGGAGTGCGAGTTCCTCCACAGCATCACGTGGCAAATCCGGCATCATGATATGTCAGCTGGGTCGGTGCCAAGCGCCGAATGCTGTACCTGACGTCGATGCATCTCACTGGTGCCGCCCATCCAGGATGAAATGAGTGGAAACAGTGGATGATGGATCAGCATCACAGCTCCTGAGAAAGAAATGACCGGCGCAGCCACCAGAGGGCGCAAGAAACACAGCATACCTGCAAGTGAGCAATTCCACATAAACCATAATACTTACATAATTCACTTACTATCGCTATAACTTTTTAACTTCTTTATGCTGAATTTTTCTTGTACAGTATTTTATTTTAGCAAACATTGGGGGAAAAAGCTATGGTAGGGTGTAGGGAATGCCAAGGTTTTAGAACCATAGCTAAGGATTAAAGGAGAAGTGGGGCCAATGCTATTTTCGTCCTACTTCTCCTGTGGTCCACAGGAGTGCACTTTGTTCTACACTCCTATGACCTGTATTCAGCCCACAGCAAGCTAAAGCCACCTCACATCAGTCAGCCAGTCCAGGCTCTGGAGCGATCCCAACTTTAATGTAGAGATTATTACTATTATTATGCAGGATTTATATGTCGCCAACGGTTTACGCAGCGCTTTGCAATATAAAAGGAGACAATACAGTTACAATACAGTAAAACACAAGACGATTAAGAGGGCCCTGCTCAGAAGAGTTTACAATGGAGTAGGGTGGGGCAGGTGGTACAAAAGGTTGTAACTGTGGGGAATGAGCTGATGGAAGTGGTAGGATATTAGTTGGAGACATGATAGGCTTTCCTGAAGAGATGAGTTTTCAGGGATTGCTTGAAGGGTAGGGAGTAGCCGGACCAGTGGCGATAGCGAGTTCCAGAGGATGGGAGAGGCTCTGCAGAAATCCTGGAGATGAGCATGGGAGGATGAGACGAGAGAGTTTGAGAGTAGGAGTTCTTGAGAAG
The DNA here is from genome assembly GCF_037356315.1 of Lithobates pipiens. NCBI lineage: Eukaryota > Metazoa > Chordata > Amphibia > Anura > Ranidae > Lithobates > Lithobates pipiens. The sequence goes on along the minus strand of NW_027507790.1, from coordinate 93,213,757 downwards.
AGCGGAGAAAAGGATTTGTGTGATATTTGGAGACAAAATTGGTGATGTAGCTAGGGGGAAGAGTTGTGAATGGCTTTGTATGTTGTGGTTAGTATTTTGAATTTAATTTGCTGGGTGATTGGGAGCCAATGTAGGGATTGGAGGAGAGGGTTGGCAGACACTGAGCGGTTGGTAAGGTGGATAAGTCTGACAGTCTGGCAGAGATCCATCCAGATGCCTGGATGTGCCACACCAGTGAGCACTGACAGTCACCGTTCTCTGCTCACTGAAGACCGATAACCGAGCGGTTTTTGATTGTTCGTTTTAGAGGCAGCAGGGCATAGCAGTGATTGTTCAGTCTCCCCATACACACTATCAGTTTTTCTGCTGAGTTTTTCCTTCAGATTTACCAAAACCATATAATATGAGGGCAATCGGGTAGTCCCTTGCACTACATGGTTTTGGTAAACCTGAAGGAAAAACTCAGCAGAAAAACTCATAGTGTGTATGGGGCTTTAGAGGCAGCAGGGGACAGCACCTAGTTAACTATGGAAGTTTATTTTTTTAAATTACCATACTTCTGGAGAACCTGCTGACCAAACACTAAGTGAATATCAGCAGGTTCCTGTTATTCTTGATATCCCTTCCTCACTGCCTGTTCAGATCACTTTTCAAACGGCATTTAAATGCGGGTCACTCTTCAGAGGGCTCCACTCGTGTGAAGGGGCCCTAAGGGAGACCCAGATAGCAGTATATTGGTAAAGACAAATGTTGCTCTTTTGTTGTAGATGAGATTTGGTGTTAAAAAGTAAGTGCCAAAAAGTTGTAACTTCTTTTTATGTGCCATTTAGTTTGATCACTTCAAAGAAAACATGACAATAGTTTTAAGAGACGGTGGAGAACACAATTTTCAGCAGCTGCGTTTTGTTTTCTCCAGTTATGTTTAGATGTTTTATTTCAGGATCTTGATTTCTATGTTGTAAAACACACATGGTTGCTAAGGGGGAGGCAGATTTCTTTGAGTGTCGGTGTGCCAAATCCATTGATGCCAATTGTACCTGATTCACAAAAGCTTCACTTTTGTAAAGTTCTACCTAGCATTTTGCTTATTCCTGGAAATGTCTAAATAATTATAATAATAACAGGAACATGTTTCTTTTTTTATTCTGACATGCTGTGCAGTTTCTTTGCATCTGTTGTTTTTGCTTTGCTGCGTAAGTTCCATTTTATGTCAGATAAGGAATGAGATAGAATTATAGTGTGTCCACCCACAATGAACCATAGGTGACATATACTGATGTATCTGCTCAACAGGGAACTGTACTTTGAAACTGTTCTAAGTGATTATCTTAAAGTGAACAAGAGATGTTCTAAGCATGTTCCTCAGCATTCCACGGTATTACTCTGTTCAAAATTAAACCAGAAAATGTATATAAGATGTAGCCAGGAGCTGGCTATCGACTTACTCAGGAGACATTGTATGCCATTGTTCCAGGGGGAGCTGTTTGATGCTGACCTGTTAACTTCTTAATCAAAGTCAAGCTAAGAGAAAAGGTATCTTGGAACACGTAGTAGGTATGAATGGGATTTGCTCACTGGCTGACTGATGTGGAATTACAACTTCCAGCAGACTAATGGGGGAGAGCAAAGCACTGGGATAGACTAGAAGAGGAAGGCATTGAGGCCTAATGTTCTCTCTTGGGACCTGGCATGGATCTGTATGCAGGGAATCCATTGTGGTGTGAGCTGCAGCTGAGTCGTGGCCTGCTTTGCAGAGTAATCCAGCAAATATCTGGAGGAACACCTGTGAACAGCTTCCTTCAGCTTGGAGGCCACTCCAATTCCATCAATCCTGCAGTGCTATTAGATTCGGGAGAACCATGGTGCGGTGCGGTGGAGCCCGGATGCCATCCCTTGAGCCACATTCCTGAGAGATCATCATCACCATCATCATCCTCTTCTGTTCAAGTGTGGTGAACAGGAAACAGCCCAGACTTATAGACACTGTATATAGACATCATTGTCTCTTGCATTCCTTGTCAGCTCTAGTATTAAGGATCTAGATTAAACATCATAGACACTATATACAGTCATCTCTGCTTTTTATGGTTCTGCTGTTGATTTTAATTCCACAAAATTTAGCATCTTTAAGCCAGTGATCCCTGTGAATCCAAGTACAGTTTAATTTACCCAGGAAGATTGTTGGCTGTTTATTCTCAACTTATTGGGTCAGTTACTCTGTTTTATCATCCAAAGTTTCTTTGCATGCAATGAAACAGCTACCTGAAGATCAACAGGATTGCCATACAGCAGCTCAGAATTACTTTCACCTCCCTGCTCACTTCAGGGATTTTTTTTAATTAAAGCTCATGGAGTTACAGTATAATTCACCAAGAACTCTCTGAAAGAGCAGGTTGAATTGCAACACAATTCTTTTGCTAAAAGTTGTATTTGTTATTAACTGTTCTGCATTTATATGTGAAAGACTAGTAGAGAGGGGTCTGAAACTCATAAAAGCCATTCTTCTGCTCTACTGCAATCTGTTCACATAGACATCATATGCGCTTAGTTGAGCACAGGAATTAAAGTGTTCACTGCTAAATGTTTGAATCTCATAAGTGATTGTTATTTAGCTATAGGTGATGTTTCTGTGAGTGACAACATTTTAAAGTGTAAACTTTAGTTTGACTCTTTGAGTCTTTTCCCTCTCATCTTATTAAGTAAATGTTGCTTATTTAATCAATTCTGTGTATTTCCTTCTTATTGTTGTCATTTGAAAGGGAAAAATTTATGAACCCAGGGTATCAGAGGTAACAGAGGACTCATAGGCAGAGCTGAGTACAACTGGCCCTGTTTTACAGGGCCCAGCCAGCAGGGTGGCCGGACAACCCAAACAGATACGTAATTAATGTAAAAAAAAAATCCTCCAGCCAAGACCGATCAGAGTCCTAAATACTGCTGGGGAGGGACTATTCTTTCTATTTCGAGAGCAGAAGAATGCCTCTACCATGCTCGTCCTGATCTCCTCATGCTGGCTCAGCTGGCTAGTGCCGTCCCCCTGGTGTGGCGGAGTGATTCCTCTCTCTCCTCATGAGAGAAGTAGCAGTGAGGTGGTGACTCAGGCAAGCAGTGTCAGCAGAGGACAAAAAAAGCTGGCATCCCATCTGACTGAAATCATTTGTGGACACTCCTGTCCAGGCAACAGCAGGATCAGGGAAGAAGTGACTGCTTGGGCCCAGCTAACAATGACACATGTGTGTGCTTGCTTAGGGGGAGGGGCTTCAAGATCTACTACTACTGCAGAACTGCAGAAGCATCTATACATTATGGTATTGGCAACATGGGTGGCACTGTCTGCAGGTAGCACATGCGTTACAGTGCCACCCATGCTGCCAATGCCGTAATGTTCTGCAGAGAGTGCCACCCATGACGTTAACGCATGTGCTGCCTGCAGAGACAGTGCCACCCATGCTGCCAATGGAATTATGTCATTGGCAGCATGGGTGGCACTGTCTGCAGCACAATATGGCATTGGTGGCATGGGTGGCACTGTCAGCAGGTAGCACATGCGTTATAACATTAGCTTCATTTGTGGCACTGTCTGCAGCACAATATGGCATTGGCAGCATGGGTGGCACTGTCAGCAGGTAGCACATGCGTTATGGCATTAGCGTCATGGGTGGCACTGTCTGCAGCACAATATGCCATAATGCTTGTGCTGCATGCAGAAACAGTGCCACCCATGAAGCCAATGCCATAATGTGCTGCAGACAGTGCCACCCATGACGCCAATGCCATAATGTGCTGCAGACAGTGCCACTCATGCCGCCAATGATGTAATGTGCTGCAGACAGTGCAAACCATGCCGCCAATGCCATAATATGCTGCAGACAGTGCCACCCATTCTGCCAATGCCATAATGTGCTGCAGACAGTGCCACCTGTGCCGCCAATGGCATTATGGAGGGGCAAGGGGTGGGGCTGAAGGAAGGACCAGGGGCAGGACCAGGGGTGGAGCTGAAGGGGGCTCCATCAGGTAGGCTGTACGGGGCCCCATGATTTCTATCAGCAGCCCTGCTCACAGGGACAGGGCAACCAGGGAGTTATTGATTTATCTTGCGAACCTCGAGAGGGGATCGCTACATATACAGTGCCTTGTGAAAGTATTCGGCCCCCTTGAAAAAAGTTTAAAATATCCAATAGATTTCGTTCCACTTCATAATTGTGTCCCACTTGTTGGTGATTCTTCACAAAAAATAAAATTTTTATATCTTTATGTTTGAAGCCTGAAATGTGGCAAAAGGTTGAAAAGTTCAAGGAGGCCGAATACTTTCGCAAGGCACTGTAAATAAATCTTGGTCAAATTTGATGTGATATCTTAATTTCAATAAACGAATTAATTCATCTTTATTAGTGAATCACCTGGATAATAACCATTTATGCTGTACTTTGTTTCATCGTAACGTTTATCTTTCCGTCAGTGCTTCATTTAATATGTGATGTCCTAGTCTTAGGTTTGTCCCTGGAGCACATCCATCGGCATCTTCTTTCAAGCTTCCACCATAGGATTTATAGAATACTAAAACAAATTAAAGCTGTTGACAACAAATTCTACTTTTCCACTTCTATTTACATACGAATGCATTTCTGGCTGCTAAAAGTTTTGATAGAAATAGTATTCCAGTACATCCACTTCTGATCCACCCCTGATGAACACCAACTGTGCCAACCTTCCGTATTTGAGGGTTAATGCAGCTTAGCTAGGGCAGCCACCAATCCTCTGTTCTCAGGGCTAACTTTGCTTGTGTGACACTCTGGGGTAGATTTACTATATGCAAATAGACTGTGCACTTTGCAACTGCAGATGCTCCAGAGTTTAGTAAATGAGGTAAAGCTTCACTTTGTAGAGAATACCCAATCACATAATTATAGAAAAAGATCTTGCGCTTGGTGCACCAAAAACAAGATTTAAATAAAAAGATAAATGGGATGGGACTGCTGCAACCTATATATCCCAACACTGGGAAAATAAATAAGTCTACAAAAAAATGTGTGGGCTGTCCCTTTAAATGAACTAACATATGATCAATACATATATAAAGGTGAAAATACTTTGCAAATGAACAATGTGCAAAATAAGAAAACACAATGGACCATGAATATTTCTTAATGATAAAGTGCAAATACAAATGTACAATATACGCAATGTGCAAAATAGACAAACACTCTGGACCTTGATTATCTTCTAATAGCAAAATGCAAACAACACAAATATTGTTCAAAATAATACAATGTGCAAAATAACTAATGATATGGACCTTTAAATGTCCTCTAAGCAAGGTTGTAAACAAAATTCATATAAATATGGAACATCAAATAATAATCCATTTAGGTGATGGTGCTCAAAGTGCAAAAAATTTCAAAGTTCCCGAGTGCTCAAAGGTGCTCCTTTAAAGAAGATGGTCGCTTACCACACAAAATGGATCCCGAGTTACAGGGATGTTAATCATCCAGCAACAGGTGACACCCATTTCAGAATTTCATCCAAGAAATTACTCCACATATACTCAAATCACATGATATGATATGAGAGGGGATATGATTTAAATTTACAAATACCATACAGGTGACCCCACAACAGGGATAAAACTTTTTTTCAGAAGGGAGTTTAACAAGACTCGTGGACACTCATTAAAATTAGAAGAAAAGAGGTTTAACCTTAAACTGCGTAGAAGGTTCTTTACTGTAAGAGCAGCAAGGAATTGGAATTTCCTTCCACAGGCGGTGGTCTCAGCATGGGGCATCGATAGTTTAAAAAAACTATTAGATAAGCACATATGCAATGTAATACTGACATAAAATCACACACATAGGTTGGACTTGATGGACTTGTGTCTTTTTTTGACCTCACCACCTATGTAACTATTTAAAGATCAGCCCTTAAATCATCCTCAGAATGCTCACCATTAGGGATGGTCCCCGAAGTTCGACTCGAACAGCGGGTGTTCGTTTGTTCTTAGAAAAAACAAACATATGGGGCATTCACGGCAAATTTGAGTGCCGCAGACTGTGAAGTTGCAGTGCATTGATGGCTTCTGATTGGTCAAAGCATGCACCTGACCTGCATGCTTTGGTAAACCACAGCGCAATGCACTGTCAGAGCCATGATTGGCCAAAGGCCTTTGGTCAATCATGGCTCAGGGGCTAAGTCCAAGCCCCACACTATATAAGGCTGCATACACGGCGGCCGTATGTAGTGTGTTAACGTGGAGAACTTGAGATAGATTAGGCAGGCTAGTTAGACTCTGGTTTGCAGGTAGTGTAAAATATATATATATATATATGTGTATAATGTGTATATATATATATATATATATATATATATATATATATATATATATATATATATATATATATATATATATATATAATACAGTTCAGAGTATATAGTGCAGTCCGTAATGTATATATAATACAGTTCAGAATATATAGTGCAGTCCGTATAGTATAAATAATACAGTTAAGAGTATATAGTGCAGTCTGTGTAGTATATATAATACAGTTCAGAGTTCAGATGCACGCCTGAGAGGACTGGGAAGATGCTGTCTGGGATGGGTGCAGATCCAGATGAATAGACTGTGGTGTCATGGGCAGTGGATAAGGGCAGCTGCAGCTAGGAGGGCTGGCAGGGCCTGAAGAAGGCTTACTGGGCTCAGTAGCCGCATGTAGGACAGCTAGCACCAGAGACTTTCTATTTTGTTACACTATAGGGGCCCGTGGTCCCTGCCTGCAAAGAGCAATTGCTAGGGCCTGGCTGAGCCAGTGTCAGGCCTAACCACGTGGTACTAGCTGTGCCTGGAAGCTCATGCAAGTAGAGTGCTGGAAGAGCTTATGAGTAATAGTCTGCAGTAAGAGTTGTGCTGGAGGAAGAGAGACCTGTATATACCTGAGAGTATATAAGTTGTCCCAACTATTCTAAAATTCACCAATTGATTGTTCTAAAATTCACGGGGCATACCATACTTCCTATACCCTATCCAAGTTCAATCCCCTCAATCAACATAAAATCAAAGCTAATGAACTGTTCATGACCTTGGAGTGACTGAGGATTGTATGCCGGGCTGGGTAGGGTGACAGGTGGGCCACAACACTCAGCAGCCCCTATGGGAGTATAATATATATATATATATATATATATATATATAAATATATATAGATAGATAGATAGATATAATACAGTGGAGAGTGTATAGTGCCATCAGTGTAGTATGTATAATACATTGCAGAGTATATAGTGCTGTCAGTGTAGTATATATAATACAGTGCAGGGTATATAGTGCAGTGTAGAGTATATAATACAGTGCATTGAAGTGGTTAAGGGGAACCCTATCACAGAAATAAGAAAAAAAATTGTGGTGCCCCCCCCCCAAAAATCCATACCAGGCCCTTCGGTCTGGTATAGATTTTAAGGGGAACTCCACGCCAACATTTTTAAAAAAAAATAGCATGGGGTCCCCCCAAAATCAATACCAGGCCCTTTGGGTCTGGCATAGATTTTAAGGGGAACTCCATGGCAAAATTCAAAATTAAATTGGAGTGTGGTCCCCCCAAAATCCATACCAGACCCTTATCCGAGTGCCCCTCCCTGAACCATACCAAGCCTGCTTGCCCTCAACATGGGGAGGGTGCTTTGGGGTGCCCCCCCAAAGCACCTTGTCCCCATGTTGATGGGGACAAGAGCCTCTTCCCGACAACCCTGGCCATTGGTTGCTGGGGTCTGTGGGTGGAGGGCTTATCGGAATCTGGAAGTCCCCTTTAACAAAGGGACCCCCAGATCCCGCTCCCCCATATGTGTATAAGGTACATTGTACCCCTAGCCATTCACCAAAAAAGTGTCAAAAAGTAAAAACCACAACAGACAGTTTTTGACAATTTCTTTATTAAAAAATAAAAAATAAATTGTCCCCCGATGTCCATCCATCTTAAATCACGCCACCCGATGTACCTGAAAATTTGAAAAAAAATAAAAAAGCTCTGCCTCTGTGGGAGGCCTCCTGGTGACTGCTGTCTCTTCACTTTGACAGCTGTTATATAGGCAAGAACGGGGCCATCCGGTGCGTAACCGAGTGATCCCTTCCCCCTTGTGACGTCAGAGTGGGGCAGGGTAAGCCGGTTACATCAGGGTGTTGCCCTTGCCTATATAAGCGCTGTCAAAGCAAAAAGACAGCAGTCGCCAGGTGGCCTCTCATAGAGGTGGAGCTTTTTCTGTTTTGTTTTCTATTTTTCCGGTCCATCGGGCAGTATGATTGATGATGGATGTACATCGCAGGACACTTTTTTTTTTAAATAAAGGAATTGTCAAAAACTCTCTGTTGTGGTTCTTACTTTTTGACACTTTTTTGATGACTGGGTAGGTGTACAATGTACCCGATACCCATTCCCATGGGGGGGGGGATCTGGGGGGCCCCTTGTTAAAATGAGCTTCCAGATTCTGATAAGCCCCCCGCCCGCAGACCCCAACAACCAATGGCCAGGGTTGTCAGGAAGAGGCTCTTGTCCCCATCAACAAGGTGCTTTGGAGGGGCCCAAAGCACCCTCCCCATGTTGAGGGCATGTGGCCTGGTATGGTTCAGGAGGACGGGCGCTCGTTTGTCCCCCCGTATCCTGACCTTCAGGCTGCATGCTCGGATAAGGGTCTGGTATAAATTTTGGGGGCCTCCACACCAATTTTTTTTTACATTTTGTTGTGGAGTTCCCCTTAAAATCCATACCAGACCCAAAAGGCCTGGTAGGGACTGGGGAGGACCCTACACTGGGTTTTCCTTGATTTTTCATCTATATTGCAATACATCACAGTCGCCAGCAAGTTTAAATGAAATTTTTTCCTTTAGAAATGTCATTATTGCTGCAACACTGTTCTACTCATCGCACCGATGCGCCACTTTACAGGCAGACTAAAGGGACCCCCCCCCCAGGCAAGATTTTTAAAGGAATATTTTATTTTTATTGTTTTACTTTAAGCATTATTAAAATCACTGCTCTTGAAAAAAAATGGTTGTTTTAAAAACAATTTTTTGGCAGTTCATACTGTACATGTCCCCTAGGGCAGTACCTGGGTCCTCATACACTTTTTATGGCAATAAGTTGCATATAACCCTTTAAAATTAGCACTTTTGATTTTTCATGTTCGTGCCCCATAGGCTTTAATAGGGTTTACATGTTTGCTAGAACTTTTTGCCTGTTTGTGGTGTTCTGGTGTGAACCGACCATCGCTACTCACCATCACAACATGTATAGAAAGCAAGCAAGGAGATAAAATGTATTTAAAATGATAATATCCACTCACAGTTAAGCATAGGATAGCAGGCTTCACAATAAAACACGGCAACAGAAGTATCTCACACCTCGCTGGCACGCAGTGATGTCACACACTCTACGTCCCATGTGTTTCCCCAAAACTGCCATCATCTGGGACCAATCCCAGATGATGCCAGTTTTGCAGACTAATACAAGGATAACATAAAAAATGTATTTTTCCTTGCACATGACTGGATGATGGAAGTCAGCAGAGCTCTCTCTCATTTACTAAGCTGTGGGACAACTGCATTTGCAATGTGCACATTCTGTTCATCTATTTGTCTCTTGCCCTGATTTTTCCCCTTCTTAGCCCTTGTACACACGGTCGGACATTCTGACGGAAAATTTCCGACGGATTTAGTCCGGAAGTGGTGTTGCATACACACGGTCGGACAAAGTTGTCGGAATTTTCGGTCGACAAGAATGCGGTGATGTAAACCGCGTACGACGGGACTAGAAAAGGGAAGTTCAGCACCATGTGTGGCTCCCTTTGGGCTCCTTCTGCTGAACTTGTGTTTATCACGTGTTAGTAGAAGTTTGGTTAGAGACAATTTGCGCTTTTTAGATTTGTGCTTCAGATCGTTACTGCTCTTCAGTTTGTGCTTGTCAGTGCGTATCTGCTTATCAGTGCGTGTAGTCAGTTTGCATTTGTTGGTCATTGCGGACTATATCTTGGTATAGTATGCTTTGATTTTCAGTGCTTATTGTCCGCTCGTTTCTGGTTTTCCGTTCGTTCTTTCAGGCCTTGCTGTTTATCAGTGTTTTCTGTTAGTCCGTTCTGACCAGCCGACCGTTTTGAAGCCATGTTTCGTGTATGTACCTGTCGTAGAGTTCGTGCTGTGCAGGGGCTTGGTGTTGGGCTTGGTGTTGGGCTTTTAGCTTTGACACAAGCCCAGTCCATGAACAGGGTGAGGAGGAGTTTGTGGAGCAAGAATTGGTTGCTCCAGCGTGACCAATTCTCGCACATGCCTTTGCTTCGTGAGATCTGGGAGAATAATCCTGATGATTTCAGGAATTATCTCCAGATGACGGACCCCGTTTTTCACCGTCTGCTGGCTTTGCTGTCCCCTTATATCAGCAGGCAGGATACCTGCATGGGGCAAGCAATCACTCCGGAGCAGAGGCTCATCGCCACGTTGCGGTACTTGGAGACAGGGAGAAGTCTTCAGGACCTGAAGTTCTCGACAGGCATCTCCCCCCAGGCTCTGGGAATCATTATTCCAGAGACCTGTTCTGCCATCATACAGGTCCTGCAGAAGGACTATATTAAGGTAAGTTTTCTCCTTTAAGATCACATTCTGTGTATTTAATGTTTGCTAATTTATTGTATTTCTTTCCTCATTACCTAATTACCATGATTGCAATATGCTGTAATTGATATGCTGTGCCCCTTTGTCCTCATGCATGCTGGAAGCTTTTAAAGTTCCTTTTTTGTCCTTCATGCATATTTGCCTTCACTAACTTCCCCAGCATGCTCTTCTGGGCCCATAAACCTATAGCCTAGTCACTTAGCAATGTTATGTGTGTGTGCTTAAATTCATGCAGAGTGCCAGAGGGTATTTTTAGTGGGCCAAACTCATTAGGAACCCCCTCCCCCAACTGCTAGGTCGGCTGATAGCAATTCTCTATCTGCTGACTTTGCCAAACCCAATACACCGATTTATGGATGAATTCACCAAAGCATGTAGTGCAAGGGCCTGCCTCAATACTTTCAAATGCTCCTATTATTATCTTGATAGGTAGTAGCAGAAAGTAAAAATGTGCTTCCATTTGTTCCTTTTTTTTTATGACACTTCTTAACTGTCCGTGGGCTGCCAATTGTGTAAGTAAGGAGGGGCTGGCCAAAGTATCACACATTATTTATGCATTCAGCTCTCAATGAAGTGGAGAGGATTACCTGTCCAAAACACCCCCCCTTTTTTTGCAATGGGCCATCAGATGGGGGGGGGGGTGAGGAATCTGATAAGGGGACCTTACACGTTTGGCTTTAAATACTCATTTCCAAAAATGTTATACTGATCTTGGCCAAAAATGTTTGTGTCTAATCTGCTTGCAATGTTGATGTGTAAAATGTCATTTTTTTTCTTGTTTGACTCCACAGTTTCCTTCCCAGCCGTTGGGACTGTCCCAATTGTGGAGGTGCAATTGATGAGACACACGTCTGCATCGTCCCGCCCCCCAACTCTGGTTTCTACTATTATAATTACAAAGGGTATAATAGTATCGTGTTGTTGGCGGTGGTGTCAGTGACATATGACTTCCTGTATGTGGACGTGGGGAAAAATGGCCAGATGTCGGATGGTGGAGTGTTCGCGCATACGGAGTTGTACTGGCATCTCCAGAGTGGCAGTCTGGGCCTGTCACCTCCAGAGGAGAATGTGGAAGGCCTCCCCTTCGTTTTCGTTGCGGAAGAGGCGTTTGCTCTGGCAAACCATCTGATGCAGCCTATCCCGATGAGGACCCTCATCCCGGACCAGAGGATCTTTAATTTCCAGCTGGTCAGAGCCAGAAGAGTAGTGGAGAACACTTTCGGGATAATGGCCAGCCGGTTCCACCTATTTTTGACTCCAATCCACATGGCGGAATATAAACTCAATCATATTGTATCAAAGCATATTGTATCAAAGCATAACATACAGAACACAGGAACGTACAAAGTTCAACTTTGAAAAGTGAAGACAATATCAGAAATTAGTATGTACAAATTGTGCTGATATTGGATGGGGTGTCACCCCTGTAAAAGCCATGTTTGGAAGATGCACACAAATTGTGAATCAAAAAGTGCCCCGTTTCCTCCTGATCCCATGCCTAATGTCAACATGTGCTACCTCCCATCATGGGGTATCAATGTACGTGTTTTGGGGGTGCAACCCCTTCATCTCAGCCACTTTAGTAGCAAGGAAGGGGTTGCACCCACAAAACGCGTACATTGATTCCCCCATGATGGGAGATAGTACATGTTGAAACACTGTGTGCATCTTCCAAATTTGGCTTTTCTAAAAATGTGTTTTGAAAAAATTAAAATGGATGCTAGCTAGTTTTGGGTGCTTCAGATTCTCCCTAAAACATCAATGATGTTCTTAATTTTTTGCTGAACATCATTGATGTTTTTCTGGATATTCTCTAAATCGCGATTGCACCCCATTATCTCCCCGAAGAGGATCTGGGCACTTTGACTCGTAAAATGCGATTCTTCTTCCACAACATCCACATCACCTAAAAATAAACCAAAAAAACACTGTGTATTATAAATATGCAGGCATACATTCATTAGCTTACCAGAAGCTGTGGTCTCAGACACTCATCTGTTGTGGTGCCAATTTCACCAATCTCTACGATCTCTCCTTCCTCCTCCTCCTCTGCTTCTGGTGCTGGTATTTCCCCTTCTTTGGGAGGTGTGGGATCCCTGGTATCCTCAGAGGTCCTGAGTCTTCTCTCCCCTATGAGAATGTAAAAAAGAAATACTTAGCACACATATTTGAGGGCAGAAATAGGAATATGAAACGTTGCTTGGAATTGTACAATTGTGTTTTTTGGCAGAGTTCAAAGGTGAAAACTTTATTTTTGACACTTTCTAAAGCTGAAATACTTACCTGTTGTGTGAACAAATGTAGTCAAGTGCAACTTGGCTAAACATCGTCTTTGGAGTGGGCTAACGAACAATGTTTATTACGAACGATTGAACCCATGAACATGAAAGTGGCCATTTTAAACTGTACAACATTAAATCAAAGCACATGGAGCAGTATGCAAGCAATAATAATAATATGAACACACGACAACTACTTCCTTTTTTGAAGAACTCGCTTGATCCTTCTGTACTGATCGTGCTCCCTCAGTTTCAGGTCTGACCAGCATTTCCTCAGTTGATCCTTGGATCGTCTTACCCCAAAATTCTTCTGAAGTCTCTTCACAACTTTAGTCATGATCTTGGCCTTTCTGACATTTGTGTTTGGGTAGGGTCCATGCTTCCCATCATATTCGTTCCTCTTCAATATGTCCACCATCTCCAACATCTCTCCAAAAGACATATTTGAGGCCTTAAATCTTCTCCGGGATCGGGACGTATCTGGCTCCAGGCTTTCCTCGTCCTCCTCCTCGTTAGTAGAATTATCATGCCCCTACTGTGTCTCCGCCATGTGCTCTCCCCACTGCACCGAAAGAGAAGGGGAATAGACTAGAAAGAACGTCAGGGGCGGGCGGAGTTTCACGCATGCGCACTGTATATAAAACCCAACACGTGTGTGTCGTACGTACGATCTGTGAGCAGAGGGAGGAGCTGACGTGCCGATCATTCAAACAAAGGTACAATTTTAACTTGGTACATCACTAGCCTGTACTGCTTCTAGATTAAGGCATATATTGGGACAAGATTAGGAGAGTTTAGCCTGACATTAGGGTTTGTCTTGTGTTGTGTCTTGCAGATAAAATAATATAGATGGGTTTAATGACCACAGCTTTCTCCCTCTGTTCATCGACAAGTACAGGAGCTGCCCTGTCTGTGGCAAGCTACACATACCCACTACAGCAACAAATTAAAGAGGCAGGCAGCGATGGAGAAACTGCTGGAGTTTGTGAAGCCAGTGGTCCCCAGGGCAGACATCACCTATTTAAAAAATAAAATTGGTGGCCTGAGGAGTACATATCTGAGGGAGTGCAAGAAGGTGCTGAAGTCCATTAAAACTGGAGCAGCAACAGATGAAGTTTATGTCCCCAGGCTGTGGTACTATGAGAGGATGCATTTTCTGTCAGACCAGGCTGAGGTCAGGGAATCCCTCTCTACTCTTCCTTCCATGCTTCCTTCTACGCTTCATTCCACCCCTGCTGAGTCTTCCGACACCCAACCTGGGCCTTCCAGACAGGAAGAACTGGAGGAGCCCAGCTTGAGCCAGGTATATTATTGTTCTACATATTTTTGGAGTAAAACTGTATGATGTTAACTTTTGCTCACTAATTGCTGATTTTAGAAAGTGTTTCACATATCAATAGACAGTAGTGGCCAAAATATTTGGGCCAAGAATGAAAAATGCTGGGCTCAGAATGATAGTCTTTCTATTTGTTAACAATTTGCAACAGTCAAGAGCTGAAAATTGTGTGTGTTTGATGAACCAAAAACTAAAACTATGTCCTTTTTTCATACACAGGAAGATCTCAGCCAGGAGGAGGGTGTGGAATGCAGCAGCCAGGAGGTGGCTGTGGAACGTGGCAGCCAGGAGGAGGCAGGGGTAAGTTGCAGCTCAGTGATGGGCAGGCCTAGGAGCCTGACTGAATCTCAAGTCCCTCCCCTCCGCCTTCCACCCAAAAGAGCCAGAAAGGGGGGGAATGTGGAGGAGTCGGCTCTCAAGTTAATTGGAGAGGCTTCAGTGGCCTTCAAAGCCACCCCCACATATCAAGAGGCCTTTGCCACCTTGGCTGCCTGCAAACTCCAGAAAATGGAGGAGGGGCAACACCTCATGTGTGAGGAGCTAATTATCCAAACATTGAATAAGGGGTTGAAGGGCCAAATCTCACAAACAACACACTTGTATGATTTGGACTATGCTCCTACTCCTCCTCCTTCTGTCACACCTCCAGCACCACAGCCACAGCCTAGAAGGAAGCGTGGAAGGAAGACCAGAGAGTGATGACCTGGGTTCAGTCTGGTCTGACAGAAGATGCAGGCTCTTGTATGACGACAGCCTGGGGACATAGATGTCATCTGCTGCTGTTCCGGGTTTCTTGGACTTCAGGACCAGACTGTTCTCCCTCAGATATTTACTCCTCAGGCCACCAATTTTTGCATTTAAATAGTTGATGTGTGCCCTGGGGGCCAAAGGCTTCGCTAATTTACCCAGTTTCTCCAGTGCTGCCTCCCTCTTTATTTGTTTATGACACCAAAATAAAGTTTTTTTTGGGTTCAAGAAATACTTGCCTATGTGTTTTACTTCAAAAAGGACAATTTATTTATGAGTAGGCAGGTACATTTCAAAAATACAAAGTCAAATTAAACAAGGGACACCAACACCAAACAACCTCCTAGAGATTAAAAAAGAAAACAATAAAATAAAAAGATAATAATGGTATTGTGGTAAGTTGACACACAAAACACATCAAAACAATTACGAAGATGAGCAAAATGTCAAAATGAGATCTTGATTAAAAAACCAACCACAAAATTTACAGAAAAAAAAATCAAAAATGATTGGGGAGATGTGACGAATTAAAAATTTGGATTCATGAAATGAGGAAAAAGAATAAAGAAATAAGTTTTGGAGAAGTGTGTGTGAATATGAGCAGCAAAACAAATCTTATTCTTGTAGCATTATAAAGAAAAAGAGAATGCGTTGCATTAAAGAATTTTTAACATTGCAACGTGACGAATGTGCTATATCGATTACGAATGGTAGTTTTACCTGACCGAGCGCTTCCGCCTCAGAATTTATTCTGAGCATGCGTGGCACTTTGTCTGTCAGACTAGGCTACACACGATTGGATCATGTTGTCGGAAGATTTTATATCCAGCTCTTAAACTTTGTTGGTCGGACATTCCAACAGAAAAAGTTAGATGTAGCCCACACACGGTCGGATTATCCGACAACACGGTCCGGACATTTTCCGTCAGAATTTCCAACCATGTGTACAAGGGCTTACACTCTTTCTGTAATGCTGCCTATCTTAAAGTACATTTGTCTTTCAATTCATCGCCTCTATCATCATCATTTAGCACCACCATTCTTCTGTTTGAATTATACTGTATGCTGTTTGTATCACCAAAATCAACATCAAAGATGCATTACTTTCTGCGATGGTAATCTTGGTGGTGTAATACATTTCTGTTTTCAACAGAAGGATGGCTTACTGGTGAGAATTGCTTTAATCTACAGTGGATTGTGTAAATGATATATTCTTCTACCCTAATTATTTATAGACTTTTGATTTGGTTCAATGCAACAGCCATTGGCTATAAGGTTAGCTGATGCCAGTAGGACAAATCTGGTAGGAAACTATCTGCTTGCTGGCTATGAGGATGTCCAGGTCTCCATCTTGTGCCATAGAGGGCCCAACCTCATTTTAAACCTACAGTACAGGTGTTTCGTAACTACTTTTTCTATTACACAATTACTGCTGACAAATATCCCTAACCTGTATCATCTATCCCTTAACTAGGAGTTCTTTGAACTGGAACTTACATTCCGCTTGATTCAGGTATTTTTGTATGTTTTAATGTCCTTATATATCCTATCTGTAGAGCTCTGCAAAACATGATGGCACAGTAAATCAATACTAATTTATTAATAGTAATAAGAGACAATCATTCTTCCTGAATTACTACTGCAGAAATATGCTGAAAATCAATTACAGAATATATCACAAGGACAGTGTGCTGCATTCCAGGCTTCAGCTATTCTGAGCTGGAGACACTTTGCTTGAGAAATTTTTCACATAAAAAAAAAAGCTTTTTAATATAAGCTAGAGACCCACATGAGTCTGTTTCTGTCAACCTGCAACCTCCATGCCACTAGTTTCTTTCTAATTCCTAAGATAAGAAATATGAAGAACCACGCTAATGGTTAATTCCAATATTACATAAAGCTCTATGTGATCAAAAAGTATATACATGTGCAAAATAGTGCAAGAAAAAGTCCACAGTAAAATGATAAATTGAAAGATGATCTATTAATTGAAAAGGTCCATCATCCGATTTAATAACATCGTTCCATGCTCCAGGGCGACGTCATTTGTGACTAAATGCATATGTCGGAGCGTCGCATTGACATCACCACCATTCTCGTGCCCCGATGGACTGGATGTCTTTGGTTGTGTTCAGCCGACACACCATAGATCAGGCGTTTTTTAACTCTACATGTTTGTGAGTGCTATGCACTTTTACATAATAAACCCCAAAGGATTTGATACTATGAAGAGCCTTCTTGGTCTTTCTTTTTGGTGCTCAACTCCATCCCTGTTTGTCGAATGACACTGGAAGAGCAGTTCTGAGACGTGGAGAAATGCCCAGGCTGGGTAATAAGCCACAGGCGTATCCCGACCCTCTGTAACAAGGGGTCTACAGGAGCTGGTAAGCAGTCTCTACAGTTGGTGTTTGTCGAATGACACCGGAAGAGCAGCTCTGAGATGTGGAGAAAGGCCTAGGCTGGGTAATAAGCCACAGGCATATCCCGACTCTCTGTAACAAGGGGTTTACAGGGGCTGGTAAGCAGTCTCTACAGCTGCTGGTGGATTCACAGTGGTTTGTGGTTACGGATGATGGACATTTCAATGTATAGATCGTCTTTCAATTTATCATTTGACTGTGGCCTTTTTCTTGCACTAATTTGCACATGTATATACTGTTTGATTGCATGAACTTTATTTAATATTGGAATTAACCATTAGCGCAATTCTTCATATTTCTTGTATACTGTTGGTGTTTGTGTTACATATAGAATTGCTGCTTTATTATAAGTTTAATATTTTCTATAGAGCAGTTATCTCACTATTTTTACTTTCTAACACCTGTCACCTGACCTGCAAATTTTGTACCCCCCACCACACATTTACTGCTGCCATGTTGCAAAACAAAACCAGATTATAGAAAGACACTATCCATAGTTACACAGAGAGACTGACCATCATTAAAGTCCAATCAGTGTCCTAATTAGGAAGGGGCCACCTGATTTACATAGAGACTGCTCAGCTTTTCAGATATATTGCATATATATTAATGTATCGGTATGCATTCAAGCTGGTACCACCATGAAGAGCTGCACAGTGAAGTGTGTGAATAGAGCACAAGCATTGAGCACATTGACATTTTTCTTCAGCACATCCTAAACTCAGTAATAAGACATCTCATCTCAAATATCCTAATGCAGGGTGTACATAGAAAAACATCCTTCTGCTTTGCACGAGGCATGTG
Organism: Lithobates pipiens; assembly: GCF_037356315.1. NCBI lineage: Eukaryota > Metazoa > Chordata > Amphibia > Anura > Ranidae > Lithobates > Lithobates pipiens. The sequence goes on along the minus strand of NW_027507790.1, from coordinate 93,195,526 downwards.
TGCACAATCTTTCTTATCTTGTATAGCCCACAGGTAGCTGCACTAAGCAAATATAGGCATACACATTGTTCTGTGTGACCTAAATAAGAAATTGCACAGTATTCATACATAAAAGACTGGAGGGCGAAAAAGCCCAGGTGGTCCTTTTGAGTCCTTTTTTGTTTTAATAGTATTTATTGAGTTTTAAACAATTTACAGAAAGCAAAATATAGGAATAGAGATAGAACATAATCTCTGTTATGCTCAAAATCACATTGTACACAGGAGACCCTTTGTGCAATATTTTTAGCATTCATAATGTGCACTAGAAGTAAAAATCAAAGGGATATCACCTCCTTGGACTATGGATTAGGGAATGGAATACCTTGGAAAGGGTTAGCTTATATTACAGGCAACAGGGAGGAAAGAAGGGTACATCAACCAGTTAAGACCAGCAGGCTTATGAAGGGGGAGACAGAAAAGTATAGCTCGGGGGAGGGGGAAAGGGAATATGGAAACACAAAGCCAGAGGGATGCAAAAGATTGTAAGTGCAGAATAGGGTGGACTGTAACCATCAGGTAAAGCTTCCAGATGATTCTCATCCAGTAAGGGAAAAGTGGATTTCACAAAAAGGAAATGAGGGGGAGGCTGCCTCCTTTTCTTAACATGTTTGCCTGAGAATTAGGGCCGGTGCTACCACTAGGCTGACTAGGCAGCCGCCTAGGGCGCACTGCAACCTAGGGCGCAGCCACAGCCCCTGGGAGGAAGAAGTTGAGGAACCATCCAGCAAAACGAACAAGCCGGCGGGAGAAGGAACTGACAAGCTGGCTGGCCGGCCATGGTGGCAGGGATGGATGACAGCAGTGGCATAGTAGCACTGCGCGAGGGGGGGGTATAGCCGGTTTGCTCACCCCAGATGACATTACACAGGATCTTGCCGGAGACACAGGCAGCACCGCCGGATAGCACAGCTAAGAGAGAAACAGTAGCTTTGCAGTGAACAGGAGGCGGGGCTGGGGGATGTCATGATCTCTTCTATCACAGGAGGGCTGGAGGAGCAAGCGGTGATCGTGAAGCACGCGGGACCAAGTAAGTCTATGCTGTGAAAGTTTCAACACACACAGGGACAGGAGAGTAACGTGGGTGGAGGCATGAACCCCTTACTGTGTGTTCTATGAACGATGAGATCGGATCCGCAGGGCTTCCACACACCAGCCCACTCCCCCCCACCTGTCATACAGCTATGGCATCCTGGGTATCATGATCCCTGTACACTACACCGCACACTTCTCTGTACACTCCACTGCACCGCACACCTCCACTACACCTCACAGCACACCTCCACCACATCTCACAGCACACCTTCACTACACCTCACAGCACACCTTCACTACACACCTCCACTACACCGCACACCTTCACTACACTGCACACCTCCACTACACCGCACAACTCCACCACACCTCACAGCACACCTCCACCGCACACCTTCACTACACTGCACACCTCCACCACACCTCACAGCACACCTCCACTACACCACACACCTCCACTACACCGCACACCTCCACTACACCGCACACCTCCACCACACCGCACACCTCCACCACACCGCACACCTCCACCACACCGCACACCTCCACCACACCGTACATCTCCACCACACCGTACACCTTCACCACACCGCACACCTTCACCACACCACACACCTTCACTACACCGCACAGCACACCTTCACTACACCACACACCTTGACTACACACCACCACGGGGGGTCATTGGAAGGCGCCACAAAAATCTCCACCCCCACCACCTCTACTGTATAGTCAGGGGTGGAGCCAATGGGGGCGGCAACATTAGGTTTTGCCTAGGGTGTCAAAAATCCTTGCACCAGCCCTGCTGAGAATAGACTGTTTACCCCAAACATGTATAAAACCGAACTGTCTGAAGAAAAAAAAAAAGGTAAAAATGAATAGTCAATTTAAAGATGCCACTAAATGTCCTCAGAATGATGACTAGCATCATTCAGCCTTCCTTTCATTGAGCCTAAACTACACGCAGACCCCTTTCAAAGCTCTCCCAAAATACATATTTTAAATTTCCAGGAATTACATAGTTACATAGTTACATAGTTACATAGTTACATAGTTAGTAAGGTTGAATAAAGACACCAGTCCATCCAGTTCAACCTGAGTGAGTGTCTACAATTGTCCCTATCCCTGTACATTGCACACTCACATCGGTCCCTACCCTCAAGGAGCCCACAACCCAAGGTCCCCATTCTTATACTACGGCGAATTTTGGACAGAAGCCAATTAACCTACCTGCATGTCTTTGGAGTCCCTGTATATCTATTTGTTTCGTAAATGTCACTTTTGCTGTAGCTCGTTTTACTGCAAGAATGAAAAAGATTGTGTGGAATCCCCCCTACCCCCAAAATGCAAGCCAGACTCTTTTGGGAAAGTGGGGAGAACAAGCATTTGCGCCCCCCTTCCTGAACCATGCTGAGCCATATGTCCTCAACATTGGGGTTCCTTTCCAGGGGAGGACCCTGGCAAAAGCACCTTGTTTCTATATTGATGAGAACAAGGACCTCTTCCCCACATCCCTGGTCAGTAGTTATGACCGTCTGTGTGCAAAGGGCTTATCAGAATCTGGAAGCCCCCTTTAAATATAAGGAGGCCCAAGGACCTTGACCCTTTGTGAATGAGTAGGGGTATATAGTACCCTTACTGATTCACAAAACCAAAAAATGTAACCAAGAAATAAAGACACCCAAAAAAATAAAAATCCCCCAAAAGTCCCCCTCTCTAAATCCATTATCAATCATGATGCCCACTGCCCGCTGACTCACCAAAAAAAAACACCCGGCAACCCCACACACAACCAATCCTGATCCTACTTATAGCAGAATGACAACTCACCAAGCTGTCATTAGTTATATACGGGAAGGGGACGGGATAGTGGGGACATCACTGACCAAATTTAGCCATGGCCATTATTGATCAGTGTCATAGATATATATTTGGACATTGCTGTTCCTGAACTTTTGCTTATGTGGGGATTCCTTGTGACATCAGTAGTTCCTAAAGACACAGTGGATGCAAGCGCCTGAGCACACTAAGCTGGTAACATAGGGTATATATAAACAATTAAGAACATTTCATTTCTTTACTATTTTTTTTTGGGGGGTTTGCTTTAAAGAGTAAAAACCTAACCACATTAGAAATGTTTCACTGGAAATGTTTTGTGAAATCGATACTGTGAATTTCTTTCATTTGTTTGCTATGAAGTTGCTATGGAGAGTGATATACGGACATTTGGATCGCACATTCTCTAACACCTTGGGAACTGTGAAAAGAACATATACCGTACATCTGTCTGGGGTGTGGAAAGTGAACAGCTTGGGAACTGGCAAACATCTCAGAATTAAAAATGCAAATTGCAAGTGTTGTGGAAAGTACACAGTAACAGCTGTATACAAGCCGTGTAATGCTTTTATCACTGCGCTCTGTCACATGCTACAAATTTACTGGTTGTTTTACACTTCAGAGATGCTACTCCAAAATATTCTGTTAGAACTTCCATGAGGAATGACATAACAGAAGTAGGGGCATCTCCAGGACTTTTCTGGTGAGAAGGTAGGTAAATGCTAAACATGAGAATCATTTTTAATGTAACTTTTATTTTTTTTAACTATGTATGTAACATTCAGTGTGAACTGCAGACAGTACCTATGCTAGGAAAAAAAAAAAAACCTGCGTGCATTTTATATATCCCTATTTCTGCTTCAAACTTTCGAATAAGTGGACTTATCTCTGGAATAGAAGAATAATGTGCAGCAGTGATATTCAGGAGTACTTGCAGAGTGAAGACCTTGGCAACCACCCCTGGTCAATAAGCCTAGAGTGAAAAAGTCTACCAAGTTGTATTTTTTTGGGTTAACTATGCCCTATGATAAAACTTTGTCAGAATTTGTGAAATATACAATATACTATATAATATATATATATATATATATATATATATATATATATATATATATATATATATATATATATATATACAGTTGTAATGAACCAGGTTCATTGGCAGTGCTGAGCTATGCACAAGACAAGAACACCCATAAACAGTCTAAACAGGTTCGTCACTTTTATTCAGCAAGGCTGCAAAAAAACAAAACAAAACAAAAAAACACAATTCCAATACAGAAGTGCTCTGTACAGCAAATCTATAGCATAATACAAACAACACATACGCTCGTCTGAGCAACTAAAAAAACTGAAGTCAGTTCCTGAGTAATGCTCATCACTTAGCCTTTTCACCCAGGAACAGAGCTGGCAGACAGAGGAAAAGCCCTGGGCATAAGTCAGCTCACATATATAAAAACCTGAGGACAACTGAGACTAATAATGAGGTCTGGCTACCAGGTAAGATAGGGACCTGGAACTGGAGGCTTTATCCTACCTCTACAAAGCCTCCAGGCTCTAAAGCAGAACCTATTAAGATTCCCCAAAAAAACTATTAGCTTGTTGTCTCCATATCAAACCCAGTGTGTAGGTGAGATACCTAGGTGATACCTGCACACCGTCCACAATCCTGCCAATCAGTGTCTCATACAGTGTAACAAATAATTGCTAAAAGCAAAGTACACTACACATAACAGTTTGCTAAAATCTATGTTGTATTATTTTAGTTCAGGAAAATGAATTGTCATTGGTCTTCTGTTTGCTTTTATTGATGTTTGTTATTGCTACAGTTAACTATGGAACCTGGTGTAATAGCATAACCTCCCTATTGTTATTATAAATTCTAGCATATGCCCCTGTTACCTCTTTTGGCAATGCAGTGAAAAATTGTATCAGCGCATGTAAAGATCTATATGTTTTGCTCAAACTAGACTAGTTAAAGTATCAACAACTTTTCCAATGTTTTTAGAAGGTAAGGTATACTTCAGACCGCTTACTACCTGGGCCAATTCTGACATCTATAACATACATGTAAAAATCTGCATTCTTTTGCTAGAAAATTACTTAGAACCCCCAAACAATATATATTTTCTGAAATCGAAGTCCCTGGAGAATAAAATGGTGGGTGTTGCAATTTTTTTATGTCATATGATATTTAAGCAGTAGATGATCAAATGCAAGTTTTCAGGGAAAAATACACTTTAATCATTTTTAGTGCTCACAAACACAATTTAATACTCAAAAGAGTAAAATATAAATATTTCGGAAAATACAAAAGATGATGTTACACCCAAAAAATAGGTTCCTAACATGTAATGCTTTAAAATTGCTTATGCCCATGGAACAGCAACAAAGTACAGTACCTAAAAATCACAACGCATTAAAAGCCTTTAAAATTACCTTTTACAGTTACAGTACATATGAGATCTGGCACTAAAATTATTGCTCTCACACTGTCGTTTGTGACAATACCTGTGTGGTGTGATCACCGATTACATATGCGACCTAACTGCGCATTCTTGCGTGAGCACAGGGGTTGTGCTTTAAAATATTTTGTTTTATTTTCATATTTATTTTATTTAAATTTATTTTTTTAAACTGTACCTTTATTTATTTTTAATTTAACATTTATGCAATCGCAAGGGGTCAACAACCTACCTTGTTATAGCATGGTCCATGGCAGGTCCTCTTTATAGACCTCCAATCTCTCCTCTGCCTTCCAAAGCAGCCAATTAAATTGAGATTGGTTTGATCGGCTACTTTACAAACCGCTAATGGATCGTAAACAAATTAAATCGGAAGTGACAAAATCAAACTATAACAAAGTGACATCACAGAAGAGGCGATGGAACTTCTGTTCCCTCCACTCTTCACGGTGCATCCCGGTAGTATAAGACAGCGGAGGACCCCTACCCGCCACCTGTAAAAGTGACTGGGTGGCTGTTTAGGCATTCAGATCACTTTTACAAGAAAGATAATCGCCGGGTGAAAATGATGGATGTGACAGCTGCAGCCATGACCCAGATATCACCACCAGATCACGCAGAAGTTTTAATACGTACGGCGGAATGGTAGTGGTTAACAGAATAATTTTCTGGCATGCAGTAGTTCTATCATAATAAAGCTCCAAGCTGCAGTGACCCACATGTAGCTTTTCTTAGAAAAAAAAGCAAAAAAGATAACAAAAAGTGCAAAATAACAGAGGGAAACAAATGGAATATCAGCAAGAGTGATGTGTACTTAATTAATATTATGAATGATATTTGTTCAAACCTGCAGTTGCAATCTTTTCAAAAAATGAATCATTTTAAAACTACACAAAATTATTGTGCTTTTGCATTGTGAAAAATGAATATAGTAACATTAACGCAGAACTTCACCAAAAAAAAAAAAAAAAAAATAGTCCATTAAAGGATACCATTTAAAAAAAAAAGCTTTTTATGTTCTTTATCACCACTAGATGGCCTCAGTTTGACAGCCAGCATCATTCAAGCCACTTCTCTAAAACCAGGCTGTCTTGGACCCACCCCAGCCGGTGACTGCAGAGTGCAAGGAGCAGAAGCACAGTAATGAGCTCATCTCTCTGTCACTTTGCTTTCTCCTCCTTTTAGCATGCTTCTTGTCAGCACATGCTCCTTGAACTCCAGTTTTGCCAAAGAGGTACTGGGAACGGGTGATTCAGGGTTTGTTCACATACCGCCGCTCCTCTGAAAGGGCATTTAAAGAGCAGTAAGGAGGTGATGTCACCTGCTCAATACCTGCTTTAATCTCAAAATGTAGACCCACCACACTGCAACTGTATACGTTGCACATGGTTTCAGGGCAGTTTCGGTGCAGCCCCATACACTTAAATCCGTCAAGCAACATGCCATTGAATTTTAGCCACAGCTGCAAAACAGTGCATTGTGACACCAGCATTTGTGTAGCCCTGAATGACTACATGCCCTAGTTTAGGCGGGTGGATGGGGCTGTAAAAAAACGGCTCCACTGCCTGCTTTTACTACCCTCTGGTCGCTTGTGTGAATGAGCCCTCAAGGTCAAATTCAGGTACCTGCATTGCTTGCAATAATAAAAAAAAATACATTCAATGTCATATTCACGATTTCAGAGCTGTGCTAATTTGTGTTTTTTATATCTGCCTAGAGTTACGCTTTTAACTAAAAGCATAATTAATCCTATACTATAATAAAGTCCACGGAGAAAATTAAAGTGGACTTTTTACAAAATTGCAAAAGCCACTGTGTTAGAAGCTACTGAAATGTGTGATTATAACCTACATGTGATCCTTTAAATCATAGCAGGAAGCATCGGCCCCCATGGGGGTCATGATATAGGCCTGCTGACATCATTGCATGGGAATGTTGCTGCCTGCTGTGTACAGCACACTGATATTATTACACATTTATGTAGCAGTGTTGCATTCTCTGAAGAAGATGCTCTATTAATGATACACTTTAGCTGTATGACTGTGCTTCCCCTGTAAACGTTTTTGGCAGGGCTTTGCCAGTGCTCAAATCCTCTGTAAACGAATTGTCGGTATTTAGATTCTTCCATTGCTGTTTCCCACCTGCAGGCAGCCAGGTTTGGGAAAGGTCATACCATGTAAACCACATCTGTGTTAAAGTGATCGGAAATATATATTTTTTTCTTTTTACAAATAACAAACATGTCATCCTTGCCTGCTTTATGCAATGGTTTAGCACAGAAAAGGAGGGCGCACCAACCTAGTGCATTACCCTAGACAGAGTTTTATTCAAATCAAACACAGAGCAAAATGACTACTCACAAACGAGTATTGATAAAAGGCATAATCAATACAGCAGGGTCCACTTCACCGAACATCAAGAAGCCCGGACCTGATGTCAAATAGACCAAACGATATCCCAACACAATGGCTGACGCGTTTCAGGGGAGAACCCCTTTCTTCAGAGCCTAAACGGGCAATGTTTTCTCCAGCTTTTGAATACCCATTATTCTGAGGAGGGCTGCAAGACTTCTAGACACTATCTTGTGAAGCTGCCTGTACCACATATTGAGGATCCTGACACCAGAGCACAGGAGAAGTTGTTCTTTTCTTGTGTTTTAGCACAGAAAAGCCCTGTTCCTCCTCCTCTGGTGTGCCCTCTTGGCTCCTCCTCCCTTATGCCCCCATTCCAAGCAGCTTGCAGACGTGCAGGCTCAATCCCGAGCCGGGCTGTGTGTGTCTGTTGATACACAAAGCACAGCTCACCCCCACCTCCCACTCCCTTCTCACTAGGTTTGATTTACAGCAGCAGGAGCCGATGACTCCCGCTGTTGCCTCCATGTCCAGTTAGGAAAGAGAAAGATCAGTGCTGTTGCTCTCAGACACAACGCTGAATTGAGATTGGGCTAAAGTAAGTATTTAGGGGGGCTGGGGGGAACTGATCACAGAACAGTTTATAACTTAAGGCCCCTTTCACATGGACTTCCCAATCAGGTCTGCCTGTCAGTTTTTCAGGTGGACATCATCGGAGCCTCCATTCACTCCTATGGTACAGTGGATTTGACATGTCTGCTTAGACCCGCTGCTATCCAATCTGATCTTGTCCATGAAATCCAGATAGATGGAGACTCCATTGGACCTGTCACCCACCTGCTCAGAGGAGATCAGCGGGACAATCCTCTGCTGAGCAAAGAGGAGTCTGCCGGGCGGACTGCCCGTGTAAAAGGATCCTAGGGTGGAACTTTAGTAAGAGAAGTAAGTCCTGCTAAATCACTTCAGGCTGGCCCCTTTTGCAGGTATAGCTATGTAAAAAATAAAAAATAAGTGTCTATATTGTTTAAATCCAGGACCAGTAATACACTGTCTCAAAACACAAAAATGGTGTGCTAGGAACACACCTACACTGTTATGTCACGTACACACGGTCGGATTTTCCGTCAGGAAGTGTTCGATGTGAACATTTTGTCGGAAATTCTGTGTAGACTCCATCGGACATTTTTCATCGAAACTTCCGAAACACAAAATTTGAGATCTGGATCGCAAATTTTCTGTCAACAAAATCCTTTGTTGGAAATTCCGATCATGTGTACACAATTCCGAAGCACAAAGTTCTACACATGCTCGGAATCAAGCAGAAGAGCCACACTGGCTATTGAACTTCTCGGCTCGTCGTATGTCATCGCGTTCTTGACATTCGGAATTTCCGACAATATTGTGTGACCCTGTGTAAGCAAGACAAGTTTGAGCCAACATCCGTTGGAAAAAATCCCATGGATTTTGGTGTCGGAATGTCAGATCGTGTGTACGTGGTATAAGGCTCAATGTATGAGCACATGCAGAGTCCCAAATGTTTGCTGACTCACCTGTATAGATGCGGTCCAAGTAACTCATGAAAGCATATAGAAAAATTGTGGGGTAAAGCCCCCAAAAAGCAAGTCACAAGAGGACCATGCAGCTTAAACATGTTTTTTTCTATTACAAATATATAAAAAACAAAGACTTGGTAAAATTACCTACCACCGTCACCCAATCTTAAAGCGGAGGTCCCCCCCAAAGTGGAGCTTCCGCTCATTGGAACCCTCCCCCCCTCCGGCACCACAATTGGCACCTTTCAGGGGGGAGGGGGGTGCAGGTACCTGTACAGTACAGGTGTCTGCACCCACTTCCGGCGTAGATTCTGCAGAAGCTACGCCCCTTTCCGCAGAATCTACGCCCCTTTCCGAAGGTCCCCCGCTGCCTGCTGGGAAACACACGGATCCCAGAGACAGCGGGGACCATCCTTATTGCGCAGCGCGACTCGCGCATGCGCAGTAGGGAACCGGGAAATGAAGCCGCAAGGCGCCACTTCCTGATTCCCATACCCAAGATGGCGGCGGCAGCACCCGAGAGACGACCGAGAGATCGGCTTCAGGTGCCGACATCGCGGGAGCGCTTGGCGGGTAAGTGTCATTATTTTAAAAGTCAGCAGCTGCAGTATTTGTAGCTGCTGGCTTTTAAAAAAAACAAAACGGCGGACTCCCGCTTTAATTACATTTTTTTTTTACCAAGGCTTTGTTTTTTATATATTTGTAAAAAAAAAAAACATGTTTAAGTTGAATGGTCCTCTTGTGACTTGCTTTTTGGGAGCTTTACCTCACAATTTTTAATTTTTTTTCAATACACTGTCTCATCCTGCTCTGTGCACGCTCAATTGCTCTCTATTTTTAGGCATTTTTAGGCGCTGCTGAATCTGTAGAGGCAGATCTGCTGATAGCCTTAAAGCATGATTAAACCCTCCTATCCTTTACAGCCAAGGAAGCTGCTTCTGTTTGATCTGCAACTGTCATGATGCTCCACATGTGATCAGTTATGACATCAGCTTTTTGATGGTTTGACAGTTTGGTTGAGAACAGAAGGAAATGTGACAGTTCGCAATCCTGGCATTTTTTTTAAATGAAACCCTTAAATGGATGGGTTCAGTTCTGCTTTAAGATTTACTGCTGCTCAAGGGCTCTGGGCTTCAGCAAAATGGCAGCTTCCAGCTAGAAAAAACAGGAACAATGCTGGAAGCAATTTACTGCACACACAAATTTTGGTTGCATAATTAATAATGTGGAATGTATGTTCCTTGCTAAAGAACATTATTTTTTATTAAGTTGTTATGGGTAAAGTTCCGCTTTAAACCCTCCTATCCTTTACAGCCAAAGAAGCTAACTTCTGTTTGACCTGCATGTACCATGGTGCTGTACATGCGATCTGTTATGACCCCAACCATTTGAAGGTTTGACAGTTTGATTGAAGACACAGGCACATGTGACAGTTAGCAAATCCTGACATTCCAGGAATGTCATTTTTTTTTTAAGCATTTTTTTAATTGACAGATTTAGTTCCACTTTATGATTTACTGCTGTTCTGGGGCTCTGGGGTTCAGCAAAACGGCAGCCTCCACCAAGAAGAAACAGGAGCAATGCTGGAGGCAATTTACAGCACGCACTGATTTTAATAGCATCGTTATTAATGTAAAATGTATTTTCCCTGCTAAAGAACATTATTTTTGATCACGTTGTTATGGGTAAAGTTCCGCTTTAAACTGATGGGTTTAGATCCTCTTTATGGTTTTCTGCTGTTCAGGGGCTCTGGGCTTAAGCAAAATGGCAGCCTTCAGCAAGAAGAAACAGCAGCAATGCTGGAGGCAATTTACAGCACACACTAATTTTGGTAGTATAATTATTCATTTGGAATTAATGTAGAAATACTGCACTATATACATAAATAAACAATAGCAGGCAGCACTACAATCTTAACAAAAATTTGTGAATAAATAGTGTGAAAACAGTGCAGCGCTAGGAATCAAATGTTGAGTATTGACATATAAACATATCGTGATATACAAAATACATTGTGATTAGCATATACAAAAAACTCATAGCCCGGTTGAAGTCTTTGTAGAATCCTTTCCATGCCATTGCGGCTTTTAAAATGTTATGCTTTTGTGATCACAGAGGAGATTTTTTATTTGATGCACTATATCTTGGAATCTATGTAAAGCCTTTTTATTCCAAATAAACCTGTAACCATACAGTTTTTCATTATGTGGAGGCTTTCTGATGTTTTTTATGGATGCTGTTAACCATAAACCTATCAAACAGTTCTGTGGTAGAAGGAGTTTTTTTTACTATCTGGGACATTGCCATCCTGATCCATATTCTCACATGTCGGGTCAAGGTTGCCTGAGGTGGCTCAGCTGAGGAGGAGGAATTGCACCACTTGCTATCCATATCACATGCCTGATTGATGCTACCTTCTGGTAAGCGTAATCTTCTCCACTGGGTGATGGATGCACACACGGCAGTGACTCCTTTAGTTCTACACTCCTGGATTCCTGCCCATCAATATATACTAATGAATTAATGTTTTAATCACCAATGGGACTATACTACCAATGTTGATTTACAATTTGCACAGTGAATTTTATTTAGAGACACTATCAATGAGATGATGGTGTTAAGCCCCGTACACATGATCGGATTTTACACAGACAAAACCTCTGACCTTTGTCTGAAGGCATGTGTCTTGCATACAAATCGTATACAAATGTCGGCCAACAAACACAAATGTAGTGACGTACTAGACGTAGTACTAGTAGAACTTTGGTGAGTATTGATTCATGCTTTTCATTTTGCACTTTTCATTTCGCACTTTTAGTTTTGCACTTTTCATTTAGTTTCTGAGCGGCCGTTGGACCACCAGCCATGTTGCGGAATTGGAGGAGATAACCTGTTATTTATTATTGGCCTTGGAGTTATTGCTTTGACCCAAATCCAGTCTAGGAACAGGAGAAGGAGGATTTCTTGGAGAAAAATTGGTTGCTTTATTAATCATGACCAATTATGTCATATGCCTTTGCTGTGAGAGCTCCAGGAGAATAATCCGGATGATTTTTGGCATAATCTCTGGATGACGAATCCCTGCTTTCACCAACTCTTTGCATTGTTGACCCCCTATATTAAGAAGCAGGACACATGCATGAGGCTTTTATTTAATTTTTTGGTTGAATAATGATTTGATTTCGTATATTTTCTTTATTTTTGGATGCATAGAATGCACTTTGTGGTTAAGTTCTATTGGCAGCTAGCATGTCTAATTGTATTTGTTTTCTTTTTTTAATGCACATTAAAATAATATTATTCTTGATATCACTAGAAAAAAAGCCTTTGAAAATGTGTTTGCAATAACTCAATCAGTATCGCCAGCAAAGCAGCTTCATTAATATCCCATCCCAAGAGAATGTGCGCTGCGTTTTGAGATTTCATAATTTGCCACGTCACAAATGTTAATTCTGCATTACGAATGTTAGTTTACAAAACCATCTGCTTCCAGTTCGTCCTTGTTTCCAAGCATGCGTGTTTGTAGTTTGGACTTTTGTCCGACAGACTTGTGTACACACGCTCGGAAAATTCAACAACAGAAATTTTAAATCCTGCCATCCAACATTTGTCTGCAGAAAATCCGACAACAATTGTCCGATGGTGCGTACAATCGGTCGGATTTTCCACCAACAGCCTGTCACCACACAATTCCCATTGGAAAATCAATTCGCGTGTACGCAGCTTAAGAGTTTTTACCTGCAAAAAAATGTGTATTTATTATTTTTTGTTAAAAAGTGAACATATCTAAACCTTCTGCCTTTACAACCACTTTAATATTACATCAGGTAGGTAAAGAGTTAAGTCAGATGTTCTCTCTCCATTGTTTTACCTCCCACATCCTACCCTTAACCATGTCATTTTTAAATGCTGAAATAACTAGCACTGACTATACAGCTCACCCACCTTTTCTGGGCAGCCTTCCAGGTTCTTATATACCAATTAACCCCATAATCTGCTGAAGAAACCTGAACCAACATACAGCAAAGTCCATCAGGCTGATAAAACACTAATAAAGAAGAGACTGCAAAGGTGGGTCACTGTGTCACTGTTACAATAAGAGTGTATAGAGCAATATATTTGGCCCATAGGATCAGTTGTAGCAAACCACTGAATAGGCACAGGTGCAGTATTTAAAAAGAACCTGTCACAAGCCAAATATATTAATGTTTCCTAATGGGTGTATAGCACCTAGCATCCTGTGTACTTTTGTAAAGGGTGCACTGCTGGCATGGATGTGCTCTGCCTGAGAACTATTGCAAAATTCTATACAGTGGTATTCTTCACTTACTGGGCTGAACACTGGGCAATGACATCGCTAGAACCAGGGTATGTGACCAAGCTGGTAGAAAATTACATTTACTTCTGCATCTGTTAGTAAGCAGATAAATATAGTCTTAGCATTGTGAGTTTGACTACAGAAGAAAAAAAATGAAATTATTGCCCATAGCAACTTATCAGGATTCTTCTGAAAAGATTCTACTAAATAAAAGGTAGAAACAACTTTAAAGCTGAACTTGAGAACTATTAAAAATTCTCCCCTGCCATGGGACTGTGTCTAAACTACACGGGTTAACTGCTTGTTTCCAGGGTAGGGGTGAGCTTCGAGTTCGAGTCGAATTCATGTTCGACTCGAACATTGCCTGTTCGCCTGTTCACCAAACAGCGAATAATTTGGGGTGTTCGCGGCAAATTCGAAAAGCCATGGAACACCCTGTAAAAGTCTATGGGAGAAATCTAAAGTGCTAATTTTAAAGGCTTATATGCAAGTTATTGTCATAAAAAGTGTTTGGGGACCTGGGTCCTGCCCCAGGGGACATGTATCAATGCAAAAAAAAAGTTTTAAAAACAGACGTTTTTTCGGGAGCAGTGATTTTAATAATCCTTAAAGTGTTTTTTGGGGGGAACTCCACGCCATTTTTTTTTAAATTTGCTGTGGAGTTTTTTTATCAATGACTTTCAATGACTGTTACCTGTATTATGGGGAGCTGACAATTTATTATAGCCGCGAGTGCTTTTAAATTACTTTTTTTTCCTGCAGAAATGACACTTGTGCAGGGACAGTTCTAAGTGCGGGAAATATGCGCCCCTTTACAGGCATACTATACACTCCCCCCAGGTATGAAATTTAATGGAATATTACACTTTTATTGTTTCACTTTAAGCATTATTAAAATCACTGCTCCCGAAAAAATCGCCATTTTTAAAACTTTTTTTTGCATTGATACATGTCACCTGGGGCAGAACCCAGGTCCCTAAACACTTTTTAGGACAATAACTTGCATATTAGCCTTTAAAATTAGCACGTTAGATTTTGAACGTTCGAGTCCCATAGACTTTAATAGGGTTCTAAAGTTCACACGAAGTTTAGGTCTGTTCGCAGATTCTGGTGCGAACTGAACCGGGGGGTGTTTGGCTCATCCTTAGTCCAGGGGCATGCTGAACATTTACTTACTCGATCCTCCACTGATTTGTGCCGCTGCACTGATCCCTGCAACATGCTCCAGCTGTCCAAGGTTCTGAAATCATCAAGACCTGGAGACATGAGGTTGTGAAGTCTCAATCCACCACCAGTGCATTGGGGGAGCACCATCTGCTGGAGGATGAGGGACAGGCATGTACTGGCCATTGGGACTACCGGGAGTTTCCCGGTGGGCCGATGGCTCAGTGGGCCACTCTGATGTAAGGGGGCTGGTGATGGGCCACTCTGATGTAAGGGGGTGCTGATGGGACACTCTGATGTAAGGGGGCTGGTAATGGGACCCTCTGATGTAAGGGGCTGGTGATGGGACACTCTGATGTAAGGGAGTGCTGATGGGACACTCAAAATGTAAGCGGGCCGGTCTGGATGAAGTCCAGGGCCAAATTTCTGTCCCAGTCCAGCCCTGATGAGGGACAATCGAGTAAGTAGAAATGCTTTTCACAGTTCCTAGGCTAAATAAGCATTTGACCCTTGCAGTGGGCTGACTTGGGGAGAATTTTTTTTAGGTTTCCTGGAGTTGGCTTTTAAAGTGGATCTGTGCTTTGCCTATAAGAAGCAAAGAAACGGGATTACTTTAATGCAATAAACTGACCTTCCCTTCAGTTGCCTGCTGGGTTGTTCTCCTCTGAAAGTAAAAAATCATGCCCATATACAGTGGATCAAGTTACTCAATCACCTCCATCCACTGTGGGTGACAGTGCTGGTGCTTGGCAATTGACTTCTTAGGCACAGAGCTATTATATGGAGGCAGGGAGAAAACCCTCAGCCCTGTATAAGCTACAACTGAAATCAACTCAGAGCTTTAGCAAGGCTTCCTTTGCTTACTCTTGGTGGAAAACAGAGTGGTGGGGGACCAATGGGTAGGTTAGTATAGCTGTGCAGAACACAGCTTAGCTTTCAATGCTCCCCCCCCCCCCCACTCTCCTTCCTTGATTGTTTTTAAATTCAGTAAATTTTTTTTAGCCAGTCCAGTGACATCACAGTTCTTTCCCCTTTTGTGCACAATACCCCTGGAGTGAGTGACATCCACATGTCATTACATGCCGCCAAAGGGGAAAAACCTGTGTTGTCACTGGATTGGCCGTAAGATTGAAGGATTAAAGGTATGAGCACACAAGAAGTGGGCTGTATGATACTGGTCATCATTCAACCTGTGTCAGGGAATCACTGTGAGATGTCTGGCACATAGATGTGTGTAAGCGCATAGGGTTTCCCTAAGAACAGCTAACAGGCATGCAGGCATAATCCCTCTTGGCACCAGATGGCCTATTTGAAGGGAGTCCAGCCTCCTATCCTTTGCTGGCTGATCTTCAGCTGTGTCCTGTATCCTGATCTGATCCTGTGCACTCTTCTAGTTGCTGACCTGGCTTGTTTTTTACCTTGGCTGTGTATCCTGTTTCTATTCTGCTACTTACCTCTGACCCAGCTTTGTTCCTGACTCTGGCTCTGTCTATGATTTTGTACCGCACTGCTCACATGCTGATGACCCTGGCTATTCTGGAGACTCTGCTTCTGTCTATGATCCTGGCTTCTGTTAAACCTCGGGTGCCTGCCTGGCTGTCTCATGCTCCAGCTTTGCACATCGCTGCATATTCCAGTCTCCAGAACCCTGACAAGCTGCTGGCCCGGAATCATCCACATCAGGCACACGTGTCTCTCCTGTCCTTTGGCTTCCTCTGTCTCATCCTCAGTGGGGCCAGGAGATATAAGAGAGGCCGACCTCATCAACTTAGTCTCCTATGAGGTACATGACAACCTGTAAGAGGACCAGTGGTCAGCTGCAGAGGAGGATATTAAGGGGTTTGAAGTCCATAGAAAGAGTAAGACCCCTTTCAAATTGGGGCGCTTTGCAGGAGCTACAGCGCTAAAAATAGTGCCTGCAAATCGTTCTGAAACAGCCGCTGCTGTGTCTCCAATGTGAAAGCCCCGAGGGCTTTCACACTGGAGTGGTGCGCTAGCAGGACGGAAAAAAAAAGTCTGGCTAGCAGCATCTTTGGAGCAGTGAAGGAGTGGTGTATACACTGTTCTTTCACCGCTCCTGCCCATTGAAATCAATGGGGCAGTGCGGCTATACCGCTGGCAAAGGACTGCCCCCTGTAGCGGCCTAAAACCTCCGTGGCTCGGTGTGAAAGGGCTCCAATGCTGGCCATAGATGATTCATTTTTTTCCATTCCATTTAAAAGTCAGAACCCCCCCCCCCCCCAAAAAAAAAACTGATTCCTCCATCCACACAAGCAAGATGGATGGAGAAATCTCTCTGCCAGGACAGTGTATTCGGACAACAGGACTCTCCAATGTCAGAATACACTGATCAGCAGCCTCAGCCGACTGGATTCAGCCAATTATCAACAACATAAGGTTTCCAACATTTCCTCTTGGCAGAAGTCGATCTAATGATCAACTTTTGTCAAACAGGAACAGCTACACATGAAATTGTCCAGTCCCTGCTTAACAAGCTGAAGTTTGATCCATCTCTGGCCAGCTTATCATGTATTGATAAAAAAGAGAGATCTTGGTATCTTTTGTGTATTTCTTCCCAATGTGTGCAGTAATCCAGCAAGGAACAAATTACTTTACCGTACTTTTCTTCTTTCCTGGAGTTTTCTGTGAGTAAAGACTGGTCTCCTCTGCTTTCTCTTCTTGCGTGGGGTAACTTGTCTTGCACACATCCCCTTTCTAGAGTTTTCTGCAGGCAGCCTGTGGTGGGTGGGCTTGCTGGGTCAACCCACAGTTTTGCTTTTTGTACAGGCTATGGACAGCACAGTGATAATATTACTGCTACTTTTATAAGGTAATATATGGATTTTGTGAAGACATGTGGTGTACACAGAGGGGGTTGATATCCACTAGTCATTGAGGAATATATTCAAAATAAATTTTTGTTCTAGGAGTTGAGCTTTAAAGTAGTTGTAAACCTTTCAAATGAAAAGTGAACAAAGCACATCCTGATATGAAGTGTACTTGCCTCAATCCATAGCACATAGTGTGGATCCTAGCTGTTCTCTCTTTCCTGCAGGCTAGATGTTACTTCTGACAGTTTTTATCCAACTTCAGACACTCCATGGTAACTGCCCCCAACTCTAGTACACAGCAAATGATTGACAGCCTCAGATGTTTCTCAATGAGATTTTATAGAGGGGGTGTGCCATTCCCTCCACTCTCATTTCAGAATACACTATGCTCTGTGCTCTGTACTGTGCAGTGTGTTACATCAGATCACTGATCGCTGACACCTGAAAGCTGAGACATACCATCTAAATTGTGTACTTTGGAAGGCTCTAAGTGAGAGGGGGCTGCAGACAATCAGGTACAGCGTATGTGGGAGCATTTGCTTCATCGCTGTACATCACTCGCTAGTCACTTGAGTGGGCTAATGTAAGGACTTATCATTATAAAGCAGGGATCATTAAATGGGTGCCGACATTTTGATCCCGGACTGAGGGACAGTTCTGTCCAGGCCACTAAGCAGCTGGGAGTCCTATTCCAGGTCTCCCATCCAGCTGCTGCCTTCATCCTCAGAGCAGGGCAGGGGATTGGAGGTACTGCAGATCTGGGCAGAGAGTGGGAGTCTTTTCAAATTCACAAGTGGGTAATCACCTACTTGTAAATATTATAAGTTGGGCTGCTCCTGCCCTCTGTCCAGACCTGCCTATTGCCCTGCTGTGAGGATGACAGCAATGGCGGGGTGGGAGACCTGGGAGAGGACACTCAGGCTGATAAGTGCCTCCATCCTGCTGTGTTACAGTAGGACTGTAGACTGTGTAGGAGAGGAGATTGTGATTGAGTGGGGGACTGTGATATAAGATAGGAAAGGGGTGGCTATGACTGCAAGGGGGATTGTGTTGTGCAATGTAAAGGGAGGCTGTAATGTGAAGGGAAACTGAGGACGCCGTGGGACTGCTGTAAAGGGGGTGGAGCTGTGATATGAATAGGGTTATGAATAGGGTTATGAAGGGGATCTATGATGTGTGATGTGGGTGTCAATACATTCCTCATGACACCCTAAAAGCAGATTGAAAATGCAGTGTGTTTGTCTGTACTGGATCAGTACCTTGTGATTTGGTTCAGTGCATCTTTGAAAAGAAGTGTATGTACTACATTTTGTGCAATCCAGAATGATTTCAGCCTTTTTGATGAAAAGAGGGGGCTGAAAATTGTACCTCACTGAATAGCACAGTAATGTGGACCATGTTCCTGTGTGATTCAGGTGTGAACCGACCCTCAAGGGGGACTGTGGACACTGATGTTGAAAATCAGTTTTATTGATTTTGCATAGAAATATAAAACAAAACATAAACAGGCAAAACTTGCCCTTGCAGGGGCCATTGCCTCCATGCAAAAATAAAAAAAAATACAAACAGTAACAGCCTAAACAGCAACACAGTATGTAGTATGGTGCATGATTCTTGCAAAGACATGAGAGATGGAAGGAGTATCTAGACCCAAGTGGGAGCTCATGGTAACCTGAAAATCAAAATCAGTCCTCCAGTTGTCCATAGGGGTAGCCATAGAGGGGTTATTCACCCTTCATGACTAGGGATGAGCCGAACAGCCCCCCCCCCCCAGTTCGGTTCGCACCAGAACCTTCAAACGGGCCAAAAATTCGTACGAAATTTAGAACCCTATTAAAGTGGGACTCGAATGTTCGAAATCAAAAGTGCTCATTTTAAAGGCTAATATGCAAGATATGCAACAGACAACACCAGCAATAAGGGGTATCTTCAGGTGTATACTGTGCTGGAGGCACACAGTACCCACTTTAACTCCTGCAGATGCCTGTATTAGAGAACACCAGCAATAAAGGGTCGATGCAGGTGCATACTGTGCTGTGCTGGAGGCACACAACACCCACTAACTCCTGCAGATGCCTGTATTAGAGAACACCAGCATAAAAGGGTAGATACAGGTGTATACTGTGCTGGAGGCACACACCACCCACTAACTCCTGCAGATGACTGTATTAGAGAACACCAGCAAAAAAGGGTAGATACAGGTGTATACTGTGCTGGAGGCACACAACACCCACTTTAACTCTGGCAGATGCCTGAGAAAAGAACACTGTCCCTGCCTATCTTGCTCTTTCCCTGCACGCCGCAACACACTACACAAGCCCGTCACGCTGGCGGCCTTATATAGTGTGGGGCGTGTACTAAACCCCCTGAGCTATAATTGGCCACAGGCATCCTGCCTGTGGCCAATTATGGCTCTCCTCGCTGCCAGCGCTGTGATTGGCCAAGCATGCGGGGTCACAGTGCATGCTTGGCCAATCATGAGCCAGCAATGCACTGTGATGGCGTAGTGTATTGTGGGCCATTCGTGCCACACGAATTTGGTGCGTGCGGTCCACAAAGTTCTGAATTCGCCGGACAGATGAACGGCCGATGTTCGAGTCAAAAATACGTTCAAATCGAACACCGAGCTCATCCCTATTTATGACTAAAACTTTTTAAATTTATTAGGACACCCTCTGTTCTGATAAGTATCCTGATAGAGTGGCAAAATAATAGAGGGGGAGAGGACTTCTTCCAACATAATGCTTTAGCTTTACGTGCATAGAAAAGTAATAGGCTAAATATGTTTCTCAAGGCCAAAGATGAAGCCAATTCCTCCACTAAACCCAGTAAGCAGTATCTAGGGGACAGTACAACAGGGATCTGTACCACAGAGTGGATGACATCAAGCACATCTTTCCAATATGAGGCTATTTTGGGCACAGCCGGAATATGTGGATAAAATCTCCTGTGGAGTATATACACTTCCAACAGGATGGAGAAATAGTGGGAATCATCTTATAAAGCCTGTGTGGTGTGAAATACGCCCTATGAAGAATCTTGCATTGAATCAATTTGTTCCTGACGGACACCAGAGGAGCAAAGGAAGATTCCCATATCCCAGACCAATCTTTATTGTCCATCTCAGGGACATCAGTTCTCAATTTCTGCTGAAGGGAAGACAACTTAGGTAATGCACCATAACAAGATAGTGATATAACACTGAGGTGGGTTTTTCCATTTCAGGCACAAGTAGCATAGACTCTAGTGCTGAATAAGATAATTCAATCTGGTGACTGGGAATTGAGTATTGATAACATGGGCAAAAAAGTGGAAAGTGGTAATGTGAGGGGAGGTTAAATTTAGAGCAAAGAGCAGGGAAAGACAGCAGCTTATGGTTGGCCACCAAGTGTTCTAGCAATTTAATTTTATACTTCGCTGAGGGATCAGGCAAGATATAAAAATGGGCAAGAAAGGAATTGAGCCGCAAGGAAGTATTTGGGGAAAGAGTAATGGGAGGAAGCGACTCATAATGAAGCCCCGCCTTCCAGGCCTTCAGTGTAGTACACATAGATGGAGGCAAGGCATAGGGTGCTTTAAGGCCCCAGAAAAACTAATTTCAAAGACTGGGACTTCAGGGACTGTAAGATGACAGCCTCCAGCAACGTAAAGATGTTAGTACAATTAGGCTGAAGCCACCCATTGGCCGTAACCAGCTTAGAGGCCAAAAAGTACTTATAACAGTCTGGCATAGATAAACCACCCTGGAACATAGGGTGAGTAAGGGTAGAAAATTTGTACGTTGATGGTTGTGAGCCCCACAAAAAGAGTTACTGTATAAACACTTGGTTGAGCTGCGTGAAAAATGTCTTTGGGAGCCATTGCCGAGAAGTTAGAAAAAGTTGGATTTGAATTTGGGAAGAATCTTCATTTTTAATAGATTTATATGACCAAGTAGAGTGAGTGGGAGGTTGCCACATGCCTTCAATTTGCTCTCAACATCCATCAGTACTGGATACAGATTTAGGGTTTTAAAGTCAGAGACATTTACCTAAATTAGTGAAGATGTCAACCCATTACAACAGAAGGGAGACAGAGGATGATTGCCCCTCATTGACTGGAAATAGTTATGATTTAGGCCAATTTTCCCGTTGGCCTGTAAAAGGTTGAAAACATATCCATGATGGTAAGAGCTCTCTGTGGATAGGTGCCAGCATAGTTTAGAATGAGAACATCATCCACATATAGAGCTATCCGTTCCTCCAACCAGCCCCCCACAAAGGCCGTTAATGGTAATGGAAATCAGGAGAGGCTCAGTAATGGGTTCCATCACAAGGGCAAACTAGGTTGGAGAGAAGGGCGAAGCCCTGCCTGGTACCCCAATGAAGAGGAAAGGGACATGAAAGAAGATTATCCAGGTGGATACAGACTGTGGCGTTGCTATACAGAGTTTTAACCCAGTCGATGAAGCAGAGTGGAAAGCTCATGCTTTGCAGCATCTCCCAGCAGTGCGGCCATTCTACAGTATCAAAATCTTTTTCTTTGTCAAGTGTAGCAATAGTTCTAGAGCCTTGGTTCAAATCTTGTGCATAAATGTTTTAAAAGAGTCCACGTATGTTGAAATCTGTAAATCTGGTGGGCATAAAACCTGTTTGGTCCTGATCTATCAAAGAGCTAACAACCCAGCGCAAGCTGGTGTTGAGAATTTTGGTAAGTATTCTAAAAGTCACAGTTAAGCAAAGCTACTGGCCTATATGAGGCACAGAGGAGTGGATCCTTGGCATATTTAGGTAAAAGGATGATATGTGCCTCCTGCATGGAGGGAAGTATGTTACCAGAGTTTAAACACTCATTGTGTAATGAAGCCAGCTTGGAATCCAAGAACTCAAGGTGAGTTTTATAAAAATTAATTTGGGAGGCATCACGAGTACAAGGACAGATGGAATTGGTTAAATTCTCCCAAGATGTTTTCCCATGCATGAACGAATTTCAGGTATGATAATAAGAAGTAGATCATGCTGAGCTAACATGACTAATGCCATGTAGACACGAGCGGAATGTCTGACAGAAAAAGTCAGACTGGAGCTTTTCATCGTATATTCCGCTCATGTGTATGCCTCATCAGACTTTTTTTTTTTTCAAAGATTCTGACAGACCTAGAAATAGAACATGTTCTAAATATTTTTCTATATTAATTCCTATTGGGAAAACCGCTCGTCTGTATGCTGTTCAGACAGACCAAAAACGACACATGCTCTGAAATAAGTATGAGACAGAAGCTTTTGGCTCCTGGCTATTGAACTTCCCTTTTCTAGTCCCGTCGTACGTGTAGTAAAAGTGTAAATTTTGCCTTATCGACATAAGAAGATGATCAAAATGAGCAGGTGTAGGGGAAGCAGTATAACATTAAAGACTACAGTCTACTTGTGCTTGCAAAGCATCAGTACATGATGCTTGTTCAGCCCTGATGCATGCAATTGTGCACAACCCCCCAGTGGTTGTCTACAGTCTACTTGTGCTTGCAAAGCATCAGTACATGATGCTTGTTCAGCCCTGATGCATGCAATTGTGCACAACCCCCCAGTGGTTGTCTTAAAGGCATCCCAGATCATCTCTGGAGAAGAGGACCCAATATCTCAAGTCAATAATATTGCAAGTGAGAAGACAAGAGAGACAAAATCATTCTTGAGAGGTAGGGTAGAAAATCCACTGAGGGTGTTGGTGCCAATAAGCCCTGTTATGTATTCGAGGGAGTAAAAGGGTCACCAAGAGTGGACTATGATCAGACAGACCTGCGGGAAAATAGTCAATCCCTTGGACTTCACTAAGGAAGGAAGGATTACCAAATGCCAAATCTATGCGGGAGGAAATTTTATAGGTAGTAGAGAAACATGAATACACTCTAGAGTGGGGATTCCTCTAATGTCATATTTCAGTAAGCATGGCTGCTTGAGCCCAAGTACATAAGCCAAAGGTATAGTTAAGTGAGGGGGAGGGGCATGCCTGTTAAGGTCTGGGGACAGGGGGGCATTAAAATCACACATGAAAAGTATTAGGGCAATGTGAGGTCAGCTTCTCCAGGAGAGTATATAAAACATCTGCTTTAAACAGTGGAGAAAAATATGCATTGACAATGATATATTTGTGATCACAAAGGAAGCAGGTTTTGACACCCATCACCCGATTGGCTAAAAGAACAGGTAATCCAATTGGATGCCTAGGAGGAGGGGAGGAGCTGCACACTGGAAGCCGCTGATGCAGGAGAGAACACCAGCCGCCACGGGATGTGCCACTGCAATGATTTACTTGTGGTTGTAAATTCAAGTTTTAACTATTAAGAAATGAGGGCTGAAAATGCTTGGGAAAATATGGCAAAAAAAATCAAAATATTAAAATGACATTTTTCCTGACCATATTAAATCAATTGAAAAAAAGTGAGAAGACCACTACTCATTGTATGCTTCTAATAAAACACTGAAAAACATGAATCATTAGGGAAATCTTCGCACTGGAAAGCAATACAAACTGTCCTCATGCAAAACATTTTACTTGAGTTATGTCCCGTACACACAATTGGATTTTCCACCAACAAATGTTTGTTGTACACTATCCTTTGGATAAAAGTCCACGCATGCTCGGAATCAAGTACAAGCCAGAGATATAACGAGCAATCATAATGGAGACATCACATACGTCTTGTACATCACTACATTCGTAATTGCTGGCCAACATTTGTATGACCGTGTGTATGCAAGACAAGTTGGAGCCAACATCCTTCAAACAATAATCCAAGTTTTTGTTGTCAGAAAGTCTGATCATGTGTACGAGGCATTATGCTTCAAAGTGTATGTTACCCCAGCATTTCATATTCCTGATTTATGTCTGTGGCACCATGTACCTGTTATCCTGTTATCTTTCTATATTTTCTTGTATGAAATATCTGGTAAACCTACCAAGCATGGAAGCACCATCCCAATGTGATCAGTTTGCTTCTGCTTCTGCTGTTTCTCTGACCTCTGCTGAACACCCTCCCCTCAAAGTTTATGTGATCAATTATAGCAAAAGAAAAATATATATATATGTAGCGGTACCTCCATAGAGGCTGCTGAAATTTTGAGTTGTCTGTCACTCTGCCAGCCCTGCACTCACTTGAGGCACTCATGAAACAGTCACTGAACTTTGTTTTTTTTTTGTTTTCTTTTATTGAGAGATATAACTTGGATGGGGATGGAGTATATGGGATGCCCAGTAAAGAAGCAATAGCATTTAGTTGTCCCAAGCAGTTAGCACCTAGCTTGGGACAAACTATCTACACTCCCCCTGTACATAATCCTTCCTCCTGCACAATTTTGCTTGAAGTTATCTCTCCTCATTCTTCCAACATATAACTTTCTGCAGACTGTTACTCTCTGCCACCTCCAGCACATCACTTAATTCCCAGGACCGGCTAGTGAATTTGTATGAGTAGGCCTGAAACTGGCTCCGTCAGGCCTCAGCAAATGCCTTTTTTCAGGCAGGGACCACTGGCCCCTATAGTGTAGCAGCGAAAAATAGAAATATTCCTTGTGCTAGCTGTCCTATCTGTGGCTACTGATCCCAGTCAGCCCTCTTCAGGCTCTGATAGCCCTCCTGTCTGTAGCTGCCCCTTTCCACTGCCCCTTCCGCCACAGTCCACCCTTCTGGTCCTGCGCCCATACAGACTGCAAGCTCCCAGTCCTCCTAGGCGTGCCTCCTCAGGCCTCCTGACTGTGCCTCACTCACCAGCCCTCCTGGCTGCGACGAGTTGTCCTCCCTAGAGTCTCTTAGCAGTGCTCTCTCCCGCTGTCCTCTCCTTGCTCTCTTTTGTGCCTCCAGTCCAGGACCACTTCATGAGTTCCTGAAGGTGGTCCCAACTTCACCTGAGCCAAGGCCCAAGGTCACCCCTACCCAGAATAGGGAGCTCCCTCAAAGGCCTAGACAGCCTCCATACTTCTCCTTCCAGCTCTTACACCCGACAACTCCTCCCCAGCGGGGCTGACCCTGGGGATTGGTCAGGGTTCCCCAAAACACCCCAGGTGGCTCCACTCTCCTCCCTCCTCTCTTTACAGATCTTTCTCACAAACTCTGGAAATAAGAGGGAGGTCTCAGTGATGCTGCCTGTGAGGCACCAGCTGCTACCCTGAGCCACTCCCAGCCCAGATCAGAACAAAACAAACAGGCCTGACTACCAGCCAGGGCTGCCTAAATTTACCTGTCCTAACAAATATAATACAACCTCCAGCACCTACTTACCTAGAGGGTGCTACATGTATGTATGTATGTATATATATATATATATATATATATATATATATATATATATATATATATATATATGTATATATATATATATGTGTATATATATATATATATATATATATATATATATATATATATATATATATAAACAGTTTTTGCCTTGTATTTCTATTTTAAACTGAATGAGCTGTTTTTACAGATAAGAGTTCACATACTGTATACTTTAAAATAGCCACACTACTGATTTTCTTTTCAGACAGACAGAAAGCACTGCATGTGGAGACTTCACACTAGTGAGACTAATACTGTGTCTTGTTGTTTAATTTGTTCCATGATCATTGTCAAGCACTGGTACATTCCTATTTGACAGGACCCTGAAGCTCCATTAGTAAACCACAGCTGAAAACTTGTCAAATGTGCTGCACAAAGTAGCCATCTGACACCAGTCTTGGTTCTGCTTTAGTATGTGTTTGGGAAATACTAAGCCATTCCTATCTAGAATATACTGTAGATGTAGAGATTTATTCATCCGCACTTTGATAAAAATGTGAGTGAAGCTACCCAATGGCCTTAGCTGGTGATTCATAGGATGAATATTCACGATCCAACAGGAACCAACATAAACTCTATGGGGTATATTTATAAACAAAATTGCTGTGCTGATGTCCCAGCATTCATTCAAAAGTCACAAATAATACCCTTTATGTTTGTAAAATGTGTGAAATGTGGGTTTCTAGTTATTGCCTTTCTTTGGGTGAATGTAACATTCCCTAATGATTTGTACACATGATCAGAAAATCATACGAAAAACGCTTTTGAAGTGATAATCTGATGGTAACAATTCATGTGAAGTTATCTGATTGGACAGTCATGACAATTTTTCTTGTACAATACCAGATCCTAGAATTTTAATTTAATTAGTATAGTTGTCATTCAAAAATACAATACAAATACAACACATTACATGACTTCCAAAATTGTATTCTGTTGTAACTTTAGTAAACTCTTCATAAGAGAAAAAAGCCTGCTAAAGAATCTTTAAAGATTCTTTATAGATAAAGATTCTGCTAAAGAAGTTGAAGAAAGAACGCTTGACCAATAAAGAAAACTACTATAGGCTAAAAACTTTGGATCAGAAGAGGAAATAATATGAGGGAGACCTCTGCTCTGTATACAAAGTGCATGAAGAGTCCTGTGCTCACCTCCAGCAGTGTAATGAATCAGCTTCTGCAGAGTGAACTGGTATATTGAACTGATACAATGTTGCAGACACAGAACTCTGTTGCCCCATACATACTATCAGATTTTTTGCTGATTTTTTTCCTTCAGGTTTATCAAAACCATGTAGTTCAAGGGCTTGCCTGATTGCATACAAATTGAAACTCCTAAGAGTTGACCTCATTTTATATGGTTTTGGTAAATCTGAAGGAAAATCTCAGCAGAAAAACTGATAGTGTGTATGGGGCTTAGATGTTTACTTTAGGTCAGGGTTAGGCAACCTTTTGAGCACAGTGTGCCGAAAAATATTTTCAAAGAAATTGAGCGTGCCAATTTTATAACAAAAACGTCACACTCTCAATCACGAAAAGGATTTTTTATAAAGTAAATGTTGTAAACTACTTGAGCTTTAGTAAGAAATTAACATCCTGCACTCTCACGCCTCAGATCAGCCCCAATTCATCCACCTTCGCACCTCAGATCACTGTCCCCCCTGCAATTCTCTCCTACCACTGTAACCCCCTGAACATCTGCCCCACCTCTGTACCCCCTGCTCATCTGTCCTACCATTGTAACTCCCTGTACATCTGCCCCACCACTGTAACCCCCTGCTCATCTGCCCTACCACTGTAACCCCCTGCTTATCTATCCCACCACTGTAACCCCAATACATCTGCCCCACCACTGTATCACCCTGCTCTTCTGTCCCACCACTGTTACCCCCTGCTCATCTGCCCCACCAATGTTCCCCCATTCTCATCTGCCCCACCACTGTACCTCCCTGCACATCTGCTCCACCGCTGTACCCCCATGCTCTTCTGTCTCACTGCTCAACCATCTTCTCATCTGTCCTAACATTGAACTTACCTGCTCATCTGCTGCACCACTGTAACCCCCTTTCTCATCTGCCCCACCACTGCACATCTGTCCCACATTTGTTCTCTCTGCTCTTCTGCCCCACCACTGTAACCCCCTGTTCATGTGTTCCACTGATGTTCCTACTTTCTCCTCTGCACCCCTCTGCCCCACCTCTTTAGCCCCTTCTCCTCTGCCACACCGCTCTAACCCCCTGCTCATCTGTCCCACTAAAGTACCTCCTTTCTCCTCTGCCATGCCATGTTCCCCCCATACATCTGCCTCACTTCTTTACCCCCGCTCTTCTGCCCAGCCACTGTAACCCCCTGCTCATCTTTCTAACCACTGTAACCCCCTGCTCATCTTCCCCATCACTGTACCCTCTGCTTTTCTGTCCCACCGCTGAACCCCCTTCTCAACCCTTCTCATCTTATCCGAGTATGTAGCCTGGCAGGTCAGGAAAGGGGGGGGGGGTGAGCAAGCACTCCTCCTCCTAAACAATACCAGACCACATGCCCTTAACATGGGGGGTGCTTTGGGGTGGGGGGGCACTGCCCCCCACCCTAAATCATAATGAGGACAAGGATCTCTTCTCGACAACCCTGGGCTGTGGTTGTCAGGGTCTGTGGGTGGGGGCTTATCGGAATCTGGAACAGTACATCTTTAACAGTACATGGTACCCCTACTCATTCACCAAAAAAGTGTAAAAGTGAATAAAGACAGGAGGCAGTTTTTGATAACTCCTTTATTGAAAATAATTCAATATAAAAACAGCGTCCCTCGATGTAAATCCATCATCAATCATGCTGTCAGCCACACTGCCGACCTAAAACAATCACGGTCACAGACCAATGCATGCTGGGCTGGTGATGTCACAAGGGGATAGGACCACCAGGTGACATTGCCTGGTGGCCACGCCATTACCTATATCAATTTTGGCAATTGCAAAATTTAAATGTGATTTGACTCGATTTTTTTCTTTAGAAATGTAATTTTTGCTTTAGGATATTATATGCACAGTACAGATGCACTACTTTACAGGCAGACTAAGAGGACCCCGCAGGCACTATATTTATAGGAATTTTTCATTTTTATTGTTGCACTTTAAGTATCATTAACCGGTTCCCGACCGGCTTGCATAGATAAACTGCAGCACAATGGCACTGCTGTGCGAAACCCCATATATGGGTCTCCTTTAAGAGCCTCCAGAGGGCGCACACCCGCTGCACGGCGGGGGACCTTATGTGCATGGCCGGTTGGCATGATCGCTGATGGCCACGCGCTATCATGTGCACGAGAGCCTGTTCTGTCAGGGGGGAGGAGACATATAGTTTGTTCCTACTAAGTAGGAATAATGATATGTCTCCTCCCCCAGTCAGTCCTATCCCCATACAGTTAGAACACATACATTTCCTTTGTAAAAATGGAGGAGAACAATGTATTTAGTAGTTACCTTCTCCTTATAATTTGTAACCAACTTCCCCTTATTATCTTTGGGCCTTTTTGCTTTTTGAAGCTGGGGAGGGTAGCAGCTCTACAATATTTGCACAATCAACTTTAGATTTACTGTACTAAACCCATGTATTTTGAGGACTTTCCTAAACTATCCAATCGATATGTATTCAATCAGACAGGCCCTTGCATATTTGTTGGTAGATCTAAGGAAAATTGTACAATCAGATTGTAACATTGACTGTTGATTAATTGGTCCAAACCAGCCTTGATTCCTTCAGATGGATTAGTTAGTCCAGCACTACCCTCCTTCTGTTCTGGTATAGGTTGTATAGTCATATACAGGAGTTATGATTTCCCACAACTGACTTGACTACTGCCGCCTAAACATTCTGCCCTTACTGTCTCGATTTAAGGATAATGCTAAGCTCTGGAACAAATTAAGAATATCTTTGATTGGTAGTACCAGCCTGGTCAAAAAAAAATGTATGCCCCAGTTATTATATTTTTTACATAATACATCTGTCATTAATCCAATTAAGGTATTCCGCATTGTGAACTCAATTTTTCAGACAGTTATGGAAAAACAGATCTCCCAGGATTAAGCTAGAATATCTACAACGTCCAAAACATAGATGAGTTGTAGCACTACTGAACCCTTGGTTATACTATCTGGAAGCACAATTGCAGCACATAGTATGTGGTCTAGTTAAGGATGCCCCAGAATACAGTAGCCCCACTACACTTTAGTCTACACTGTAGCCTGCGCTGTGTATTATTCTGCACCATACTAAGTCCCAATCGTTGTTGGAGGTTCTACAATCACACTGCTTGTGCAAATCTAATAAAACATTTCCCACGTATAGGCTAATGCATAACATGCATAAAATATGGTCTAGTGGGAAACAGATGCAATCAGGTTTACCAAGTATAGCTCCATCTGAGAGAATGATTTCTACTGTAACTTGTGTGGTGAGCCTAAAG
Source organism: Lithobates pipiens (assembly GCF_037356315.1). Lineage (NCBI taxonomy): Eukaryota > Metazoa > Chordata > Amphibia > Anura > Ranidae > Lithobates > Lithobates pipiens. Next base: position 93,165,169 of record NW_027507790.1, on the reverse strand, counting down.
GAAATTGTGCCATCATATTTGTGAACAATTTTTTTGCCTCTACTGAAAGAATTGAAATTCCAATGTTTCTAAGAAACATTGCATTTGTAGCCAACATTTCCACTTAACCCGAGTTTTACACAATTTTATCCTATTTCTCTATTAGTATTCTTACTTTTGTTAGTTGTGCAGTTTCTGTCACATGATACTGTACTGTGTAGGTTCCTTGTTCCTCTCTGCATGAGAGACATCACAGAGTCTGCATTGGATAAAACAAGGAAGACCACACATCGTGGAAAACAGAAAAGAACATTAAAGGGAGTTTGACACAAGAGAACTGTGGATGCTGTCACAACTGACCTTTTCTGAAGATGCTAACGGTTGTCATGCTAACCCCCTTGCTTCAATATGTTTAATTGATAACCTAGAACAAAAGTGGCCAGTGGTTATAACAACCAGAAATCTAACATTCAGAAGAAAAGTAGCAGCCCTATAGTTCTCCTATGACAAGCTTATTTTTACAACAATAAGGTTTAACTTTGGGATGGCCTTGTACATTATAACTATGACCGGATGAAAACTGGATGTACCAGTCATTTTAGCAGATCCTCCTTTATTAATGAGTAGTTTGGGGTGCAATCATCTGGGCATAATTTGATGATGGGAAAAAAATGCCTTATGTTGCTAAGGTTTCATGTTAATTGCTTGGGTCCCTGTTGATTAACCAAATATTAAAGTGACGCTAAACAAAATCCTTATCCAAAAATAATGCATACACATCCATTGCGTAATAGTCATGTAATCTTTTTTTCATGAAATAATTTCTTACTGTGTATTTCTGCCTCCTTGTATTGTTTTCTGTGAGCTCCTGAACCTCTCCTTCTTCCCATCACTTCTGAATGTTTGGAAAGAGGAGTTTGCGTTACTTGAGGTCATGTATACTGCTCTATGTACACTACACATCCCATAGTTCATGGTCCCTAGTCCATCTTAGAAGCAAGAAAAAGACTATGTTCTTACATACAGTGAGAGTATGGGGAACTAATATAACCACCCTCTAACAGGAAGATATATCAAAACAGAACTAAAAAAGGATAATAGAGGTTTGGAGCAGGCTGAGAGCAATAAAAAGTACTTTTTGAGTTAAGGACACACACTTAAATATGATTTTATTATTTAAATCAGAGTTAAGAGTCACTTCAGTGGCACCTATCAGTGCCAATCAGTGCCACCCATAAGTACCCATCAGTGCCACCTTTCAGTGACCATCAGTGTTGCCTATCAGTGCCCATTGGTGCCACTTATGAGTGCCTATCAGTGCTGCCTATGAGTGCCCATCGGTGCTGCATATAAGTACCACCTATCAGTGGCCATCAGTGCTGAATATTAGTGCCCCTCATCAGTGCCACTTTATCAGTGCCAACTAATTGGTGCCCCCTCATCAGTGGTCATTAGTGGCGCCTTATCAGTGGCTGTATTTTTTTATTTGTTTAGCAAAAAATAAAGACCCCAGAGGTGATCAAATACTACCAAAAGAAAGCTCTATTTGTCAGAACAAAATTATAAAAATTTGGTTTGGGTACAGTGTTGCATAACCACGCAATTGTCATTCAAAGTGCGACAGCACTGAAAGCTGAAAATTGGCTTGGGCAGGAAAGGGGAAAATGCCTGGTATTGAAGTGGTATGCGGAACTGATAGGTGGCACTGATGGACACTGATAGGTGGCACTGATATGCAGCACTGATGGGCACTCATAGGCGGCACTGATAGATGGCACTGATGGGTATCATTGATAAGCAGGCACTGGCAGGCATTACTGATGGGCACTGATTAGCATCATATATGGGTGCTGATTGGCATCATTTATGGGCACTGATTGGCATCCCTGGTGGTCATGGGTGGCATACCTAGTGGTCATCATGACATCCTCAAGTAAATCAGTGTGCTGATGGGCACTGATAGGCAGCACTGATGGACATCACTGAAAAACAGGCGCTGGTAGACATTACTGATGGACACTGATTGGCATCATACATGGGTGCTGATTGGCTTCCGTGGTCATGGGTGGCATGCCTGGTGGTCATCAGTGGTGGGCATCCCTGGTGGTTCTGGTGGCATCCCTGGTGGTCCTAGGTGGGCATCCTCGGGGGGCTGTGCTGATAATTGATCAGCGCAGACCCCCCTGTCAGGAGAGCCATGTATCGGCTTTCCTCTACTCGTGTCTGTCAGAAGCGAGTGAGGAAAAGTCCATACATGGCTCTTCCTGTTTACACCATGATCAGCTGACACATCTGATCATGTGGTAAAGAGTCTCCTCCAGAGACTCTTTACTGAGATCGGTGCTGCGGTGTGTCAGACTGACACGCCTCACCACCTATCGCTGTGCTGGACTTACCCATGGGCGCACGCCAGCTGTTATCCTGACAGACGTCATATGATATGTCAGGATAAGGCAATCACTGCCCAGCCATCATTTTGCTATAGGCCAGGCTGAAAGTGGTTACAGGTCCAGTGGACTTTGTGGAAAGTATGAACAAGAAGCTTCCAACTAGCAGCAGGCCATGTTCCTTGCAGAAGCCTGCCTCTTGAAGGATTGTGATTTGTTTTTTTTTTATTATTTGAGCTAATTCTGTTAATGGAAAACTTTGCAACATTTTTTAGCCACTAAGCATGTGTGCTTAGGCTTTGTCTTGTGTCATCAAGCATCGGCATACTGATGTTTCAATGAAGCAGGTCCTACACTTTTAACTGCAAAATGACTGTTGTTATTGAAAGTACACTGAAATGTTGTTACGTGCTACATATATATATATATATATATATATATATATATATATATATATATATATATTCCTGGCAAAGTCTTTTTTTAATCATTTCCTGGCTGTAACGATTAGCTGTAAATACTCTAATTGCAACAATGACTGTATTGTTAATATTACGGTAAACTTGCAATGATGAGAATGCATGAAAAAATAACCGTGAAATTGAATTTGCAAAGCATTTCAAACTTTTAGACAATTTGAAAAAGTAAACTATTTTTCAGTAAATAAAGCAAGTTTCATAAGCGAAGTTCCTGACTGATTTATCTTAGCAAGCTGTTTGTACTGTCTGCGTAGATTGATATGTGACTTTATGTTTGTTCATGCTGTTTTGCTATTTCATTGTTTTCCCTCCAGTTGTATATAGTCAGCAGTGAACTGTAGAAAGGCTAGAGAAAGGAAAAGGGAATTTGTGGCAGAAAGGTTGTCAATAAGAAATATAGAAACCACACAGAGATTAAAAATAATGCACCCACTCTTTGTAGAGAACTTTTTATTTTTAACTTTTCTTTTTATTTTTTTTGGTAGGTAGTCCACTTTACCAAAACATTTGAGTGATACAAGACATAAAACAAATTCCTAAATCTCACTATACACTTTAAAGAGGACATGTACAGTGGAATACAAGCAAAAGACTTATCAACAAAATTACTTGTAGGCTCTCTGCTGCTAACCTTTGCTCATTTCTAATTTTCCATGCCACCTTCTGCACTGTGTCTGTGTGTGGAGATGGCCACCTTGTTATGCACAGGCATTTAGCCACAATGTGAGGGCTACACAGTGGTGTAGTGGTTAGCACTTTCTCCTAGCAGCTATAGGGTTGCTGGTTCAAATCCTGACCAAGACACCTTCTGCCTGGAGTTTGCATGCTCTCCCTGTGCCTGTGAGAGTTTCCTCTGGGTAGATCATGTCAAAAAATTGTCCACGTATGTGGTTGTAAGTGTGTTGGGACCCCATGGGGCAAGGACTGTGCTATACTGCAAATGGACACTGGTGGCAAAAAGTGCCCTTAGGCAATTCAGTTTGAATAGATAGTGCTATACAAGTCACTCATTCATTTGTGAATCTCAGGAGGACTCTACTGATTTCTGTTGCTGGGTTTGACAGCTAGTGTGCAGATAGCAGTGGCCACCAGTTTTCTACGCTGCAATGGCAAGCTGTCCAGCTGCGAATTTCCTGTGTGTCTGTGTGTGGAGATGGCCACCTTGTTATGCGAACAGGAATAGCTTCAGTCACGGACCGCCTGTCATTGGAGTGTATGGACAGAGTAGTTGAAGCTCACAACTCATAGTTGCTGTCAAACCCAGCAGCAGAAATCAGTACATTCCTGCTGCTGTTATATACACGCCGTGGCTGAACACCCATGTGACTATAGCCTTAGAAGACCAGAGCTTTGCTCCCTCATTTCAAAGTTGCCTGTGTAAGCTGGAGAGGTGCAGAAGTAGGGAAATCCTTTAAATTTCAGGTCTTCAGGAAGAACCGTGAGCAGCAAATTAGTAACATTACCTAATGTAACTGCAAATATTGTAGTCAGAGGCAGCAGTGCCTTAGATCTCACATGGCAGAGATACAGCTATGAGGGTCAAGGCACAAGAACTCCTAGTGCACAGCTGTTTTACATGATAGATTGAAGAGAAATGTCAAACCTTCAGGGAACTCCATAGGCTTAAGTAATCTTTTCGTTTTTCCTTTAACAAACACTTACTTTTTAAATTCAAGTCTACATTATTAAAAGATGACTCTTGAATAAAAACTTGGAAGAGATTAGACATACACACACTGTGTAATGTCATATCTGAAGAATACAGTTGTCAACTCCAGAAGTCAGTAGTAACTGAAGGATCACCCCATATTTCCATTCTTTAACTTTATTTCAGAATCTTGAATATGAGCAAAAATCTTTGGATGTGTGGTGTGCTTCATTTAATTCTTTTAAAGTGAATTTGCCATGATATGGGAGCTCTGATTAATTCTACTTAGTTAGACTGGACCTCTGATTCACTAGCTGTAGATTGATTTGGGTAAGTGAAGCTGGAGGATTAACATTAAATAATAATAATAATAATAATAATAATAATAATAATAATAATAATAATACAGTAAATCTTTGGTTTAAGAGCGTTTTGCAAGACAAGCAACATTTTTTACTAAATTTTGACTTTATATACAAGAGATGTCTAGATATACAACTAGCCTCACTTCACAACTGAGTATAAAAGAGAAAAGAGGTGCCTCCAAATATAGCAATATGGTTACATTTAATGAAGGTACAACATTTAGCAACTCACATGGTTGATGATTAAAATAGGCACATACACCATCCTCCTCCATGCCATCAACATCGTCCCTTCCATGAGCGATTCAAGCCTTGCTTTCAGATCGCTCTACTGCAGGTTAGTCTTCCCGGTCACGATCGCAGACTGACAGCAGTGAGAGTCGACAGTGCGGGGGGGGGGGATAGTATATGTGGACAGCTTTACCCCGGATGCCTGCATACTTAGATGAGTCTCTTTAAATCATCAACCATGTGAGTTTCCAAATGTTGTACCTTCAATAAATGTAACCATATTGCTACACTTAGAGGTGCCTCTCTTCTCTTTTATACTCTGTAGGTCCTGCTGGATTTTGCTTCTAATCTCCTTGTGGAGGCTTCCATTTGTGGATGGACATTTTATGGTTACACAACCTATCACATTGCTATAATCTTTTTATATGGACTATAAACTGAAGGACTTATGAATAAATGGTTGTGGAACAAATCATTTGAGTTTCCATTATTTCTTATGGGGAAATTCACTTTGATATAAGTGCTTTGGATTACAAACATGTTTCTGGAACTAATTATGCTCGCAATCTAAGGTTTTACTGTAGTAATAATAATAATAATAATTAATTGAGGATGCACCATTCAGTGCAGGGTTAAAACTACCTAGTTAGCAGTCTCAGTTGCTGTATCTTTGAATATTTTAATGGATAGGTTGTAACCAATGAGTCAAAAGCACATACATACATGTAATACATATAGGTCTATATACTGATATTTATGTATTACATGTATTTTTGTGCTCATTGGTTTTTCTATACTCTACATATTGTAGATATCTTAGATAATTCCATCACTTGCCCTCGATGAAGAGGACAGACGCATGACCTTGAAATGTGTTGGATATCACCTTATTCATTACAACAAGAGTGGTTTCAAACAGTGGTTGTGATTTCATCCCTACTTTTTCACATATCATTTATGTATTATCGCAATGTATTTTGTCTGACACAGTCAATTCTGTGTCCTATTTTACCTTTTGTATGATTAAAATTAAATTTTTTATATAATTATCTTGTTTACATTTAAATTGGAGTTTTTGCCCTTCAATTCGTTTAATTTGTTTCATTCGTTTTCAGGATTCGTTTTGTTTATTAATTTTCAAATCAATTTTGAATAGTTTTCGAATTTGAAAAGTTTTCGAATTTAAATCGTTTAGAATAGAAGATAAAGGAATAGAATAGAAAAAAATATTTTGTTTTCTATTCTATACTTTATTTTCTATTCTATTTTATTCTCTTTGGAAATTGGAAAACTATTCAAATTCGAAAAGTTCTCAAATTTGAAAACTATTCAAATTCGAAAAGTTTTCAAATCTGAAAACTATTCAAATTTTAAAAGTTTTCGAATTTGAAAACTATTCAAAATGTGAAACGTATTCGAAAACAATTTGAAAATTATTCTAATTTGAATGTGTACTTAAAAATGCATTTTTTTCATTGCCAGTACCATCAACATTGTCTACTGCTTTTTTCTCAACACTGTAATGCACAGTGCACCAACAAGAGCAACATATGTAAAGCTTAACCTGTCCTTTTCTTATCTCATACTTGATTCACAATGCTACATCATGTTGAGCTTGTATAAATGAGGCTAAAGGTTTGTAGAGGACAATGAACATCTCTGTTCCCCTGACACGTACACAAAGCATGTCAACTGATTTTTTCATAGGTTTTGTGATATAATTCTTGATCTTTCAACAAAGAAACAATAGGGAATTGGGTTAAACTTTGCAATTATTTCAACAAAGGTTCTTAGTGTTTAGGTAGATTTGTGGCAATTGTTTTGCAATTTTGCAGGTTGGCGCTGACAGTTTTATTTCAGATGATTCTGACACTGATGAAGAGATGGCAGTGGCACAATAACCAGAGATACAGCTGTCACTTTGTCTGGTGGAAGTCACTTCCTCTGATTTCTTTCCAGCTTATTTGTGAAAATGGAGGAAACTGCAGATTACAAAGACTGTGCAAATCCACATTCACATTAACAAAATACAATAGCTTAAAAAATCACTAGGCTAAAAGGATTAAGACTGAAATGCACCATCTACTGCAACCCACCATCCAAATAATGGGCCACAGACCAAAGACGTTCAACTCCAGCCAAGGTTTATTGCAATGACAGTACACCACTCCCCATGATTATGCCCCGTTGTGGGTGAAACATATTGGGTAGTAGTGAACGGTGTCCTGTCATTGCAATAAACCTTGTCTGGAGTTGAACATTTTCAGTGTGCAACCCATTTTTTGTAAGATAGATAGTCACCTTTATCTGCATTTATTGGAAGAATTTGAGATTATTCACATCCTGATTTGGACTGCACTTTTGTTTTTGTTTTTGGTCTTGTGTTTTGTAGTTCTCTTCTCTCTCGGAATTATTTATATTTATTATTTATTTATTGTTTATTTATTTATGTACGTTTTGGGCAAGATCCCCTGGGCGAGAGTTACATGTCACTAGTACCTTTTTGTAGTACCTCTTTGTAGACTGCCCTTGCCTACTCCTCTTTTCTGGATTCCTTTCACAAGGTTTATTTTTCACTTTTATTTTCCACTTTTATCTTCCGTCTGTGTTTACTGAGGGAATATAACTACCACTCAACCTGGAGTCTATTCCCCTTTGTTGGGGGTACTAGCTTGCATACATACATATTTTTCATATATTTTTTATATATTTACATAATTTATTTAGTTATGTCAGGTAGCGCCTGGGCCTATTTATTTTGATATCATTTTTTATTGTTACATTTCGTGATCCCATCTGGGACTGTGAGATATAGGGGCGGCGACACCTGCTGATAGCTGTGTTGTCTGTTTTTCTGGCTTACCCATACATACCATTTAGCACGGCTGTGGTCCTTTGAGACCGCCTTTACATAGTTTCATTTTTTGTATGATAGATTGCAGCGGAGGATACAGACTGGCTGAGTAGTTGAGTAGTGAAAAGGGTTGGCCTTGAAACCTCTATCAATACCTTGTTGATTCAATAAAACAAGGGAGCAACACCATAAGCCCTTGTACACACGGTCGGAGAATCAGTCGGAATGTGTCCTATCGGACCGTGTCGTCGGATAATCCGACTGTGTGGTATGCATCGGACTGATTCCATCGGAATATCCGTCGGACCCAATTTTCCAACATGTTGGAAATATTTCTCGACCAACTGGGCCGATCGGACATACTCCGATCATGTGTAGAGAATTTTGATCGGACCAAGTGCCACGCATGCTCAGATCAAATTCCTACATCAAAGCTATTGGCTACTAGCCTGAATGTAGTCCCATCGTAACGAAATTACGTCATCACGTTCTGAAAGATCGGATTTTTTCGCCGACTTTGTCAGACCGTGTGTATGCAACAGTTTCGGACAAGATCCGATGGACAAAATCCGACGGACAAAATCCGACGGATTTGGTTGTTGAAATCTCCGACCGTGTGTACAGGGGCTAAGAGAAGGAGAGTTGAGTCTTGGTGATCTGCCACTATAAGTTTTGTTTCTCAGTTGAGCTTGAACCTGTTAAAACATCTTTGGAGCATTTTATGTGTGATTGTACGCATTTTTTTTTTTTGTTGTTTTCAGGGATTAGCAATTTTTTAGCCAGTGAAAAGTTAGTTATATAGTTACATAGTTACATAGTAGGTGAGGTTAAAAAAAGACACAAGTCAATCAAGTCCAACCTATGTGTGTGATTATATGTCAGTATTACATTTTATATCCCTGTATGTTGCAGTCGTTCAGGTGGTTATCTAATAGTTTCTTGAAACTATCAATGCCCCCCGCTGAGACCACCGCCTGTGGAGGGGAATTCCACATCCTTGCCGCTCTTACAGTAAAGAAGGAGAGAAATAGAGGCAAGAAACTGTGTGTGAAAAATGCTAGTTTTCGGGTGGTCCAGTTGAAGTCTATAAAGACCAAAAACACGTAACTCTGCCCCAAAGGAGCTCCGGAGCTTAATATAGCCATGGGCAAGTGTTACAATGTGAACAGGCACTATTGACACAAATGTGATTCTACCTGTTGAGCATTGTCATGCTTGGACATACGCCTGACAAAATACCCAGATGTAAATTAGGCCTAAAAGTTAGTAAACAACTGAATTTGCATGTCATGAACCAATAACGCTTGAACTACAGTATATATTGTTTGAATTAAGATATATACATTTTATTATTCTATGTAAGCTCTAAAAAAACAATATTCACGCTTCAAAAACAAACAGGATAAAGTATTTCCACTGTTCTTTGTTAGTCATAATTGACCCTAAACCTGCTGGCAGCACAGACATTTCCTCCATTACCAGTACTGATGAGTGAACTGACGAGGCAAGCTGAAAAAATTGTGCATTTGTGATTGAAGACATTATAATAAACGGAATAAAAGCATGCAGTGAACAGTATAAGCAATTTCTACAAATTATATCCATAAGGCCCATCACACAGCAGTCGCTAGGTGAAAAGTGCATTTTGTTGCACAATAAGAACAACATGCAGCATTCAAAAATAAAGACATGGAACCTATCCTCCAATAAGAAACAGCAATAAGTAAAGTTAATTTAGATATAACTGCTGTAAACACCGTGGTCAGATTGTTGCAATTCTGTTGCTGTTATAGCTATTATTACCAGTAAAAATAGTATCACAGCCAGAATGCATGAAAAATCACTCATGAAATTGACTCAGAAAGGCGTTTTGTAGGCTTTTCAAAAACTCTATTTAATGCCATTTTATTTCCAAAGATGCCTCACTAAATAGAGATTCTTAGTGATTTTTCACGCATTCATTCAAGCTACTGTGTTTTGTTAATGCAAATGTGGCTCTGTATGGTCTTTGTAATCTGTAGTTTCCACTATCGACAAAGAAGCCGGGGAAGGAAAAAGCATGAAGAAATTATTACTAAACCAACCTTTTGATGCTTCTTAAAGCAAACTTGTCAGGACTATCCGGTGGCTTCAGTACTAGGAGCAAGACTGCAAATAAAAAGTTCTGACTTTCCTGATCCATGTACTTTATTACAGACCAGTGAACATAATGAAGTCATGAGCAGTCAGAATTTTCAGAAAGGGCTTAGTAATGTCAGCCTCAATATTTTTCTGAGAACACATTTGGTTTCATTTGAAGAAGAACTCATTCATTCTGCATGTGAGTTAGCAGCCAGCTCAGGCAAAGCATTGTCTCCTTTTCCTTTATGTCATGTATTTAGCCTACTAGACACTCCATTATTCATCATATAATTTTGCTGATTTATTAAAAGAGTTTGTAGTGCTACCCCTGTAAGAGCTGCTGGTTGGGTCCTCTGCTCTAAGCCTTGACCTTAAAGTGTTAATAAACCCAGGACCCTGCATTCATTATATCTGTACTCCCACAGTACACAGAACATGGAAAGGCAATCATTTTAGTATAAACTGCTAAATACCTTTTCTCAGTAGTAAGAAGAGGCAGCAAAACTGTAATCCTTGAAATGATGTTTAAGGAATGCCAATAAAACACTAAACTGACGCGTTTCGGCAATAGCCTTAGTTGTAGCTAGTTTGAAACAGATATGGAAAAATATATAAATACTCACATACACATATGCAAACTCCATCTCTACATAATTGGCCTATCAGGTTAGTGTCATAGAAAATGTGCATATTTAATAGATACCACCAATTATCCAAGTGGCTAGTGACTACACCTGTTTTTAGCCAGCATGAGAAGGGGGAGAGGAAAGAAAGGCAATATAAAAAGTTATTCTGTTGAGCCAAAAAGAAGTGTGTAGAAAAAATGCTATATGAGATATTATTACTCCAAGGGAGAAATGTATTCCTTAGAAGGTGGAAATGCAGACCAATGTTCAAGTAAAATGCTTTGTGGTAGCAACACAGTGTCAAGTCAAAATTAATGGCAGGATCAAAAAAAAGAAAGACAGGAGGGATTAAATTTATGGCAGGATCAAAAAAGGAGGGATTGAATTCATGGCAGGATCAGAAAAGAGGGATTCAATTTATGGCAGGATCAAAAAAGAGGGATTCAATTTATGGCAGGATTAGAAAAAAGGGGAATTAAATGTATGGCAGGAAATATCTTTTCTTATCAGCGGTATATACAGTAGCAGTCTTGTGACTTCCATCAATTTGGGTACGGCACAGTGGTGTAGTGGTTAGCACTCTCCCCTAGCAGTAAGAAGGGTTGCTGGTTCATATCCCAACCACGACACTACCTGCCTGGAGTTTGCATGTTCTCCCTGTGCCTGCGTGGGTTTCCTCCGGGTACTCCGGTTTCCTCCCACAATCCAAAGACATGCAGGTAGGTTAATTGGCTTCTGTCCAAAATTGGCCCTAGTATATGAATGGGGACCTTGGATTGTGGGCTCTTTGAGGGTGTGGACCAATGTGAGTGTGAAATGTACAGGGGCAATTGTAGACACTCACTCAGGTTGAACTGGATGGACTGGTGTCTTTATTCAACCTTACTAACTATAAAACTATGAAACTATGAAATGCCTGGTTAAAGCTTGTAGGAGGAGTTTTCATACTGCACTCTCTGACCTATCAGGATGCAGGATCCCTGACCCTCTGTCTAGAGAGTGCTGATTGGCCCTGTGCTGATCACATGCACTCTCCCAAGAAAACAAAAACTCTTTAGCAATACACGCAAAACTGACCATGTGCAGCCTGACTCTAGTAACCCTGTCTTATCTGGACAAGTTTTGGAGACAGTTCCAGAAGAGGAGGATCTGTGCATACAGGATCAAAGAACCTTTTTACACAATGCAGAGAATAAACCCCTTAGGTTCCCCAGTGAGTATAAAAAGCACGCTTTATTGCATATACTGTGCACACTGATTTTACTGTTGTGGGTTTAGTAACACTTTAATAACTTCAGCCCCTCTGACACACTGGGTTGCATGTACAATTCATGCAATATCAAAAAAAAATCACTGAAAATAATACTTAGCAGACAGTAGTAATACTATATCAAAGAAACAGTCATTGCATCAGTTAGTAATGGCAAACATAATATATTGTCACCTGATTTAGTTGGTAATGAAGTCAGTATAGAAACGGGTTAACAATGGTAATAACAGAATTTAGCATACAGGGTAATTAGTGATAAAGACTAGGCATAAGATTACACTTGGCATTCAGATCAGCATAAACAGTAGCAAGGTCAACTAAAATGCAGCAGAGAGAAGTAATAAAGCTTGATTTACCCAACACAGGAACTCTACTGCAAAATTGCATTAATGAAGACTATGCTAGGCCCAGACCAATTGAATGTGCAGTCTCTCCACAGAAGTTGGAAGTAAAGGGTGAGAGGATGCTCTGGTCTTCCTGCAACAACGGTGAATATGATTGCTGCGATCAGTACTGTGCTGCCCTTGGTTTCTCTGCTGGTCTGGCATCTCAGGAATCTGGTCAGTGTGCATCAGGTGTGCCCTTATCAGTTGCCTTGGCCCCAAGAGGAAGAACCTACCAGGACAGTATCAGAAAAGCAGCTCCCCTGCTCCTCTTTGCCCCAATGTCTCTTGGGAATTAAAGTGCAAAGAGTCCATAAATTCCGCAGCTTACTTCCTTGACTTCAAGTTCCATAATCCTCAGTGTTTTGCATCAGAATCCATAGACTTTTCTGTCTATACAGTCACTATATACCCCTTGACATTTTTTTTCACATTTTGTCATGTTAAAACCAAAAACGTAAATGTATTTTGTTGGGATTTTATGTGATAGACCAACACAAAGTGGCACATAATTGTGAAGTGGAAAGATACTGATAAATGGTTTTAAAATGTTTTTATGAATAAATATGTGAAAAGTGTGGTGTACATTTGTATTCAGCCCCTTTTACTCTGATACCCCTAACTAAAATCTAGTGGAACCAATTCCACCTAATTAGTAAATATAGTCCGCCTGTGTGTAATTTAATTTCAGTATAAATACAGCTGTCCTGTGAAGCCCTCGGAGGTTTGTTAGAGAACCTTAGTGAACAAACAGTATCATGAAGGCGAAGGAACACACCAGACAGGTCAGAGATAAAGTTTTGGAGAAGTTTTAATTGGGGTTAGGTTATAAAAAAATATCCCAAGCTTTGAACATCTTACAGAGCACTGTTCAATCCATCATCCGAAAAATGGAAAGAGAATGGCACAAGTGCAAACCTACTAAGAAGGCCATCCACCTAAACTATAAAAAAACAATATAAACAGCGCTTGCAAAACGTGAATCAATAAAATTAATCCGTCTTAATATACATGATTTGCATGAATAACTCTATAAATAAAGTGCTGAGTGCTTAAAAGGTGCTCAAAAAGTGCATAAGTGCTTCAATGTTATTGCTGGTGGTCCACAATTAAACGGTGCAGTGTGCCACTCTCCCCTGTTGTGACCCCACTCACCAAATGCAAGTTGATAGTCTTCATAATAAATTATGTGATCACTAAAATATCCTTTTTACTTTAAATGCTTATGTGTAGATGGAATAAGTAAACAGGAAATGCATTTTTACATGCATATTCATACAATTTATCATGTAAAGATTCTCAAAAAGATATGATAAATAATTTGGTGGTTAGTAGGCTAAACACTTGAAACAAAGGAAACATAGACAGTGCTCTACTTGAGCTGCCTGCCAACTCGCATGCAGGATGAATGTACTGACTGAGTTTTCCTTCAAATGAAAAAAAAAATGTGTTCTCATACACCGGGGGGGGGGGGGGGGGGGGGGGGGCTGGGCTGGGCACTTCCACATAGAGTTTTCAAAGGGGTGGAGTGCTGGGAACCTCCCAGGGTGAGTGGCTAACACCCTCTAGAAATTCCAGGGATTCATTACATACTGGAGCCTTGTCATGAAGTGGCAAGACTTGGGCTTCTGACCTACTGAGTGGCCTGGGTTCTACATATTTTAACCACTTAAAAAGGGGTTGCCTAGGTCACACCACTAGTGATAGTTACCGATCCTTTCATGATGCGAAACTGTACATTTATTTAGTTGTTACTGCTTTACTTTTTATGTTATGGGACCTTATGGTCCAATGATAAGCTCAACGCTATATTGTATTGCTTACATTGTCATGTCTAATATAACCCAATAAACATTTTGAACTTAAAAAACAAAAACAAAAAAAAAAAATGTGTTCTCAGAAAAATATAGAGGTTAACACAATACACAGGTTGCTATAGCTTCTGCTTAGAATAGCTTTAGAGAGAATCATAGAGATAGATGGTGCAACATGATGATAACTGACCACAGTTCTTAGGAAGTGGTTTATATGTTATGTGTTTACCGCTTTGCATAATCCTATGTGCACCTTGAAGCAGTAGTTTTGAAACTTTTTTATTTCTTCAATATATGCTATATGGTGGCCATAGATGGGGAGATGACTGACAGAGAAATATAGGCAAGAAGAAACCTGGGTTTTTTTGAGAATTCCGAGATCTTCTGCAATGAACTGTGATTTGGCCAAGAGCTCCCCTGTCATGAGGTTCTCCACTCATTCTCAGTGATAGAGGGGAAGGATTCCCCTGCCATGAAGCTCCCCGGTGGTGAGAGTCTCCCCTTCTTCACAATGATAGAGGGAGAGGATTCCCCTATCAGGAAGTTCCCCTGTCATATGGTTCTCCCTGACTTTTTCTCAGTGATAGAAGGAAAGAATTAGCCTTGACACACAGAGCTCTTGCAACATGCTTCTATTACAAGCACTTTGGGCGGCACAGTGGTGTAGTGGTTAGCACTCTCACCTAGCAGTAAGAAGGGTCACTAGTTCAAATCCCAACCACGACACTACCTGCCTGGAGTTTGCATGTTCTCTCTGTGCCTGTGTGGGTTTCCTCCGGGTACTCCGGTTTCCTCCCACAATCCAAAGACATGCAGGTAGGTTAATTGGCTTCTGTCCAAAAATTGGCCCTAGTATATGAATTGGGGACCTTGGATTCTGGGCTCATTGAGGGTAGGGACTGATGTGAGTTTGCAATGTACAGGGATAGGGACAATTGTAGACGCTCACTCAGGTTGAACTGGATGGACTGGTGTCTTTATTCAACCTTACTAACTATGAAACTATGAATATGAAACTTTAGATGTTTAATAACACTTGTTTCCACTTCTAAGGAAATTCAAAATGCCCTTAGATTTACTAAGCATTACATAGGAATGTTGAATTGGGGGCAAGGTCAAACATTTTATGGCCTAAGGAGGAAGTTTCCATTATCCTAGTTAGCTTATGGGCTATGTAATTTGCATTCAAAATGTTACGCAAATATATTTACTAATGAGACACAAAATTGTTTAATTATGCAGTGTTTACCCCCCAGAGGAGCCTCTGGATGTATTGGGTTCTCTGTTCTGGAGTTACGACTCTGCAAGCAGCTTTGTCCTTTCTGACACACCAGGCTGAGTGGGGAATAGCTGCAAACATCTGTACATGCACAAATGCAAGCATCCTGCACACAACTAGAAAAGGACATCAGAAAATAGACCAGGCTGCTTAAATGATTTTGTCAAAAATTAAGAGAAAGCAACCATGCAAAAACATATGAGTTGATGACACAAAGAGTTATCACTCTAAACAGGTCAGCAGTTATTGACATATTATGTTATGTTATGGTGACTCACACTTAGCACCTATACAACAGGAATGTATTAGATGACAAGCAATATTAGCAATCACAAAACCATGGTTCTTTGTCAGACAGTAGCCAATGAACATCCCAAAGTGCCCTTGGTATGCAGTTCACAAGAGATGTCCCCAGCTATGGGCAATCCCAGGGGGTGATCACCATGGGGGCAGTCAGAACTTTATTGGTCTGTTTCCTTTGACTCCAAACTTATGCTGGCTATTTGGTGAGGCCCGGTCTGTACAGTGGTGCACTTAATTACTGTCCCTTTCAGGGTTCTGCATGCAGTAGGTAATAGTCACAACAAGAGGCTTCTCACCAGTCCTATGTGGCAGACTCTGGTTTGGATGCTTGGTAACCAGGCACCCATCTCGCTTGGCTCTCAGCATGCATTTCTTTCTTGCGACTTTCTTGACAACCACTAGCCACCAAGGACCCTGCTTCCAGTTCAAGAAGAAGGTGCTTCCAGTATTCCAGTAGCTATACACACAATGACAGACATGTGTCGCTCCAATCTTCACACAGAAAAGAGCAAGTTCTTCTCACAGCCCGGAAAAACTGCTCTATCTCTTGCTCTCTCTCTCTCCCTCAGTGGTGTATTGTCATGGTTATGCAGTGATCTTCCTGTGTTTGCTTACCTTCCCCCATGTCTTCAGACTAAGAAGCTAGCCACTTCCACCTGGGGGTTTTTATAACCTCTCCTCTAAGCATGGCTCCACCCCAGGTCCTATCAGGGAGCCCTATATTAACCTATGCACTGCAGGCCTCAGTGCTGATCAACCATTGTGTATTCTTTGTGTTTTAGCTTCCTGTTTCCTGCCGTGTGCTCTGCTTCTGTTTTCCGTTACCGACTTTGGCGTGTCTTGACTATCCTTGTTTACCTGTGATCCTGACCTTTTGGCGTGTACCCGACTATTCTCTTGTCTGCTTGTGGCCCCGACCTTGGCTTTGTCCTTCATCCCTATCCTCCTGTTGCCTACTGTGGGTGTGAGCTGGGGGACCCTGGGGGTCGCGACCTGGAGCCAGTTGCAGCCAAGTCCATCCTCACCACTGGATCTGTCCCCCGTCTGCAGCAGTCAGCCGTAGGGTCAACAACC
This sequence comes from Lithobates pipiens, assembly GCF_037356315.1. Taxonomy (NCBI): domain Eukaryota; kingdom Metazoa; phylum Chordata; class Amphibia; order Anura; family Ranidae; genus Lithobates; species Lithobates pipiens. Next base: position 93,148,356 of record NW_027507790.1, on the reverse strand, counting down.
TTGCGGTGCACTCCTGATCCTTCGGTGTGCACCTGTCACCTCGCCCCAAGGTGACCTGACAGTTTGATCAGCCATGGACCCGGCTGACGTGCCGCTTCCTGCAGTTGATCCATTGCAGAGCTTAGTTCGGCGACTTGAGACCCAAGAATCGCATCAGACCCAGGTGATGCAATTCCTTCAGGATTTGGCATCCCGTTTTGAACAGGTTCAGGCATCATTAGGACCCCCGGTTCAACAACCTCAACCGCTATCTGCCGCTGCACCTATCGCATCAGTCGCAGCCACACATTCATTACAACTACCAGCTCCGGTCCGTTTCTCTGGGGACTCCAAGGCTTGCAGGGGGTTCCTTAGCCAGTGCACAATTCATTTTGAACTTCTGCCCCAAAACTTCCTGTCCGATCGGGCAAAAGTTGCATATATCATATCCCTCCTGTCCGGCGAGGCGTTAGCCTGGGCCACCCTTCTGTGGGAACTGAAGGATCCAGTGGTTTCTAGCCTGTCTGATTTCTTGAAACTTTTTTGGAATATCTTCGAGGAACCGGGTCGTGTCTCCTCAGCGGCTAGCGCTCTTTTACGTCTTCGTCAAGAGTCCGCTTCTGTGGGACAGTATGCTCTTCAGTTCCGTATCCTCTCAGCTGAATTGAGCTGGAATAATGAGGCCCTAGTTGCAACCTTTTTACATGGCCTCTCTGATAGAGTGAAGGATGAATTAGCAGGAAGATCCCTTCCTGCTGATCTGGACAGTGTCATCACCTTGTGTAACCAGATCGATATTCGCTTTCAGGAGAGGGCCCTGGAAAAAAGACGCCAGCACTCCCCGTTCTTTAGGCAGCCTGAGTCCCCTGTCCCTTCTCCTCGATCCGAGGAGCACCCCCTGCCTACCGAGGAACCTATGCAGTTGGGCTGGACTAAGTTATCTCCCGAAGAACGCGCTAGGCGCAGAACTCTGGGCCTATGCCTCTATTCTGGGGCCAAAGGTAATTTCTGTGACACTTGTTCTCTTCGTCCGGAAAAACGCTTAGGGCTAATACATCTGGAAGGTGGAGTATTAGACCCTGAAATTTCACCTTCACCTTCTCGTCTTCTCCTTTCTGTGTTGCTTCATGTCGGTGCTTCCTCTTGTTCGGTCTAAGCACATCTGGATTCCGGAGCCGCTGCCAATTTCATGGATTGGGAAACTGCATCCTCCATGAGACTTACCCTTTTGCCCCTTACAACACCATTGGTGGTCTTGGCGATTGATGGCACGGTTCTCCCAGGGGGCCCTATCCGCTTCCAGACTATTCCTGTTAAGATGTCAGTAGGGACACTCCACCAGGAGTGGATATCCTTCCTTGTCTTACCTAAGGCTTCATCTCCTATCATATTAGGTCTTCCTTGGTTTCGGCTCCATTCTCCACACGTTGACTGGTCTGCTGGACAGATCCTGGCTTGGGGTTCCTCCTGTTCCTCTTCCTGCCTACTCAAGGGTACCCCAAAGGAGAAACTTCCTGTTACCACCATCCCAGTATCTTCTGCTTTTCCTGCTGTATATGGCGATATCTGGGACGCGTCCTACAGTAGTCGGACTGGTGCACTCTCTGGGTCATGTGGTACTCTGGATGAGGAGCCCACCTATGAATCTGAGTCGACCATTCACTCCAGTTCGCATAACCATTTACATTTGCCTGTCCCTAATCTCCCTTGGACGCACAGCCAGGCTAACTTGTCTGCAAGTTCCAGAGTCGCTATGCCTTGTGATGCGATTGAGATGGTCGCTACATCTGACAATACTATTCAGTCGGCCTCCGCACCACTTATGCCAGTCCAGCCCATGCCCAATGAGCTTCTTGCTTCTTGTTCAGGACCTTCTGTGACCCAGCCTCACCCTACTACTACTATGTCCGTTCAAACCCATTTAAGAGGCTCAATCCATCCTTTGGATAGAATACCTAATTCGGCCAGGAGGGGTTTTCAATCTTTTTCTCCGGGTTCTGTTTGTGTTTCAGCTATCCAGCTTGACTCTTGCGACATGTCACCCTCTAACCAACCTGACCTCAGGGATCCACTGACCTCTGCCCAGTCTGGTGGTCCTGTTATGGATGCCCAACTCAACTTTAAGGGTGTGGGGGTCCCTGCTCAGACTCCTGATCTTCTCATGCCCTTACCCATTCCTAAAAAAACTTTAGTCCTCAAGTCCTCTCGTCCTCTCCCTACCTCTGTTTTGGTCTCTGAGGATAATCTAAAATACAAGGTTAGTCAAGTTTTGGATTCCCGGCTCCGTAAAGGCATTCTTCAATACCTCGTACTTTGGAAAGGGTTGGGTCCTGAGGAGAGGTCTTGGATCACTGCATCTGAGGTCTTTGCTCCCTGTCTGTTTAGGAGGTTCCATCTGGAGTTTCCCTTTAAGGCCGGGACCCAGGCAGGGGAGGGGGAGGCCTCGTAAGAGGGAGGGTACTGTCATGGTTATGCAGCGATCTTCCTGTGTTTGCTTACCTTCCCCCATGTCTTCAGACTAAGAAGCTAGCCACTTCCACCTGGTGGTTTTTATAACCTCTACTCTAAGCATGGCTCCACCCCAGGTCCTATCAGGGAGCCCTATATTAACCTGTGCACTGCAGGCCTCAGTGCTGATCAACCATTGTGTATTCTTTGTGTGTTAGCTTCCTGTTTCCTACCGTTTGCTCTGCTTCTGTTTTCCGTTACCGACTTTGGCGTGTCTTGACTATCCTTGTTTGCCTGTGATCCTGACCTTTTGGCGTGTACCCGACTATTCTCTTGTCTGCTTGTGGCCCCAACCTTGGCTTTGTCCCTCCTCCCTATCCTCCTGTTGCCTACTGTGGGTGTGAGCTGGGGGACCCTGGGGGTCGCGACCTGGAGCCAGTTGCAGCCAAGTCCATCCTCACCACTGGAGGCTCTGGTGAACCCCTGCTGGCTCTTAGACTCTGCGCCTCGGGGAATCTTACGCTCTATCCCCAGTGGGATCTGTCCCCCGTTTGCGGCAGTCAGCCGTAGGGTCCACAACCTTGCGGTGCACTCCTGATCCTTCGGTGTGCACCTGTCACCTGGCCCCAAGGTGACCTGACATGTATTTTGGTTTTGTGCTTCCCTAGGCAAGACTAAAGTAAGGCACCCCATCTAAATTTGTTCCACCCCTTCCTTCTAAAGTGGCTATTTGGGGTCTCTGGTGGCTATGTAGGGTCTCTGGTGGCTATGCGGGGTCTCTGGTGGCTGTGTAAAGTCTCTGGTGCCTATGCAGGTATTCTGGTAGACTGTGGGGTATTAACATGCAGTTAGTCTTGCTAGTGTGTGGCATCGGTCAGTCAGCTCAGAGGCTGTCACAGTGTTCCCCCCTGCTAGCCTGCCATGGTGCACCCCCACCCCCTCACTACCCTGCCACAGTGTTCCCCCCGCCCCCTCACTAACCTGCCTCAGTGCTCCCGCCCTCTGCTGCTAGGAGAAGAGATAGAAATAGGAAGGAGAGAGAGATGGGAGAGATGGAAAAGGATAGAAATGGAAGAAGGGGAGAGAGATAAAGAGGGGGAGGGGCCAAAAGGTGGGGGAAGAGAGAGGGAGGAAAGCTGGGGGAAGAGAGAGGATGGAGGAAGAGAGAGGGAGGGAGGATGGGGGAAGAGAGAGGGAGGGTGGGAGAGAGAGGGGGTGGAAGAGAAGGGGGTTGAGAGAGAGAGAGGGGTGAGAGAATTTTTGTCTACTTAGGTAAAGTGCATTTTACAGCCCCCCAACCATCCGGCACTCCCCCACACCATCCTCCTGCTACACCCACCATTGTTCATTGTGACAGGAGGGTATTGTGACATGAGAGGGATATCTGGCCAGTGTGATAGGAGGGGGGGGCAGTGGGACAGGTGGGGGGAAATGTAACAGATGGGGCAATGCTGAGCTGTGAGAGGCTAGTTGTTCTTCAAGTGCAACCGAGGTTCCCTACTGTGAGATTTACACCAGCTTTTCACACTGCGAACCAAAATCACAAATTGGGGGCTCCTTATCCATATCTGTCTAGGTCTGGTGACTTCCACTAAAGAGTGCACAAGAGTCTCAATGTGTAAACATGTAGGAAGAAAAGATCCCAGGTGCTGCACATCCAGGCTCTGTCCAGGCCACGTCCCCAATATGTTTTTCCCTATCCACAGGGCCTACACCACCTTTTCACACAGTACAGCTATTCTGGTATCCCTACTATTATGTACTGCACTAAGCAAGCAGTATATTTTAGTAACCCCCTCCCTCCTAGCTTTTGATGGTATGGCAAATATGCAGTAGGGGCAGCACAGTGGTGTAGTGGTTAGCACTCTCACCTAGCAGTAAAAAGGGTAGCTGGTTTGAATCCCAATCATGACACTACCTGCCTGGAGTTTGCATGTTCTCTCTGTGCCTGCATGGGTTTCCTCTGGGTACTCCAGTTTCCTCCTACACTCCAAAGACATGCTGGGAGGTTAATTGGCTTCTGTTCAAAATTGGCCCTAGTATATGAATGGGGACCTTGGATTGTAGGCTACTTGAGAGTAGGAACTGATGTGAGTGTGCAATGTACAGGGATGGGGACAATTGTAGACACTCACTCAGGTTGAACTGGATGGACTGGTGTCTTTATTCAACCTTACTAACTATGTAGCAGCAAACATATAAATTAATCTCTTCTTCCTCCTGTCAGCATGTTCTTTGTCTGCATGAGCTCATGCAGCAGAGCCTGATTCGCTTAGAGAACTGACACTGTCCGTCTTAGTCAGAGATATTCAAGGAATAGAGGCTGATATCTGAACATATTTATTCACTTTAACTAATTGCATTCAAAACTTTTATTTCTTTAATTGAATGTATATTTATAACTTTGTCAAGTTTACAAAGAAGAGACATACAGATAACAGTGGGGTTTGCAGATTCCGGGTTAAAAATAGGGTGGTATGCCAACATAATGCTTGATGTCATCCCACATTTTTAGAGAGTGGGCCACGATAAGCTTCAAAATGTGTTTCTGCCTACAAGGAGGCAATCACAAATGTTTTATTAGACAAATAAAGCCAAGGTCTCCATGGGGTTTAGTGCAAAACACAACTGACTGGGATACCCTTGTCTGTGGTTTTGTAGGATTCATATACAGTATGAAGGGATAGCTACTGATAGTACTCTTGCAGCTATTCTGCCAATCTGTGAACTTTTAAATTCATTCCGGTACAGTACCACAGTTCCTTCAGTGCCTGGTGCTGGAAAGCAAAGGCATAGTTGCCAACATTGTAAAAAAAAAAAAATCGGGACACTTTTTTGGCAGTGGGCGGAGTCGTGGTATAATTAGGGGGCGGGCCATGCGTTTATAGGTGTGGCATAGGAAAAGATAAAAATGCGTTGCGCGCAGCGGCGAAAAATGGGCGGGGTTTACGTAAAATAGTGGGCGTGGCTTACATGGGGCGTGGCTCAAAGGGGTGTGTTAGAGTCTGAGATGAATGCGGGATGGAGAGGGAAAGGAGGGGGATGGAGAGAGGGGGGGAGGGAAAGGAGGGACAGCAGCCCCCCGATCCTACACCACAATAGCAATATGTGTTTTCCAGAGTTTGACAATCAGCAGATAAAGATACTCCAAATACCTGGTGTTGGCGCTTCAATCATCCCGGCGCCATAAATGTTATTATTACATTGTAATATAAAATGAAATCATTCAACTCACCATAATGCCGAATCAGTGGTAGCCATGCGCGCGTCACTAGCCACGTTGCCTGCCACCAGATGCCATCAGGTGTCCCAAGCGGAGTCTGTCCTTACATCAGGTGCCCCATCAGAGGTACCTTCCTCACATCTGTGTCCATCAGCGGAGCCCCTCCTTACATCTGGTGTCCCTCTGACATCCACAGACCGCCCCCCCCCCACATCCTGCACAGACTTGCCCCCACATACTCACATATAGTAAATATAGTCCGCCTGTGTGTAATTTAATTTCAGTATAAATACAGCTGTCCTGTGAAGCCCTCAGAGGTTTGTTAGAGAACCTTAATGAACAAACAGTATCATTAAGGCCAAGGAACACACCAGACAGGTCAGAGATAAAGTTTTGGAGCTTAGTTAGCTTAGTAGGCTAAACACTTGAAACAAAGGAAACATAGACAGTGCTCTACTTGAGCTGCCTGCCAACTCGCATGCAGGATGAATGTACTGACTGAGTTTTCCTTCAAATGAAACAAAATGTGTTCTCATACATCGGGGGGGCTGGGCACTTCCACATAGAGTTTTCAAAGGGGTGGAGTGCTGGGAACCTCCCAGGGTGAGTGGCTAACACCCTCTAGAAATTCCAGGGATTCATTACATACTGGAGCCTTGTCATGAAGTGGCAAGACTTGGGCTTCTGACCTACTGAGTGGCCTGGGTTCTACATATTTTAACCACTTGAAAAGGGGTTGCCTAGGTCACACCACTAGTGATAGTTACCGATCCTTTCATGATGCGAAACTGTATGTTTATTTAGTTGTTACTGCTTTACTTTTTATGTTATGGGACCTTATGGTCCAATGATAAGCTCAACGCTATATTCTATTGCTTACATTGTCATGTCTGATATAACCCAATAAACATTTTGAACTTAAAAAAAAAAAAAAAAAAAAAATGTGTTCTCAGAAAAATATAGAGGTTAACACAATACACAGGCTGCTATAGCTTCTGCTTAGAATAGCTTTAGAGAGAATCATAGAGATAGATGGTGCGACATGATGATAACTGACCACAGTTCTTAGGAAGTGGTTTATATGTTATGTGTTTACCGCTTTGCATAATCCTATGTGCACCTTGAAGCAGTAGTTTTGGAACTTTTTTATTTCTTCAATATATGCTATATGGTGGCCATAGATGGGGAGATGACTGACAGAGAAATATAGGCAAGAAGAAACCTGGTTTTTTTTGAGAATTCCGAGATCTTCTGCAATGAACTGTGATTTGGCCAAGAGCTCCCCTGTCATGAGGTTCTCCACTCATTCTCAGTGATAGAGGGGAAGGATTCCCCTGCCATGAAGCTCCCCGGTGGTGAGAGTCTCCCCTTCTTCACAATGATAGAGGGAGAGGATTCCCCTATCAGGAAGCTCCCCTGTCATAAGGTTCTCCCTGCCTTTTTCTCAGTGATAGAAGGAAAGAATTAGCCTTGACACACAGAGCTCTTGCAACATGCTTCTATTACAAGCACTTTAGATGTTTAATAACACTTGTTTCCACTTCTAAGGAAATTCTAAATGCCCTTAGATTTACTAAGCATTACATAGGAATGTTGAATTGGGGGCAAGGTCAAACATTTTATGGCCTAAGGAGGAAATTTCCTTTATCCTAGTTAGCTTATGGGCTATGTAATTTGCATTCAAAATGTTACGCAAATATATTTACTAATGAGACACAAAATTGTTTAATTATGCAGTGCTTACCCCCCAGAGGAGCCTCTGGATGTATTGGGTTCTCTGTTCTGGAGTTACGACTCTGCAAGCAGCTTTGTCCTTTCTGACACACCAGGCTGAGTGGGGAATAGCTGCAAACATCTGTACATGCACAAATGCAAGTATCCTGCACACAACTAGAAAAGGACATCAGAAAATAGACCAGGCTGCTTAAATGATTTTGTCAAAAATTAAGAGAAAGCAACCATGCAAAAACATATGAGTTGATGACACAAAGAGTTATCACTCTAAACAGGTCAGCAGTTATTGACATATTATGTTATGTTATGGTGACTCACACTTAGCACCTATACAACACCTATACAACAGGAATGTATTAGGTGACAAGCAATATTAGCAATCACAAAACCATGGTTCTTTGTCAGACAGTAGCCAATGAACATCCCAAAGTGCCCTTGGTATGCAGTTCACAAGGGATGTCCCCAGCTATGGGCAATCCCAGGGGGTGATCACCATGGGGGCAGTCAGTACTTAATTGGTCTTTTTCCTTTGACTCCAAACTTATGCTGGCTATTTGGTGAGGCCCGGTCTGTACAGTGGTGCACTTAATTACTGTCCCCTTCAGGGTTCTGCATGCAGTGGGTAATACTCACAACAAGAGGCTTCTCACCAGTCCTATGTGGCAGACTCTGGTTTGGATGCTTGGTAACCAGGCACCCATCTCGCTTGGCTCTCAGCATGCATTTCTTTCTTGCGACTTTCTTGACAACCACTAGCCGCCAAGGACCCTGCTTCCAGTTCAAGAAGAAGGCGCTTCCAGTATTCCAGTAGCTATACACACAATGACAGACATGTGTCGCTCCAATCTTCCCACAGAAAAGAGCAAGTTCTTCTCACAGCCCAGAAAAACTGCTCTATCTCTTGCTCTCTCTCTCTCCCTCAGTGGTGTATTTTGGTTTTGTGCTTCCCTAGGCAAGACTAAAGTAAGGCACCCCATCTAAATTTGTTCCACCCCTTCCTTCTAAAGTGGCTATTTGGGGTCTCTGGTGGCTATGTGGGGTCTCAGGTGGCTATGCGGGGTCTCTGGTGGCTGTGTAAAGTCTCTGGTGCCTATGCAGGTATTCTGGTAGACTGTGGGGTATTAACATGCAGTTAGTCTTGCTAGTGTGTGGCATCGGTCAGTCAGCTCAGAGGCTGTCACAGTGCTCCCCCCTGCTAGCCCTCTGCTGCTAGGAGAAGAGATAGAAATAGGAAGGAGAGGGAGATGGGAGAGATGGAAAAGGAGAGAAATGGAAGAAGGGGAGAGAGAGATAAAGAGGGGGAGGGGGAAAAAGGTGGGGGAAGAGAGAGGGAGGAAAGCTGGGGGAAGATAGAGGGAGGGAGGGTGGGAGAGAGAGGGGGTGGAAGAGAAGGAGGTTGAGAGAGAGAGAGAGAGGGGTGAGAGAATTTTTGTCTACTTAGGTAAAGTGCATTTTACAGCCCCCCAACCATCCGGCACTCCCCCACACCATCCTCCTGCTACACCCACCATTGTTCATTGTGACAGGAGGGCATTGTGACATGAGAGGGATATCTGGCCAGTGTGATAGGAGGGGGTGCAGTGGGACAGGTGGGGGGAAATGTAACAGATGGAGCAATGCTGAGCTGTGGGAGGCTAGTTGTTCTTCAAGTACAACCGAGGTTCCCTACTGTGAGATTTACACCAGCTTTCCACACTGCGAACCAAAATCACAAATTGGGGGCTCCTTATCCATATCTGTGTAGGTCTGGTGACTTCCACTAAAGAGTGCACAAGAGTCTCAATGTGTAAACATGTAGGAAGAAAAGATCCCAGGTGCTGCACATCCAGGCTCTGTCCAGGCCACGTCCCCAATATGTTTTTCCCTATCCACAGGGCCTACACCACCTTTTCACACAGTACAGCTATTCTGGTAACCCTACTATTATGTACTGCACTAAGCAAGCAGTATATTTTAGTAACCCCCTCACTCCTAGCTTTTGATGGTATGGCAAATATGCAGCATGGGCGGCACAGTGGTGTAGTGGTTAGCACTCTCACCTAGCAGTAAAAAGGGTAGCTGGTTTGAATCCCAATCATGACACTACCTGCCTGGAGTTTGCATGTTCTCTCTGTGCCTGCATGGGTTTCCTCTGGGTACTCCGGTTTCCTCCTACACTCCAAAGACATGCTGGGAGGTTAATTGGCTTCTGTTCAAAATTGGCCCTAGTATATGAATGGGGACCTTGGATTGTAGGCTACTTGAGAGTAGGAACAGATGTGAGTGTGCAATGTACAGGGATGGGGACAATTGTAGACACTCACTCAGGTTGAACTGGATGGACTGGTGTCTTTATTCAACCTTACTATGTAGCAGCAAACATATAAATTAATCTCTTCTTCCTCCTGTCAGCATGTTCTTTGTCTGCATGAGCTCATGCAGCAGAGCCTGATTCGCTTAGAGAACTGACACTGTCCGTCTTAGTCAGAGATATTCAAGGAATAGAGGCTGATATCTGAACATATTTATTCACTTTAACTAATTGCATTCAAAACTTTTATTTCTTTAATTGAATGTATATTTATAACTTTGTCAAGTTTACAAAGAAGAGACATACAGATAACAGTGGGGTTTGCAGATTCCGGGTTAAAAATAGGGTTGTATGCCAACAGAATGCTTGATGTCATCCCACATTTTTAGAGAGTGGGCCACGATAAGCTTCAAAATGTGTTTCTGCCTACAAGGAGGCAATCACAAATGTTTTATTAGGCAAATAAAGCCAAGGTCTCCATGGGGTTTAGTGCAAAACACAACTGACTGGGATACCCTTGTCTGTGGTTTTATAGGGTTCATATACAGTATGAAGGGATAGCTACTGATAGTACTCTTGCAGCTTTTCTGCCAATCTGTGAACTTTTAAATTCATTCCGGTACAGTACCACAGTTCCTTCAGCGCCTGGTGCTGGAAAGCAAAGGCATAGTTGCCAACATCGGGACACTTTTTTGGCAGTGGGTGGAGTCGTGGTATAATTAGGGGGCGGGGCTATGCGTTTATAGGTGTGGCATAGAAAAAGATAAAAATGCGCTGCGCGCCGCTGCGAAAAATGGGCGGGGTTTACGTAAAATAGTGGGCGTGGCTTACATGGGGCGTGGCTCAAAGGGGTGTGTTAGAGTCTGAGATGAATGCGGGATGGAGAGGGAAAGGAGGGGGATGGAGAGAGGGGGGGAGGGAAAGGAGGGACAGCAGCCCCCCGATCCTACACCACAATAGCAATATGTGTTTTCCAGAGTTTGACAATCAGCAGATAAAGATACTCCAAATACCTGGTGTTGGCGCTTCAATCATCCCGGCACCATGATTGTTATGGTGTCAGGATGATTGAAGCGCATTATTTCTATTATTACATTGTAATATAAAATGAAATCATTCAACTCACCATAATGCAGAATCAGTGGTAGCCATGCGCGCATCACTAGCCACGTTGCCTGCCACCAGATGCCATCAGGTGTCCCAAGCGGAGTCGGTCCTTACATCAGGTGCCCCATCAGAGGTACCTTCCTCACATCTGTGTCCATCAGAGGAGCCCCTCCTTACATCTGGTGTCCCTCTGACATCCACAGACCGCCCCCCCACATCCTGCACAGACCTGCCCCCACATAATCCACAGACCGGCCCCCACATCTCCAGACTGGCCCCCAACATACCACTGGCCCCCGACATCCACAGACTGGCCCCCACATCCACAGACTGGCCCCCCACATCCACAGACTGGCCAACCGACATACCACTGGCCCCCACATTCACAGACTGGCCCCCCACATTCACAGACTGGCCCCCACATTCACAGACTGGCCCCCACATTTACAGACTGGCCCCCCACATTCACAGACTGGCCCCCATATTCACAGACTGGCCAACCGACATCCACATACCATGACTGTCACTGTCCCCCGACATCCGACTGGCCCCCGACATTCGACTGGCCCCCGCCCCGACATCCACATTGACAGACTGGCCGCCGTTGCCGCACGCAGATATTTAACTGTGGCACCGCCCACCGCCCTTTACACTGACACAAACACACACTAGCAGTGGGGGTGCGCGGCGCCACAGGTGTAGACCAACTTCTGGTCTTCTTAAAAATGGCGGCAAAAAGACGGGAAATTCAATTTCCCGGGACAAGCCGAATTTCGCGGGACATTTCCCGGGACAAAATTAATTCGGGACAAATGTCCTAATCATGGGAATGTCCCGCGAATTTCGGGACAGTTGGCAACTATGCAAAGGATATTCCTGCATGTGGAACCCCACTACCACACTGCACTGGCGGCAAGTGTCCTGAGTGTTGTCAGGACACAGACACTGTGGGACAGTGACCTAAATCCCAGGACTGTCCCTCAGGATTCTGGACACTTGACAACTATGCCATTGCATTAAAAGTTCAGGATAATAAAAAGCAATTTTAGCTTGCACATGATTGGATGATAAAATTAGCAGAGCTTCCACTCATTTCAGATCTACCCCTCAGATTTAGAGCGACTGCATTTCCAAGTGCACTTGCAGTGCAAAGTGGATTTGCCTTTCGTAAATAATCCTCATTGTGTACAGCTGCTGATCCGACAGAAGGCAGCTTCTGTCTAAGAGGCATGATCAAAAATGGACTGCCGATCAGGTTCAGGCAATGGCTGAGAGCGCCATTCACCGCCCCCCTGTCAGAACACAATAGCTCAGCAGGGGAGATTTCTGTACTAACTCTGGATTGTTAGTACAGTGGCTGTAATGTTTTTTGAATGAAAAGAAAAAAATGGTAGTGTGTTGTGTGTAGGGTAGGCTTTACCCTTTAAGCAATGTGAGATAGGTAATCTTTGAATGAGATAGCACTTACAATGGGTATTCTGGAGCTAATATTTTGCCTAGGCCTACTATTTCTTCTGCAGAACTCATCTATCCAACAGTGTCTTTGTAGAAGAACTCTTTCTGTTCCTAGATTTCCCTGAGTACACCATTAGTATAATCCAGTGACCGGAGGCAAGATTTTGGAAAAGATTTGCCTCTGATAATGAAAATTCCAGAGGCTTCAGTGATATTAGCAGAATGGAAGGTGTCTAGGAACTGTGCTTTCAAACGTGGCCTTGATACTGCCTATCTTGGACAACTGCTTGGCAGTTTAGAGCGCCTTCCTTTTGAAAGAGGAGTCTGCAGTGTTGGTACAAGGACCCGATCTGAAACCAAGACCTCTGCTGCATCTAGCATAGCTTTCCGTACTGTGCCACATATACCCCCTACTCCTCCAATGAACTTGCTATTTAAAATTTGTCTCTGCACTTCCTGTTGGCCAGATTGCTATGCTCTGCCCCAGCCAATATCTGCCTACCTCTACTTTAGACAGTTTAACATATGCTAAAAATACAGTCTTTTAAACAGCACCTGTAAAGGTATTTCTAGAAAGCTGATTGTTTCTAGATACTGAAGAAGAGTGGGGACAATGAGTAATGACGTTTAAAACAGATATTTGTAATTTGCTTGTATGCCTTCCATAGTATTACATTATTTATTATGTTTTTTTTAAAGAAATAAACCAATAAATAGTTCTTGGTCTTTACCATATTGTAGTCATGAACGTCACTTGCTATAGCTGGGATAGGCAGGCAGAGTTACACTTTTTCAGGAAACGAAAATGAAGAACAAGGCTATGATAAAGAAAGTAGGTACAGGTGGAAGGCTAGGGGGAAAGGGGAAGTGTGTGAGCCAATAGGAGCAACAGGAGAGTGCATTGGTGACCCCAGTGCAATGTAAACAAGAAGGAAAATACGTCTGAACTATAGGATACAGTTGTACATCTTAATTTAATTGACCAAATTGTCTATGCAACTTGTCCAATTATCTTTAAAAAAACTTAGCAACAGGAATTTGCAAACAAATCTATTAGGAAGGTGAGATGCCATCTAGATAAAGGGAGGCCCGTAGACGTGGTGTATCTGGATTTTTTCAAAAGCATTTGATACAGTTCCCAATAAAATGTACAAAGTAAGGTCCGTTAGCATGGACCATAGGGTGAGTACATGGATTGAAAACTGGCTACATAGGGTGAGTTCAGAGGGTAGAGATAAATTGGGAGTACTCTGAATGGTCAGGGGTAGAAAGTGTGGTCCCCTAGGGTTCTAATCTGGGACCAATCCTATTTAATTTGTACATATACGACCTGAAGGATGGGGTAAACAGTTCAATCTCTGTATTTGCGGACGATACTAAGCTAAGCAGGACAATAACTTCTCCCCTGGATGTGGAAACCTTGCAAGAAGATCTGAACAAATTAATGGGGTGGGCAACTACATGGCAAATTAGGTTTAATGTAGAAAAATATAAAATAATGCATTTGGGTGGCAAAAATATGAATGCAATCTACTCCCTAGGGGGTGAACCTCTCGGGGGAATATAGGATGCAAAAGGACCTGGGGATCCTAGTAGATGATAGACTCAGCAACGGCATACAATGCCAAGCTGCTGCAAACAAAGCAAACAGAATATCGTCATGCATTAAAAAGGAGATTAACTTAAGAAATAAAGCGATAATTCTCCTACACGACTCTGGTCAAGCCGCACCTGGAGTATGCTGTCCAGTTCTGGGCACCAGTCCTCAGGAAGGATGTCCTGGAAATGGAGTGAGTACAGAGAAGGGCAACAAAACTAATAAAGGGAATGAAGACATTAGTTATGAAGAAAGGTTACGAGCACTGAACTTATTCTCTCTGGAGAAGAGACGATTGAGAGGGGATATGATTTCAATTTACAAATACCATACTGACCCCACAATAGACTTAAATAAAACTTTTCCATGAAAGGGAGTTTAATAAGACACGTGGCCACTCATTAAAATTAGAAGAAAAGAGGTTTAACCTTAAACTGCGTAGGGTGATTTCAGTGGGGAGCATCGATAGTTTTAAAAAAACTATTAGATAAGCACCTGAACGACCACAACATACAGGGATATACAATGCAATACTGACATATAATCACACACATAGGTTGGACTTGATGTCTTTTTTTTCCCAACTTTACCTACTATGTAACTATGTAATTATGTAAATATACCCAGGCTGACATACAGAAAGCCAAGGTGGAGGTTCTAAATATTAGACATGGGCGCCGTCAATAAATTTGTTTCGTTCTGTTCCATTACGGTTCATATTAAAATTAATTCGTACTTCATATTTCGTGTCCGAAATTCAATTGTACGAAATACAAATTGTCGTTAGGTTCGTTAACTTGTACGAACGTTCTTTACGATGAATTTAAAGGCAAAAATATACCTCAATATGACAGTCGATACTGATGGAAGTTTGGTTTTTATCCTAAATACGAAATTCCGTTGAAGAATTTCCTATCCGAAATACGAATTTTCGTTAGATGAGGGGCTCCCACCATCCCTGTGCTGTGCGGACTTCCTCCTGGGGATTCGTAAACAAAAGTTTGTATTTCGTACAAAATTCGGACACATGGCAATTCGTATTTCAGATCCTCCCGAACGTACGAATTTAGGGAAACGCACATGTCTACTAAATATCTGGTTTAGAAATATCTGTATAGCAAGCATTTAAAATTTAAAAGTCATGCTACAATAATAATTGTAAAATGCATACCTTGTGATAACGTACAATATTTTTTTTTCTAAACCAATCTTATGGTATGTAAGATAAGGTAATATGTAGTACTGAGATATGCTCACTGCATTCATAGTAATCTGACAGAGGTACCTGGAGGAATTTAAAGTGTATTTATTTATACAAAGTTTATTGTTGCCTGGAAAAATCCCTAACCACTAGTACAATAATGGATCATCTATGCTGTTGGCCCCAGTAGCACTGACATGTTCTGCCTTGGTTCTGATTAGTACTTTAAAGTTACCATTACAGCAATTCACAAGCCCTGCAATTTAAACAGGTAAAAAAGAACTACCTGTATACTATGTAGCATACTTTTCAATGTGTCCTCCGTTCCCCTTTTTAATATGCTAGGCTGGCCACACATCAGTCATAGAATGACTTTTCTGGTTTTCCTTGAACTTTAGTCAATCCCACATATCTTTGTTCTATAATCTCCATGCTAATTGTGTGATTGGTTTGCTTATCTTACATGAACCACACTACCTCAATAATATGTTTTACATCAGGCCAATGACACATGTTGATTGAGGGCACCATCATTGCAATGCTTAATAACTGGAATGTAATTGGGAGATAAAGTTCCATTGCATAATATATCTACAATTCTGCACAAACAGTGGCGGAGACAATCCGCTGTGCAACATCTAAATCAGTGGAAGTAATCACACGATAGGGAGATTTATGCATAATGCTTTAGAAAAGTAATTATCATTCCACATGGAGACACAATACTCAGTCACCACCAGGAAAGTGGAACTGATGGGATTCTTATCAATGCTTAGAGATATATTGCTGTGTATGCAGCAATTCACAAAAAAAAAACAAAACAACAAAGCAAATACAATCATTTTAGAAATAAAATAAATAATACCCCAAATTACTCATTTAATATAATTTGAAGGTGATCTAAGAAAATATTATTTAGGTGAGTTAATAACAGTGATGTCATGTAAATGTACCATTCAAAGAGAATGACAACAAGACAGTAAGGGGCGGTTCACACAGCGAGGCGATGCGAGGCGACACGACTCGCCTCGCTCCCGCAAGTCGCCCCCATTCTGTACAATGGAACCGTTCTGAGAGGAGCGACTCGAGTCGCTCCGACTCAGAAAAAAGGTTCCTGTACTACTTCTGGGTGACTTCGGGGGCGACTTGCATTGACTTCTATACAGACGTCCTCTGCAAGTCGCCGCTGAGGTCCCCGCAGGTCGCGGCGAGGCAAGTCGGAGACGCCTCGCCGCGCCTCGCTGTGTGAACCGGCCCTAAGGCAACATTGACCTGGCATGAAAAGATTTAGCACATTCCTACCTAAACTGAAGAAAACAAATGTAACCACTTCAGCCCCGAAAGAATTTACCCCCTTCCGGACCAGAGCACTTTCTGCGATTCGGCAATATTGTAAAAAAGTGTAGCGCTTCTCATAACATCAGCCAATAAATCTCATAGATCTTACATATAAGTGTAAAATTACACTATAAAGTGGTGCTCATGATATATAGATTTGTGACATAAATCATATATATAAGTGACTCAAAAAGTATCCAAGTAATGAAGTGAGAGAAAAAAAACAAAAAAACAACAAAGTCCCAAAAAACAAAGTCTTTTGTGTGTGGTGTCTTTGTATGATCCACAAACGTGAAATAGATTGCACCTCCTTTTAAAGATTCATACATTAATCGTGTGAAGTTCCCATCACCAGGCGAATTGGAGGCTTACCGGAGATGTTGGATCCTCACAAATTTACATTTGGGGGATCGTACAAGCTTTTTGCAACTATATGCAAATCCTCACAGCAGCAGTTAACCAGGGGGACTTCAAATGTGGGTGATCTCTTCATAGGTTACAAGGTATTTTAACTCCAACCAGATATATCCAAAAACGGTTTAAGAACATAAGAAAAAGAAGCAGGGACCAAACATAGCGTAATTCCGTTTTTATAGAAATAGATAAAAAATAAAAGTACAAAACTCACATGTATAAAGTGGTTTGTGCGCTTAACAAGATAAAACAAAGTTGCAGCAGAGTCCCGACGCGTTTCGTCATAGAAGACGTCATCTGGGGTACTACTCGGCTGCAGCTTACACACTTAAATACCAAACCCTCAATTAGGCACGAGGAATTGAGGGTTTTAACACACTTCCTGTCTTAGATTGGCAATACTCTCTTTACTATATCTATGCAGGGGCAGCACAGAAGAAGGCCTTTTACTTTCTTCATCTCTATAATATAGGGGGGGGGGGGGGGGGTTTCTGTTGCCCTAACATACTTCCTAACACTGTTTGAAATACACAGGACAGCCCTGGCTTTTTGGCAGGGATTTTTGCCCTTATCAAACTGACGTGGCAAAACCCTTTTAATGGTATTTTTAATGAACCGAAAGACAGCAAATAGGAGAAGTTTATTGTTAAGACTTATCTATTAAGTCTGCCCTAAAGCAGTTTTACTGCTACAGAGCGACCCCTGTTCACCGAATCATGTATATATACATGATCCGACTCTCCCGGGTATGGAACGCATGTGTGCCAGTGGCGGCTCGCTTGCACTGTGATTACACACAGCATAAGCTGGCTGGCGGGTGCACGGTACCCAATGTCCTCTTTCTGTTAGGCAGAAAGACAGAACTGCAATCTGCCTATGTAAACAAGGCAGATTGCCATTCTGACAGTGATGGAATTTTTGTCCCTCCAAAGCAGGGAATAAATTTCCATCTCTTCTTCTAGTAAAAGCACAGTATAGTAAAACTGGCTAGACACACAGATCGCCCCTGATGTTAACACTTTCCCAGCTAGTGTCATTAGTACAGTAACAGTGCATATTTTTTATGACTGATCACTGTATTAGTGTCACTGGTCCCCAAAAAGTGTAATTTAGTGTCAGATTGTCCGCCGCAATTTCACAGTCCCATTATAAGTCACTCAACGCTGCCATTACGAGTAAAAAGATAAATAAATTAAAATTGCACAAACCAAACAATATACGCTTATTGTTTTTTTTTTTTTTTTTTTTTTACCAAAAATGTGTAGCGTAATATATACAGGCATATATTTATAAAAATATTCGTTTTTTCACTTTTTTTATGGGATAGGGTTTATAGCAGAAAATAAAAAATATTGTTTATTTTTTTCAAAATTGACGGTCTTTTTTTGTTTATAGCGCAAAAAAATAAAACATATAGTGATGAACAAGTATCACCAAAAGAAAGCTCCATTTGTGGGAAAAAAATGACATCAATTTTATTTGGGTAAAGCATTGCATGACCGTAAAATTGTCAGTTAAGGTAATTCAGTGCTGTATCACAGAAAATGGCCTGGTCATGAAGGAGGGTAAATCTTCTGGAGGTCAAGTGGTTGCAAATCTTTTACAGAAGGCTTTTAGTTAAAACCTTCCCACTTGACAACAGGGTCCACTTAACCATTCCTCTGTTCAGCTGCACATATTACTCTTCCTTTTGCTTACCTATCACCAGGGCTTTTTTTCAGTTGGAACTTGGTGGAACTCAGTTCCACCACCTCTGGCTTGGGACCTCTACTCCCTGCTCACCACTATCGCTTGTAAACACACAAGTCTTGCTTCTGTGTTTACCAGTGATGGTTTGTCTCCCAACAGCTCCCACAGATCTGATCTCCTGAGCAGCTCCCACTGAGTGCAGGGTGGTAACAAGCGACATGTAGGTGCCTGGGGTGCATTGCGGATGCAGACACCCCCACTAGATGATCTCCCTGCAAAGTGAGAGAGGAGGAATCACCTACAGTGTGCGGAGAGATACTAGTGCCTGCTGGGTGCTTCAGCTTAATACAGAAATAAAAGTATGTTATGTGGAGTATGGAGGATATTTTAAAAGGGGGTGGAATATGGGTGAAGTGAGGGGGGAGTTGCATGCAGAGGTCAGAGCTGAAGAGGGTTGAAAGTGAGATGTGGCTGGGGGATGCAGAGGTAAGCAGCTGTGGACAAAGCCTAAACTCTGCACTCTGTACATAGCACACACCAAAACTCTGCATGTAGTGCATCCCTAAACTTTGTACTATGTACCAAGTCCACCCCGAAACTCTGTACATAGCGAACCTCTAAACTCAGTACTATGTACCAAATGCACCCTGAAACTCTGCACATAACGCACTCCTGGTGGGAGGGGGTCGTGATTGAGTTCCTGCACCTATTTTCTGAGAAAAAAAAGCCCTGCCTATCACTTTTTAGGCAATGAGCAGAAAAAAAGAAGAAGCCAAATGAAGGCTCCAATCATAACTCGAAGATTACATAGGGCTATATATCTCAGATTGTCCAATTGCCAAGTATCAATGATGTCATTTATGTCATTTTGGAAAATGAGGAGTGAGTTCTAATCACCAAAAGATCTTGGTATCTCTCTTCACTTTTGGGACCAAAGGGAGCTACTCTACAGAGGAGTCAAGGGAAGGTACTAGGATGGAAGGCAGCTAATTGAACACATTTAGACTAGGTTCACATCTAGCCATTTCCTGCGTGTGGTCACAGCAGTCCATTCATTTGAATAGACTGATGCTGTACCTGCATGAAATGCAGAAAAAAAGGTCTCTGCACCTTTTCAAGCTTCAGGTACAGTGAAACTGCATGGTGCTTTTACACTATGTGGTTTTATGCACCCGAAAACGTGCTGTGTTTCCAGATGTGTGGGGGTGCCATTACCATTAAGAATTAATGGCACCCCTGTGTATCTGCTAAAGAGTAGTGCATTTTGTATGTGGGTGTGGGAAAGTGCGTAATTTACAAGCATTCCCGTACCCACATAAGCGTCACTCTATCCTTAGTTAACAAAAGATATGGTTTTGGTACTGTTACAATACTTTTAGCCTTTAACTGCACGCTTTGAAAGGCTAATTCCACTTTTAAAATCTATGTATCAAAAATAAACTTGAAAACTTGTACCTATTTAACCATGTGTAACAGACACTTATGTATTGGAGTCAGCACCTCTGAAGACATGCACATGCTTTGTGATCTGGCAGTCTATGCCCAGACCCCAGAGTAGCAGGAAATTCTAATGAAGAAACAGTTACCAATTCAGTCATTGGCTCTAGTTAAAAAAAAAAAAGCAACGGGAGAGCTGGTCTCTGTTTCCTTGTTAGAGTGTACTACTTTTCTAGGATCTGCCTCACAACAGAAAGCTTATGCAGGCACTTAGTAACCCTTATGCAAATGTATTTGGGTTTTTCACACAGGCCTACTAATATGTGATTTTTCCACTTTAGCACCTACGTAGATAGCAAGAGAAACTTGCCACAAATTTGTGGTAGTGTTGAATTGTAGGTCTGGAACTTGCTTCACATTTTCACTGGCAAGTTGTACACTAGCACAGCACTTGAAGCACAAGTTCTAGTTGACACTTTTCCAATTTGTAGCAAATTTACGTGGCAAGTCTCTAGCAATAGCAAAGTTGTAGCGGTGAGTCTCCAGGAAGAGCTCTGCAAGTCTACAGCATGAAAATTCAGCCACAATGACCCCTGTAGTGGGATGACTATTGCACAACATAACTGAACCAAAACTTGCAGCAGACTTGTAGAATGTTTGCAAAGAAAGCTGATCTGGAGTCATGCAATGCAGACTTGCTGCAATTGTGCAACTTTCTATCTGGGTAGTAATGATGCTGATATTGTCTGTACGTATAGTATTCAACATGTATTAATGCATAGGAAATTAGTGAATTTAAGAGACAGTTGATTTCTTAATTTAAACAGCATTTTTCAGTCTTTTTTTCACCGTATTTGTAGTACAGTGAACTGGTAATAGAAGTCAAATAGCCCTATACCAGTTCATTGGGCAGGAGAATGCATTTGTATGGCAAAAATATCTCAATACATTGCTGCATGGCATAATTTTTTTTCAGGGTATGTAGTCTGGCACTAGCACACATCTAGAACTAGAACTCCAACTTGTATGCCTTGGGTGTCAGAATGCTACCTATTAGGAGGGGCACTTCATCTCAACCTTCCTTAAAGTGGTTGTAAACCCTTACAACACACTTTGACCTACAGGTAAGCCTAGATTAAGGCGTACCTGTAGGTCCAAGAAATATCTCCTAAACCTACACGGTTTAGGAGATATTTGCCGAAAGACAGGCACCGCTGTCTACGGCGCATGCGCCGTAGACAGCGGAGCGCAGGTGCACTGAGCGTGCCGCGGTCAACGGCGATATGCCGCGAGTGGCAGCTCCCATGCGCATGCGCGGGAGTGGCGTCATCGCAGCTTTGCCGAATGACAGCGGCGGAGCGGCAAGACCCACTGAGAAGATGGATGCGCCAGACTACAGGGGACAGCGGTGACTTCGCTGGCTCCTGTGTCAGGTAAGTGACACATAATGGACTACTATGCGATGCATAGTAGTCCATTATGCTTTACCTTTGCAGGGAATGAAAGAGGAAGTAAACCCATCAGGGTTTACTTCCTCTTTAAAATTCTGTATGGAGTTAAACTAATTTAAAATGTAATGGGGTCTTTATTGCAAGAGAAGGAGAATTATGAGAATAAAGAAGATTCCATTTGAAGAAGAAGCACTAAGCACTTGTTTCACCCAAAGTGTTTGCATGCCATAATCCCATCATAAATTCAGATAAATAAAAAAAAGAAATGTGCGAGGAGAAAAAATGGAAACACTTAAGCTGCCATTGCACTGTAAGATTTCTCTCTTTGAGCCCCGGAGGTTGAATAAAAGAAATTTGTTGATTTCTCCATTCTACTAAACAACATGGATAGAGGAGTATTCACTAATGCTCATTGTGTTCGGACAGCTGGCACCTGCAGTTGTCAGAATATCTGAACAGTGGCTTCATGGAAATTTTCTACGCATCTAGCTCGGTTTGCAGATCGAAGGACATTGGGCAGGAGGGTGCCGACAGGGCCACCCATAGATCACATTTCAGCTGATTCATGAGGAAATGTCTGCAATTTACAGATGTTTGTCAAACTTTACATTTTATATTATCTAGAAGGTCAGGTACATCTGAATTTATTATATAAGAAACAATGTGTAACTCCTTCTCTTAACTGGTAGGGACAAAGCGTACCAACCATTCTTGTCTCCACACATTCCTACTGGCCATTTAGACAGAGTCACTTGCAAGGTAGGAACAGATAATACATTGGTTTCGAAAATTAAGTAATTTTCATTTAGGCAATTTCTCTAGCTGACACAGATTTTGTTTTTTAATAGATAATATTTCTGTCATCATAACAATTTAGCTTTAATCAGATTTTTTTGTTAAGCATTCTAAAAAGTGTCCTTTTAAGACTATACTATTGATCCAAACTCTAAGTTTGGAAGGCATACAGTCGATTTTTTTTGTTTTTTCATTCTAACTGTATTTTATTTATTTCAATGTCTGACAGATTTTATTTCTATATTATTCAACTTTCTACTCAAGCAGTATAAAGCCAAATACCTCCATTACCAAGTAGCAGGACTTCAGGAGATGCTAGGTAGGGGATTATGTTATGCTTGTAATCTGCTATATAATCGATAGCTATGTCTGTGTTCCAGTCACATGCTGGCTTCAACAAAGACATCATTCTTTTGCAGCCTGATCATTGTCAATACACAGGCTGACATCAATGAGACCTTACAGTGGAATGATGGAGAAGGAATTTGGAATTTATACAGATAAGCACTTCCAGAAAACTTTCTGGGGCAGTTATCTGCAGCAAAAGGAAAACATAATTGATTCTCAGTCCAATAGTCTGTTATCTACAATAATATGTATAACCTTAATTGGCTAAGAATAAAATATGAACATATACTGTAGCAATATCAAAAACTATTTTTATTGTATACTGTAATTATGCACACATTTTTTAAATATCATTTAATTGAGGCCTGCTAATATGATATTGTTTCATTTGCTCATTCTAGCCCCAGTCATTCTAATTCAAGTCTAATTTGAGAGTCTATGTAACAGTGGTCCTCTCTCCTCTATTATTTTTTATACACATCTAAGTATATATTTGTTCTTTTGGGAATGTGTATAGCATAAGTGTCCTTACCATTCAGAACACACTAGAGATGTGCACGATGGAGAAATTTGTTTTGTTTCGGATTAGTTTGTTAAGTTAATAATTTTGTTTTGTCATATTCGTTATGTAAGAATGATTAGTTTTCAAAAGGCGTTTCGTCTATTTGGATTCCTTTATATATATTCTATATTTTCAAATCGAAACCAAATTCACATTTATTCAGAATTCGAATTTCAGAAGACGGCTATATTTGTTATATTCTATTCCAATCTATTCTATTTTTTTATTCTATGCTTTTATATTCAGTTTTATTTTATTCTTTTCTATTGTATTCTGTTCTATTTTATTATTCTACTCTAATCTGTTTTATTCTATTCTATTCTATTATTTTATATTCTATTATTTTCAATTTCTATTCTATTCTGGAGAGCAGCCATATTGTCAGTGTATTGGAAACTGTTGTAGGGAAAGGGTGGGGAAAGCTGGCAAACTGCACCGATAGAGATTAGGTAAATTGGAAAACTGTTCTTTAATTGCGTTTGTTTGGGCAGTCAACCCCTTTGCTGTCTTTTTTGTATTTTTGTTTTGCATTTCATTTTATATTTGGGATGATTTGCAGTTAGTGGTTAATTTTAGCTACTATCCCCTATTCATTAGTAATTTTTTCCCATTCAGAAAAAAAATAGCTATTTGTTTCAGGGTGGTGGTATTTTGGGGTTTTCATTTATTTTGAGAATATATCAGTTTTATTTTATGTTGATATTGTTTAGCTGTGAGCCTTCCCTTTTAAAAAAGTGGGGTTTTGTTTTAAGGGTGGTAATTTGGAGTTCTGATTTCTAATGCATTTTATTTTATTAATTTTTATATGGATTGGATCTTTTTTAAGTTTGGGGTGCTTAAATTGATTAAAACTGTCCCGTTAGTGGGCTATTTTATACTGTGGTTTGCTCTGTAGTATCTTAATTCTTGTAGTAAAGTTCATGCTTGTGCTTGTTGGCCTGGACTTGCTATATAATACTGTCATGCTACTACATTTTACATTTGTAGTTTTTGCTACTTATTTTTTAGGACCAAATGTGTATAAAAAAATGAAGGTACACCTAGCAGACATCAGTAGATCAGGCCTGAGCTCAAAGAGACCGGTAAACTGCAGCTGCTGACTTTTAAAAAACGGCCAATCAACTGTCCCAGGATCCAGCGGTGTGCTCACCCCAGTCGCTCTCACCCGCTTTCTTCGTTCCCTGGCACCAGCATCTTGGGCACTATGGGCACCCAGCTGTAACAGCTGGGTGCCTACTGTGCATGTGCGGGTCGCACTGTGCATCATGAATGGTGGATGCAATCTTCTGGGTCCTGGCAGTGTCCCAGAAGACTGCAGGGGGAGGGAAGGAGAAGAACTTCCCTTTCTGAGGAATGGAAGTGGGAAGCAGATACCTGTCAAAATTGGGTACCCCCCGAAGTGCCAATTGTTTAAAAGAAACAGGAAACAAGTCCTTAAATCGGAACTTCCCTTTTAATTGTAATTAAAGTAAGTATATTGTCACACGAAAAAATAACTGCCAATGCCCAAATAATAATGAACAGGTAAAAGTATCAGCCTGCACGCAGTAAACTAAGTAGCATAATTACTAGGCTATAGCTTAGCAGTTAGACTAAATCATTGTTACACTATGAACAGCAGCACCAGTAATAAGCAGTGAACCATATAAACAATGAACAGGATTCAACAGTATTGTCGCGTACACACGACCAGACTATTTAGCAGACTAGGTCCAACGGAATCAGTCGGACCTAGTCGTAGATCGTGTGTGGGCTAATCCGATCCTTTTTCATAAAAAAAAAATCAGACGGACCTACAAATAAAACATGTTTCAAATCTGTCCAACAGACTCATTTACTATTGGGAAAACCATTCGTCTGTATGCTGGTCCGACGGGAAGCTATTGGCTACTGGCTATTGAACTTCCTTTTTTAGTCCGGTTGTATGTCTTTACGTTCAAAACAAACAGACTTTCGAATGGACATAGTCCGTTCGTGTGTGGTCAAGTCCGTTTGTTTTGGAAGTCAGTCGGAACGCAGCCAAAAAGTCATGCGGGAAGACTGTTGGACCTAGTCTGCCGGAAAGTCTGGTCATGTGTACACGGCATAACAAAAAGCCCCACAGTAACTCCTCTGCAATAACGGGTGTCTCAGAGTGCATGCTGTATATCCCTTTGAGCGTAGGTATGTGTATTTAAATACAGTAAATCAAGAATGCTTACAGAAATAGAAGTGCAAATGGTTTATTTTTTTCAATTACAAAAATGCAAAGAAAAAAGACAGAGAGAAATCCAAATCAACATTTAGTGTCACCACCCTTTGCAATCAAAACAGCATAAATTATTTTAAATATACTTGCACACAGTTTGTGAAAGAACTCAGAAGGTAGGTTATTCCAAAGATCTTGGAGAACTAACCACAGATCCTCTGTGGATGTAGGCTGCCTGAAATCCTTCTGTCTCTACATTTAATTCCTGATAGGCTCGATGATGTTGAGTTCAGGGCTCTGTGGAGGCCAAACTATAACTTCCAGGACTTCTTGTTTTCTTTACGCTGAAGATAGTTCATAATGCCTTTGACTGTGTGTTCGGGGTCGTTGTCCAAATAAATTTGGACCAATCATATTCCTTCCTGATGGTATTGCATGATGGATAAGTATCTGCCTGTATTTCTCAGCATCCTTCAAAAATGTTGTGCAAGTATACTTAGAAAAATGTATGCTGTTAAATAATTAAAGGACTTTTTAAGATGTTGGTGTGTTTATTTTAAATTTGATGCTTTCTGAGAATGAGTTATATTGAGCAGATATTAGAGGCCTCCTTATTATGAAAGGGGTTTCCAGATTCCACTTTATTTCACCCCCTCCTTCCCAAAACTCCCACATCCTTTTCAGGCACTAGATATGGGGAAGACGTTCTTGTCCCTCAACATTGGGTCAAGGTGCACTTGCAAAGGGAGGGGGTGGGGAATGTGCCTTTGAACATTGGGGGGTACCTTTGAGATGGCAGTGCTTCCCTTCCCCATGCAATTCATCTTCTTCCAATGCTGCGTGTTTTCATTACTGCAGCACTGGGGATCTGTCGTTAAGTGTCAGGAGTTTATAAATGTAATAAATATATATATAAATTTAATATAATATAAATTCCCGTACACCTAAAAGAAAATACAATTTACCCTGGGCCGGATTAACATAGGGGCTAGTGGAGCTGCAGCTCCAGGCCCCTTACCTTAAGATAGGCCCATTTAAAAAAAAAAATCACAAAAAAAAACACGATTGACTTTGAGGCTCGTGGCTAGGCGACCATGGGTCACATAGAGCCCAAATTTGGACACCACGGGTCACTTTAAGAGGGCAGTAAGCATTACCGCAAATTTGAAAAAAATTTGTGAAAAACATCCATTTCACACTCACACCCCCAACCAGGTCACTCCCCAGCCACTTCCCATGTTAGCCACCTCCCTTCAACTTATATCAGAGGTGACCATTTCCCAACCTGCAGATGACAGACCCTACTCCAAAAGATATCACTCCCAATTACTACCTCCCACCCACTGGTGGAGAGCCTTCCCAACCCACAGAATACAATGATCAGTGTTGCTAACTATAGCTGGCAACACTGATTGTTTTGGGAAAAAACCCTACAGGCTGGTTGTACTCAAGTCAAATAATAGATTGACTTGTGTACAACCAGCTAGCCCATACATAGATCGACTATGGTTGGTCTCTGCTTAATTGGCTTAATTTCAATTCATGTATGGCCCACTTAACCACTACACAGTCCCTAAGCATCCCTCCACAAACCTTTACATTTTCCTTCCCAGATTCCTTCATCCTCCTCACCTGTACATAGTGCCTGCTGTCATACCCTCCATACTCTTCTCCTGTACATACTGCTCACTTTCATACCCTCCACATTCATCTCCTATACATCATGCTCACTGTCATACCCTCCACACTCCTCTCCTGTACATATTGCCAACTGTCTTTCTTTCCACACTCATCTCCTGTACATACTGTCCCATCATACCCTCCACACTCCTCTCCTGTACATACTGCCCCCTTCATACCCTCCACACTACTCTCCTGTACATACTGTCCACTGGCATACCCTCCACACTTCTCTCCTGTACATAGTGTCCACTGTCAACCCTCCACACTCCTCTGCTGTGCATACTGCTCACTGTCATAACCCCCACACTCCTCTCCTGTACATAGTGCCCACTGTCATACCCTCCACACTCCTCTCCTGTACATAGTTGCAGACTGTTATACCCTCCACATTTCTCTCCCTCACCTGCACATACTTCCCACTTTTATACCATCCATACTCCTCCCCTATGCCTCTTACCCACAAAAACAGTTCTTTAAAATTATATTGAATATCCTCAATGTAACCAGCTCTAGAATGGGCACACTTTTGTTAGTTCAACTAAAGGAAATCTTCTCAGTCTTCATATTTGTTCTGCCCATTGTTAGTACTCATTTAATTTACTATTACTATTACTAATTTAAATACTACTGTGATGTATAGAGGAACATAAGAGATGTAAGCTACTCTAAATATACCACTGGAAAACAAATGTCCCTGAAAATATTTTTGAAATGTTGGCAACTATGCACTTGGGCACTGCTCAAGTGCCACTGGGTCAGTAGGCGGCCCCATGATATTAAAGCGGTAGTAAATTTTGCTAACATTACTACTTTTTAGAGGCCCTGATGTAGGTTATGCCATAATGTACTAGTATACACAGCATATTAGCACATTAGGGTACACCTACCTATCAGACTGAGCCCTCCAGTGCTGCACTGTGATCAATCTGGTGGGTCCTGGGCGCTTCCATCTTCGCCCAGTGTTCCTTCTGGGTTCTGTGCCTTCATTCAATTGCCTTGACTGGGCCGTGTTGCTGTCACTCCCATGCATGCTCATGCACATCCTCGCTCTCTCTCTCATGCTCCCTCCCTTAACCTTCACCCCTCTCTCATCCCCTCTCTCTCTCTCTCTCTCTCATCCTCCCTCTCTCTATTTAATTTAGTATGTTATAATAAAAAATTGCATTTTTAATTATTTTTTATTTTTATTTTTTTATAAAAAGCCCCACCATAATCTTGAGCACCAGGCCCATGATGTTCTTAATCCTGCACTGAATTTACCAAAACCACTGTTTCTGACATTATCTTACAGAGTTCACAAGGGATCTGCACACTATTAAAACTGCAAAATATATAAAGCGTGCTGTGTTGTATCAGTTAAATACATATGTCAAACGCTATCTAATGTGAAATCAAACACACGTAATATTTAGATATAGAGAAAATTCTGGACAGCCGCACTCCAAATGAAATTTTGCCTTTTATTCAAAAAACAGGATCACAAAATACAGGACACAGCAGGGCAGACAGAAGAGCTGACACGTTTCACACTACAAACAGTGCTTACTCATAGCTGGTTTAATATGGTTTGAAAAAAAAAATGAGTAAAGGCATGCATATGTTTATTGTGGAGATGTTAAACCACATAATTTCATTCTGAGTTGTAACTAAGCTAGTGTTCTTAGTAATGTGGGTAAAAATAGAAGCAAGCTTGAATCTGTTAAAATGTAATTTCCCCTTTAAAGCACCCTTAAAATAAAAATTAAGGACATCCACTCCAGCCTGAACTACACTACCACTAGGGTAGAGGACTTAAAGCATGCTTACACTACTTTATAGTGGCAGATGAAAGAATTGACAGAATCTGAGGCCTCTCTATAATACTGCTTTTCATCTACCAACTACACTTGGGCAATATAGAGAACTGCAGCAGAGAGAATAATTAAAAAATCAGGGGCATACCTGGATCTATCTCCAGGAACTACCTGAAGCCCAAAGTTATCTCCATTCTCAAGACCTTTCTCAGTAAGCCTGTAGGTACATAGATCCTTGGGGCCTATGCTGCCTGACCCCACCAGACCCAGAGATGTCTTGTGTTTCATTCACAGTTTTTACAGAAAAATCAACTATAATGCATCAGGAGTAGGAGAAAGGAGCACTGGACATTGGAAGGAAACAGATCAGTATCCTGCCTGACCTTTCAGAAAGAACTGTCCATCTGAAAACATTTCTGTGACCCCTTCATTACACCTGTAGTACCCTTCCCAACATTCAGCAGCTATCCAACTGTTGGGGTATTGAACCCCTGCCAATCCCAGATTTGTTGTCGGGCACCCTACAAGCCCTGTTTGCCTCAAATTACCCCCTGATATTCCTGCTCTGCAGAAGAGTAATGAATTACATTTCACACATAAAGGATACCGAAGGGACACCCAGAAATTCCCCTTTGAGACAGCAAATATATTTAAAAAATGTCATTGTATACTCTACCCAATCAGTCCCGTGACAATTACCTTTACACATCTTTACACTTGCCACTGGAAATTACTCTCCCTAACTGAGTGACAGAGCTTAAAAGATTTAGCCTGCTCTCCAATTACAAAAAAAACTTTAAAAAAAATCTGAGGCCTTAGGCACCTCAATCCCACAGGCTACTGTTTGAAGAACCCATTAGTACTGTACTTTTAATGAGCACATTCTCACATCAGATACCTAGGAGACAATATTTTAACAGATCTCACCAAACTTGACCTCAAACCTTGTCTAGAGACATTCAAAAAGACATGAAGGCACAGTCACATGGTTCGGACAAAACAACATAATTACATGGAATGTTTTCCTGAGACTAATATAACTACTACAAACTCTCCCTACTGTCCTTTTATTCATGTTGCTCATGGATATGCATGCTGCCTTCCTTCATTTTATCTGGGCCTTAAAAAAAATCTACTTAAGTGTTAGGCTTCATCTACACGGGACGTTTTTACAACCTCTCCTGAATGGTTTAACTACCTGAAGCCCAAAGTTATCTCCATTCTCAAGACCTTTCTCAGTAAGCCTGTAGGTACATAGATCCTTGGGGCCTATGCTGCCTGACCCCACCAGACCCAGAGATGTTAAGTTAAACCATTCTGGAGAGGTTGTAAAAACGTCCCGTGTAGATGAAGCCTAACACTTAAGTAGACTGCCTGAAACCCGGACACATTATTCAGACTGGACCATGGCTTCCCAGCAGGGTTACTGGCTGCAGTTATCTAAGCTGAGAGTGTCTGTTACACCCTCTTTCACACTGCCTAAAGCCAGCACCCCCCCCCCCCCCAAACACACACACAGACAGGAAAGGAGAGAGGGCTTGATCTGTATCTCTTACTCTCTTAATTAGAAGTCCAGCAGCCTCAGATACATCTGGGTGAGAGGTGCTGACTGTCAAGGGGTGACTGAGCTCCCCATCCATCCCTGTCTGTGACTGAAGTCTCCCCCCTTCTCTCTCCTGCCTCTGAGAGAGTACACTTAGGTAAATCAGGGTTCTCAGAGCACCCTTTACATCAGAGTTCTTCTTTAAACCAAAGAGCACAGTGTTCCTTCTTACATCAAAGTCCTCTCCATACATCAGAGTTCTTAGTGTTCCCCCTTAAATCAGGGTTTCCAGAGCATCCCTTATGTTAGAGTCCCCAGAGTTCTCCCTTACATCAGAGTCTGCAGAGTCTCCCCTTACAGTGAAAGGGAACTGTGCAAGTTTAGATGTAAAAGGGAAACTCTGTGGACTCTGATGTAAAGGGGAACTCTTGTTATTAATGTCATATGATTAGAAATGTTATTTAATAGCAAAATATATCTATAGTTTATACTATAAAAAAAAAATTGCTGTGCACCGATAAAGTGTTCGGGTTTGACTTGAAGAAAAGGTGGCAACCCTACTCTAAACTCAACTGCCTAGAAACTACTGTAAATGACCCTGTGTACATGTACTAATAAGATAACATAGAGGAGAGTTCAGGAGCATTTGAAAAAAATGCCCAACTGCTCCTAAACGTCCGTTTAGCAGCAGCAGTGTACATGAGGCCTAAGTCGTAGGTGGCTTGGGATTCCCAGACCTGATCCAATACTATGAGGTCATCCAACCTGTGAGTCTGCTAGAATAGTGCTTTTATCACACTTCCATGGAAGTAACAGTACTTAGCACACCTCCTTGTACACCACCTTGTATATTAAAATAGAAAGGGGATCTTGGTTGCACTTATCCTCAACCTTAAACTGCTTCTTTTCATTCACTCAGAAATCTTCTATTTTTAATGAGAGTCAAGAATCTGGTTATAACTTATTAACTAGATGGTACAAGACTCCAGACTTTATGCACACAATGGGGCTGATTTACAGCGGCATGAGTAGCAGCGCACGCCGACGCGCAACAGCCGTTTTTGTATTCACAAAGCATTTGCGCCTGTAACACAGCGCAATTCCCCATTTACTATCATGTTGCTGGCGCACGGGCGGCCGCGATCTGTGCGAGGCTATAGACCTGGCACACGGCATCTTCAACTCAGAATTAAAAGAAACTGGAAGTGCGAATATTATTGGGGTGATGTGGGGTGATGTGAGGAAGTATAGATATGACTGTCCAAGTAACAAATATGGCCAAAATAGGATGGCATATTAACTTTCTCTGTGCAAGCCCGCTGCACCTGCAAATATACTCGGAACTGCATGAGATCATTTTATGCACTGCGCATGCGCAAATGGCATTTGCGCCTGTTCAAGTGCTCTGGTTCACTGCGTCGGCAAAATCTTAGTAAATGTCAAGTCACGTAGGTTCATTTGCATAAGTTGAACAGGTGCACCTCTCAACTTGACTTTTTTTTGCTCTGGTTCATTTCTATGGGTTTTTCAAGGCTATTTGCACACACGTCATGTTAGCATTAAGAAAAAAAAATGAAGAAAAAAAAATGCGTGGGCGTCCCCCGAAATTTCATACCAGGCCCTTCAGGTCTGGTATGGATATTAAGGGGAACCCCACGCCAAAAAAAATGGTGTGGGGGTCCCCCTCAAAATCCATACCAGACCCTTATCCGAGCACACAACCTGGCAGGCTGCAGGAAAAGAGGGGGGACAAGAGAGCACCCCCCCTCCTGAACCATACCAGGCCACATGCCCTCAACATTGGGTGGGTGCTTTGGGGTAGCGGCTCCCCCAAAGCACCTTGTCCCCATGTTGATGAGGACAAGGGCCTCATCCCCACAACCTTGGCTGGTGGTTGTAGGGGTCTGCGGGCGGGGGGCTTATCGGAATCTGTAAGCCCCCTTTAACAAGGGGACCCCCAGATCCAGGACCCCCCATGTGAAATGGTAAGGGGGGCCATGCGTCAGAGGGGACGGGGTCACCGGGTGGCACCGCACTCCGTTATATAAGACCTGTCAGAAGAAGATAAGTGTCACATTGCATGGAGTGGCCCGAGAACCGAGAAGAGACGCCATGGAGGAATATGCCAGACAAGAACACCGGAACAAGAAGAAGCGGATCAGAGGAAGAAGAAGATGAAGGAAGAAGATGAAGAAACCGAAGGATGAAGAAAAGAAGAAGGAAGAAGACCAGAAGAAAGAAGATGAAAGAAGACTTTAATAAAGGACTTGTCAAAGACCGTCTCCTGTCATTTTTAACCCTTTTGCCACTATTTTGGTGAAATGTTAGGGTACCTACCATGTTGTACCCCCTTACCATTTCACACGGGGGGCAGGATCTAGGGGTCCCCTTGTTAAAGGGGGCTTCCAGATTCCAATAAGCCACCCGCCCGCAGACCCCCACAACCACCGGCCAGGGTTGTGGGGATGAGGCCCTTGTCCTCATCAACATGGGAACAAGGTGTTTTGGGGGGGCCGCTACCCCAAAGCACCCTCCCAATGTTGAGGGCATGTGGCCTGGTATGGTTCAGGAGGGGGGGCTCTCTCGCCCCCCCCCTCTTTTCCTGTGGCCTTCCAGTTTTTTGGGCGCGGGGTTCCCCTTAATATCCGTGCCAGACCTGAAGGGCCTGGTATGGATTTTGAGAGGGACCCCCATGCCATTTTTTTGGTGCGGGGTTCCCCTTAATATCCATACCAGACCTGAAGGGCCTGGTCTGCTCTTGGAGGGGAACCCATGCCGGTTCTTTTTTTAAATTAAAGTTGCCTGGCCTGGGGCGACTTAAAGTTGTGTTGTAAGTCGCCGCAAGTCGCGCTGTGATTCACACTCAAGTCATGTCCAAGTTGTCTCCCAAAGTCACGCTGGAAGTCGTGTTGCCCCTGTGTGAATGCACTGTTAATGATACGTGCTCGCTACTATGAATTGCGCCAGCATATTATGTGTTGCGCTTATGCGTGCGCCGGTTCATACGCTCACTTGAAAATTTACCTGGCGTACAATGTAGGTATGAACCAGCGCAGCGCATTCATCTTAGTAAATCAGCCCTAATGCATCCATAATAATTGGTAGCCCAAAACAAGGAAAAATGTACCGCTTGAATGCGCCCAAACCTGTGTCAGCTGGATCAGCATGTGAATAGACTGGTGCAAGACAGACAAGATGAGCTTGTCAGGGTCCAGTAAACAAAATTGTGACTGTACACAGACACTGGCTCTCTGTTGCATAAATGTGAATGATATACATAAAAGATGGCTTCAGCTCCTGTTCTCCACCTATCAAGAACACCTCAGACACATTTCGAACAGGGCAAAACATGTCAGAGGAGTTCTTTACAGGTGGAGAACAGAAGCTGAAGCCATCTTTTATCCATCTCATTCACATTTATGCAACAGGGAATCACAGATGGTAACCATGTTGTTGAAACATAATAACTGGTGGTTCAACTCTCACAAGAGTACGATCCTCCAAATCTTTTGAAAATGTCTCCTCTTCCAGGGTTTCTTAAAAGTGGTTTAATGTATTTTCCATACATTCAAGGAAATAAATCTAGGGTGAAAACCTTTGATCTACCTTTTTTCATGTCAACCTTCTATTCATCAAAAACTGCAGGAGCTCCTTTCTGATTTATTTGTAAATACTGAAAGAGCATACATTCAAATTCTTTGGAAATGGACCTTCCTGCCCTCTGTTGAGCAGGGATTTTTTCAGAATCACCAAAACTATGTGTACTCCATAATTGAGAAGAAAAAAAAAATATTTTTATTTGCTGGACTTCCAATATACCCCATAATATCACTCATTTCCAATCTATATGACCACTTAAGATGTGATCCCTTATACCCAAAAGTTTACCCTCCCCACACCCCAGCAAGGCTGTTCTTCTTTATTACTTCTTCCTCACTCTCTTGCTCCCTATCACCTTCACACCCTCTTTTCCAACCCCCCTTCTGTTGCAATCCCCACCTCACCACCCCTACAGCCCCCCCCACCTCCAATACTAACTGACCTCTTCATCTGGCAGGGTCAGTACTATAACTATCTTCTGCTCCATGAATTTTCTAATGTGATTGAGACTATATCATGTTCTTAGGTGTTTTATGTCACTGTACTGTATTTCCTGCCCTATGACGTTAGCTACATGTTTAGGACTATTATTAGGCTCCCAAGTTTTGAATATGTCATTAAGTATGACTTAACCACATTTCCTTTATTTTTACTGTAATCATAGCTACTCTACGACAGTATGTGTATATTGGAACACGCCTGGGTAAACCTCTTCCAATAAAAATAAATGTCCTGAGTCAGTGACTTACACAGAATTGATGTCAATGTATCTACAAAACAGCCAGGAAACAGTGTTTTCAGAATGAGAAATCAGAAGCATTTTCAGATTGAGAGATTCCAAATGACCGCCCCTGTATTTCTTTTAGTGTGTCATAAATGTCAAATCATACAGCGTTTTGCAACATTTCTTCCTGGCATACTTCCTTTTTAATGTATTGTCAATTTTTTTTTAATGTGGCCTTTCACTAAAATCACTTTTTATGCATGTCAGCAGTACCAAGCAGCATTGTATTTTGAAAATGAAAAGTACTTCTTACCTGTGTTTATTAACCTCCCTGGCAGTATGATTATTTCAGATTTTAGGTGCTGAAAGAGGTCCAATTTTTTTTGCATCAAAATTTAGCGTTTTATATTGTAGTCCTGTAATTCTTAGGAATAACTCACTTAAATCTGTCCAAACAAGAGTCTAGCAGACATCCCGGGTAAGATAAAGTTTGAAAAATGAAATCATAAATTATAATATCATAACTAACTATAAAAAATTATACCAAATAATAATATAACAATAATACAAATGATTCAGTAATGTAATCAAATCAAAAACACTGAAATTTGCTCAGTTGCAGAATAGTCACTGTCATTACTTTTCAGTGTTTGATGATGGATCTCCCCACAAATCGCTATCACTCAATTCTGCAAGTGATTACAATTTATTATCGCTATTTTGTAGCTGGTCTAAAACCACTTTTGATGTAAAGGGACAGTTTTGGTTGCTATGGACAATCTCCAGTTTCCAGGCAGAAAGAACAGTTTTTATAATATAAAACTGCATGCAGGGCACTGGAGAAACCACTAGGGACAAAGGGATGTGAAATAATTACATACAGCAATGTAAGCTTACATTATACTGTATGTAATGTGTGTGTTTTACTTTTTGAACTTGGCGCCGTTCTCCGTCCCCGTGCGTCACAACGCTCGCAGGGAACGGAGCTCGGCGATGTGATAGATCGAGAGGAGGCCGGCTCGCTCATACAGCGGGGGGGGGGGGGGGGGGCATCGCTGGATCCAGGGGATAAGGTAAGTAACCTCTTCCTGGATCCTGCGATGTGGTCCCGAGTCTGGCTCTGGGTTACCGCTAATGGTTCTGGATGTTCACCCCGAGCCAGACTCGGGAATACCGCCAGGGGGGTTAAAGCTTAGTGTTACAAAACTCACAACAGTAAAATAAGTCTGTAGTTGCAGTAAAGCATGCTTGTTATACTCACTGTGGAACCTAAGGGGTTAATCCTCTGTATTGTGTGTAAAGGCTGCCTGATCCTGTCTGATCCTCTGATCCTTCTCTTCTTTAGCTGACTCCAATCCATCTCATGATAGAACAGTGCCTTTGGAGCCAGGCAGCACATGCTCAATTTAGTGTGTATTGCTAGAGAGTTTTTCTTTTTTTCTTGTAAGAGTACATGTGATCAGCACAGGACCAATCAGCACTGTCCTGATATGTCCAGACATGTCCAAACAGAGGATCAGGGGAGAATGAAAACTCCTCCTACAAGCTTTGCTAGGAACTGATATAAGTCACAAGACTGCTATATACTGCTGATGAGAAATGGTATTTAGCAGTTTATATTTACTAAAATAATTGCATTTTCTTGTTCTGTGTACTGTAGGAGACCAGATATAATGAATGCAGGTTCTGGGTTTTGTAACACTTTAACTCTAGGCAGATGTAGAATACTTAAATATATACAGCTATTCATTAATACAGCCTTAAGCCTAGTACTAAGGATGTGCCAAACACCCCTGGTTCTTTTCGCACCAGAACAACCGAACAAGCAAAAAATTTGGACAAACACTGTTAAAGTCTAAAGGACAAGAACATGAAAAACCAAAAATGCTAATTTTAAAGGTTTATATACAAGCTATTGTCATAAAAAGTGATTGGGGACCCCGGGTCCTGCCGCAGGGGACATGTATCAATGCATTTTTTTTTAAATGGCTGTTTTTTTCGTGAGCAGTGATTTTTTTTTAATGCTTAAAGTGAAACAATAAAAATGAAATATTCCTTTAAATATCGTGCCTGGGGGTGTCTATAGTATGCCTTTAAGTGGCGCAGATTTCCCATGTTTAGAACAGTACCACAGCAAAATTTAATTTCTAAAGAAAAAAAGTAATTTAAAACTGATCACAGCTGTAATAAATTTTCGGGTCTTGACAATATAGATACAACTCATTGAAAAAAACAGGATGGAGTCCCCCCCAATTGAAACCAAAAAAAATAAAAAATTGCATGGGTGTCCCCCCAAAATCCATACCAGGCCCTTCAGGTCTGGTATGAAAAGTAAGGGGAACCCTGCGTCAAATTTAAAAAAAAAATGGCATAGGAGTCCCCACAAAATCCATACCTGACTCTTATCCAAGCACGCAACCTGGCAGGCCGCAGAAGAAGAGGGGGGCGAGAGAACACCCCCCCTCCTGAACCATACCAGGCCACATGCCCTCAAAATGGAGAGGGTGCTTTGGGGTCTGGCCGCAAAGCACCTTGTTCTCATGTTGATGGGGACAAGAGCCTCATCTCCACACCCCTTGACCGGTGGTTGTGCAGGTATGTGGGCGGGGGCTTATTGTAATCTGGAAGCCCCTTTAACAAGAGGACCCCCAGATCCCGTCCCCCCATGTGAATTGATAACGAGGTACAGCTTGGACAAGTCCACTATAAAAAGATAACAAAATAAAAATGTCCAGCGATGTCCATTCATCTTCTATCACGCCGTCGGCGATCTGAAAAAAGAGAAAAAAAGGCAACATCTCCGCCTCCATGGAAGGCTCCCACCAAGTGACGCATCTCATTGGTGGTACATAGCTGAGGGCGAGGCGACCCGATGACTTAAACACCCTCTGACGCCACAGGGAAGCCATGGAGAAGCTCCATTGGTGTCAAAGGGGGTGGGGTCACCCATTTACATCTCTGGGTGGCCCCTCCCTGGCCCCTCCCTCAGCTATATGACAGCTGTCACTAATGGGAAGCATCTCTCAATGGGAGCCTCCCATGGAGGCGGAGCTGTTGTGTTTTTTTTTCCTTTTTTCAGCTCGTCTGCGGTGTGATAGAAGATGAATGGACATCGCTGGACATTTTTATTTTTTTAGCTTTTAATAAAGGACTTGCCCCAAGCTGCCTCTTGTCTTTTTTACCATTTTTGAGACTTTATTTGTGAAATGGTAGGGGTACAATGTACACCATTAACAATTCACATGGGGGTGGGATCTGGGGGTCCCCTTGTACCCCCACAACCACCGGGCAAGGGTTGTGGATATGAGGCCCTTCTCCCCATCAACATGGGAACAAGGTGCTTTGGGGTCAGACCCCAAAGCACCCTCCCCATGTTGAGGGCAAGTGGCCTGGTATGGGTCAGGAGGGAAGGCGCTCTTTTGTCCCCCCTCTTTTCCTGCGGCCTGCCAGGTTGTATGCTCAGATAAGGGTCTGGCATGGATTTTGGGGTGACCTCTATGCCTTTTTTTTAACATTTTGGCACAAGTTCCCCTTAAAATTAGATTTTTCATGTTAGTGTCCTATAGACTTTAATGGTGTTCCGGGGGCATTCGAATTTCCCCCGAAAACTGCATATTGTTTGCCCACACATACGAACAACCAAAGTTTGACCTGAACTTATGCTCGGATCAAACCGTTCGCCCATCCCTGCCTAGTACATACGGGCTGAATGTCAAGAGACATGGTCCAGTTCAATAGAAACCGGCTGACTTTCGCCCCGTGTGTATGGCAGATGACGGCTCATGACCAAAAAAGGTCTGCCGGCCAACTCCCAATCAGCGCTCTCAGCCAATGGCTGAGAGTGATGATCGGACTGTTCTGGCTGGGGGGCAATTCCCCTGTCAGAACACAATATAACAGCAGGGGAGATTGCTGTACTAACATTGCATAGTTAGTACAGCAGCTCCGACCTGATCTGTCAGTTTTTTTTTTTTGTTCAACCTGCTGGGTTGAAGGAAAAAGAAAACTAGTGGTGTGTACGAGGCATTAAAACTTATAGTCTCTGTACAGCGCTGCTCAGAGAGAGTAAGGGAGAAGCAGCATAAGAAGCCAATTATTTGCACAAGAAGAATGCTCATAGGAGGAAAAGAACAGAGTGGTAGACAGATGAGGTCATCAATGCACTGAATTTCCTTTCGCTATGCAATCACAGGGTAGAGAAGGGTTTCTCAACCAGGGTTCCCCCAGAGGTTGCTCAGGGTTCCTTGAGCAATGAGCAACTTCTGTCTTTCAGATAAGTTTCCACTGACATTATTGATCTCTAAGGGGGTAATTCTTCC
Organism: Lithobates pipiens; assembly: GCF_037356315.1. Classification (NCBI taxonomy): domain Eukaryota; kingdom Metazoa; phylum Chordata; class Amphibia; order Anura; family Ranidae; genus Lithobates; species Lithobates pipiens. Next base: position 93,109,438 of record NW_027507790.1, on the reverse strand, counting down.
CAGTGACTACAAGTGTAAGGTAGGGTGACCAGATGTCCCCTGTTTAAGGGGACAGTCCCCGGATTGAGGACACTGTTCCCGGACCAAGTCTGTCCCCGGATTTGACTTCAACAGGAGCTGGGGCAATTTTCAAAGACAGTCAGTGCAGAATAAAAAAAAAAATTTTAATTACACACCCCGCCCCTACTAGCTTAGGGGGGTGTATTCTTTCCATTTTCTGTGTCCCTTTCTGATGATGATGTGCTGGTCAGAGCGGATGGACTATTTCTTCAGTTTTCGGCACATGCCCATTCAGCTCCGCTCACATGTTCTTCTGCCTTGGCTCAAATCCTGGCCAGCCGCCTGCCTGCTTATTTCCTTGCCTTCCCCAACAGAGCCAGTTTCCTCCGCTCCCCACCCAGTAGTAGCCGGGGCCCGGAGAGTGAGACCTGAGAGGCTGTGAGGCAGGTGGCGGCGGCGGCGACGGGTAGAGAGAGGCAGCTGAGCTCAGCTGATGATGTCCAGCAGCAGGAATAGAGGGGAAGCAGATCCAATCGTGGGGCTGCCAGTGCCTTCAAGGCTTCAACACAGGTGTGCTTTGGTGGTGTCTGTGAATAGACTATATTTCACTGTGCCTGTCTCTCTGGCATAATGGATGGTATCAGAACGCACAGGCAGCAGGCACTTATTGGTTATAAGTTAACAAAATCAGCACCCAGCAGCCATGGTATGTGACACACTGTGACAGAGCCAGCCAGAGCCATGATAGAGTGCCTGCTGCCTGTGAGTTATAATGCTGATGATCTTAACTAGTTTCCGATTGTCTGATAGCAGATTTACTATAGCAGATTTACTCCTACAGGGGGATTGCTCTGTGCAGGATCACTTATATACGTGATCCTGCATTTCTGGGTGTCAGAGCCAATCAGAGGATCTGATGGACTCGCCTAGTGGTCTGCCTATGTAAACAAGGCAGTTCTCTAGTCTGTCAGTATAGAAGACGTTGATCCTGTGTTCCTGCAAAGTGAGAAAACACTTGTTAGGCACACATTTAATCCATTGATTGCCCTAGATGTTATCCCCTTCCTAGCCAGTGTCATTAGTACAGTGACAGTACATATTTTTAGCACTGTATTAATGTCACTGCTTTCCACAAAGTGTCAAAAGTGTCATTTAGTGTCCGATTTGTCCACCACAATATCGCAGTCCCGCTATGAGTCGCTGATTGCTGCCATTACTGGTAAAAAAATAAAATATGTCCCCGCATTTCATTTTAAAAATTTGGTCCCCTTAGTGTAAGGAGCATTCTTCCCACTGAAAATCACACTATGTATCATGAGTTGCAGATATAGTAATGTTTAGCAGGGGTTCCCAGAGACCAGAAATTTACTTCAAGGGTTCCTCTGTGTTGAAAAGGTTGAGAAGGACTGGGGTAGAGGGTGGGGAGTAGATCTGTAAGTAAAAGTGGAACTACAGCAGAAATAAAAAAGCTCTCCTGCCAGGCAGGGCAGTATTTTGTGCTAGAGCTGTGTAAACCTCAGAACTAGACGGACAAGAATACAAACCCTTTGACAGATAAAACAGCTTTTTTATATGTATTTCATCTGTGTATTTAGCTGTTTGCCTGGAGTTCAGCTTTAAACACAGTTCATAAGCTTTCTTGTGTTGCATAAAGCCAAGGGAAAAGATTATATGGTTACGCCTGACATATGCATTGTTGGTGCTTCCTATAACACCGTTGTAGAAATTGTATACAATAGCATTAATCAACCTTTTTAATTTTAAAGAACCCTTAAAAGAATGTTCAAGTCTCAAAGAACCCCTTTTAAAGTTGATTATATATGTGGCTCATGGTACATGATTAGCATGATTAGTTGTAAGAAAAACAAAACAAAAGAACAAAGAGTAAATTATGTAGTGTTTACTTATTTTTATTAATAACCATTAACTGAATAATAATGGATGGAAATAAAACTCAGACAATAAAAATTGTAGTGCTCTGTAATCTTGGTGGTCTTTTTTAAGGAATACCCTGTTTCATTGATGGTGAGTGGGAAGGATGCTTTGTTATCCTGGTGGTTATTGAGTAGAAAATGTCATACGATAGTGGTAGAATGCCCTGATACAGCCATAGCAGTCTCAGGGTGTTTGGATGTCTGACAAAGGGAGGCTTTAAAGTGGTTCTAAAGGCTTAAAGGGATTGTAAACCCTCAATGAAAAAAAAAAAAACAATTCATACTTACCTCCACTGTGTTTTGCACAGAGTGGCCCTGATCATCCTCTTCTGGGGTCCCTCAGCGACGCTGTTGGCTCCTCCCCGAATAAAGTGTCCACATTGGAGAAGCGCCCTCCTTGGTGGACACCCGTGCGGACGCACTCCCGAGTACTGCATCGCGTCATTGGATTTGATTAACAGCAGCAGGAGCCAATGGCTGCACTGCTATCAATCTGTCCAATCAGGACACAAGACACCAGAAACTCACCACTTGTGCAGCACCCGTACTTCTCCCATTCAGTGGCCAACCCGGAATTCAGGTGGAAACAGATGATTTTACGTCACTTGATTCTTATTCACTTTTTTTCACCGAAGATCTCTATAGATCTATTGTGGATCAAAGCAATTTGTATGCTGGTCAATTAATCGCCACTAATCCCCAGCTGACCCTTGTCAGAGATTGGAAACCAATTACGGTTTCCGAATTTAAGACCTATCCCTCCTCATGGGCATAACTGAAAAGAGTGAGTTGCGGTCCTATTGGTCGATTGACCCAATTCACCATATGCCCTTGTTCTCTGCCTCCATGGCCAGGACACGATACAAGCAGATCTTGTGGTTCATGCATGTCAATGACAATGAACTCTGTCATCCTCGGGGTGACCCTGGATTTGATCGGCTCTACAAAATTCGGCCCCTCGTAAACCACTTGAACCAACGTTTTGCAGCCTTGTTTAATCCCGATCAAGTTGTCTGCATTGATGAGTCCCTGATTACATTTTCTGGCCGCTTTTCTATCAAATAGTATCTTCCCAGCAAGCGTGCCAGTTATGGGGTCAAGATGTATATGCTCTGTGACAGGGCCACAGGCTATACATATAATTTTATATTTTACGAGGGAAGAGATAGTCACGTAGAGCCGGAGAACTGCCCAGACTACATAGGGAGTGCTGGTAAGATAGTGTGGGACTTGGTGTCACCCATATTTGGAAAGGGGTACCACTTGTACATGGACAATTATTACGCAACATGATTGATTATGGAATTGGCGCATGTGGCACTGTGCGATCTAATTACCAGGGCTTCCCCCAACGGCTTGTAGAATCCCGACTTAGATGGGAGTAGAGAGGCTGCTTGAAGTGTAATAATTTGTTAGCAGTGAAGTGGAGGGATTCACAGAATATTTTCATTCTGTCCTCGCTTCACACAGACACGGCAGTCCAAATTCCTACGGCAACTGGTGTTGTGGAGAAGCCCCTCTGTGTCCATGAATACAACCTTAACATGGGAGGGGTGGACCTCAACGACCAGTTGTTGGTGCTGTACCTAATTGACTGTAAGGCCAGACGCTGTTACAAAAAAGTGTCTGTTTATTTATTTAATTATAATTGGCTTTGCTGAACGCTTTTGTACTATACAAAGCTTCAGGACGGACTGGATCCTTCCTTAAATTCCAGGAAGAGATTCCAGAGCCCTTCTTGCCCAACTTCCCAATCCAAATGCAGTGAGCTGGCTGCATGAGAGGCATTTTCCTTTTGTCCTCCCCAAAGAAGCCCCCAAAAAAATGTTGTGTCTGAAGCAAACGTGGATTTAAGCGTGACACAAGTTTTTATTGTCCCTCCTGTCCTGACCAACCTGGTCTATGCATTGGTGAATGTTTGACATTCAAACATTGACATTGACGCTACCACACACTAGTGGAGTTTTAGGGTACAGTACAACACAGTCCCAGGCACACTAACACAGGGTCTTGGGGCCTCGAAAGATGTGATGGCTATCACATTTTGAGAGACCCTAATCTGCAACGTTCCGTTTACAGTTTTTTTTTACAGAAAATCCAAAAATAGTTGTGGTTGTATTTTTCTTCTCTCTCGTGGGAGCAACAGCATTTGCTCCCACGATACATATAGCTGTGACTCCAGCACTGTCGGAGGTGATTTCACCACCACAGTTAAAAAAAAGAGCATATATGCCGAAGCATGGGGGCAGGGTGGAGGAGCGATTTGCTCCTAACATTAGGGGTGGATTGCTCGATGCATCATATATTTCTTTAGGCACAGATTGCAATGTTTTATTTTTACTATGTTTTATTGTATTTGCTTTGCAGGTATAGTAAGTCTAAGCCCCAGCACACACTCGGAAATTACGACGACAAAATCCAAACTGGTGTTGCATACACACGGTCAGACAAAGTTGTCAGGAAAATCCGATCATTCGGAACATGATGGCGTTAGTTAGTTATGACGTAACTACGTTTGGGCTAGTAGCCAATAGCTTTGGTCTCCTAATTTGATCTGAGCATGCGTGGCACTGTGCGATCGGAATTCTCTACAACCGATCGGTTCGATTGGGTCATGTTGTCGGAAAATTTTATATCCAGCTCTCAAACTTTGTTGATCGGGCTTATTGTTATACTGTAATGTTACTCTGTTTTATTGTTACCCATCATTTGCTTAGCAGGTACGCCATTCAGCTGCAGCACGGATTTATTTATCTTGACAGCAACAGCATTTCACCGCCACAGTTAAAAAAAAAATGGTGCATGTATGCCCATCATTAAAAGTGCGTGGATGAAGGCTGGTATTCTAATGGTGGGCATACCCACCGATCAATCTCTTTTTTTCATGCAGCCCACAGGCTGCATGAAAAAAAGAACATTATAATGTATGCCCAACAAGGACCAGCAACGTACTGGTATGTTGCTGGACTTTGAGTGGTTATACCAGAATGATGCCTGCAGGTTTACGTATAATCTTGGTGTCATTCATTTCAGCCAGCGGCCGGCTTTCATATAAAAGAAATTCTAGCAGCTAATTAGCCTCTAAACTGCTTTTATAAGCAGTGGGAAGGAATATCCCCCCCCCCCCCCACTGTCTTCCATGGTTGTCTCAGGCTCTCCTGTCCCAACAGGGAACACGAGAATGCAGCCGGTGGTTCCGCCAGCTGACCATAGAGCTAATCAGAGACCAGAACAGCTCCAATCATCTCTATGGCCTAAGAAACTAGAGGCTACAAGTATTTTAGGACTCATGTTTCGCCGGATATAAACAGCGCCATTGGGAAATTGGCAAAGCATTTTATCACACAGATCTTTGTGTGGTCAGATACTTTGAGGAGAGATCTTGGGTCTAATAGACCCCAATTTTTTTTCAAAAAAGAGAAAAAGAGTACCTGTCACTACCAATTGCTATCATAGGGGATATTTACATTCCCAGAGATAACAATACAAATGATAAAAAAATAAAAAATAAAGGAACAGTTTAAAATATAATAATGAATGAATGAATGAAATACTTATATAGCGCACAATGCGAACTGAATCGCCTCTAGGCGCTGTGGCGAGCTTTGATCATCTGCTAAAAGAGGAAGGTCTTGAGTTTTTTCCTAAAAGCCAGGTGATTTTCTTCCAGGCGGATGTTGATTGGTAGAGCATTCCATAGCCGAGGCCCTTGGACAGCGAATCTCCGATCCCCCTTGGATTTATACCGGGCTTTGGTATAGCAAAAAAAGCAAAATAAATAATAATAATAAAAAAAACACACCCCTGTCCCCCCCATGCTCACGCGCAAAGGCGAACGCAAGCGTTCGCCTGGTGTCATATGTAAACAGGACAGAAGGACAGATCGAGGACAGTAATTTTAGCAGTAGACCTCCTCTGTAGATATAAAATGGTGAAGTCTTTTAAAGGCTTTTAAAAATGTTGTCTTTGGTATCCATGTACTTGGCATAAGATCTTTTTTTTTTTATTTCATCAAACATTTGGGCAATTTTAGTGCATTAGTGTTTTAGTGCATTAAAATTACAAAAAGTGTGTTTTTTCCCCAAAAAATGCATTTGAAAAATCGCGCAAATATTGTGTGAAAAAAAAAATTGCAAAACCCACCATTTTAATCTGTAAGGCCTTTGCTTTAAAAAAATATATGTTTGGGGGTTCAAAGTAATTTTCTTGCAAAAAATATATATATTTTTTTTCATGTAAACAAAAAGTGTCAGAAAGGGCTTTGTTTTCAAGTGGTTACATGAGTGATATAAACTTCTAAATGTTGTGCATAAAATGCCAGGACAGTTCCCCCGTTCCCCCCAAATGCCCCCTTTTTGGAAAGTAGACAAACCCAAGCTATTTGCTAATAGGCATGCTGAGTCCACGGAATATTTTACCTCATATGTGAGACTTTTGGGGAGCCTAGCCACGTACGGGGCCCCAAAAACCAAGCATCGCCTTCAGGATTTCAAAGGGTGTAAATTTTAGATTTTTCTCCTCACTACCTATCACAGTTTTGAAAGCCATAAAATGCCAAGATAGCACAAAACCCCCATGCTGAGTCCACGGAATATTTTATATTTTGTCACAAGTTTTCGGGAAAATTACACATTTTTTTTTTGCACAAAGTTGTCACTAAATGATATATTGTTCAAACATGCCATGGGCATATGTGAAATTACACCCCAAAATACATTCTGCTGCTTCTCCTGAGTATGGGAATGCCACATGTGTGAGACTTTTTTGGAGCCCATCCCTTGAGCCTAGCCGTGTACAGGACCCCAAAAACCAATCACCTTCAGGCTATCTAATGCCGCATACACACAATCGGACATTCCGATAACAAAATCCATGGGATTTTTTCCGAAGGATGTTGGCTCAAACTTGTCTTGCATACACACAGTCGCACAAAGTTGTTGGAATTTCCGAACGTCAAGAACGCAGTGACGTACAATACATATGACGGCACTACAAAGAGGAAGTTCAATACCAAGTGCGCCACCCTTTGGGCTCCTTCCGCTAGTCTTGTGTTAGTAGAAGCTTGATGACAGATGATTCGCGCTTTTCAGCCTCCTGCTTTTACGATCATTACTGCTCTTCAGTTTGTAGAAAATAGATATGGCCTCTTATAAAATAAAATAATACAAAAATAAGAATAGGTAGGGATTTGTACCATCATCCAGAATCAATAATATAGAAATTGGGAGCCTAATTCCCAACCAGGTTACCATGAAAATGGGGGGGCAGTTGGACTATCACGGTACAATACAAATAATATAACAAATAAATATATAAAAATTACAGAAGATTTTATTGATGCCAAAAAACAAGTCATCGTTTACAGATAAAACATCATAGCTAGACACAGTATGTCACCAGTGGGTGTTCACAATGGGGCTTTTGATCACAGATATAATTTTCCTCGACTAATTTCGTGGACATAAGCTGCTTCATTAGGAGGTTGTCTGTGATAAGATCAAAAGGACAAAGTAATAATCGGCACATAGAAAAAAACAAAATTATCATACAGCATCTTTTTTGAAAAAATCTTTAAAAGTAAAACCCTTTGTTAGCATTTTAAAACTTTCCCCTTTTGACCCTGTGTCCTTTTGGGGAGAGCCTCTTTTATTACTATATATAATCATTTTTAGTTTATCGGTTAAATTCTGTTGAAACGTTAGCCTTCATGCAACCATTCACTCCAGACGTCTATTGGTCGGGCTAGAGAAATTTTACTATTTTACCACAGGCTACCTTATCATGATGTACCTCATCATAGTTTCTAGTTCTTTGCCCTTTTGCTCCTTGGACCTTTGTCGTGTTTGCTGCATTGGCTTTTTAAGATATTTATCCTAATTACCAGATTTAAATTATTTATTTATTGGTATATAATACAATTGTTATTTATATTTACAATCGAGCTTGCTGTTTCCCCTTTGTCCCACTTCATGACGGGCACTGGCGTGGATTGCTCCACCTGTGTCCCTCCGCGGCAACCCGGTGAGCCCCCTGGTGGAGGAGCCAGTCCCTTCATGGGGCATCTTCCTCCTCTTGCACTGGCCCTGGCAGGGACTTGTTCCTTTGGCTGTAGGGCCAGTGAGCATGCGTGCACGCAATTTTTTGCGTGTGCGTGATGCGGGAGCCCTGAACTTGCGACGTCACACGCCGGCGTCGGCTGGCGTTGATTGAGCGGTGCATGGTTGGGTGCTACTTATAACAGGCATTCGCCTGTTGTGATGATTTAGATCTGGATCCCAGGATTTTGGATCCCCAGGGGACATGTATCAATGCAAATTTTTTTTTTAAAACGGTTTTTTCAGGAGCAGTGATTTTAATAATGCTCAAAATGAAACAATAAAAGTGTAATATTCCTTTAAGTTTCATACCTGGGGGGTGTGTATAGTATGCCTATAAAGGGGATCATGTTTCCCGTGCTTAGAACTGTCCCTGCAAGTGTAATTTCTGCAGGAAAAAAAGTCATTTAAAAGCACTCACGGCTATAATGAATTGTCGGCTCCCTGTAACACAGAGAACACTCATTGAAAGTCATTGATAAAAAACAAAACAAATGCGTGGGGTTCCCCCCAAATTCAATTACCAGGCCCTTCAGGTCTGCTATGGATATTAAGGGGAACCCCGCATCAAATAAAAAAAATGACATGGGGTTCCCCCAAATATTCATACCAGACCCTTCAAGTCTGGTATGGATTTTAAGGGGAACTCCATGACAAATAAAAAAAAATGTTGTGGCGTTCCCCCCCAAAAATCCATACCAGACCCTTTATTCAAGCACGCAACCTGGCAGGCCGCAGGAAAAGAGGGGGGACGAGAGAGTGCCCCCCTCCTGAACCATACTAGGCCACATGCCCTCAACATTGGGTGGATGCTTTGGGGGTCTGTGACCCCTCAAAGCACCATGTCCCCATGTTGATGGGGACAAGGGCCTCATCCCCACAACCCTGGCCGGTGGTTGTGGGGGTCTGCGGGCGGGAGGCTTATCAGAATCTGGAAGCCTCCTTTAACAAGGGGACCCCCAGATTCTGCCCCCCCCATTTGAAATGGTAACGGTACATTGTACCCCTACCATTTCACAAAGAAAGTGAAAAACATTGTTAAAAAAAGACACAGACACTGTTGGGATAAGTCCTTTATTAAAAAAATAAAAAATAAAAAGAAGATTCCAGCGGTGGAAAACCACCCCTTAGTATCCTGCGATGGCTGATCATCTCTCCGGGGTCCAGCGATGCCTGATCACTTCTCCAGATTCCAGCAATGGGTGATCTCTCCCAATGGTCCAGTGCAACGCATCCTGTCTCTACCGGAGACACTGCAGGAATCCCAGCAGCCTGACAGGTCTTAGCTGAGGAGGACGGGGCCACCCGTCACCTGACCCCGCCCCCCTCTGACGCAAGGGGAAACCTGGGCTTCCCCAGTGGTGTACGGGTGACCCTACCCCCTCTGATGTAATGCAGGTTTCCGTTACATCAGAGGGGGCGGGGTCAGGTGACAGGTGGCCCCGTCCTCCTCAGCTAAGACCTGCCAGGCTGCAGGGATTGCCGCAATGTCTCCGGTGGAGACAGAATGCACTGTGTTGGACCATCGGGAGAGATCACCCATCGCTGGATCCCGGAGAAGAGATCAGGCATCGCTGGACCCTGGAGAGATGATCAGCCATCGCACGATACCAAGAGTGGATTACCACCGCTGGAATCTTTTTTTTTTTTAATAAAGGACTTGTCCCAACAGTGTCTGTGTCTTTTTTAACATTTTTTTTTCACTTTCTTTGTGAAATAGTAGGGGTGCAATGTTTTCCAGGCTCCTCCCATGCTTATGCACCAACAGTGCATGTCCATCATTTCACAAAATGGCGTAGTCAAAAAAAAAATACAACACTCTGTCCTGTATTCACCACTTGCACAGTTCTTTCTTTCGAAGGGTAACAGTAAATCCCGGACTACGAGCTCCCACGTGTAGCACTGGCCGCCGAAGGAGCGGCTGATTTTAATGCGCTTACCGTTACCTTCTTCACCTCATTTTGCATCTAGCAGTTTCCCGTGATAGATGGCCCACAAACTCTAGAGACTGACGACAGATCCGCTCAAAGGGATTTTTATTTGCAAAAACGTAATTAACAATAGTCTCTTAGTATAGGATCAGAGGGTTAGGTGAAAAGTCTAGGTATTCTTAGTGTCAAAGCCAGTATAAAGAACTTTCTTACTTTGAATAAATCCAGAGAATAGCCATTCACAACTGGATGTTCACTCTAGTTGGATAGTCCTTCTTGTCAGGGCTGGCTTAGCCCTTCCTTCTCTGGGCTGGCTGCTCAGCTGTCAGCTAATTGCCAGCTCATTTCTCTCCACAGTTACCAGCTGTTCCTGATCATGCTCGTCTGACCTTCCTACTTAAAGTTATCCAGCTCACTTCACCTCTGCCTTCAACTTGGTCACATCACAAGAAACCATCTCCTACGGTTCTGTTTAAAGACTGGCTTGCTGAAATCCCTTCTGGCTCCTTATCCTGCTTGCTGTTGCTCTACTTGGATTCCTGACTTCTAGCCTAGCTGATTACCCAATCTGGTTATTGAACTCTGGCCTGGCTGACTACTCGATCCGGTTACTGGACTCTGGTTATGCTTTGACTACGCTTTTTCTATTTACCTTTTTATTTTTATTTAATAAACAAGTGTGATTTAATTGTACTTCTGTCTCGGTCTGATTCATGGTTTCTGACACTTCTCTCACAAGGGTTTGCAGCCAACAGGGTGCTTGAGTCAAGAACAAGTCTCTGCCACAGACCTCATTGTAAAACATGAACAAGGAAACTGGAAAAACCTGTAGAACACTCATGTGGTACCAGTATCTTGCAGCCGGTCCAGCGATACCACACAAAACTGGATTCACTTAGGTCCTTCAGCTTTACCAGGCTCTTGCTAAGAAGCCAACCTTTGCGTGGCCTCCTTCTGAAGAGTCCTCCGCTGGATAACTATGAAGTTGCTGGGCCTCTCCACAACTTGAGACGGCACCGGACCACTCCCGAATCCTTCCTTTAGTTTCCTCGCCTCGGGCTAGCCAGCCCCGAGATCTAAAGTCGGGTGGATCCGCACCCCAGGGCTGGTCAGGAGGACCAGGACCATGGAGTCAGAACATACTTCTGAACCCCGAACCACGTGACATCCGCATCTTAAGTACCCTCTCCTAGAAGGCACAGCAAGAGTGACACTGGGCTGGTTCTGAGAGAAAGTAATCTTAAAGCACCCAACCAGACTGTGTTTCCCTGCCCACCAGAGGAGACAGTGCCCCCCTATGGCCAGGCCGAACACCTATAGTCCAGTCAGACTGATGCTGAGGTGAAAATTTGGAATAATAATACCTAAACCAAACTGCAGTCTAGGTGTAACTTTAAATTTCTAAAACACATAGTGCATATTCTTCAGGAGCCGGCACTACATATGTTAGTTTTGATAACTAATTTCTGATTTCCCAAAGTGTTTTACATATCAATAAACAGTAGTGGCCACAAATGATTGGGACAAGAAGGAAAAATGCTGGGATCAGAATGATAGTCTTTTCTATTTATTAACATTCAATTTGCAACAGTCATGAGCTGAAAATTGTGTGTGATTGAAAACCCAAAAACTAAAACTATGTCCCTTTTTCATACACAGCAAAGCCTCAGCCAGGAGGGGGCCATGGAAAGTGGCAACCAGGAGGTGGCGAGGGTAAGTGGCAGCCAGGAGGTGGCCGAGCCCAGTAGCCTGCCTGAATCCCAGGGCACTCCCTTGCCCTGTGATTCACAAAAAAGTGCCAGGAAGAGGAGTAACCTGAAGGAGGCAGCAATGTGACTATTTGTGAAGGCTACTGCAGCCATCAGAAACCCCCCCATTGTTCAAGAGGAAAAATGCCGGAAATGGAGGAGGGCCAACGCCTCTTATGTGAGGAAGGGGTTATAGGGGGTTGAGGGGCGAACTCACAAGCCAAAGCCACATTTGTGAGTTGAACCATGGTCCTCCTCCAGATCCTCCTTCTCTACCTCCTGCCACACCTCCAACACCAGAGCCACAGCCTGGAAGGAAGCGTGTAAGGAAGACCAGAGAGTGATGGCCTGGGTTCAGTCTGGTCTGGTCTGGTCTGGAAAAAGATGCAGGCTGTTGTATGACCACAGCCTATATGTCATCTGCTGCTGTTCCTGATCTCTTGTAGTCCGGGACCGGATTGTGCTCACTATTATATGGACTCCACCAATTTTGACTGTAAAATAATTGATGTGTGCCCTGGGGTACAAAGGCTTTGCAAATTTCACCAGTTTCTCCAGCATTGCCTTCATCTTTATTTTTTATGACCCAGAATAAATGGCTTTTTCTTTTTCACAAATACTTGGCTATGTGTTTTAGTTCAAACAGGACAGTTTGTTTGTGAGTAGGGAAGTACATTTCAAAAATACAAGGCCAAATTAACAAGGAACACCAACCAACCTCCTTGAGGTTAAAAAATCCAAGATAATAATGGTGTTGTGGTGACTTGACACACAAAACCCACAAAAAATATTAGGGAGATCACCAAAAAAAAACTGATCTTGATTAAAAACAAACAAAAAACACTATAAAAACTAAAAAAAAATTATTTGGGAGATCTGACGAAAATTGAAAATATTATATTCGTGAAATCACGAGAAATAATAAAGAAAGAAGTTTGAGAGAACTCTGTGTGACTATGAGCAGCAAAACAACTTTATTCTTCTAGCATTATAAAGAAGAAGAGAATGCACTGCATTAAACTATTTAAAACATTGCATCGTGACGAATGTGCTATGTTCATTACGAACACTAGTTTAATCAGACCGAGCGCTTCTGTCTTGTAATTTATTCTGAGCATGCGTGGCACTTTGTGCGTTGAAATTGTGTACACACACGATCAGAATTTACACGAACGGATTTTGTTGTCAGAAAATTTGAGAACCAGATGGAAACTGTTCGATGGAGCCTATACGCGGTCGGAATTTCCGACACCAAGCTCCAAGCGCACATTTGACGTTGAAAAGTCTGACGTGTGTATGCGGCATTACCTCATTTTGGAAAGAAGACACTTCAAGCTTTTTACTGAGAGGCATGTTGTGTCCAAGGAATATGCTATATTTTGCCACAAGTTTTGGGAAAATTAAAAAAAATTTTTTTATACACAACGTTGTCACTAAATGATATATTGTTTAAACATGACATGGTTATATGTGGAATTACACCCTAAAATACATTCTGCTGCTTCTCCTGTGTACTGTGTTCATGTTCTCCTCATGTTCTCCCAGCATCCTCTGGGACTGTGACATCATAAGGGGTGGGGACATCACCTGGCGATGTCCCTATATAAGTCGCCACACATCGTGTCCCTGTCATTGCGGCCAGAGAGCGTGTCGAGTCAACATCTCAAGGAAGAAGAAGAACAAGAAGAAGAGAAGGTGGCGGCGATAGAAGACCGGGCCACCGCTAGTAAAAGAGCTAAAGGAAGAAAGCGGAGGCCCAGAAAGGAGAACCGAAGATGGGGACAAGACCCCCTAAGTCGGAAGAAGAGGCGGCGGCGACAGAAGACCGGGCCACCGCTAGTAAAAGAGCTAAAGGAAGAAAACGGAGGCCCGGCAAGAAGAACCGAAGAGGGAGACAAGACCCCCGAAGAGAGTGACAAGACCCCCGAAGTCGGAAGAAGACCCCTGGGCGGCGACGAAGAAGAAAGCCGGGCTCCTCCGCTAGTAACAGAGCTAGCAGAAGATAGCAGAGGAGTCCGGCAAGAAGACCCCCCAAGACGGAAGAGGACCCCCGGAGCTGTGCAATAAATTATTTTAAACCCTTGTGTGTTGTGTTTTATTTACATTTTTTTTACAGGTGAATGGGTAGGGGTACATTGTACCCCATACTCATTCACATAGGGTGGGGGGCCGGTATCTGAGGAACCCCTTATTAAAGGGGGCTCCCGGATTCTGATAAGCCCCCCACCATTCGTAGACCCAGACAACCAACGGCCAGGGTTATCGGGAAGAGGCCCTTGTCCTCATCAACATGGGGACAAGGTGCTTTGGAGTGGGGGGGCCACGCGGCCCCCCCTTCCCCAAAGCCCCCCCATGTTGAGGGCACGCGGCCTGGTACGGCTCAGGAGGGGGGCGCTCGCTCGTCCCCACCCCCTTTCCTGACCAGCCGGGCTGCGTGCTCGGATAAGGGTCTTATATGGACTTTGGGGGGGACACCCACACCGTTTTTTCGGCGTAGGGCTTCCCCTTTAAGTCCATACCAGGTGACGGGGCCAGTGACGTGTCAATCTCGTCACTGAAGGTGGCGACATTGACTTCCTTCACTAGTCCTGGCTACCTGGAGCCACATTCAAAATGATTGGACTTTCCTCCGTGCAAGTCTGTTCATTTCAAAAGTACGGCGAACTCCTGCCATAGTGCGGCGGACCTAGTCCGCTGGAAAAGTCCGGTCGTGTGTGGGCAGGTGCGCTCGTTCGGAAAGTCCGGCATACTTTCCGGCGGTTTGTCCGCCAGACTAAGTCCACCGGATAGTCTGATCGTGTGTACGCAGCATTAGAGATCCTGAAGGTGGTGGTTAGATTTCGGTGTCCTGTATGTGGCTAGGCTACCAAAAAGTCTCAAGTAAGGAGAAGCAGCAGAATGTATTTTGGTGAGTAATTTCACATATAACCAAGCCATGTGTGAGCAATATATCACTTAGTGACAACTTTGTGTATTTTTTTTTATTTTTTAATCACTTGTGACAAAAAAATACAATATTCAATGGGCTCAACATGCCTCTCAGCAATTTCCTTGGGGTGTCTACTTTCCAAAATGGAGTCATTTTGTGTGTGTGTGTGTGGGGGGGGGGGGGGGGTTGTCCTGCCCTGCCATTTTAGCACCTCAAGAAATGAGACAAACTAAAAGTAGCGTAAATTCCAGAAAATGTATCTTAGATTGTAGATGCAACCAATAAATATACACTTATTGACAATTTTTTTTACCAGAGACATGTGGCTGAATACATCTCGGCCTAAATGTATGACTAAAATTGAGTTTATTCATTTTTTTTTATAACAAAAAGTAGAAAATATTTTTCGGTGTTTTGTGGGATTTGTGAGAAAAAAGACGCAAATTTAGTTTGGGTACAACATGACCGCGCAATTACCAGTTAAAGCAACGTAGTGCCAAATTTTAAAAAGTCCTCGGGTCTTTGAGCTGCCAAATCGTCCAGGGCTGAAGTGGTTAAAGGCTGTCTTCCTCCTGGAACACGAATGTAATTAGGTTAAAAGGGAAATGAAACTTACATACTGTGACGTTCCTTTGAAGAAATACCAGTGTCCAAAATAAAAAACACTTAGACTATACCATGACCGCTGATGTCAAGAAGAGATAGTAGCTTGGTGAAATGCAGTGCTGTAGTCATTGAAAACTTTCAAGACATTAAAGGAAGTTTTGCACAATAAAAGGTAATTTTTTGAAATAATTACAATAATGAAGTAGATTTAAATATTGGCAAATGTGCTATGTTAACCTGTCGATTGACATATATTGAACAATCAGATTTGTATTATTATATGCACAATAATTTGGGGCAAAGACTACAAAATTTGAGTGGGTCAAATTACTTATTTCAACGAGGCTTTAAAAAGCTAAGTACAAAATAAATATCTGTGTCTGATACTAATGGGGGTCAGTCAGCAACATTTCAGGTACGGTTATGCATCAATGCCTCTTAGTAAGTTCTACTCAGTGAATTATATCCATTTTTGATACTAGGCTGGTAACTTTGTTAATTCTGTCACTGACCTGTGTGCATTAGCTTTTAATTACTCAATAATTGTGCCTGTCTTTATAAACCTAAGATGTTGTATATTTTTGTTTAAGAGCTAAAACTTTTGTCCAAGTGTACCATACCAAATTCCCTAGCCCCTTACGTGATTTTCGCTGTATTCTTTCTTGAAAAATATAGGGATTGATTTACTAAAGGAATATAGACTGACAGCCTGGTAAAATATACGTTCACTTTTGCAAAGTTAATGTTTGCTGAAGTTGTGCGTTTGAAAAAAAAATCATCTTTTTTTTGTAACTACCCTTGATTTTGTAATTAACCTTGATTGGCTATTCAATATAAATACTGTATTTACAAAAAGTCACTTTAAAAATGAGTGTACACTTTCCAAAGTAAACATCCACTTCTCTAGGTAAACAACATTTATTTAATAGAGATTAATCATACATTTTTCTTTTTACTAACTCAGTGCCCATTTTTGGGCACCAAAAGTTGCTTATGGTAGGCCTGTCACTTAAGATTCACAGATAGCTAACCTATAGCAATACATAATTTTCCCATTTTTTCTCACCAACCCAATTGCCAGAACGAACCCCTGGAACATTCTACTACTTTAAGGTGTAGGGAGGCATGTGACCCTATATTATATTATTATACCTTCTACGATGCCGTATTCAACATCCAAGCAGTCAATTACTAAGCTCAAGAACAGTCACATAGGGTTGAGAAAGGTCCTTAGCCCTGGGTAAGCTCCCGCACAAAGCTTGCACAGAGCTTTTTATGGAGGGCTATGGCAGAAGAACACAGGGAAGGTGCATTTTAATAGGAGAGGAATGGCTATCAAGAGAGCCCTATAGTCTTCCAAATAACCAAATATGTACATAATGGAGGATACCCATGGATAACTTTATTGACAGTGAGCATAAATCACTAATATGTGCTTGTTTATCTCTGCAGTCACATGTGGTATGACTGATTAGAAATTCAGAATTCACTTTGTATTAGAGATTTTCCAAAGATATCTTAAATTGTTTTGGGAAAATTAGGTGTTACATCTGTACATAATTTACTTATGACAAAGCTAGGCAGCAAAACCCCTACACATAACTGCAGCATTGCCAGTCCATAGTGGAAAGATGCAAAGAAGTATTACGTACCAGGCCCCTCACGTTGATGTCCACAGGCATATAGTAGTCATTCATATCAAAATGATACCCATTAATATTTCTTAAAATAATCGTCTTATCATGTATATACTTTAAAAATAGACATCTATTCTGGTTCTAATTATTTTTCTTATTTTTTTTATTTTTTTAATTGCTTGCACTGATGGTGAATTAAGCAATTTAAACAGTTCCTATTAATTAAATCAAAACATTTTTAGCACCAGCTGCTGCCATGAAAACAGCATGTGTCTTGACAGCTCTTGTCTAGAAAAAAAAAAAGTAACGGTAAAAAACATAGTGTCATGGACATTCTAGACAAGAAAATCAGAGCTTATTTTAACGCTCAGTAAATCTAAATTGCAAATGAAGAAGCTGGCTGTTATTTTTTTATTTTTATTTATGATATATAGAGATGTGGATGTTTATTAAAACATTTTACATGATGCTGCAATTGTACCGCCCTTTGGATTGTGTAGATGCACAAGAGTTTTTGAGGCCATGACACGCATTTCTTAAACTTTCACCTACAGGTAAGCCTAGATTAAGGCTTAACTGTAGGTGCTGGAAATATCTCCTAAACCTTACAATTCTCTGTACAATGAGTTCGTCTGTGCATGCGCCGATGTATTTGGCACATGCACACTCTAGAAACGGCATGCTGTGCTGTTTCTAGCTGGGGTCATGCCATGACTGGTGGCTCCCGCGCGCGTGCGTGGGAGTGAAGTCGCGTGACTCCGGCCAGTCCCAGAGCCGCTTCCCCAGAAGGAAGAGGGGCAAAGATGGACACTTCCAGCCAGCGGGGACATCAGCCACATTGCAGGCTTTGGTTTCGGGTAAGTGACACATAATGGGTTAGTATGCGATGCATAGTAACCTTTTATGCTTTACCTTTGAAGGGAAACAAAGGTTTACTTCCTCTTTAACCGCTTCCCGACCGACGCATGTCGTTCCGAACAATTGGATTTTCCAACAACTTTATACGACCATGTTTTTGCAAGACAAGTTTGGCACAAAATCCGTCTGAAAAAATATGATGGATTTTGTTGTCGGAATGTCCGACCGTGTGTACAAGGCATAATAATTGCAGTGCCTAATGCAAAGATAAGGCAGTAGCAACTAGATGTGCAGTAAAATCTGTCTCTAGGCTCTTCTGCAGCAAGCACAGACAAACTTAATACAATCTTCTATATTGCAGCAAGTTCTTTTTTTTATTCCTAGAATTTATGATAGCTCCTTGGCTGACAGGTGATGTGATCATCTGTCAGTTTGACATTTACTGCATTTTCTTTTCTCTTTCACTTAGCTGCATTCTGCAAGCCAGGAAAGGGATATGGATGCACAAAAAACATGACTGAAAGTTTATTATGCTTATAAATGGGCAATTATACACCTCACAAGGAAGGAAAAGTAGTAAGAACCTGTTTTACAACTTTGGCCAACACAAAGAAATTAGGAATAGGATGTGTCTCTGACTGCATTACTTTGGGCTTCATGTGAGGTTTATAGGAGAACTGGGCTGATTTCTTTCTCGATAAAAGCATAAATAGCATAAACAAATTAGAGCCAGGGCAGAATAGCAATGAATCCAACACAATATTTCAGACCACAGGGTGAGAAAGCATTGGAATTATTTATTTACTTTAGCACTCAATCACTGTGCATACAACTATCACCACTAGTACAGTCAGAGATGCAAGATGATCAGCAATGCTGTAAATAAAACACTGAAATTACCTACCCACTTGGCTAAAATGTATCCTGAAGTCTCTTCATTGTGCTTCCTTAGATGTGGGCACGTGGGCTCCTTGCACCACATTTGTGGCTATGCCCTAGAATCCAGGGCTTCTGGAACCAAATTTATCATCTGATTTGCAAATGTTGGGGGTTGCTCTGACCCAATCCCCATAGATAGCTCTTCTCAATCAAACAGTAGAAAATATACCAACATACACCCAAGCACTGATCTTTTTCATCATATTAGGGGCTAAAATTACGATTGCTCACACTTGGAGGAGCCCTTCTGTCTCCTTTAACTTAGCCAAACGTAAAATCTCATGGATTATGTCTCAAGAGAAAATTTTTAGTGTAATCCAGAGCACTGGCAACAAATGTGATGCTATTTGGGAACCCTGGGCCAGCCATATTAAAGTTTCCTTGATGCCCTGACTGGTTTCCTTTTGAGTTTTGGTACTCTGCATCGGTTACTCTCATTCTCTCCCCCACTTTCCATCCCCCTTTTTGTTCCTCTTTTCTTAGCCTTTCCTGTTCTCTTTTCTCTTTCCCTTAGTAGTCTATTTTTTTATTTCTATTATGCTGAGATATTTTTGAGCACACCCTGTGGTCCTAGTCCCTATACGGCACCCTATGCTCTTTTGTAAGGGCTGAGCCTTTTCACCCCTTTGGGGAGATATTCACTGCTTTGTTTAAGGTTCTTTTCTTCCGAGGTTTCCTGTTATATTTTTAAGCCTTTCCCTTACCATTAATATTAATTTCTTGGTCTACAGGGGTTATTTTTCACTCTCTCTTATGTGCCTATAGCCTTGATTTATTACCTCTTTTGACCTAGGTCTTAACACAGCTGTCCCTGGGGTTCTCCCTGGAGGAATGACAGTAAGGGTATGATACTTTACGAGTTCCTTATATTTTTGGTATTTTCTCTGGATGCAGGGTAACCCCCACACTTAGGTGCCTAGTCATTCACATCTATAAATGTATCACATGGTCTTTCTTTCTTTCTTTTTTTTTTGTCAAATTGCTCATGTGTAACAATACTAAGGCTTTTGTGAAATACAGTATTTCACAAAAGTGAGTACACCCCTCACATTTTTGTACACTTTTCTACAATGTAAGTAGTGAGTGTACAGCTTGTATAACAGTGTAAATTTGCTTTCCCCTCAAAATAACTCAACACACAGCCATTAATGTCTAAACCGCTGGGAACAAAAATGAGTACACCCCTAAATGAAAATGTCCAAATGGGGCCCAAATAGTCATTTTCCCTCCCTGGTGTCATGTGACTCATTAGTGTTACAAGCTCTCAGGTGAGAATGGGGAGCAAGTGTGTTAAATTTGGTGTTATTGCTCTCACTTTCTCATACTGGTCACTGGAAGTCCAACATGGTACCTCACGGCAAAGCACTCTCTGAGGATCTGAAAAAAAGAATTGTTGCTCTACATAAAGAGGGCCTAGACTATAAGGAGATTGCCAAGACCTTGAAACTGAGCTGCAGCACAGTGGCCAAGCCCATGGTTTAACAGAACAGGTTCCACTCAGAACAGGCCTCACCATGGTCAACCAAAGAAGTTGAGTGCACATGCTCAGCGTCATATCCAGAGGTTATATTTGGGAAATAGATGTATGAGTGCTGCCAGCATAGCATATACCAAACCATATACTGCACACTGCAATAAATTAGTCTGAATGGCTGTCGTCCCAGAAGGAAGCTTCTTGTAAAGATGATGCATGAGAAAGCCCACAAACAGTTTGCTGAAGACAAGCAGACTAAGGACATGGATTACTGGAACCATGTCCTGTGGTCTAATGAGTCCAAGATAAACTTATTTGGTTCAGAAGGTGTCAAGTATATGTGGCGTCAACCAGGTGAGGAGTACAAAGACAAGTGTGTCTTGCCTACAGCTAAGCATGGTGGTGGGAGTTTCATGGTCTGGGGCTGCATGAGTGCTTCCAGCACTGGGGAGCTACAGTTCATTGAGGGAACCATGAATGCCAACATGTACTGTGACATACTGAAGCAGAGCATGATCCCCTCCCTTCAGAGACTGGGTCACAGGGCAGTATGCCAACATGATAATGACCCCAAACACACCTCCAAGACTACCACTCCCTTGCTAAAGAAGCTGAGGGTAAAGATGATGGACTGGCCAAGCATATCTCCAGACCTAAACCCTATCGAGCATCCATGGGGCATCCTCAAATGGAAGGCGGAGGAGCGCAAGGTCTCTAACATCCACCAGCTCCGTGATGTTATCATGGAGGAGTGGAAGAGGACTCCAGTGGCAACCTGTGAAGCTCTGGTGAACTCCATGCCCAAGAGAGTTAAGGTAGTGTTGGAACATAATGGTGACCACACAAAATATTGCCACTTTGGGCCCAATTTGGACATTTTCACTTAGGGGTGTACTCATTTTTGTTGTCAGCGGTGTAGACATTAATGGCTGTGTGTTGAGTTATTTTGAGAGGACAACAAATTTACACTGTTATACAAACTGTACACTCACTACTTGACATTGTAGCAAAGTGTAATTTCTTCAGTGTTGTCATATGAAAAGATATAATAAAGTATTTAAAAAAATGTGAGGAGTATATGTGAGGAGTATACTCACCTTTGTGAGATACTGCATATATATATATATATATTACATAATATAATCTATGCCATGAAGAATTAAGGCAGTTCTGAAGACAACAGGGGTCCAGGAGTTGGACCCCTGTTGTCTTCACAACTGCCTTAATTCTTCATGGCTGAGATTCAATAAGGTGTTGGAAACATTCATCAGAGATTTTGGTCCATATTGACATGAAAGCATCACTCAGTTGCTGTAGATTTGTTGGCTGCACATCCATGATATGAATCTCCAGTTCCACCACATCTCACAAGTGCTCTATTGGATTGAGATCTGGCGACTGTGGAAGCCATTGGAGTACAGTGAACTCATTCTCATGTTCAAGAAACCAGTTTGAGATGATTCGAGCTTTGTGACATTGTGCATTATCGGACTGGAAGTAGCAATCAGAAGATGGGTAAATTGTAGTCATAAAGGGATGGACATGGTCAGCAACAATACTCAGGTAGGCTGTGGTGTTTAAACAATACTCAATTGGTACTAAGGGCCCCAAAGTGTGTCAAGAAAATGTCCCCCACACCATTACACCACCACCAGCCTGAACCTTTGATAGAAGGCAAGATGGATTCATGCTTTCATGTTGTATATGCCAAATTCTGTCCCTACCATCTGAATGCCACAGCTGAATTTGAGACTCATCAGTAGGGATGAGCCGAACACCCCCCGGTTCGGTTCGCACCAGAACTTTCGAACGGACCCCGCGTTCGTAACGAACGTTAGAACCCCATTGAAGTCTATGGGACTCGAACGTTCGAAATGGAAAGTGCTAATTTTAACGGCTGATATGCAAGATACTGTCCTGAAAAGGGTTTGGGGACCTGACTCCTGCCTCAGGGGACATGGGTCAATGCAATAAAAAGTTTTAAAAGCGGCCGTTTTGGCGGGAACACTGATTTTAATGACGATTAAAGTGAAAAAAAAAATGAAATATTCCTTTAAATATGGTGCCTGGGGGGTGTCTGTAGTATGCCTGTGAAGTGCCACGTGTTTCCCGTGTTTAGAACAGTCCCTGCACAAAATGACATTAAACGGAAATAACACCATTTAAAACTGCTTGCGGTTTTAATGTTATATCTGGTTCCTGCAATATGGTTGAAAATCATTCAGAAAAATGGCATGGGTAGCCCTCCCTGCCCATTACCAGCCTATTTGGGTCTTGTACGCATATTAAGGGGAACCCCGTACCCATATTAAAAAAAGGAAATGTGTGTGGCCCCCAGGCCCTATATACTTAGAACAGCAGTATACAGGTGGTGCAAACAAGACAGGGACTGTGTAGGTTTGTTGTGTTAAGTTGAATCTGTTTGTAATTTTCAACTGGTACATTTTTAAAGTGTAGCTCCAGTCAAAAAAACTATTTTTACGCTTTTTGGAAAACATAGGGAAGGGTTATCACCCCTGTATAATTTGTTTTGTCGTCCATCTTTTTTCATCTCACTTGCTGTTGTCTCCTTCCGTTTGCAAGTAGGAGATGTTTGTAAATTGGATGTTTGAAAGTAGGGGCCTGCCCTATATGCTCTGCAGAAATGGCGGAACAAGGTGTTGGTTTTGCCACAACATTGTAAGCCCTCAAAGTGACTCTTGGTGGGCGCTGGAGCGCCCTGCTGTGAACGATTATATCAAGAATTGTAATTACATGCAATTGTTGAACAGTGGTAGAAAAATTGACCTTTGGTGGTTGTGGTGCTGGTGCCACAACACTATAAGTCCTCACCGTTACTCTGGGTGGGCACAGGAAGGGGCCCTCCTGTGAAATATTATATCAAGAATTGTAATTACATGTCCCTGTTAAACAGGGGCAGAAAAATTGGGCCTTAGGCACTGGTGCCATCACACTGCAACCTCTGCCATATACTCTAGTTTTATTGCAGGAATTAGCCCTGCTGCAAAGCATTGCATCAAAAATTGTACTTAAACGCCCCTGTTAAACAGGGGCAGAAAAATTGGGCTTTAGGCACTGGTGCCATCACACTGCAACCTCTGCCATATACTGTAGTTTTATTGCAGGAATTAGCCCTGCTGCAAAGCATTGCATCAAAAATTGTACTTAAACGCCCCTGTTAAACAGGGGCAGAAAAATTGGGCCTTAGGCACTGGTGCCATCACACTGCAACCTCTGCCATATACTGTAGTTTTATTGCAGGAATTAGCCCTGCTGCAAAGCATTGCATCAAAAATTGTACTTAAACGCCCCTGTTAAACAGGGGCAGAAAAATTAGGCCTTAGGCACTGGTGCCATCACACTGCAACCTCTGCCATATACTCTAGTTTTATTGCAAGAATTAGCCCTGCTGCAAAGCATTGCATCAAAAATTGTACTTAAACGCCCCTGTTAAACAGGGGCAGAAAAATTGGGCCTTAGGCACTGGTGCCATCACACTGCAACCTCTGCCATATACTGTAGTTTTATTGCAGGAATTAGCCCTGCTGCAAAGCATTGCATCACAAATTGTACTTAAACGCCCCTGTTAAACAGGGGCAGAAAAATTGGGCCTTAGGCACTGGTGCCATCACACTGCAACCTCTGCCATATACTGTAGTTTTATTGCAGGAATTAGCCCTGCTGCAAAGCATTGCATCAAAAATTGTACTTAAACGCCCCTGTTAAACAGGGGCAGAAAAATTGGGCCTTAGGCACTGGTGCCATCACACTGCAACCTCTGCCATATACTCTAGTTTTATTGCAGGAATTAGCCCTGCTGCAAAGCATTGCATCAAAAATTGTACTTAAACGCCCCTGTTAAACAGGGGCAGAAAAATTGGGCTGCTGGCATCACCCAGAACCAAAAATGTTCTTCCAACATATCAGCGGAAGAGGAAGAGGATAGACAATCAACATAACAGGACAGTCACTCAGCATCAGCATAGGCAGTCTTGAAGGGATGTGGTATTTCAAAAAAAATTATTCGGTTACATCAGCTTCAGGTGCTTGGTAGCTGTGGTTGATCCAAGACTGATTCATCTTGATGAAGGTCAGTCGATCAACTGATTCGGTAGACAGGCGCACCCTGTGATCGGTAACGAAGCCACCAGCAGCACTGAAGGTGCGTTCCGAAAGAACGCTGGATGCAGGACAGGCCAGTAGCTCAATTGCATACTGTGCAAGCTCTGGCCAGTGATCCATCCTCAAGACCCAGTAAGCCAGAGGATTTTCAGTGGGAAAGGTGTCCAAGTCTGACCTTGCCCCTAGGTATTCCTGCACCATGTAAATTAGACGCTGGCGATGGGTGCTGGAACCAATCATACCTTGGGGCTGCGGACTAAAAAATTGTCTGAAAGCATCAGTCAGACGGCCACCTTCTCCACCGCTCCTTCTGACTGATGCCTCAGCAACACGTTGTCCAGGACCAGGAGTTTGTGACCTCCCAGTCTCTGGGAACGCGTTGCACAGAGCTTTCTGCAAGGCCTCCCGGAGATGTCTCATCCTCTGCTCCCTCTGCGATGGCAAGATAAGGTCGGCAACCTTACCCTTGTACCGTGGATCAAGGAGAGTGGCCAGCCAGTAATGGTCCCTCTCCTTGATCCGAAGAATACGAGGATCCTTCCGCAGGCTTTGCAGGATCAGGGAGGCCATGCAGCGTAGGTTAGCTGAGGCATTCGGTCCGGAGTCCTCTGGGTCACTAAGGACAACATGATCCGCAGCTACCTCCTCCCAGCCACGTACAAGTCCACGTGTTTCTTGGGACTGTAAATCACCCATATAAGACTGCTGCTGCTGATGCTGATGCTGAGTGCCAGCCTCCACCTCCATGCTGACACAATCATCCTCCTCCTCCTCTTCCTCCTCCTCACCCTCTTCCTGTGTGATGGGTGGCACAGCAGGAACACTGTCTGGATAAAGGGGGCCTTGAGAGGCAAGGAAGTCCTCCTCTTCCTGCCTCTGTTCTGCCTCAAGTGCCCTGTCCATTATTCCATGCAGCGTATGCTCCAAGAGGTGGACAAGAGGTACAGTGTCACTGATGCATGCACTGTCACTGCTCACCATCCTTGTGGCCTCCTCAAACGGTGACAGGACAGTGCATGCATCCCTGATCATGCCCCACTGGCGTGGTGAGAAAAAACCAAGCTCCCCTGACCCTGTCCTAGTGCCGTAGTCGCACAGGTACTCATTGATGGCCCTCTGCTGCGTGTGCAGCCGCTGCAGCATGGCCAATGTTGAGTTCCATCTGGTGGGCATGTCACATATAAGGCGGTTCTTGGGCAGGTTCAACTCCTTTTGGAGCTCAGCCAGCCGAGCACAGGCATTAAATGATCGGCGGAAATGCACACAGACTCTCCTGGCCTGTTTCAGAACATCCTGTAAGCCGGGGTACCTGCCCAAGAACCGCTGCACCACCAGGTTAAGGACGTGAGCTACACAGGGCACATGGGTCAGTTGTCCCTGTCGGAGGGCGGAGAGGAGGTTGGTGCCATTGTCGCAAACCACCATTCCTGGCTTAAGCTGGCGTGGCGTCAACCACCTCTCGGCCTGCCCCTGCAGAGCTGACAAAACATCCGCCCCAGTGTGGCTCCTGTCCCCCAAACAAACCAGCGCAAGCACGGCATGGCATTGTTTTGCCTGCGTACTTGCGTAGCCCCTGCAACGCCTACGGAGCACCGCTGGTTCTGAGGACAGAGCACTGGAAGAGGCCATGGAGGAAGAAGAAGAGGAGGGGGTGGAGGAGAGAGATGTGTCACAACCAATAGTAGCATTTTGGAGGCGTGGTGGCGGAACAACCTCCAACACTACTGCACCTTGTCCTGCATCCTTCCCAGCAGCCAGAAGAGTGACCCAATGGGCCGTGAAAGACAGGTAACGTCCCTGTCCATGCCTGCTGGACCATGAGTCAGCGGTAATATGCACCTTACCGCTGACCGCCCTGTCCAGCGAGGCAAGGACATTGCCTTCCAGATGCCGGTAGAGAGCCGGAATCGCCTTCCGTGAGAAAAAGTGGCGTTTGGGGACCTGCCACTGAGGAACCGCACATTGTACAAACTCACAGAAGGGGGCCGAGTCTACCAACTGAAAAGGCAGCAGTTGAAGTGCTAGCAATTTAGCCAAGCTAGCATTCAACCGCTAGGCATGTGGATGGCTGGGAGTACATTTCTTCCGCCGGTCCAGCAGCTGGGGCAGGGACATTTGCCTGCTATAATCGGACGTGGATGTACCACTAGCAGAGTTCCCGGAAGCACTTGGCTGTGACACACCTAATTCTACACCTTCATTCCTCTCAGAGCAGGTTTCAGAGAGGACTGAAGGTCTAGTGGGGTTGGAGATGCCAGCTGATGAGGAGCAAGGAGAGGTCCGCTTTGTTCTTTGGTGTGGGTCTTTGAGGTATGCTTGCCAACGAGCTGCATGGCAGGTCAACATATGTCTGGTCAAGCATGTGGTGCCCAAGCGGCTGATGTTTTGGCCACGTGAGATACGCTTGAGACATATGTTGCAAATAGCAGCGGTGCGATCTGATGCACTCGTCTCAAAAAAGGCCCACACCAAAGAACTTTTAGAATAACGCGCAGAGGAAGCGCTCTGCGCAGGCGGAGCTCTGCGATGTGATTCAGTCGGTGTGCTGCCCCTAAGCTGGCCCCCGGAGGGCATCCTGCCTCGTTGGACATGTGCCTCCTCCTCCTCCTCCTCCTCCTCCCTCCTTCCAGGCACCCACGTGGAGTCAGTGCCCTCATCATCCCCTCCCTCTTCATCGCTGTAGCAAACCTGGCAGTATGCTGCAGCTTGTGGAACATGACTGCCAGATTGCTGTGCTTCTTGAGCATCCTCTCTCTCTGCGCTCACGCTACTGCCTTCCTCTAGCTGAGTGTCATCATCAGAGCCCACCAAACACTGGGCATCCTCCTGGAGCATGTACCCAACACTGTGCTCAAAGAGTTCAGGAGACTCCTCAGGAGGACGTGGTGGGTCTAGGGAAGGAGTCACTGATGATGACATTGAGAGGAGGGACGACGATGTGTTGGCAGCTGCTTTTCTACTACCCTGAGACTGGGTGAGAGAGGATGAGGAGGATGAAGAGGGCTTGGTCATCCACTCTACCAAGTCGTTGGCATGTTGCGGTTCAACATGTCCAGCTGCAGAAAAGAAGGACAAGCATGTCCCATGGCCACGTGCTGATGACAATGCACCGCGTCCACGACCAGCACTGTTGTCTCTAGACACAGAGCCTGCTTGCCCTCTTTTATCGGCTCGCGCCTGTCTGCCTCTCCTTGCTGGCCTTCCAGACATGGTAATGGCCTGAAGGGAGTTGGGTAAAACAGTAGTTGGGTAGTTTATATTGTGCTGGAGGCACACAACACCCACTAACTCCTGCAGATGCCTTTTTTATAGAACAGCAGAGTTAAAGGGGTATATACAGATGTATACTGTGCTGTGCTGGAAGCACACACAACTTCCAATAACTCCTGCAGATGACAATCGGGCCCAAATAGAGAACAGCTATGTAGGTGGATTATAGCGGTATGTACTGGGTACAGAGCACGCACACAGCACGCACTATCTCCTGAGTGACACTACTGACTGCAAGCTCTATTGTTAAAGATGGACCACTAGCTATATAGGTGAGGTGAATATCACGGTGTATACTGCGGTCAGGGCACGCAGACAATAACCAGAAAACAGCAGAGTTAAAGGGGTATATACAGATGTATACTGTGCTGTGCTGGAAGCACACACAACTTCCAATAACTCCTGCAGATGACAATCGGGCCCAAATAGAGAACAGCTACGTAGGTGGATTATAGCGGTATGTACTGGGTACAGAGCACGCACACAGCACGCACTATCTCCTGAGTGACACTACTGACTGCAAGCTCTATTGTTAAAGATGGACCACTAGCTATATAGGTGAGGTGAATATCACGGTGTATACTGCGGTCAGGGCACGCAGACAATAACCAGAAAACAGCAGAGTTAAAGGGGTATATACAGATGTATACTGTGCTGTGCTGGAAGCACACACAACTTCCAATAACTCCTGCAGATGACAATCGGGCCCAAATAGAGAACAGCTATGTAGGTGGATTATAGCGGTATGTACTGGGTACAGAGCACGCACACAGCACGCACTATCTCCTGAGTGACACTACTGACTGCAAGCTCTATTGTTAAAGATGGACCACTAGCTATATAGGTGAGGTGAATATCACGGTGTATACTGCGGTCAGGGCACGCAGACAATAACCAGAAAACAGCAGAGTTAAAGGGGTATATACAGATGTATACTGTGCTGTGCTGGAAGCACACACAACTTCCAATAACTCCTGCAGATGACAATTGGGCTCAAATAGAGAACAGCTATGTAGGTGTATATAGTGGTATGTACTGGGTACAGAGCACGCAGACAGCACGCACTAACACTACTGACTGCAAGCTCTATTATAAAAGCTAGATCACTAGCTATATAGGTGAGGTGAATATAGTGGTGTATACTGCGGTCAGGGCACAGACAGTAACCACTACACAAGAGCAAGATAGTAAATCAGCCAAAAACGATTGGTGTGTAACTGTGTTGAAGGTACACAGAACACCCACTGCTTCAGACGCCAACACACTAGACGAGGCCACCTTAATGGAGGCCTTATATAGTGTGGGGCGTGCACTACACAGCCTGAGCTATGATTGGCCACAGGCAGGATGCCTGTGGCCAACCATGGCTCTCCTCGCTGCTGGCGCTGCGATTGGCCAAGCATGCAGGGTCACAGTGCATGCTTGGCCAATCGTGAGACAGCAATGCATTGCGCCATCGCAGTGCATTGTGGGCCACACGAATTTTGCCGCGAACGGCCCAAACGTTCGGAATTCGGCGAACGCGCGAACGACCGATGTTCGAGTCGAACTTGCGTTCGACTCGAACGCAAAGCTCATCCCTACTCATCAGACCAGGCAACGTTTTTACAATTTTCTATTGTCAAATTTTGGTGAGCCTGTGCGAATTGAAGCCTCAGTTCCCTGTTCTTAGCTAACAGGAGTGGCACCCAGTGTGGTCTTATGCTGTTCTAGCCCATCTGCATCAAGGTCTCATGTGTTGTGCATTCAGAGATAGCATTCTGCAAACCTTGGTTGTAACGAGTGGTTATTTGAGTTACTGTTGCCTTTCTATCATCTCAAACCAGTCTACCTATTCTCCTCTGACCTCTGACATCAACAAGTCATTTTCATGCACACAACTGCCACTCACTGGTTATTTTCTCTTTTTTGGACCATTCTCTGTAAACCCTAGAAATGGTTGTGTGTGAAAATCCCAGTAGATCAGTTGTTTTTGAAACACTCAGACCATCCCAGCTGGCATTAACAACAATGCTGTCTTCAAAGTCACTTAAATCCCCTTTCTTCCCCATTGTTATGCTTGGTTTGATCTTTAGCAAGTTTTCATTACCACATCTAGATGCCTAAATGCATCGAGTCGCTACCATGTGATTGGCTGTGTTACCAAGCAATTGAACAGGTGTACCTAATAAAGTGGCTGGTGAGTGTATACTATATATATATATATATATATATATATATATATATATACATACACACACTATAATACCAAAAGTATAGAGGTGCCTGCTTTTACACTCACTGAACTTTACTGGCGTTTACTGAGTGCAGACTGCGAGCCAGGCTTTCTCTCTAACATCAGTGCCTGACCTCATGAATGTGGATCTGTAAGAATGGTCAAACATTCCCAAAGAAACACTCCTAAACATTGTGGGCAGCCTTCCCAGAAGAGTTGAAGCCATTATAGCTGCAAAGAGAGGGCCAACTCAATATTGAACTCTCTGAACTAAGAGTGGGATGCCATTAGAGTCCATGTGGGTTCAAATGCAGACCTCACAATACTTTTGGTAGTATAGTGTATACACAGTATATATATATATATATATATATATATATATATATATATATATATATATATATATATATATATATATATATATATATATATATATATATATATATATATATATATATATATATATATATATATATATAACTAAAAGATAAAGTACAAGCCTAGCTGGAATTAGTAGACATGTGGTTTTACTAATAACACTGAGCCATTGACCCAGAGGGGCTTACACTCTAATGTCATCGCTATGGTCACATCTCCTACCATTATCATTCAATTATGTAGCTCTGACATATTCTACAGTGCTGTACATTCACATTATTCATTGGCAATGGTCTTTTTTAACAAAATATTTTCTATAACCCGATGTTTAACCACTACAATACAGGGCACTTTCACCCCCTTCCTTCCCAGCCCAATTTTCAGCTTTCAGCGCTCTAGCGCTTTCAGTGACAATTGCGCGGTCATGCTACACTGTACCCAAATGAAATTGTTATCATTTTGTTCGCACAAATAGAGCTTTATTTTGGTGTTATTTATTCACGACTCCGTTTTTTTTTCTTGCGATATAAGCGCAAAAATAGCGGAAATTTGGAAAAAAAACAATATTTTCTTTTTCTATTTGAAAAGAAATCCAATAAAATCTAATTTTGTCATAAATTTAAGCCAAAATGTATTCTGCTACATGTTTTTGGTAAAAAAAATTCCGTTAAGTGTATAATAATTGGTTTGTGTGATCACGGACATATGTACGCAAATGATCATGTACATATGTGTGCAGGTGATCACGTACATATGTGTGCAGATAATCATTGGGACATGTGATTTTAGTGGGACATATGTGGGGGACATGTTTTTATTATTAGAGACATGTGTTTTTATTATTTGGGGACATGTATGTTTTGGGGACATGTGTGTTTTGGGGACATATGTGGGGACTGTGTTTGTACTGTGTGGTGTGTTGTGTGTTTACACTACACTGATGATCAGTGAGTAAAAAGCTGTAAAAAGCAGCCCATACTCACTGATCATCAGCCGGCTGCAGCGTTCTGCTCTCCTCTCCTCAGCGGTGACTTCCGTGTGAGGAGAGGAGAGCCGATTGCCTAGCAACCGGCTGTTTGTTTACATCACATGACGGCCGTGATTGGACACGGCCGTCATGTGATCAGGAGGGC
The DNA here is from genome assembly GCF_037356315.1 of Lithobates pipiens. NCBI lineage: Eukaryota > Metazoa > Chordata > Amphibia > Anura > Ranidae > Lithobates > Lithobates pipiens. The sequence goes on along the minus strand of NW_027507790.1, from coordinate 93,078,169 downwards.
CAATCACAGAGCCCTCCTGCCGATCTGAGATGTGCCGTGTCCGGGTGACACGAGCACATCGGGATCGCGCCGCTGCGCGAGCGCGCGCGCGCGATCCCGCTACTCCTGAAGGACGGTCCTGAACGGCCTATCAGGAGTAGACGGCTCCCACCCGGCCGTATATATGCATTGGCCGGGTGGGAAGTGGTTAAAGGGTACAAGAACCCAAAAATAAAACAGTTATATATTGCAGCTTACCAATCCTTTCATGTCACGACTGCCTAAGCTTTATGTTTTATTTTTCTTTCTTTATTTTCACCTGGTGATTTGGCCAGTAACACACTGTCCTGTCTTTGTCTCTATCTATGTCCCATCTTTGTCTCAATCGATGAAGGACCAATTGAGACATCTGTGGACAACAGAATTGTCTGGACAGGGTTGTTTTAGATGGACCAGTAGATTTACATTAACTTTACAGTTAGGTTATTAACAAACGAATACCTAATTCTAGCTAACACTGTATAAGCAGCTTTTGCAACATTTTTTTTTTTTTACTTTTTTGGGATTTTTAACTAAATGAATAAAAATTGAATTGTAAGCACCCCTGCCAGTGGAAAATAGTTTGTCTCAAACCTTTAACTATCCGCCTGCTTGAAGTCTTCAAGAGTCTTTGTGACAGGGTGACAACACAGGGGCACAACAGAAAGATATAGAAAGAGCATTGTCACCTTATAACAGGAAGTGATTGAACAAAGGTTTTTATAGCAGGATCACCTGTTCATTTTTTGAAGAATGAGTTTAAAATATTGACAATTACTTTTAAAACTACATTAACATGTTAGAGCTCATTTGAAATTCTATTGACTGAGAGTACCTATACTTATATATACTAGCTAATGTAGCTTTAATAAAGTCTCATTGGTTGTGCCTCATGGAACACATTCCCTTTTGCACCATCCACAATTTCCAGTTATGAGCAGTAAGGCTTAATTTAGAATAAATATGCGTTGGGCAGTTCAAATTAAAACTCACTGAAAATACACTGCTTTTATCTCTGGAATTTTTGGACTGCTGGCAAGTTTAGAGTAAGGCAATGTTAACAAAAGTCGTAACTTATTGATTTTGACATTTTAATTAAGTGTTGTATTATTTCTTCTATTTTCAGTTATCCTTAATTTTTCACAAACTATTAAGATTGCCTATTACATTTTTAGACAGAACACAATTTACTGTTCAGTTTCTTTATCTCTAAATTACATTTTGGGTAGTATAAAGCATGGAACTACTATAATTAAGTTACTTACTGAAAAGAGAAAATAAAGTAATTGAACGCAGAAACTTTAGAATTGAACAAGGTATATTTTTTTTAATAAATATGTTGAAACTGTTTACTTTTATTTTGTGCGTGACATCATTGGTTTGTGTCCATGAACATAAGAATTTGAATGTATGTGATTATTACAAACGTACAGTATAATTTCTATAGGAAACCATGCCTATAACTGAATAGTAACACTGGACAGCAAATATTTTCAAAAGACTTGCTGAAAAACTTTTGGTGATTATGATAGACCCCTTCAAACTGAACAAAATATAATTTCAGAATGACTATATCATGTAGGAGAAATCTTGAGAAATATGAAATGTACTTTTAATATATACACATATGTATGATATTTAATGATATGATATGATATATCTATGATGTGTTTAATTGCATAGTGTTTCTGACACCCTACATGGGTTCAGTGGGGCTAAAACTGTTTTGCTGCTGATTTTTTTTGTATTCAGTGTCAGGTGCATTCCACTACAGTTTCCAACAATCTATGGATCAGCAAAATGCCATCCTAATATTACCATTAGTTATTTTTGAAAAATATCGAAAGTCCTTCACCCTTCACCTTTCTTGTTCATCGCTTTTCACAAACGTGAATTAGTGTTGAAGATTACTTGTCCTTCTTGCCTCATGCAGATTTCTATTTGCCAGTCTAAGTCTAACAGTCTAAGTTTTATGTGAAGCAGAGGCCAAAATATCTTTGTCAGATCAACAAGTGGTTTATGTGCCACATTTTTCTTTCCTGGGTCCAAATTCTGGATTGTCCATTTCTTTCTAATGTAGACTCTCTTGCACAGCTGTCCTATTTGCATATGTACAGTAACAGCAGTACTTGGTCTATCTGATCTGCATTTCAAGCAGGAGAGCCACTGATTTTGGAACTTAATAGAAATTCCAGTTGTACTTGGTGTACTTGGATGTGCTTCAACAACAGTTTCATATTTTTTTATGTTTTATGTTTATGTTTTTTATGTTTATAATGTGTGTGCAGCATAGCGGACAGGTATTGCATATAGAAAATAGAAAAAACAGAAGTTTTATAAGACGGTACACGATTGGTTAAATTGCAGGGTATTTTTGTTATGAGTGCTAAATATCTATAAGCTACACCTAAAAGTTTAGATTGTGATGGCTGCGTCCATTTTGAGAGCAACTCTGGATGTCTGAACATACTTACATCAACCTTCCGTTACCTACCGGTAGGCCTAAATGCCAGGCCAATCTGATCGGTAGAGCTCTTTCATGTCTCATTAGTGTTGAAGATTACTTGTCCTTCTTGCCTCATGCAGATTTCTATTTGCCAGTGAGGCAGCCAAACATAGCAGTGGACCAATAGGAATATGTGGGAGACAGTAGGTTATAGGCAAGTTTAAATACTACTAGGAAGTATAGGAGCGTTACGTATCAGATTGACTGGCATTTGGAAGCAAAGGCTGGGACTTTATTTAGAAGATTTAATCATCTAATCAAGAAGAAGCATGCCCAGGAGATGCAACTATTAAAACAGGGAACTGTGGGGCTGTTGAGGCTATTGGAAGAGGTGACGAAGAACATTATTTTAACACTCCACAATACTGTAGGTGGAAAATTATAAAACAAAACTGCAGAAAGTTGATTAAACATCTAAACTGCAAAATCTTTATGAACAAAATATAATCTAAAGCCCCATACACACTATCAGATTTTCTGCTGATTTTTGTCTTCAGATTTACCAAAACCATGTAGTGCAAGGGCCTGCCTGATTGCATACAAATTGAAATTCCTAAGGTTTGACCTCATATTATATACTATGATAGTTTGAATACATGGAACAAAGCACATTCAGCTTGTATATTATTAGCTGGATTAGAAAATGCTGGAAATCAGGCTGATGACCTCCATCACATGGCCTGTGAAACATTTTATGTGATTGAGATATTAAATTGATGATCCATTGGAAGTAACTATATCAGCAAGTTTAGGCTCCCCAAATAGCTGATATATAATGTTCTTGCTTAATGATCCTTTATGAATGGTTCTAGTAATGCCATACTGGTTTTACAGTTGAAGCTCACAAATGTTTTTTTCACAGACCAAAGGAAATATGAACAACACACCCTGGTTTTAGATGCTGAGAAAAAGAATATTAATGTATCCTGAAAATAGAATATTAATAAGGCAGCTTGATTTGAATGTAAAAATTGGAGCTGTTTCTTTTTATGAAAAACATTATTTCACTTATTTTCCCTAAAGGTATTTCTATGTTCTATGTTCAATCTAGAACGTGTCAACAGGAAGTGAGTTGAGTTGAGTTTTCTCTCCCATTGAGCTTTGCAACTATTGAAAGGATTTTTCACTTTTATATGAAAACATAAAACTGAAAAGTTTTACTAATATGTTGGTGAAAATCTCTGTGTGCAACATACACTTTAAAGGATAAGAAAGGATAAGCCCGTAAAGCATTGCACCAGCAATTAGCAGATCACTGGTGCCATGCAGGTCTCTTGCAGATCTGTCTGTGTATCTGTGTGCCTGTACATCCCTTACGGGCAAGCAGATACAATCTGACAGGAAGAATCAATTAACTACCACAGTGCTGTGGTAGTTTATTGAGACGCCGACAGCCACAAAGGATGTTGGGGCTTGTAGTTCATTAACACACAGAGCTGTGTGAATAAATGGTGTGGCTGTGTGAGCAGAGCCCCACATGGCGGCGCTGATGACAAAAAGTGACAGCTAGTATGGGGAAATTCTCCCCGTAATGCTGACGGGGGGGGGGGGGGGCTAATCAGGCACTGACTGCAGCATTGGGAACATGTGGAATATGTAACATGTTTCCAAAGGTGACCTTATCTTTTAAAACACAAATAATGGATAACAGACCCAAGTTAGATGGAAAGCCGAGAAAGTTAGATGGTGGGCAGGGGATCGTAAAACTTCTAACAGTATCATACCCACTATTTAGTTGAGCCTGGAAAGCCTCCTAATGCAGCATTGTGGTAAATAACCTGCCTAGGAAAAAACATACACAGCTGTGAATGTAAATTTTGATCTGAGATTGAACTATCAGAGCCAAACTGTATGCAATTTCCAAAATCCTAGCTATAATGGAGTTATATTCATAAAACATGCTAATGTATAAAAAAAAAACATCAGACACCAATTGAAACAATATAATGACAATCAGAAGGCTAATAAACTATACTAGATGTCCTAAGCAAAATTTGCATAGGATTGTTATCAAATTAGATTTATTCTATGCAATAATATTTTGGTTGTTATATTTCAAAACATTGTCAGATGGAATTTGAATTAATGGGGTGTCTGCTGAACCTCATGAAACACTTCAACACCCCTTGGATATAAAAGATCTGGGTTACTCTCTATGAAGAATATATGCTGGTCTGAGAAGCTGATAATGAGAAATCATCCCCAAACATCCAACCGCTTTTCTTCATCAAGAATCACTGCCATATACTTGTCTAAGGCCGCGTACACACGGGCGGACTGTCCGCCCAACTAGGTTCGTCAAACAGTTTGACAAACAGTCCGTTCAAAATTAGCATGAACGGACTTGACCACACACGACGAACGAACAGTCCGCTGAAAACTTGCGCGATGACGTGAACGGCACGTACGACGGGACGAGAAATTCGAAGTCCAATACACTGCAATGCAACCTTCGCCGTGTAAATTCTTTCTGAGCATGCGCGAGACTTAGTTTATCGAACAAGCCTACACACGAGCGGACTGTCCGCTCAAACCAAGTTTCAGCGGACAGTCTTACGGAAATTCCGAAAAACTTTGTTCGTCAGACTGTCCGCTGAAACTGTCCGCTGAAGTCCACACACGAGCGGACTGTCCGCTGAAACACTGTTCAGCGGACAAAGTTGGGCGAACAGTCCGCCCGTGTGTACGCGGCCTAAGAGAGAAAAGGGATGGGGAGAGAGGCACCAAGCCACCAATAGTGTAGTATGTTTTATTAGTAGAAAGCCGGGGAAAGTTTGGTTTGGCCCCTGAAACGTGTTCTGATTGGTCACAGCACCCTGGATGGTTGACAGCTTCCTAACAGCTCCTTGACAGATCGAGTCTCCCATATGGCTTGCCTGGAATCCGGCCCTGGTTTCACAGTGCTCCTGTCAGTGAGTCATACGATTGGGCGGGCATACACATATGTACGTAATATTCGTGTGTGTGTATATATCCCCAGAGAGCCCCCCACTTACATCAGAGTCCCCAGAGAGCCCCCCCTTACATCAGGGTCCCCAGAGAGCCCTCCTTACATTAAGGTCCCCAGAGAGCCTCCCCCTTAAATCGGGGTCCCCAGAGAGCCTCCCCTCCCCTTGGGGACCCTTGCAGAGACTTAGGGCTATGGGCCCCAGATTTGGGGCTATAGCCCCAAAATCCACCCCCTAGCGACGCCACTGGTTAACAGGATAAATAGTGAGAGTGAATCTCCCTATTAGCGGCATAGACAGCAATAAAAACCTGACAAGTTTTTTAATCCCTCTCCACTTCATCCAAAAATAAAAAAAATGTGCCTTTAGTTATGTTTTAAGGATAATACTGATCTAGTTCCTGTGTTTTCTAGAGGTATTTTTAAATATAAAAAAGTATGCTGAATTTTCAGTGTTGTAGATTTATTAGACATAAAATATGCCTGATCAGGAATTATAACTTTAATTATTACTGTAATAAAACAAATTGCGATTATATTGGCTATTCATTTTATATCTACTTTCTGCAAGGATATCAGCCAATAAGAATATGGGTAACCAAATTTACCTGGTTTCAATATGGCCATCAATATTGCCTCATATATGGATACTAGCAATGAAATAAGCTCAAAATATCCAGTGATGTCAGAAGAATTTCCTTACATGTCTTACATACTTCAATCAGAATGCCATTGACCCCCCAGGAGCCTTATTATTAGGATGTTTCTCCAATGTTGTTTACAACTACACCCTTAAAGGAGAGTCCAAGTAAAATAATGTCCCCCAAATCTTAACCTGGTAGGGTATTTTGCAAGTACTTCTATAATTCTAAATTTGTACATTAAGGTTTAGAAGCATATAAATACTACAAAACCTATAAAACATGCACAACATTTAAGAGGTGGAAGAAGCCACTGCCCCAATTTAATTTTCTGTTCTCCCAAAATATGCCTGTGGCTGTCGAGCCTTTGCTGTAGCTACTAGAAGATGACCACCTCTGTCTTCCTTTTCAAATCAGTACTGCTTAGGAATTGACCCAGAGTATGAATGCAACAGGTAAAGGTGGAACTCTTGACCTATGCACTTTTTTTAAATGAATCAGTAGTTGGTAAAGCAGGAGGATCAGTATGACATCCCAGAATTTTCAGAAGATAGTTGACAATGGCAACAAACATATTTCTCTCACAACATGTTCTCTTCAAAATAATTTAAATATTGCTGTCAATGTATCTTAAAATGCACCTGCATTCATTTTATTATTACTATACTATTTAGTGGTTGGTTTATTAAATAAATTTGGTGCTTTGTCTTGTTTAAGCATAAGATCTTTAAGGCCCCATTCACACCTTCACATTTTAACACACTGTTATTCACTGAGGCTAGATTCACACCTATGCATTTTGCTGAAAACATTTACCATGATTTCCCATAGGTAATGTTCACATCAATGCGATTCTTGGGGGTGCATTATTTTAGAAAGGGTCAGGGATTTCTTTCCTCGCAGCGTTTTGCATTTTTGGTCCAATAGACTTCAATGGACCCACATCCAAACGTTTGTCCTGCATTTTGCCAGTATTTTTATGCATTTTGCAGCTTGCATTTTTGAACCTGATTGACTACAAACAACTCCCATTGACAACAGACTTCCCATCCTGCCCTGCAAAACAGGAAGTCAGATCCAATACAGCAGCTAAGATGGTGAAAACAGAGGTGCTGATACAGCTGATGAGAACATGCGTTTATCTATATTATCCAGCCGACCCAGACCACAAGATCAAGGGTGACAGGAAATTGCCCAAGAAGTTTATCCGAAATGAGATTCCATCACCAGGAGACAGAAAGAAAACTAAAGTGAGTACTATGGATGTATCTGTGACAAAACTGTATATAATCTGTTGATTGATGGTGCTGTATAGATGTATTTGTCAGAAAACAACGCTGATCTTCAAACTGCAGCTAGAGGATACATGCAGCCTTTTGCTTGCTGTTCTGACCCATGTGTTTTGTAGAGCCCTGCACAATATGCAAAGTGTTTCTGACAAATGACAAGAGGAGGCAGATTATTCTGTACAGTGCAGATAAACCCATAATCTTTACTTATGTTCAGTTCTTTATTTTATTTTGTTTTTTTGTTTTTTTACATCACTCAAAAAAAAAAAAATACACACAACTCAAAAATATGATGAAATTGTTTTTAATACCTTAATTTCAGGCAAAAAATAAATACATATATATATATAGAGAGAGAGAGAGAGCGAGAGAGAGAGATAGATAGAATAACCAGAAGAACCACAAAATAGAACAAGAACAAGGATAATGTAAATAATACAGAAAAAGGAAATGGGGATGTTAACATTTTAAGTAGCCTCAAGTTGCTATGGCACCTGGCCATTGTGAGACATAAAGTAGGCACGAAATGCATCCCTGATAACTCGACCACTCCTGCTGCCATGAGTTCCTGTTATATCTGCTCTTGTCAGGTTAATGGTGTTGGTGTCTTCCAACTGAAATCCATCCCATTTGCAAACATATTTAGGCCACATGCTGCTTTGACAGCTCGGATAGCACTCTGCATCTTCAGATGGATGGAAGTGTGTTGTAGGCACCACTTATTTGCCAAAAGCACACTCCACAACTCTACGTGCTCTAGTATGGCAGTGATTAAACACCCTCTTCTCAACCTCCATGGATCGACTTCAATAGGGCCTTCGTAGATGTTTAATGAGGACGAAAGCCTCCTCACCAAAAAAAAAACATGTGCTAGAAGCGGACCCCTTGTTCTTGGTAGTCAAATAGAGAGTACAATTATCCCAATGGGGACTTTACAGGCAGACTAATGAAGGGTATGACAAGGGAGTAATGGCAGTTATGACAAGAGGTATAAAATATAACACAATTTTATTAATTTACAGAGCTAAAGAGTATAGCCCAAAGAGGGCAAATTACATCACATGATAAAAACATAGCATGATGATACATAAATAAACAAAAAAGCACCCAGATCATCAGATATGTTGGAGCACCGAGCTGGCCAAGATTAAATGAAGGCCAGATTGCTACAAGGTGTCCATTGCAACATTCAAGGAACACAGCAGCTATGTTGCACCAGTCTTCCACCGTAGGCTTCCTGAAGACCACATCTTTGAGTACCTCCCATATGTGGGAACACGTGTCATGTAAAATTTAGCTTGCAGTCGATTTCCCCACTATGAACTGGAAATGTAGACTAGATAGGGAATGTCCTGTTGCAAGGTACCTGAAATAATAATAGTAAAAAAAAATGTTTTGCAGTTAAGGAGTTGCGTACAGCGATGGAGAAGCCAAGGACCTATACAACAAGTAGCTGTGGAAAGAACAGAAAGCAAGGAGTGAGTCTGATGCCAAATGTGTTAACCCCTACACATTTGCAAAGGACCTGGAATTTCTCAGATCGGTCCTAGAGATGATAAGGTAAGCTAGGATCATAGCATCATTTCAAAGAGTTGTGTTTTGAATCCAAATATTTTTTTTTACATTTTCTTATTTTGCTTTTTTCTGTGTTTACAGCAATGAGAGCAGCTGGGATTCTCAGGCAGCATGTGCAGAGGATCCTGGAGAGGGACCATCAATACCGCTGTACACTCCAAATACTGGCTCACCAGCATCCAGGGTGACAGAGGAGATGAGAGTGGAGGAGATTGAGGAAGTATTCCAGAGGCCTTCTGCACCACCAAGTGATGCATCTTGTAGGGGAGGAGCATTAAAGAGGATGACTGAACATTAAAGCGAGAAGATGATGGAGACATTAAGTGAGCCAATAGCTCTTTTTGGAAAACAGATGTCTCTATTATGGCAGAATGCAAACACACTGGTCCCCTTTGTAGACCAGATGCCTCTGGAAAACAGGGGGAAATGAGGCTTGCTATGATGCAGTGCCTGACCTCCTTCATTCCCTTAGCGATGACCGGGTGGACCCAGAACCTCCGTCTTCTCTGCTGCTCTTCTTCTTCCTCCTCCTCCTCCTCCTCCTCCTCCTGCATTACTGTCAGTCGCAGTGGCAATTACCAGAAACAGGGAGACAGCAGCCATGGTGTTGAGCTATGCAGCATGCATTGACTACAGGCCGGAATCTGGAAGTAAAAATGCTATCTGACATCCCATGACATCAAACATGTGTCTTTTTCCTATTGGTCAAGCACCCTCACAAAAATAACAAAATAGGCAAAACACATGTAAAATACAACAAAACCGCAGGTCAAAAATTCAAGGCACACCACAAAAAAACAGTGGAAAATGAACCAGCTGCAAACTGGATAGCCTCTTCAAATCGACAGTATGTAGTGCAGTGCAGTTTGAAAAATGAGCCATGTCTATTTTTCTGTGCTTTTGCATGCACTGTGACGCCAAATAGACTAATGAAAATACATGGAAATGTGCTATGATGGACATTAAAAAACATGTACTAAAAAATGGTTTAAAGCAAACAGATAGCTGTAAAACTGTCCTAAGTATTTTATGATGTAGGGTTATATATGTTTTCATATACAGGCTGTCATCAAGCTATGTACTGAATACAGTAAGTAAGTGTAATGCAGGGCATTTATCTTCTTAGGGAGGTCAAGCAAAACTCTGCAGCACAAGTACACATTATTTTTCTCATAGATCACAATTACTGCTAGTCCATCAGTGTCTTTGGGACATTTATATAAATAATTCTTTACCATCTAAACTATGAATGAAATGCATTTATATCTGTTTATTGGGATTGATGGGTACTGTACCAAACAAATGGCTGCTTCAGCGCAATATAAAGTGGTAACTTTGATCCACTTTTTTCTTGTTTTTAAGGCCAGCTAAAGAATGCATAGCTGTGTAGTAATGGTAAAGAATGATTTATTTTTATTTAAGGGAAGAATGTGGTTTCACCGCTGACTGATCGGTGTTCAGTAACCCTTGGAAGGAATACAATTTGTAAAGCGTTATTGTGGTGTAAAGCATTGCTATAGCTTTGAGACTGCCAGTTATTCATCACCGGACATGGCTTACTGTGTGTGCTTAAAGGAAATATTTTGTCTATTCATTGTTATCTATGTGTGTTAATGCTGGTTTCTATTTGCTCTGTCTTTCAAAAGGAGTGCTAAATGGGAGATTCTACCATTATTAACAGCTTGTCAACCGTATAACTTACATATACAGTGGCAAGGTGGCTCTCCTGTGCCAGATTGCATACTAGGTACAGTACGTGATCTGGCACTGCTGGGTAGGGGGCGCATGTGGTATGGCAAAATGACAGGTCCATTTGACAATCCAGGTTATGTTGTCTGCATGCAGTGTCCATGTGTTGTATGTTATTAGCAGGCAGGGGAGGGTTTGAGCATAAGCCCACTCACCAGATGCTGAAGACAGCTGGAGTTCACATAGGAAGCGATGCAGGATCTCTTCACTATCCAGCAGGGATCTGGATGGGATGTAGTGGATCAGTCAGTTGGGGATTCAGCGGTCTGAGATGCCACCCACTGTGCTGTCCCCTAATCGTTAGCAAGGGGCACAGGAGATCTCCGCCATGGTGATGTGTGACAAGTCCACTTGGGCAAGAACAGTGGTGGCTCCTGCCGCTGCGGTAGGCTGCAATCCCCACTGCTGGGCGGCGGGACTGGTGCTCACTAATAGATCCTGGGAAGAAAAGAGCACATGCCTGCTGGGAGATTGCTTTTATAGCTTCTCCCATAATTCTCCCATGGAGAGGGTGGCTTGCAGGGAGGTGTAATTTACAAAGGGTTGAGCATTTGAGTAATGGCTGGGCAGGAGGCTACTAATCTCACAATGCTCTCCTTTAGGTCTGAGGAGAGTGATGCAAATGATCTTAGCCCAGCACTGGAGGGAAACAGGAGTAGCCTGCAGTGGTGGAGATAAAGTGTGCTACTTCATATTACAGTAGTCTGCTCCTGGCTACATTCCATTAGTGAAAGCACCTCACATAGTACACCAAAAGGCACACATTAAACCCTTTGATCATCCTAGATGTTTAACCTCATCCCAGCCTGTGTCATTTGTACAGTGACAGTGCATATTTTTAGCACTGAGTATCACTTTATTAGTATTAAGCCCCATACACACTATCAGATTTTCTGCTGATTTTTTCCTTCAGACTTACCAAAACCATGTAGTACAAGGGCCTGCCTGATTGCATACAAATTGAAACTCTTAAGGTTTGACCTCATATTATATGGTTTTGGTAAATCTGAAGGAAAAAAATCAGCAGAAAATCTGATAGTGTGTATGGGGCTTTAGTATAACTGATTCCTAATAAGTGTCAAAAGTCTAAGTTACTGTCCGATTGTCTGCCACAGCATCACAGTCCCACTATAAGTCACTGATCTCTGCAAATTTTTGAAGACATATGATTATTTAAATGTTTTATTTGATATGTTTTATAGCAGAAAGTGAAAAATATGTTTATAGCGCAAAGAAATAAAAAACGCAGAGGTGATCAGATACCACCAAAAGAAAACTCTATTTGTGGTAAAAAAAAAAGTACATACATTTTATTTGTGTATAGCATTGCATGACTGCGCAATTGTCAGTTAAAGAAACGCAGTGTCATATCGCAAAAAATGGCCTGGTCTCAAAGGGGAGTAAACCTCCAGAGGTCAAGTGGTTAAAACACACAATCAACACATGTCTTGTAATAACAAACACTGTATTACCAGCACAATGTCTAACTCAAAGATGAAGCTTCAAGTGCAGTAAACCTAAGAACATTGCCCATGCCCAAGTTTCTATACAGTGGGGAAAATAATAATTTGATTCCCTGCAGACTTTGTAAGTCACTTACAAAGAAATGAAGGGTCTATAATTTTTTATCATAGGTGTATTTTAAATCAAAGAGATACAGTAAAATATCAATCAAAAATCCAGAAAAAACACATAAAACAAATGTTATAAATTTAATTTCAATTCGGTGAGTAAAATAAGCATTTGATCCTCAAGCAAAACATGACTTAGTACTTGGCAGAGAAGACATTTCTTGTAGTTAGTGTCAAGGTTTGCACACATCTCAGAAGGGATTTTGGTTCACTCTTCTTTACAGATCTTCTCTAAATCCTTAAGGTTTCTTGGCTGTCACTTGGCAACTTGAAGTTTCAGCTTCCTCCATACATTTTCTATATGATTAAGGTCTGGAGACTGGCTAGGCCACTTCATGACCTTAATGTGCTTCTTCTTAAGCCACTCCTTTGTTGACTTGGTGGTATGTTTTGGTCATTGTAATGCTGAAAGACCCATCCATGACACTCCATTCACTTCTATGGTGTGGCAGATGACATTTTCGCTGACATCTGCCATTATCCTAACCGATCCTGTCTGTAAAATCCAGACGGTTGATGACCCTATTTTCCATCATCTGGAGGATTGGATCGGACTGTCTTCTTTTTATGGACCAGTGGTCACCAGTGTTTAAGCTGGGCTATAAATAACAAATTATGTGCGTCAGTTGTCATTAACAGAAAAAAAAAATAAGCTCCGAAAGCATCTCAACTTCTCCTACCCCCGCCCAAACACACACACACACTTTGTCAGGGCTCATATTATGTGGTTTACATCCCTGCTCCAATAAAAGTGACAGTTAAGTTTAGTTCTTGTTAGTTAAATTTTGTTATTTCAAGCTGTAATGGCTATGGGCTCTTTCAAACGGGTGGTCCGCCCGACAGACTCCACTTTGCTCAATGAGGGGATCAATCCATTCATCCCGTCTCTGCACAGTGAGCTTAGATGAACCTGTCATCCACCTGCTCAGCGGGGATCAGCGGATTGATTCCCCACTGAGCAAAGCAGAGTCCGTTGGGCGAACTGCCTGTTTGAAAGAGCCCATAGCCATAATGAAATTTAACTGACAAGAACTAAACTTAACTGTCACCTACATTGGAACAGGGATGCAAACCACATCATATGAGCCCTGACAAAGTGTTTGTGTGTGTGTGTGTGCGTAGGGGCGGTGTTGAGATGCTTTTGTTATTAATTAATTCGTTATTAATTTGTTATTTATAGCCCAGCTTAAACACTGGCGGTCCATAAAAAGAAGACAGTTGGATTCAAGTAAGTAAGCAACTTTTAGTATCCAACTGTACCAAAAACCCTGGACTTGCCATAATTCAATGTGTGTGTGGGGGGTTGGGGCACCTCCACACCTTTCATTCTTAGTTGTAGCAGTCAGAATGGCAATTGGCAGTTGGAATAGCCTTCAAGGGTATTTTATGCATAATTCACATGATGTTGAAAAAAATAGAATTACATTTTCTTACAAGTTATTTGTGTAAGTGACTGATTTGATTAATAAACTTGCCCAAATAGGACAATAGGAAAGAAGACACATGGTTATTTCCTATTCCAAACACCTCTCTACCTTATGTATATATCTATATTGATGGGACACAGGATTATTAGACATCTGAGTCCAAGGCAATTGTTAAATGACTTGACCTGAAAGCAATTTTCACATTTTTCATGCTCATTGTGCCACATTGCCATGATTGTATTTTTATATTCTCCCCATTAGTGGCAATCTCTTTTTAAGGCAACTCGGTCAGCATCCTTGCTTACTGACTGTTGAGATCAATTCAAATGATCACAATCAATTACAGAACAAACCATCTAGGGAGTGTATTGCTTTTCATTTGTCTAAGCAGAGGCACTACTTTAGTTAGCAATGGCTTTTTTTTCCCAGTGGATTGTGCAAAGGCTCTATCACAAAAATGTATGTTACCACTGTGGTACCTTTTGAATATCTACTGGAGTTTTAGAATATATAGTACACACTAGAAAACACATATAAAGTACATAGTTGTTTGTTTTGAAAGTATTTAACATCAGAAAAAGAAAATAGGAGGAATAATACTTTAAGTAATTATGAATGACAGACTAAATGACAGAATAACCTTCCCTGACATTTGTAAACGTAAAATGGAACCATGGGCAAAATAAAAATGGCATATATGTTCCAAAAACTGTCAACAGCATTAACAAAACAGTTTTTGTTTCCGAGCCTTAACAGACCATCATTTTATCACCTGTTAATCTGACCAAAATGGCTGATATTTGCCTACTTTCTTTTGTTTGTTTATTACAGGTATTTATATAGCGCTGCCAGTTTACGCAGCTCTTTACACAAGCTGTATATATTGTACATTGACATCAGTCATTGCCCTTAATGTCACATATACACGATCGGACTATGCGGCGGACTTAGTCCGGCGGACCAGAGTCCGCTGGACAATTCAACCGTGTGTGGATCTGGGGGACTTTTTCTTCCCAAAAGTCTGGCGGACTTTGAAAGTAGTCTTGACTCAAAATTGTCTCAGACTCGGCTTTCCGGTGGACAATCCGCTCGTCTGTGTGCTAGTCCGCCGTACTTTCCAAATGAATGGCCCCTTATGCCTATATAAGTCATCGAGCCAGGGAGAGCATCGTGTCAACATCAGAAGAAGAGAATAAGAAGAAGAAGGTGGCGGCGGTGAACGAGAAGACCGGGGCCAACGCTAGTAAAAGAGCTGGAAGAAGATAGCGGAGGAACCCGGCAGAAGAATCGAAGAGCGGGAGAACAGGCCGGAAAGACCCCCGAAGTCGGAAGAAGATCCCGAAGTTGGAAGAAGACCCCCGGATGGCAACGAAGGAGAAAGTCAGGGTTCTCTGTTAGCAAAAGAGCAGCAAAAGAGCATAAGATAGTGGAGGAGTCCAGCGAGAAGACCCCCAAATTCGGAAGAAGACCCCTGGAGCTGTCTAAAAAACTACTTTAAAAAGCAGTGCTGTGTGTTTTTTATTTACACTTTTTTCCCCCAGGTGAATGGGTATGGGTACATCGTACCCCATACTCATTCACATAGGGTGGGAGGCCGAAATCTGGGGGCCCCCCTATTAAAGGGGGGTCACGGATTCTGATAAGCCCCCCGCCCACAGACACCGACAACCAATGGCCAGGGTTGTCCGGAAGAGGCCCTTGTCCTCATCAACATGGGGACAAGGTACTTTCCCCAAAGCACCCACCCCCCATGTTGAGGGCACGTGGCCTGGTACCACTCAGGAGGGGGGGCACTTGCTCGTCCTCAACCCCTTTCCTGACTAGCCGGGCTGCATGCTCGAATTAGGGTCAGGCAAGGACTTTGGGGGGACCCCCACGCCGTTTTTTTGGGCTCGCGAGGTGTCAATCTCGCTAGTCTCGTCGTACCTGAAATGACTTGTAAATGAACGGACTTTAGTCCATGTGTGGGCTAGTCCATTCATTTGGAAAGTCCGACGGACCTCCGCCAAAAGCCCGGCAGACTGTCTGCCGAACCTAGTCTGCCGGAAAAGTTAGTTCGTGCATGGACCTGTGTGGGCAAGTCCGCTCGTTCGGAAAGTCTGGCAGACCTCCGCTGGAAAGTCTGGCGGATTGTCGGTATAAGGTGCTTATCAAGAAGGTTTTTACAGTAACACACTTTAATAAGATTATTTACATCAGTCTGAGCATTTTCACAGGTCAATTTAAACAGTATTTCAAAAAAGTCTATACATTCCCTGTAAGAATGTATTACACTTTGCTTTACATATATCACTTACCTCCTATCCTTAGTTCCAGAAAGGTTGACATCAGTAAAGTAACAAGTAAAAATCAAACTAGATTTTAAGGTCAGAACTTGAAAGGATAGGAACTATGTCTTCATCATGCTGCATTAAAATAAATTGCATTACTTATACCTTGAAATAAATAGTGTGTCTCTTTCCTGCCTATTTGTTCTCTCATCTGTCATCTTTTTTTTCTGCCTTTTTTTCCCAAGGACGCACTTTTCTCAATCCGTGCAATTCAAAGACTCATAAAAAGTGAGCCATTCTTCTCAATAGAGAAAAATATTTGATGTGAGTTAAAATGACAAGTAGAAGGCCAAAATGTAATCAATGTAGTATGAACTTTTTTAAAGGCTACACAATGACTACCAGAGCATTATAATTACCTTGGCTGCAACATGTGCTATCCATTGCCTTTCTTTATAAACATGCAATGGACATGTGTTTAAAGGGAATGTATAATATTTAATTTTTTGTTATACATGCAAAAGAGATCTTAAGTTAAAAGAGAAGTGTGAGAATGGTAAAAAATAAACATATATACTGCGTTATTGATCTGATACTGCGGCAGTCCACCAACATCTCTAAGCCCAATCACATGACCAGTGATCACTCAATTCTTGATTCTGCTCTGAGCCCCATGCGGCGACTGTCAGTCACTGTTCTCTGCTCTGCCCCTCCAGCACTCACTAGAGGATCAGGCAGGAGAGGGGGTGGAACAGTGACATGCCGAGAGGCTGAGCCAGCTGCCTGTAAGGCATCTGGGTGGATCCTGACATTATTGTTGGTATGCCTCCAGAGTCTGGAGTGGCTCTGTGATGTTAGCTGACAGTGGGCTTTAGCCTGCTGTGTTCTGATTCTGGGTCATAGGAGATTGCACAAGTGCACAGCTGTGACCCACAAGAGAAGTATGTCCGAAAGAAGTTTGACATTACCTCCCTTTTAATAGCCTTATATTTGTATATAATCCTTTACAAAACCTTGCTAGTTTTGGTTTAAAATTTTAAATGTATGTGAGTGCAACATTATTTGCTCAATAAATGCGCAGACTTTGTTTCTTGTTTTCCAGAGCAGCACAATGTTTGTGTTTTACTGCTCCTTTTTACATTGTCAGTCTAGAACAGCCTATCTCAACTGGGGTGCTGTCTGAGGTTGTCAGGGATGCCACAGCATCCTGGCTGAGAAAGACATTCAGATCAAACCAAGATCCCACTGCTCCACTGAATTATACATCGGCACAGGAGCTTGATCAGAACAATGTGTGCGTGTGTGTGTATATATATATATATATATATATATATATATATATGTATATATATATATATATATGTATATATATATACAGTTTATAGCATATGTATGTATAGTATGTGCTTGTATGTATGTATGCAGGCATGCATATTACTTTTAATCCCGACCCCTAATCCTGTACATTTAGAACTGATTTTTTTAATGCTCATTCACAATAACGGCAGGGGCTGCGACTGTCACCCAAAACAGTCAAAATGTAGGTGCCACTCAGGTAGAGAGGTAAAGTCCAACTAGACCACTGTGAGTGTAGGTAGGGACAGGGAGCTCACCCTAGTTCCAAGCTGCAGCAATGTCAAATGAAAAGATCCATAATCTGCACATCATGAAGCAGACCAATGTACATGAAGTGAGATACATGGCAGCCCCATCCTGGACTCCAGCCAGTCCATGCCCTCAATGGGTTTCTCTCCGTCCACTGGAGCTTAGTCATGGGGAACTGGAACTCCCCTGAAAAGAAATCCATGTCCATTTTTCTTTTCAGAGGCATTTGCCAGGTGGTAAAAAAGCAATATGTCACCTAGTTAATGCCTGTATTAACCCCTAAATGCAGCATCAACATGCCACAGCCATGACTGCGGGGTGGTTGCAGCATGGTTCCATTCACCCGGGGATATATTTCTTGCTGCAGTCACAGAATGTGCACAACCTTGGCTGTTGCCTCTGTGGCTAAAAGGGGAACAGTTGAGGGTGGTAAAAATGTTGTTCAACCTTGTGGTTTTATCGTTCCCCAACCTCAAGTGTCTCACATCTGTGCAGCTGCATTCATTTCAGAGGGCTGCCCTACCTGCATAAATGCAGAGAAAGAAACCCTTGACCCACCACCCCGAAAACACACACTGTTTGCCAATCTGTGAGGTTACTATTAAGAATAATGGCACCCCAGTGCATCTGCTAAAGAGCAGCACATTTTTCTGCATGTTAGGAATGCATGTGATTTTGAACACATTCCCAACATGCAGTAATGTAAACCAAGCCTTGGACTGTTGGTGCCTTGAGACTGAAAACCAGAAAATTGTATCAAATACTTACAGTAATTTTCCTTTCCTGAGGTTGAACTGGATGGACTGGTGTCTTTATTCAACCTTACTAACTATGTAACTATGTAACTAACGCCAATCCATGGCAGCATACTAGTGATAGAGCTCTGCCTCTTGACCACTCCTTCAGGAACAGTGAATAGCATAAAAAAAGGCATAGATAGATGCCCCCCCCCCCATTCTTTGTAACAAGTCTCATAAGAAAACACGGGTGCGTCCATATGCTGCCATGGTTTGGAGCCAGAAAAGGAAAAATTACAGTAAATATTATTATTACAGTAAAAAATTTTCATTTTCCTGACGCCAACATGGCAGCATACTAGTGATATATAACTAGCCGACAGGGTGAGTACTGCTTAAACAATTTAAGTTTTATTTACAATGTAAGAGAAGATTGAATTGTTCTTCTCTCAAAGTCTACAGATGATGGCATCAGGATATACCTTATAATGCCTTAGGAAGATTTTTTGAGAGGACCATGAAGCTGCTCTGCAGATGGTCTCCATCGACACATTTGAAAAGGCCGCCCACAAGGCTGCTACCACCCTGGTAGAGTGTGCAGTCACTGTTGAAGAGAGTTCACGCCCTCTTGCCCTGCACGCTTTGTAAATAAACTTGACGATCCAGATTGCCAATGTTCTTGAGGTAGCCCCCTTTCCTTTGTGTTTTCCCACTGGAATTATGAAGAGCTTATCCGAGCATCTGAAGGGAGTGATGGCCAATATGTATTTCCTTAAGATTCTTGAAACATCAAGCTCATGCAGCCTCCCCAAGTCTTATTCCGGGAAGTTTGGTAAAGCCCAGACACCTGTTTGACAAAACATATTGGCTACTTTTGGCACAAAATGGTCTACTGGATGAAGTTCCACTCAGTCTGGAAAAAAGGTAATATGCCTATCTGATATTTCCAAGCCTGAAGTTCAGAGACTCTCCTGCCTGAAGTGATGGCCATCAGAAAAACTGCTTTTTGTGTAATGTCCCACAAGGAACACTGCTCAGTCGGAGCAAAAGGGTGGCCATATAGAAAGTTCATCAGCACAGACAGATCCCATTGGGGAAAGATTCTGTTCCTAGGTGGTCTGATTTTATTGACCGCCTTTAGGGGCTGCACTACTAATGGGTCTTCAGCCCATTTGATCTTAGTCACTGCTGAGATGGGCGACACTTGCACTTTGAGCGAATTCAGGCTAAGGCCCATGTCCAATCCTGATTGAAGAAAATATAGGACATCTGAAAGTAGAGGTGCAGAAGGATCCAGTTCCCCTTCCACCAGGTTTTCTGGCTCTTAATAGAGTAGAGACTACCCTAGACGAGCATCCTAGGCTCTCCAGCTTCCTCCTCTCAACAGCCATGCTCACAGCTCCAGTCTGTGCATGCTCAGATACAGGAAGTCTCCTTGAATCAGAAGGCGTGGGAACACCGGCAATGGTATTGGTTGCTGTATGCTGACATGGACCGCCAGCGGAAACCAGGTTCTCCATGGCAAAATTGGAAGAATCACTATGACCATCATGTTCTCCTTCAGCAGCATCAAGAGGAATCTTATCAACAGGGAAACCGGGGGAATGGTGTAGGCTAGGGAACAGTTCCAAGGCACAACTAGAGCATCTGTCCCCCCTCCCTGAGGATGCGGGAACTGGGATAGAAATCTCAGGAGTTTGCAGTTGCTGGGAGAAGCAAAGAGATCCTTTTGGGGTTTGCTCCACATGTTAATCAGTTGGGTAAAGACTCGGGGGTGTAGAGTCCACTCGTTGTGGTCCAGAAATGCTCTAGAGAAACGGTCTGCCTACAGATTTAGCTTCCCAGGGAGATAGACTGCCCTTACAGTATGAACATGATTCTCTGCCCAGGACATTATGAGCTCTACCTCCTTCAGTAGGTCACTGCTGCGGGTTCCTCCCTGGCATTGTATATAAGCAACTGCCACCCCGTTTTCCATCTGCATCGTGACCGGTTAGCCCTGAATCTTGTGCTGTAAGGCCTTGAGAGCTAAAATTGCAGCTCTAATTTCTCGTACATTTGAGACTATGCCTTTGGCTGGGAATCTCCATCTGCCCTGAACAGATTGTCCTTCACAGTGTGCCCTCAGCCGACCTCTCTGGCATCCATTGTAACAATGCTCCAGTCTAATGGACCTAAGGGTCACAAGTTCCTTCTTCAGCCGTCATTGCAGGCTCCTCCTCATGCTGAAAGATACTGTTATCAGTTGTGGTAGGAACTGTTTCCTCCACTGTGCAAGGAACCCTTGCTGTAACTATTGCATGTGTCAATGTGCCCAAGGGAGCATGGGAATGCATGAAGACATGGTGCCCAACAGGCTGAGACACTGGGATGTTGACAGGTGGGTGGATGTTGCTGCTCTCTGGACCCTGTTCCTGACTGTCAACGCCTTTTCTGGTGGGATTGAGACAGAGGAATTGGTCATACTGAAGAGTACCCCCAGGTAAACCAATTGCTGGGCTGGGGCGAACTTTCTCTTCTTGATGTTGATCATACAAAAACACTTCTGTAAGGTGCCGATAAGGATCTCCTTGTGTGTCCGGAGTTCTCTGCAGTCCCTGGCCAATAGAACGACATTGTCTCAATAATGATAGACTCAAAGACCCTGCACTCTGAGTGGGGCTAATACTGCAATGAGAACCTTCGTAAATGTTCTGGAGGAGGTGCATAGACCCGAAGGGCAGGCAGGTAAATTGCAGGTGTGTGCGACTAATGGCAAATATGACATACCTCTAAAAAAGGGCAGGATTGGCAGATAGGCATCCTGTAGATCAAAGGAAAGCATCCAGTCGCCTAATTGTACTGCCTGGATGATTGTGTGGATGGACTCCATCTTGAATCTTTCTAGAAGGATAAAGCGGCTTAGACTTTATAGATCTTTTTTGCGGACCATGAACAGGGTGGAGTAAAACCCGTTATATCATTCTGAAGACAGAACCTGTATCATGACTTGCTGTGCTTGCAATGTTTGTACATATTGTAGCATAACCATTGCCTTCTGTGGAGCCCCCGGAATCTTAGTGGGGGAGAAATTAACTGGAGGAGGGGAACTGTAAAAACTGACATAAATGGCCCTGGGTTACTGTTGCCTTCACTGATAGGTCTGTGCAATTCTGTGTCCAAACATCTGCAAAACGTGCCAGTCTGGATCCTACCACGAATGTCTGGGGCTGCACACTGTCAAAAGGGTTTGGTGGGTTTCTGCGGGATTTTCACAGCGTTTTGTCTGTGTGCCCTGAGTAAGGTAGATTGGGTACCCTTCCATCCACCACCTGACTCTCTGGTTTGTCTGTTGGATCTTGACTTCCTGAACCTGGAAGAATGAGAGCAGTTAGGAAAATATCTCGCTCACCTCTGTTTCCTGTCCTGTGGAAGTAGGCCTGACTTGCTCCCCGATATTCTTGAGATTACCGTTTCCATCTTACTGGCGAATAAGGCCTTGCCATCAAAGGGGATCTTGCACCAATTCTGTTTAATGATGCATTGGCATGCCAAGGTTTCAACCATAGGGCCCTTTTAGCTGTGGCAGAGTGTAGCATAGCCCTGGCTCAACACTTGATCGTGTTTATAGCTGCTTCACCGATTAACTCAGATGACACCTTGATTTCTTCTAGAGACTGAATAATATATGCTCTTGGAACCCCTTCTTTTATGGCTGATTCAACATTTTGGATCCAGATCTTAAAGGCGCTGGTCACCAAGCTGAGGGCTACAGCTGGATAATAGGCTGCCCCAGCCGCTTGTTGGATTTTCTTCAACTCTATATCTATACTCTTCTCCATTGCATCTTTAAAGGAGGTTGAATCCTCCATTGGGAGGGTAACATTCTTAGCCAGCCTGGCGACTGCTGTATACACCACCGGGGGGGGAAGGGGAGTCAAAAGATTCTGCATCTGCCTCCTGCAGAGGATATAGCTTATGCAGTCTGTTGAACGAGAACCTTTTTTCAGTGTTCTGCCACTTTTGCTTAATGACGCCGTTAATTTCCTCCATGAAAGGAAAGAAGGATTGGTTTCCTCTTCCTTCCTTGCAATGACCTGCTTGATTGCCTGGATATATGGCTCCACCAGGGAGAAGCTAAATCCGAGCTGGGAGAAGCTAAATCTGAGCTGTTCCAGATCACCCTCTAAAGAGGAGGAACTGCTGTCTTCCTCCTGCTGTGCAGACTTTGCCAAGACAGCGCTGAAATGAGTAGTGCTACCTGCTGAGGTTCCTGGTTGATCCCCTATCAAAGCTTCCTGGCTGGGGCCACCAACAGGCTGTCTGACTGGAATAATGGACGTGACCTCACAGATGGAGTCTTGCACCACCTTCTTTAGTAAGATTGACATTTGTGCAGTCTCCTGCTCTCTGTCCACAGAAAACTCCTCCAGGCAGCATCTGCACACTAGCTTATTGGGCATTGGGGCTGTTCCACAGGCCCAGCAGGTCTTTTTATTAGGGCACTGATATTGCTCAGGAGGAGAGGAGGCATGCCACCTCTTTTTCAGTTTCATTTTGGAATGGGAGCAGTGCCGGTGGCAGCGCTATCCTAAGGAGTCTCTTTCTTCTCTGTCTCTAGATCTTCAAGAGCGTCTCTAGATCTTTGAGAGTATCTCTAGATCTTCAAGAGCGTCTCTAGATCTTCGAAAGCAATTTGCAATAAGAAGGCACTCTTTTTTTTTTTTTTTAAACCTGAAAACTTACCCAGCTGTTGGTCCCCTACCTTAGAAGTTGAGGGTCTTGTATAAATGATGACTGACTCATGGCTGGAGAACGGGTGGGGCGGCCAGCTGAAAAATAAAAGGCAGGAAAAAAAGAAGACAGTTTTAGAGATATTTGGGATGAAAGAATAAAATATGCTTCCAAAAGGTCACAGGAAAATGCTCCCTTTTTCAATTCCTTTTTTTGTGAGTAATACCTGCAGGGAAACAGCAGTGGTTGCTCAAAGGATGCTTGTCTTGCAGAGGGGAAACCCCAAGGAAAGACGTCTGCCTAGAATACAGAGGCTATGTGTCTGCCTGCCATTCAGGCAGACCAAGCCTATTAAATAGATCAGAGGGAGGGCAGAGGCCTCCCTCAGCCCCACCCACCCACTTGCCGACAAAATACCAGCGATTCTTCCTTCATCCAACATGGCAGAAGGAGCTTCCGCCGTCCATTGCATATGTGCAGACCGGCGCGGCCCACTGACATCATCACCGGGCTCCATTGAGTGAACAGGGGCATTAGGTGGCCGCATTCACCCTATAGGGCAAACAAAAGACCCCTGTAAGGTGTGCATTGCACCCCCCAATGGCACGGACACAGGGCCACCACCAGAGACCTATGAGGGCAACTGAGGATCAGAAACAAATAGAGATCCAAAAAATAAAATAAGGGACAGAAACACCCTAAACAGCGCAGGTGGCCAATATAAATGAAAATAAAGAAAAATCTGCCCCCCTCCACACCTCTGCCTGCAGTCACTTTCGTAAATGGGGACCCCATCAAGACCTACAGAAGGGACTCCCCAAGGCTATAGCACATTTAGCAGCCCGAGCCTGGGACCTTGTACTGGGAGAAGCTCAACTCAGCCATATGCTGCACGGAGGCAGAGGTGGGGACAAACTGCTTACTTTATCCCTGGTGCGTTGAGATTACGTATAGGAAAAAAGAAAATGGGGGGGGGGCTAACTATTCCTTTTTTTATGCTATTCACTGGGAGGGAGTGGTCAAGAGGCGGAGCTCTATCACTAGTATGCTGCCATGTTGGCATCAGGAAATACTTTTTAAGGGTGCCGTGACTGGAAGAAGGTTGAGAAACACTGGTCTAGAATAAGGCCAACTATTGGAAACAATTAAGTCTCTGTGTGAGCGTTGTCATATTGCGACAATTGTTAAATTGGACCTAGCATCAGTTAATTTTGTTTCATCTTAGGTACATGCAAAGTAGCATGTCAGTGTAAGCCCTTGTACACACGGTCGGAGATTCCGTCAGAATGTGTCCTATCGGACCGTTTTGTCGGATATTCCAACTGTGTGTGGTATGCATCGGACTGTTTCCGCCGGAATATCCGTCGGACCAAATTTTCCAACTTGCTGGAAATATTTTCCCACAAACTGCTCCGATCGGACATAGTCCGATCATGTGTAGAGAATTCCGATCAGACAAAGTGCCACGCATGCTCAGATCAATTTCCTACATCAAAGCTATTGGCTACTAGCCTGAACGTAGTCCCATCGTAATGAAATACGTCATCACGTTCTGAAAGATCGGATTTTCCGACAACTTTGTCCGACCGTGTGTATGCAACAGTTTCGGACAAGATCCGTCGGACAAAATCCGACGGATTTGGTTGTCGGAATCTCCCACCGTGTGTACAAGGTTTAACACTTGGAGGTATTTTTTTCCTTTCACAGAGATCACAGTACTTCCCCTGACAATGCCTAATTTGCTTTCTCATCAAAATGGCAGAACCATCCTTGTTTTGCCATCCTCCAGGGTCAGCATCTTTGATTCATTTATAAATATCTATATTGCATTTTGTAGTAAAAGAAGATATCCTGGAAGATATTTTATGTATAGTATATCAACATTTCTGTTCAAATTAACGATTTGGATTATTACTTAAAAGAGGAGATCCGGCCCCCCACCCCCAAAAAGGAAAAGTCAGGAGCTATAAACACTGTAGCTGCTGACTTTTACTATTAGGGCACTTACCGGTCCAGGCATCGAGCAGTGTCCTCATCCGAGCTGACTTTTGATTTGGCTTTCAGGCCCTGGCACCTTCATCTTTGCTAAGGGAAACCGGCAGTGAAGCCTTGCGACTTCACAGACGGTTTTCCTACTGCGCATGCACAAATCCCACTGTAGTTTGTGAATGGGCTGGCTGCAGGGGTAAGGAGGAGGGGCCAAATTTCTGGCTCACTCTCAAAAGTAGTGATGGGTGAATGCGCTTGGGTTTGATTTGTGAGATGTTCTATGAAATCATAATCCCACTGAAGTCAATGGGAGAATCTTGAAAATAAATTCTGGCCATTTTCAAGGCTAATAGGCAAGATATTGTCAAACTAAGGACTGAGCTGAGCACTGTGGGGCAGTGGATTAAGCGTAATGTTCTGTGCAGATCAGTTTTTTTAATAAGGCTTAAAATAAAACATCATGCCTTAAACCCGTCCATGAATTGGTACACTTGTAGGATATACTAAGGCAAAAATAAAGTAAATAATGCAAAAATAACTCAAAATATGTGCTCACTAAAAATAGATTGTTAATGTTCTGTAAGAATGGATAGAAAACAAAATTCTTTGAATATGATTGCTGTGACATCAATAATCAGCTGAAACAACACAGAAATAATAATATATAAAATGTTTACTGAATCATGCCACTTGACTTGCAAATATCTGTGTCTACAAACTGCTACTAGAATAACAAAAATATTTCTAATGGTTGGATTTTGTTAATTTTGGGTCTTCCATACCACCTTGATTTGCCTACCACCCACTCCATTTCAAACTTATCCTTTCCCAAGCCAATAAATATGATTTATGTTACCCTCATATAAAACATAGCAGGATCACAGTTGTTATTTTCTGGGTGGACTGGAGGCATCTCTGATTGTACATGGAGCCTGCACCTGTCAAAGCTACAGTAAGCACTACAGTGGACACTGAGTACCTGTCTAAAGTATTTGATCTTAACAAAGGTGGTACAATTGTCAAATTGCCAATGTTCACTACAAGTTGTCAATGATGTCAATGATATTTCTCACTTCCCACTCAGTGCTTTATATGCCATAATTTTTCAGTCACAGACTTGCTAATTGCCAGTGATCACTACAAGATGTCAGTAATTCTTCCCACTCCTTATTAGTGCCAGATGGTTTCTGCCATTGTCATAGCCTCTCAAACACCCAGGCTAATAGGACTTCACTATAAATCATCGAGGAATATCATTAATGGGCTAAATTGAAAGTAATAGGGACATAGGAGTTTTAGGGCTTATTCTTTCTAATTCTGTGTGGTACTAAAAAATCCATAGTCACAAGATATTAAGCAAACGACACCAGACTTCATAGACATTTTCTCCTGTGTAGCCCGATACCAACCATTGGAGTAGAAGCTATAGTCATATACAGCATTTACCTTTCACAACCGTTTCGGTCAACCTGGTTATGACACTCAACTACACAGGAATTGTACCCGGTGATAACATCGCCAGAAATGTCCAGGTCAGGCTACAGACCAGATGCATGTCTTTTCCCTTCTGATCTCCTGAAATTGATGACAATGTGAGGAACGAATCCAAGTTCAGTGTCTGACTCGCTGCTGTGTAGCAATTGGTGACCTGTATGGGGCAACACTGTGTAGAAGAAAGAAGAGCATTATTCAGAGGGCCATCATTTATTAGGTTTTGAGGAGGAGGTTGTGTTGCCAAGCTGCATCTTGGGTTTCAAATTTCAGTCTAGCAGATATTATAGCAATGCCCATGGCTAAGAATTCCAGTTATTTGTGTACAGTCACCTGAGCTGGCTAGGTCTAACATCAGGTGGTTGTGAATCCTATTTTTTTTTTGTCACAAAATGAGTTTGTAATCACCTCTTTCCAATAAGCAGATGCACACTACCAATGAGTGCAATCTACCCACTCTTGCTTTTTTAATCTTTTGTACAATTTGACTGACAGTGCTGATGCGATTGTAGTTGGTGCCCCCAAGTGGGGTAATGAAACTTGACAGAATGGTGAATGTACCTTTGGAATCTTTCAAAATCATATGCCTAAATTCCTGCAATAAATATCAGATCCATTCAGATTTGGGTTTAAAATCAAATTAGCTAAACAATATAATATTTGTTCACATTGTTAAACTGTATTTTTCTTTTTTTTCTGTAGGTGAAAAATTGATTGAGAATAAGATTTTTGCTCTTTTCATGGATACAGCCACATTTGGAATTGTAAGTATTAATTAAATTTTTTTATTGCCACCATTCTTTTTCGTATATAGAGATCCTGCCCTATGCAGGTATATCTAAATCTAAAATATGCTATTCATCAGTACATGATGAGTCACTTGATGCAGGAGGGTGTACAAGAAATTCTAATATCAAATGTTGAGGAGCATGGCAAGAATATAGAAGGGAAGGACAAAAATTAGCTGAATGGTACTTAGAAAAGATTCTGAGGAATAACTTCTTGGCTGAATTTACATGCCCAATATGCCTCAGATTCTCCAGTCCCAGAAAGTAGGAGCAGTAGTGGTGATGGCTGCTTTAGCAATGCTTTAAAATAAGTGGAGTCTAGGACCAATGCAGAAACATTTAGAAATGAGGACCGCACGGAGTATGACCACTGACCAGAGCTTGCACAGTAAGTGCTGGAGCTGTAGGCTTACTATGTGATCACTGTGCTGCCTGGGAGAGACAAATTTGCATGTTCCCTGCCACCATGGACTGGCTTACTTTCATAAAAATTATTTCAAACACCTTGCAGCTGATGCCACTGTGTATACATTTTTCTTTGTCATCCACTCCAAAAAAAAATGTCCACCATTACCAGCTCCTAATACCTTTGCTTGCCTATCACCAGCTACTACAACTAATATCGGTTCGCCTCTGCTGACTTGTCACCATTCTCAGCTCTGGAGATCTCTGCTCTGCTGGCTTGCCACAATTGTTTATTACAGGAATTTATATAGCGCCAACAATTTACCAGTGCTTTTACATACATACATACCCCTCACATTTTTGTAAATATTTTATTCTATCTTTTCATGTAACAACACTGAAAAAATGACACTTTGCTACAATGTAAAATAGTGAGTGTACAGCTTGTATAACAGTGTAAATTTGCTGTCCCCTCAAAATAACTCAACACATAGCCATTAATGTCTAAACCGCTGGTAACAAAAGTGAGTTCACACCTAAGTGAAAATGTCCATATTGGGCCTGAAGTCAATATTTTGCGTGGCCACCATTATTTTCCAGCACTGCCTTAACCCTCTTGGGCATCAGAACTTCACAGGTTGCCACTGGAGTCCTCTTCCATTCCTCCATGACGACATCACAGAGCTTGTGGATGTTAGAGACCTTCCCCTCCTCCACCTTCCATTTGAGGATGCCCCATAGATGCTCAATAGGGTTTAGATATGGAGACATACTTGGCCAGTCCATCACCTTTACCCTCAGCTTCTTTAGCAAGGCAGTGGTCATCTTGGAGGTGTGTTTGGGGTCGTTATCATGTTGGGATCCAAAGGGAGGGCATCATGCTCTGTTTCAGTATCTCACAGTACATGTTGGCATTCATGGTTCCCTCAATGAACCATAGCTCCCCAGTGTTGGCAGCACTAATGCAAGCCCAGACCATGACACTCCCACCACCATGCTTGACTTTCTTTGTACTCCTCACCTGGTTACTGACAAACACGCTGACACCATCTGAACCAAATAACTTTATCTTGGTCTCATCAGACCACATGACATGGTTTCATTAATCCATGTCCTTAGTCTGCTTGTCTTCAGTAAACTGTTTGCAGGCTTTCTTGTATTGTTTCACTTTACACATCATTAAAATCACTGCCCCTGAGCTGCAAGCGAAAGCGGAGGATACATATGACAAGTTCGTTATCTTATGGTCCCTATGGCGCCATCATAATTCCGCCTCTGATCTCTTCCTCAACAATCTAATCTTATGAGATTGAGATCAGAAGCTATGGGAGGGGTGGGGGATGGAGTCATTGGTCGAGTTATGAATCATAATTAAATTAAAAGCGGAGCAACTTAGCTCTTCGTGATGGCAATCATCTGTTAATCACCTGTTCGAATTAACTAGGTAACTTAGATCATTTTTGCAAGCCCATGCATGCTGAGCACCCCCCCCTTTCTTTTTTTTTTCTTCACCCCCCCCCCCACTTTAAAAAACATTGGTACTCTCCTCCTGGAGACAGTGTAAAAGATGGGTTTTAACTCTAAGTTGGGCCCAGAGATTGATGGCACTACACAGAGCTGTGTCTATCGCTAATGAAGACTGTTTCTAGTTTACAAGGTTATTTGTCATTGCACTTTAATACATATTGCACTGAGGAGAGGACTGCTGGGTGCTTCCTCTTCCTCTTTCCCCTTGACCTTCCCTCTACTTTGTTCCCTCTTCCCCCTTTCCTGCCTCTTCCCCTTTACCTCTACCGATAAGTCTTTTTGCTAATGACTTTGTTACAATGTTGATATTTAGTATTTTTCTAAAAACAACAATAAAAATATATTCAACCTTAAAATATAATTCTTCAAAAATCACTGCTCAATCTTTTTAAAAGTTTTTTTTGCATTGATACAAGTCCCCCAGGGCAGTACCCGGGCCCCTATACCCTTTTCATGGCCAATAACTTGCATATAAGTCTTCAAAATGAACAGTTGATTTTCAGGTCCGAACCTTTGTGATGTTCAAGAGTTCTGGCGTGAACCGAATCGATGGGGGTGTTCGGTCCAACTCTAGTGACTACTGTTGGAGTTGGTACCACACTGGAGGACTCTAGGAGAGGATAGTCCATCGTGGAAGCAGGTGACATAGAATTCCTGGGGGCACAGAGTGTAAGGGCCAGCCAGTATTCACTTGAACTTCTGATGGTGAAGATGGGCTTTCTGTGTGACCCCAGGTGGTGTCCCCTGGGTTAACCATGCTCAAGACCAGGGACCCAGAGACAAGAAGGTACCAGGAAGTAGGTCTGGAGCAGGAAGGGGCACAGCAGTGATTTTCCAGAGGATGAGACTGGTTGCAGACATAGTAGGAAAGGTACAGGTGAGAAATCTGGCAGCAGATTCAGATAACCATCAATGAAGAGTCAGGGCATTTAGCAGACTTGAAATAAGCCAAAAGATCAGGGCAGGTAGTGAACTCAGATAAATGGGAAACAAAGCCAGAAGGGAGTACATTGGATTCAATAGAGGAAAGCATGCTAGACAACAGGAATGTACAGGGCTTAGCAGCTAGCTTGCAGAAGCATTGCCACCTTCTTCCATCTTTCATAGCATTTAACCATTGCCAGCTACTATAACCTCTTCTGGCCCGCCACCACTACCAGCTTCTGTCCCCACTCTTAGCCTATTCTGATACTCTTACAATGTAAATATAACCCACATGTTTATGCAACTGGGCCTCATCTACAGAATGTTCTTGATTACATCTTGCAATATACATAGAAAAATAAAAATCCCATTCCAAAATATTCCCAATATTCTTTTAATAAGTGATGACTTTGCCAACCAAAAAGGACACTATGTTATACATTCTGGGCGCACTACAAACAGGCCTTGTGCCATTCCTATATGTAGGCATGAGTCCAGGAGTATGAGATGACCACCTGAGGTGAACTATCCCTTGCTTTGCCCATCCTAAGTAGTTTGTGAATCCCTTTCCTGCTTCCAGGGACATGACTACCAGTAGTTTATACAGGCATAGCACACAAAATCAGCCAGCACTATATTTACCTGCTCCGGTGACCCAAGCTCAAGTAACAGTAATTTTTGTGGCCAATGATGCTGTAAGGCCTTGGAGTGTGCCTTTGTAGTGGTGCTTTTGAGCACTGTATCAGTTTTGTGTTGTGAGTGGAGTACACTCTGTGACCAGCATGGATTAACATAAATACCTGCTCTGAAGGGCTGTCTCACATTGTTAATAACTGCTGTTTATGTGGTCAGTGTTACTAGCAGTAAGGCTTTGAAACTGTGAATGCTAAAACTGCTGTGTACATTGGTGATTATATTATCACATTATCAGAAACTACTGCACAGATTGATCATGCAGTACATCTTTTTTTGTTTGTCAGCGAGGGTTGAAATTGTGTTGATACATCAAGGGACTGATTCAGTATCATACATACACTTTCCATCAGAGCCGTTTCCAATAGTTTACAGCACAAGTGCTTTTTAATAAAGGGCTCTATTAATACAATCTTTGACTTCTCCATGCTAGTGAAAGTATAGACATTTGCAGCTGGGTATCAGTGATGTTTTTTTTAAGAGAAAGCTTTATTTATCAAGTGTTTCACCTGTTTTACTGGAAGCTCACAATATCTTAAGTACTGGACTATACAGTTCTTGCCATCAAAGGGGTATTTATATGGAATTGCTTTATGCGTTACCATGCCCAGTTTAAGCATGTACCACTACTATTGAAGTATCTTTTAGGATATGATTAAATGTACCAGAACCTTATTGTGACCCAGCCAATATGTTTGCGTTTTCCGACATCGGAGGGTCTGACCACCAATAGACTGTTTATCTAACATAGAAATTTGTATAGAAGGACAATTTTGTGCGTTGTTAAGTGCCACATCCAGTAATAGAATTCAAAGAACAAAAACCCCTAATGATGGACTTTTTAGGCACGTACCAAATAAAAAGTATAGTACAGTACAAAAAACAATGATTTATTGAGTATAAAGTATCATAAAGACATATAACATAGGAAATACATTTACATAGAAGTCACCGCTGTACATACAGTGAACTATGATACTCTTGCACCCGATGCGTTTCAGAGTAAAAATATACCTCCTTCCTCAGGGGTGTGTATTAAACAAGAGACATTTTCTATTCAAAAAATATAAATGACATATATGTTGAGATATATTGAAAAAAGAAAACAAAAAGATGTACAAAATTATGCAGAAATACAATATTTTAAGTTTCACATATTACACTCACGTCTTAGGGTGGCATTCTATGCTATTGTGGTTAAAAACAACAGACGGTGGAACAGGTGTACCGAGCAGTTTTACAGCTTCAAAAAGCTCCTAATGTTGTTGTTTTAGATGTCTGAGCCAAATCAAACCAAAAGATGGGCAGTTAATAAAAACTGCCCCAAGCCTTCTCTCAACCCCTAATGAGGGCAATAAACACTGGGGCACAAACAGCCAGTCCTGTAAAGTACCAAAACAAAGTATGTCATTTTTTGAAAAGGAGGGAGAGTTTTGCCTCACATATTATATCTATTACAGTGGTGTGAAAAAGTGTTTGCCCCCTTCCTCATTTCCTGTTCCTTTGCATGTTTGTCACACTTAAGTGTTTCGGAACATCAAACCAATTTAAACAATAGTCAAGGACAACACAAGTAAACGCAAAATGCAATTTGTAAATGAAGGTGTTTATTATTAAAGGTGAAAAAAAATCCAAACCATTATGGCCCTGTGTGAAAAAGTGATTGCCCCCTAAACCTAATAACTGGTTGGGCCACCCTTAGCAGCAACAACTGCAACCAAGCGTTTGCGATAACGTGCAATGAGGCTTTTACAGCGTCCTGGAGGAATTTTGGCCCACTCATCTTTGCAGAATTGTCCTAATTCAGTTACATTAGAGGGTTTTCGAGCATGAACGGCCTTTTTAAGGTCATACCACAACATCTCAATAGGATTCAGGTCAGGACTTTGGCTAGGCCACTCCAAAGTCTTCATTTTGTTTTTCTTCAGCCATTCAGTGGTGGACTTGCTGGTGTGTTTAGGATCATTGTCCTGCTGCAGAACCCAAGTTCGTTTCAGCTTGAGTACACGAACAGATGGTCGGACATTCTCCTTTAGGATCTCTTGGTAGACAGCAGAATTCATAGTTCCTTTTATCACGGCAAGTCTTCCAGGTCTTGAAGCAGCAAAACAGCCCCAGACCATCACACTACCACCACCATATTTTACTGTTGGTATAATGTTCTTTTTATGAAATGCAGTGTTCCTTCTACGCCAGATATACTTGGACACACACCTTCCAAAGAGTTCCGCTTTTGTCTCATCGGTCCACAGAATGTTGTCCCAAAAGTCTTGGGGATCATCAAGATGTGTTGTGGAGAAATTGAGACGAGCTTTGATGTTCTTTTTGCTCAGCAGTGGTTTTCTCCTTGGAACTCTGCCATGCAGGCCATTTTTGCCCAGTCTTTTCCTGATGGTGGAGGCATGAACGCTGACCTTAACTGAGGCAAGTGAGGCCTGCAGTTCCTTGGACGTTGTTGTGGGGTCTTTTGTGACCTCTTGGATGAGTCGTCGCTGCGCTCTTGGGGTAATTTTGGGCGGCCGGCCACTCCTGGGAAGGTTCACCACTGTTCCATGTCTTCGCCATTTGTGGATAATGGCTCTCACTGTGGTTCGCTGGATTCCCAAAGCTTTGGAAATGGCTTTATAACCCTTTCCAGACTGATAGATCTCAATGACTTTCTTTCTCAATTGTTCCTGAATTTCTTTGGGTCTCGGCATGATGTGTAGCTTTTAAGGATCTTCTGGTGGACCTTACTGTGTCAAGCAGCTCCTATTTAAGTGATGCCTTGATTGTGAACAGGTGTGGCAATAATCAGGCCTGGGTGTGGCTAGAGAAATTGAACTCAGGTGTGGACAACCACAGTTATAGTATGTTTTAACAAGGGGGGCAATCACTTTTTCACACAGGGCCATGATGGTTTGGATTTTTTTTCACCTTTAATAATAAACACCTTCATTTACAAATTGCATTTTGTGTTTACTTGTGTTGTCCTTGACTATTGTTTAAATTGGTTTGATGTTCCGAAACACTTAAGTGTGACAAACATGCAAAGGAACAGGAAATGAGGAAGGGGGCAAACACTTTTTCACACCACTGTATATCTATGCTTGACTTATATTTATGTACATAGTACATCTATTATTTGTATTGAAATTATTTTTCAAAAAAGAAAGAAAAAATATACCTGAGGATGACCATTGAAGAGTCAGCAGTAGCGTGCTGGTAATTATATGTATAATGATTGATAGTGGCTATAATAATAAAGAGTTTAATAATCAACAGTTAAATCGATTTTAATTATTGCATTTAAAATAGTATTTTAATAGTATACATTTATTTAATATGATTGATTTTTTTAGGAAGAATATAATCTAAAGGTGGGGGGAAAAATAATAATATTTTTTTATGTTCTATAGATTCAAAGAGTATGTTAGTAATATAAGTAATTAGATACAGATACCATTTGTGCTAAAATAAAATAAATTAACCTTAAGGAACAGGGAGCTTTAAAATAATCCTGACAGTCTATCATGACATCCAACAGCAATGTGCGGTGGATGCCAGATTGACGCCAGGTATACTGGTACGTGCCTAAAAAGTCCATCATTAGGGGTTTTTGTTTATCTAACATACAGTCTTTCACAGATGCATTTGAATATTATCAACTATAAATGCATGTTGCCTACTTACAGTTATGAGCCACTTCTGTGTATATGGCTAACACATTTTAGCTCCGTTTTCAGTGACAACATTGTCATCACTTTTCAAATAAAGTGGGAGTATTTTAGAGGGGTTAATTGCCCATTTTGTATTGATATCACATGATGTAATTGTTGTGGCTA
Organism: Lithobates pipiens; assembly: GCF_037356315.1. Taxonomy (NCBI): domain Eukaryota; kingdom Metazoa; phylum Chordata; class Amphibia; order Anura; family Ranidae; genus Lithobates; species Lithobates pipiens. Next base: position 93,043,420 of record NW_027507790.1, on the reverse strand, counting down.
TATTCCTTTATATCATTTCTTCTTTTGGTTGTTCTAGCATTCTTTGACTTGGGAAGAAGTCAATACTCACTGCTGATATATATATTTAGCTGACCATCAATGGGATACATGGACGAACTTGTATTAGTTTCTTGATAAATTCTGATTTGTGTCCTGAACTTTGTGGTCCATTCTGATATGGCAGCACTGTAAATGTGCCACACACATTTCTACAGCTATATTTCAGCTGCAAAATTTCTAGTGTTTGCTGCAGGGTAAATAATATGCTGTGTATTCAAGTTTGCAGCCTATTCCAGTGCTTCATCATTTAAAATATTTGTGGCTATCATCTAATACAGCCTAATGTTTATTTCAAGATAAATATAATAATTAGGGATAAAACCTGTATTGTCTCGCCCTTTTATATTTTGGCCTAATCAGGCTGCTTGCATACAGTTTAAATATCTTTGTGACTATTGTCCCTAAGATAATACATTAATTATTATTGTATGATAAACTTCCAAATCTTGCCCTCTTTTATTGTGACCCAAACACATATTGTCCAGTGATTATCCAATATTTGTGGTTATTGTCTCCAAAATAACACACTTTCATTTTTATTTCCGGATAAAAGCTTGTCTTGTCTCTCCATCTTATGTTATGACCTACCCAAGCTGCTTGCATGCTTTCCAGCAAATGAACAATATTCGTGGCTATTGTCTGTGAAACCCAGACTCCTCCACACATCTACTGACTTAACAATATTTATGTTAAAAAAGGGAATTTCATCTTTTTTTTCCTCTATTTAACTTGAAATGTGTACCACAGAAATTTTCAGACACAGGTATTTATTTCAAAACTAAACATTAGACAGATTTGGAGCACAAACTGGGATTATATATCCAAATATCACAGTTTTAATTGTTTATAGTTATATTGCAACTAGGGATGGGCTGAACATCCCCTGTTCGGTTCACACCAAAACATACCGAACAGGCAAAACATTTGGCAGAACACATGAACACTATTAAAGTCTATGGGACACGAACATGAATAATCAAAAGTGCTCATTTTAAAGGCTTATATGCAAGTTATTGTCATAAAAAGTGTTTGGAGACCCAGGTCCTGCCTGAGGGGACATGTATCAATACAACATTTTTTTTTTTTAAATGGCAGTTTTTTCAGGAGCAGTGATTTTAATAATGCTTAAAGTGAAACAATAAAAGTGAAATATTCCTTTAAATTTCGTACCTGGGGGTGTCTTTAGTATGCCTGTAAAGTGATACATTTTCCCGTGTTTAGAACAGTCCCTGCACAAACTGACATTTCTAAAGGAAAGAAAGTAATTTAAAAGTACTCGCGCCGATAATGAATTGTCGGTCCTGGCAAAAAAAATCATTGAAAAAAATGGCATGGGATTCACACAGACCATTACCAAGCCCTTTGGGTCTGGTATGAATATTAACTACTTCTCTACCGGCGCACGCCATTGTACGTCGGCAGAATGGCACGGACAGGCAAATGGGCACGGTGCCATCGCGTGCGTGCTGGCTGAGACCTCCGTGAGTCGGATCGTGGGTATCACAGACTCGATCGCCGTGGGGATCCCCGCGATCATCTCACAGGGAGGAAGAATGGGGAAATGCTAATGTAAACAAGCATCTCCCTGTTCTGTTCACAGCCACGTCCCCCACAGTTATAAACATGCCCCAGGACACACTTAAGCCCTACACTGCCACCTAGTCGTTAACCCCTTCACTGTGTCATTTACACAGGATTTGTATAGCACTGATCGCTGTATAAATGACAGTGGTCCCAAAAATTTGTCAAAAATGTCTGATGTGTCCACCATAATGTCGCAGTCATGATAAAAATCGCTGATCGCTGCCATTAAAAAAATTATTAATAAAAATGTCATAAAACTATTCCCTAATTTGTAAACGCAAACCAATCAATAAACGTTCATTGCGATTTTTTTTACCAAAAATATGTAGAAGAATAGGTATCTGCCTAAACTGAGGAAAAAAATTTTTTAAATATATTTTTGGTGGATATTTATTATAGCAAAATGTAAAAAATAATGCGTTTTTTTTAAATTGTCGCTCTTTTTTTGTTTATAGCGCAAAAAAACTGCAGGGGTGATCAAATACCACCAAAAGAAAGCTCGATTTGTGGGGGAAAAAAGGATTTCAATTTTGTTCAGGAGCCATGTTGCATGACTGCGCAATTGTCAGTTAAAGAAACACAGTGGTCTGGGGCTTAAGTGGTTAAGGGGAACCCCGATCCAAAATTTCAAAAAAATTGCATAGGGGTCCCCCAAAATTCCATACCAGGCCCACGATCGGATCACAGAGCTGAAGAACGAGGAGAGGTAAGTGTAAACAAAGCTCTCCTTGTGCTTCCTAGTGACGCTGTCACTGATCGCCTGTTCCCTGTTATAGGGAAAGATGATCAGTGATGTCAGATGCCAAGCCACACCCCCTACAGTTAAAAAAAACACACACACACTTAACCCCTACACTGCCCCCTAGTGGTTAACCCCTTCACTGCCACTGCCATTTTTACAGTAATCAGTGCATTTTTAATCGCACTGATAGCTGTATTAATGCCAATGGTCCCAAAAATGTGTCAAAATTGTTCGAAGTGTTCGCCATAATGTCACAGTCACAATAAAAATCACTGTAAAAAAAAAATATTAATAAAAATGCCCTAAAAGTATCCCCTATTTTGTGCAATCAATACACACTTATTGCGATTTTTTTTTAACCAAAAATATGTAGAAGAATACGTATCGGCCTAAAGTAAGGAAAAAAATAATTTTTTTAGATATTTTTGGGGGATATTTATTATAGCAAAAAGTAAAAAATATAGAATTTTTTTCAAAATTGTCGCTCTATTTTTGTTTATAGTGCAAAAAATAAAAAACACAGAGGTGATCAAATACCACCAAAAGAAAGCTCTAAAAGCGCAATTGTCAGTTAAAGCGACGCAGTGCTGAATCACAAAAAGGGGCCTGGTCCTTTAGCTGGAAAATGGTCCGGGGCTTTATTAAGCATTATTAACCACCTCGTGCCCGCCCTATAGCCGATTTACGGCCTTAGAGCAGGCGCTTTCGTGCAATTGGCCGTCCCTGGACTTCCTATTGTTTACTTCCGCAATGCGCGCCGTCGCGGGCGCGCATCGCGGAAGTTCTGTGTTCGCCGTGTCCCCCGGGGACAGGCAAACACAGATCGCTGTAAACGGCCAATCACAGCGGCCGTTTACAGCGTGATCGGCGTGTCCAATGGGAGATGATCTCATATGTAAACATATGAGATCATCTCTCAGCACCGCTCTCCCTCCTCACACAGACAGTGTGTGAGAGGGGAGAGATGAACGGCTGCAGCAGCTGTCAGTGCACAGAGAAAAAAAAAAGTGTAAAAAAAAAGTGCCATCCTCCACCAGTGCCATCCTCCCCCAGTGCAATCCTGCCCCAGTGCAATCCTGCCCCAGTGCCATCCGCCCCAGTGCCATCCTGCCCCAGTGCCATCCTGCCCCAGTGCCATCCGCCCCAGTGCCATCCGCCCCAGTGCAATCCACCCCACCCCAGTGCCACCTGCCCCCAGTGCTATCTGTCCCCAGTGCCACCTGTTGTCAGTGCCATTTGTCCCCAGTGCCATCTGTCATCAGTGCCACGTATAAGTGGCATCTGTCATCAGTGCCACGTGTCATTAGTGCCACATAGTGCCATCTGTCATCAGTGCCACGTATTAGTGCCATCTGTCATCAGTGCAACATATCAGTGCCATTTGTCATCAGTGCCACCTGCCAGTGTCACGTGCCATCTGTTGTCAGTGTCACGTGTCATCAATGCCACTTATCAGTGCCATCTGTCATCAGTGTCACGCGTCATCGGTGCCACGTATTAGTGCCATCTGTCATCGGTGGCACGTATTAGTGCCACGTATTAGTGCCACGTGTCATCGGTGCCACGTATTAGTGCCACGTGTCATCAGTGCCACGTATTAGTGGCACGTGTCATCAGTGCCACGTATTAGTGCCACGTGTCATCAGTGCCACATATTAGTGTCATCTGTCATCAGTGCCACATATTAGTGCCATCTGTCATCAGTGCCACGTGTCATCAGTGCCACGTATAAGTGTCATCATTGCCACGTATCAGTGCCATCTGTCATCAGTGTCATGTGTCATTGTCCTGGTATTTCAAAAGTGTAATAAGTAGTCAACAAGTTAGATGTGTAATTTATGCTCCTAGAACACGTGATGGCTCTCCCTGCATGTTGGGCCTCTCTATGTGGCCAGGCTGTGAAAAAGTCACACACATGTGGTATTGTAATACTCGGGAGGAGTAGCAGAATTTTTTTGGGGGTGTCATTTGTGGTATACACATGCCATGTGAGAGAAATAACCTATTACAATGACAATTTTGTGGAGAAAAAAAAATGAAAAATCTTAATTTTGCAAAGAATTGCGGGAAAAAAATTACAACATCAAAAAGCTCACCATGCCTCTTACTAAATACCTTGGAATGTCTACTTTCCAAAAAGAGGTCATTTGGGGGGTATTTGTACTTTCCTGACTTTTGTTCGGGTCACAAGAAGCGAGATAGTCCACCAGTACATCAGATGTGATCAATTTTGTGCGATTCGCACCACAGCTTGTAGACTCTCTAACTTTCACAAAGACCAAATAATATCCACTAATTTGGGTTATTTTTACCAAAGATATGTAGCAGTATAAATTGTGGCCAAAATGTATGAAGAAAAATTAATAATTTGCATAATTCTGTCACAGAAACAAAGAAATATGCGTTTTTTTCAAAATTTTCGGTCTTTTTTCATTTATAGCGCAAAAAATAAAAACCCCAGAGGTGATCAAATACCACCAAAAGAAAGCTCTATTTGTGGGAAAAAAAGGACACAAAATTAATTTGGGTACAGTGTTGCATGACTGAGTAATTGTCATTCAAAGTGTGAGAGCACCAAAAGCTGAAAATTGGTCTGTTCAGGAAGGGTGTTTAAGTGCCCAGTAAGCAAGTGGTTAAAATCACTGCTCCTGAAAAAACATTCATTTTTAAAACTTTTTTTTACATTGATACATATCTCCTGGGGCAGGACCCGGGTCCCCAAACACTTTTCATGACAATAACTTGCATATAAGCCTTTAAAATTAACACTTATTTTTCATGTTAATGTCCCATAGACTTCAACGGTGTTCCTATGGCTTTCGAATTTGCCCCGAACACCGCATATTGTTCGGTGTTCTGCAGAACACCTGAACAACCAAAGTTTGGCCCGAGCATAAGTTTGCCCATACCATTCGCCCATCCCTGATTGCAACCACAAAATCTTCAGAGCATTAATGAGTACATAGAACAATGAATTCCTTTCCATGCCCTAGAAAAAAAATTCTTAACCTAATTTTGGCTTGCAAAATCAGAAAAATACATCCAATCAATAATGGTATGGTTTTGTGGGAAGATAGCACCGCATTTGAAGGATACTCGGAAAAATATATTTTAAACTCCATGCAGATAATATTCTCGCACAAATAAAACTTAAGACCCCAGTTCTACAAGGTCACTGTACTAATAGTTCAGACAATGCTCTGCATGCTAAGTTTCTATGTATACTGTGCGGGTGGTGATATGATTTGTGTTCTGATCTAAAATTTCCTTCACCGTATGTAATTTTTCCACAGTTATTGACATACTGTCTTCTAAATCTTTTTTCAGGCTATGGATGATGAATATGAGATAAACAAATATGCTTATAGCACCGAGGATTATAATGAAGACACATTGAATGTTTTCCACAATGAGGACGAGAGGAAAGATAGTAGTCTAGCTGTCTGGATTGCTCCTACTCTACTCTACATGGTTGTCTGGTTTTTGGGTGTCATTGGAAACGGCCTGGTCATTGGTATAATTGCATTTAAGATGAAGAAATCTGTGAACACTATCTGGCTTTTTAATCTGGCCTTGGCTGACTTTATGTTCACATTTTTCCTGCCCCTGACTGTGGTTTATACAGCTATGGATCACCACTGGATATTTGGAAGGGCCGTGTGTAAACTGAACTCTTTCATTTTGGCGTTGAACATGTTCACCAGTGTCCTTCTGCTGACCATTATTAGTCTGGATCGTTGTATATCTGTTGTGCTTCCTGTTTGGTCACAAAACCATCGTTCCACTAGGCTTGCCAGCTTTCTGTCTGCAGTCGCATGGTTTATTGGATTCTTCCTAAGCTCACCTTCTTTTGTTTTCCGTGATATTCATTTTGAAAATAACAAAGTAATCTGTTTCAACAATTATTCAATGTTTAGTAAAATAGATTTTCATGAAACCCACACTGCAATGGTGGCAATACGATTTATTTTTGGGTATATAATCCCACTCATCATAATAACATTGAGTTATGTTACAATTGTCTTCAAACTCAAGAAAAACAAAATGGCAAAATCCAGAAAACCCTTTAAGATCATATGTACAATCATTGTGGCGTTCTTCATTTGCTGGTCACCATTCCACATTCTGCATGTTTTCGAACTATACCACCATGCTTTTTCACACTATTTGTTCAAGATTGGCTTGCCTATCGCCACTGCTCTTGCTATTGCCAACAGTTGTGTAAATCCTATTGTGTATGTTATTATGGGCCAGGATTTCAAGAAGTTTAAGATGAGTATTCTATCAAGACTTGACAATGCCATAAGCGAGGATACAGTGCACACACGTCTCAGCCACAGGAGCTTCACACAGCGATCTTCAGTTACAGAAAAGGACTCAACTGCAATATAATATTTTCAAAACTCAATCAAAATTACATTTCAAAAAACTAATTTTTAACAGATGCTTAGAAACAGCTACTGACAAATGATAAAAGGACATGAACAGCAACTCACTTACTGCATTAAGTACCACCAATATACCATGAATATTTTATATGTTACTATGCTGTTATTTTAAAATGAAATGCATACAAAATATAAAATGTATTTGTTTTACAAGTTTACTTTAGTTTGAGCACTTTGATTCACTATTAGAATGACAGGGCAGAAATGCTGATTGCGTTTAAAGTGTACCTGTGTCTATGCTATGCATGTTAAAGTATTTACATATTCTTGACAAGCAGTTAAAACACTTTAAAACAAGCTTAAATTTGCACCTCTTGCCAAAGGCATCGTGGATAAATCTATTTTCAAATTTCACAACAGATGCCACCCTTTCAATATATATATATATATATATATATATATATAAACAGTAGGTATTTCAAGCTATGAGACTCAACTGAAATCCAACTTCAGAGTCCCTGCTATGATCTTTAAAGGATGAATTACCTCACAGTACATTCACCTAGAGAGGTTGATGATAGTCTTTACATTTATTATACTGTTTGCAAAAATAATGCTTTTAATTCACTTTAATACCCATAGTCTGGGCACAAGTGCACTTTAAATGTTAGGTGGAAAAGTGGGTACTAAAGACATTTTTTTCCTAATACTGGGGCCCTACTGATATTGGCCCTCTAGCACTCACACAAAGTGCATGGAAAAGTTTAAAAGATGATATTATGCAATGTTATTTAACAGCTTCTACAGCACAGGTGTCATAAGCATTGCAATGCTGATGTTTACAAGCATGACTCCCACAGGCAGAAGCATGATGGGACTTGTAGTTGCGCAACATTTGGAGGACCTCCAGTTTGACACCCCTGTTCTATGGCTACACAGCAGTTGCATGTGCCTAGTGCCTGTTACATTCACTTTCATACTTTACTAAATATAAGCTTCAATACCATTTTCGGGAGTTTATAACCTTTTCCACAACTACAGAAAAATACCCATTAGCCTACCATAAATCCAGTGTACTTCCTGTTTGGTCTGAAAACACAATGCATTGCAGTGTAGTTAGGCCTGCCTGCTGGACTACAGAACTCTGCTAATCCACACCCCTCTATCTCCCACTAAAGTTACATAAGATAATGTTAGAAATGTATCAGTGTCTCATTCTGTGACCATTGGATGGAGATCATTTTATAGGAAAGGGTTGTGTGTAATGGTCTGCAAACTTCAAATGTTTTTTTATTCATATGATTTTAAGAAAAGTAACTGACAGCAGTGCTGACAGAAAAGTGGAAAAATACTGCGCTCTCAATCTAAAAAATAATAAAGAAATATATATAATCACCTAAATTTCTAAAGCTGTAGCTACTAAGATGTGATACACATCAAAATATCAATAAACGCAAAAATTTGTAGCTGCGCTCTCAAAATGCTCCTATCCAGCTGTGTTTAGATGACTAATGTTATTGCAACATACAAACCATCACCGTAATCAATAAAGTGAATACTTTTCCAAATAATTCATCAACATATGGAAAAAATAATGAATGAATAAATAATGAATAAATAAATAAATATTATACAAAATTCATAAATACTCTTAAAAAATATCCTTAAACGATAAGGGTGAAAAGAAAATGTTGATAAATATTACACAAATTAATAAATAATTAAATATAGAATAAATATAAATTATTCAAATTAATAAAAAATACTGATATATGACAGTGAGCAGACAGGGTGAACATTGAATTAAACACTTGCACAAAAAAAGTGTGAAAAAGTGCCCAAAACCCAAAGTGAAAAAGTCCACTTAAAGCGGAGGTCCACCCTAAAGTGGACCTTCCGCTCATCGGAAACCCTCCCCCCCTCCGGCGCCACAATTGGCACCTTTCAGGGGGGAGGGGGTGCAGGTACCTGTACAGTACAGGTATCTGCACCCACTTCCGGGATAGCTCTCTGCGGAAAGGGGCGTAGATTACGCCCCTTTCCGAAAGTCCCCCGCTGCCTGCTGGGAAACACACAGTTCCCAGAGGCAGCGGGTCCATCCTTATTGCGCAGCACGACTCGCGCATGCGCAGTAGGGAACCAGGAAATGGAGCCGAAAGGCTCCACTTCCTGATTCCCATACCCAAGATGGCGGCGGCAGCACCCGAGAGACGATCGAGAGATCGGCTTCGGGTGCCGACATCGCGGGCGCGCTGGGCGGGTAAGTGTGACTATTTTAAAAGTCAGCAGCTGCAGTATTTGTAGCTGCTGGCTTTAAAAAAAAAAAACGCGGACTCCCGGCGGACTCCCACTTTAAAAGTCCTTTCAGTAAGAAGGGTAACTCCTTAAATTCATATCAATAAAACGTGCAATCCTCCTTCACCAACACACTGTGCTGATCACCAGTGAAAATGCACGCTTACCAGAAGGAAGCATGTAAATGTTCACAAAATATGTCACTTAGTCTGCTGGATGGATAACAGATTCCCCACCAACTTTGACTGGAACTTCTCCCGGGAAAACTCTCAAGTACGCAGATAACTCATAAAATATAAATTAAAAAAACCTCCCATAGTGTAAAACTGGCAAGCAACTTTATTCATAGTAAAAGCACAAAATACTCACAAACAGAAGTCAAATAACAGCATATCTGCCGGCCGACAAGCGAGCGCCCGTTCGCTCAGAAATCACGTGACTGCGTCAGTATGTCTAAGCCACCCAACACACGTTTCATCATAGGTGACGAAATACTGACACCTCTCAAACGTGTTAAGACACTGGTTGCAAAGTATTACTAAAACATACAGTAGTAGCTGGCAACTTGGCTCCAGCATTCAGGGGCATATTTTCTACATGCAAAGCCGCAATGCGAAAGCTGGGCTGGTCTTAGAGGCATGGCTTAGTGTTAAGTGACAACAGACCATTTTGTTGTAGTTTTTTTCAGTGGACATTGCACTTAAATGATTATGTATTTTGGTACAATGTTGACAGATACAGTCATCTTATGATCAGATTTTAAAATCCCATACATTGACAATCTCAAATAATTGTAATTGCTTGTAGAGGATTACTAAATTATCAAAGCGTGAAACAGATGAAAAGAGCCAAAATACTTTTTTTATCTGTCATGCACAATATGATTGTATGGTATGCTTCTTAACATGTTCAGCAGTAATAAATAATTTTGTGTCACATTAATGCTAGAGTTATATGCTACGTACAGTACATAAAGATAACCATTTGGCTTGTTATCTTCATTAAGGCATAGACATTAAATCTCTGCATAGTGTCATTTTTATATAATATTCTAAAATTATATCTTTGGGCATTTTTTTTTTCAAACTATTTTATTATTTGGTTTAGAAACTCATAGTATCCTGCCCAGTATCAATTTTGTTAAAATCATTCCCAAAGTAGTTGTGTGGTTACAGCAGAAATTCCACATTAGATTGGTTACTAGTTAGCTATCAATAAATTGTTAACTATTAATATGACATGAAACTAGTCAGAGACAAGAGAGATCATTATCATTGAGGTATTTGAGGAAAATAAAAATTATAAATAATGTAATATAATTAAAATGGAAGCATTACTATATATTTAACTTTTTCTGAATAATGTATTTCACATAACACTTTTTTGTGTTTGATGCTACAGTCACTCCTTAATGTATGCATTAAATATTACTTTATCTCTGTATTTTTTTTTTTTTGTGTGTTAAATATTAAATCACACTTTTATACATCACTTAAGTAAAATGTAAAATTCACCAGTTATGATGTAATTGGGATTTAGAAAAAAAAAAAGTTGCAAAAATAAAGAAGTATCATTCAGCTAAGACCTAGAATGCATAATTTCTTCTCATAACAATTTAAAAAAGAAATTCACTAAACACTTTTTCATCACATAGATCCAAATAAACAAGTTACTTTTGTATATAGATTCCTTCTAAAATAGAAAACCTGAAAGAATTAAAAAATTAGGGCTTCTGCATGGCAAATTCCATCTCTCAATATAAGTGAGCGTGAACCATGTTAAAGTAAGAGTTGAACACTGGTGTGTGTGATTTTGTGAACATAACACACATTCACTTAAAGCGATAGTAAACTGCGGCTGTTTATTTAAAAAAAAACACCTGTAAGGCAATTGCGTTATGTGCTAGTATGCATCACATTCTAGGACATTATGAAATATTTACCTTGGAACAAAGCCTCCCAGTGGTGCACTGTTCCTGCCAAGAGGGCTGACATCTACCCCTACTTTTTTCTGGGTTTGCATGCTCTGGCTATGTGATTGGCCTGGGGCCACCAAGACATCACACCTGTGCATGTGTGCAGAGCCCTTGGTTCGAGCAAGAAGCTCTGAAGGTCTGGTAAGGTATGTTGGACCTTCAGAGCACATGCGCCTGTGACGTCACCAGCTGCATCCAGGGTTAAGATTTCCTAAACAGTGTACGTTTAGGAGATATTGATTTTACTTACAGGTAAACCTTAATATAAGCTTACATGTAGGTAAAATCCACAAAGCAGGCTTTACTACCACTTTAAAGTGTATCTTCAGGCAAACAGAATGTTTTAAATATAATTTGCACCCTCATATAACCCCCCTTTTTTTCAGCTTATGACTTCTCCAGGTTTTACTTGTTAATGCTGCCAGTTTCTTTCAGAGACACATCACTTCCTGCAGTGGGATGACAATGCTTCCCCTCTTAGTGAGGACAACGTGCTGCTGAAATTGCAATGGTGTTGTCACCTTCTCTAAACTGTGCCTTCAGCTCACAAGTGCTGCAAGCTCATGGAAGAAGAACATGTCCTGTGATGTATTTGATATGTGCTGCAAGTCTCAAGCCACTGGCCACACTGAAAAAAATGAATGGAAGACCAAGCAGTTGCAGGGCAGCAAGAAAACATGAGGCACAAATGAGTATTTAGTTGTTTCTATAAGACCCCTTTCACACTGGGGCATTTTTCAGGTGCTTAAGCGTTAAAAAACGTGCCTGTAAAGTGCTTGAAAGAAGCCTCATCTGCAATCCCAATGTGAAAGCCCGAGTGCTTTCACACGGAGACCCCTTTCACACTAGGGCGTTTTCAGGTGCTTTAGCTTAAAAAAAAAGCGCCTGTAAAGAGCCTGAAAGAAGCTGCAACTGCAATCCCAATGTGAAAGCCCGAGTGCTTTCACACTGAGGCGCTGCGCTAGGCAGGGCGTCAAAAAAGTCCTGCATGCAGCTTCTTTGCAGCGCTTTTGGAGAGGTGAATACACCGTTCCTAAAGCGCCCCTTCCCATTGAAATCAATAGGAAGCGCCTGCAAAATGCCGCAAGGCAGCGGCGCTTTGTGGGCGCTTTTAACCCTTTATTTGGCCACTAGCAGGGGTTAAAATTGCCCCACTAGTGCTCTAAAAATGCTGGTAAAGCGCCGCTTAAACAAGCGTTTTTTGGGCGCTGGCAGTGTGAAAGGGCTCTTAAAGCACTTGGACTTTCACATTGGGATTGCAAATGAAGCTTCTTTCAAGCGCTTTACAGGTTCTTTTTTTTAATGCTAAAGCGCCTGAAAAATGCCTGAAGAATGCCTGAAAAATGCCCCAGTGTGAAATGGGCCTAAAGCATGTAGGGTGCTGTAGTGCTATAATTACAATGCAGTTCCCTTTGTTAAAATCTGTACCCCTTCCATTTACCTTTTAATAAAATTGCATACACCCATAACATAAAATCTTCATAATTAAGCTTCTTTTAAAGCTTGAAAAGTTGAAACTGTTAAATGTGCAATCACAGAACCTTAGCAAAAAATGTCTTTTGCTAAGAAGAATACCTATATAATAGGGAAAACATTTGGTAAATGTATTATCTTCTGAAATATTTAAAGTAAAGAACATGTGCAGGTACTGCTCAAAGTACTCATTTAGCAACCAATACAGCAAAACTGTGAATTCTTGTTAAATCATGTAAACAACAATATTTTACTATACCAGCAATTTGCTATATTGTTTCAAAAACAGGCTGAACAATACATCAGATTAAATAATGTCCTCTCTCTCTCTCTCTCTCTCTCTCTCTCTCTCTCTCTATATATATATATATATATATATATATATATATATATATATATATACATATATATACACTCATACACACTTGTCACACTAGTCACTGCTGCATTTCCAGGTTTCTTGCTCAAAGTAGAAGCTGTATTTTTTGTTTTATTTTCGGTGCATGCATTTTTGCACAACAGTTTCAATTCTCCCAGTTTTTTTTATTAAGTTCAAGGGTAAGCAAAACAGAATTTTCACAATCACAGAAATCTCGTCACTTCCTTCCTATTTTTATTCCTAAAATTGAAATGAATGAGGTCAACGGCAACATAAAGAGTCACTTCCCCCAAGTACGTGATGAACTGTATACAGGCATACCCCACTTTTAAGTACACAATGGGGTTTATTTGCTAAAGCTGGAAAGTGCAAAATCAGGCTCACTTCTGTATAGAAACCAATGAGCTTCTAACCCCAGCTTGTTCAAATAAGCTTTGGTAATAAAACCTGGAAGCTCATTTGTTTCTTTGCAGAAGTGAGCCTGATTTTGCCCTTTCCAGCTTTAGTAAATAAACCCCATTGAGTACTTAAAAGTGGGGTATACGTGTACATTAACTTTATAGTGGTTCTAAAGGCTAAAGTTTATTTTTATCTTAATGCATTTTCTACATTAAAGCCTACATTCCATTGTGTGTTTCCCACCTCCCCTTCCTAACACTTTATTGAGTCCTGTATTGATCCAGCCCAGTGACAGGCCTTCTTTACCTCTCTTTCTGGTCTCACTTTGCTGAGAACAGCAGGAGCCATTGTCTTCTGCTGCTGTCAGGAAAATCCAGTGAACAGAAATCGGGCCAGCCTGGCTGAGTGTGTACCTTGGCTTGAGAGCAAGCCAACAGGTCTGGCCCCATAGCAAGCCGATTGCCAATGGGGCAGACACAGAAGAGGAGGAGTCAATATCACTGGCAGGGGACCCCAGAAGAAGAGGTAAGAAGTGGTTCTATTCAATACACAGAGAAGGAAAACCTTTTTATTATTTTAATAATAAAAAAATTTACAATAATCTTAACAATGATTTTAACAACCTATTTACCGCTAAATACCACTATTGATACTTATTATGCAGAGGTAAAAATTATTTGTCAAATTGTTGAGCCATGCAGTTGAGCCATACAGATCCACTCCATTCATAATGAACAATCCAATTGCTCTTAGCACCCCTGCTACAGAGATTATATAAAAAAATAAAAAATAAAATAGAAAAATGGTGACGCAGTCTCGGATATTAAAGTGGAAGTAAACTCCCCTATCGTTTTCAGCCAAGGAAGCTGCCATCTTTGCCTCTGTTTAATATTCAACTGCTATGGTGCTGCACATGTGATTCGTTATGACACCAGCCATTGGATGGTTTGATAGTTTGGCTGAGAGCACAACCAATGTGCAGTTAGCATTCCTGGCATGCCTTTTTTTTTTTTAACTGTTTAAATCGATGGGTTTACTTCCACTTTAAGATGAAAGGGTGGGTGCTGGTTGTATTGGCAGTCAAGCTAGGGGTGCTCTGGCACCAGAAGAAGAATATATAAGGGAGAAGTGCCTAAACCTTGAAACTCCAAAAATAACACTGACATTTGGATTTAGCTTGGGACATTTTAATTTCTTTAAATTTAAAATGTTCTAGAAATTTTGGGATCAACTCTACTATTTATCCTCAATCTGTCATTGTATGACAATGGTTAAAAAAAAAAAAAAAAAAAAAGCACTTTGGTTGTTCTGGAACACTGAATGGTAAAAGAAAATGGAAACAAACCCACTCTACCAACTTTGACAAAATAACTTATCTTATGATAAAATCAGCTCTACAATCAGCTCTATAAATGTTATTCCTATAAGGTCACACTACTTGTGAATATTTTTAATATTTGAAAATTCTCTTAGAGAAGGGATGCCATTGTGACACAAAATGTATTTTGAATTTTGTACTTTGGAGCTCAGAAACCACAAAAATCTCAAAAAACACTAAATTCTCAAAACAAGCTGCTTGAAGTTGCACATACACCGAACAATTGTAGTATTAGCGACAACCCCTTCTATCCTTTACACAGCACTGTTCACTTAGATTCTTATACTCACAAAATAATTTGTGATACCACCTATAGCTTTAGCAATCACCTATTTTATGTTGTACAAAGCACTGTGTATTCTGATTGTTCAGTTACTATCCCCACAAAAAAAACATGTAGGTTTAACAATCATTCTGCGTGTTCTCTGATTTAGGTGGTCAGATACAAAAAACTGCCCCTAACAAATGACTTGTTTTCTGAGGAAAGACACAGGAGGTGTCTGAAATTCATCAAATTTACAAGTGATCGTAAACCTAGTTACAACAATTGCACCTACAGTTAAGCCTATAATAAGGCTTAACTGTAGGTGCTGTAGATATTTATTATATACGCTTGTGCACTGAATAAATGGCTCGATCTCGCCATTTCTAAAGGGCTTGTGCTGTGATCGTCAGCTCCCGTGTGCATGCACGGGAGTGACATCATCGCAGCTCTGACCAATCACAGCACCAGAGTCTATGACTCCGGGAGACATGTCGCCGGTCACAGCAGTGTACGGGTACTGCAGCAATAGCTTCGATCTAAGGCAAATATTTCATAATGAGCTAGTATGCGACACATATTATTATTATTATTATTATACAGGATTTATATAGCGCCAACAGTTTACGCAGCACTTTACAACATTAAGGTAGACATTACGATACAATACATTTCAAGACAGGGGGAATCAGAGGGCCCTGCTCATTAGAGCTTACAATCTAGGAGGGGGGTCAAGTTATACAAAAGGGTAATAGCTGTGGGGGATGAGATAATGGAGAAAATGGTGCAGTTTTTAGATGGAGGCAGGATAGGCTTCTCTGAAGAGGAAAATTTTCAGGGATTGCCTAAAAGTGGATACATTTGGAGACATTCTGACAGATTGGGGTAGTGAGTTCCAGAGGATGGGCGAGGCTCGGGAGAAGTCCCAGAGGCAGACATGGGAGAAGGTGATGAGGGAGCTAGAGAGCAGGAGGTTTTGGGAAGAACGAAGCGGGCGATTAGGTTGGTATTTTGAGACTAGGTTAGTGATGTAGCCAGGGCCAGAGTTGTGGATGGCTTTGTAAGTATGTGTTAGTATTTTGAACTGAATTTGTTGGGCAAGTGGCAGCCCATGGAGGGATTGGCAGAGAGGGGTAGCAGACACTGTGCGGTTTGTAAGGTGGATGAGTCTGGCAGCAGCATTCATGATAGACTGAAGGGGGGATAGTCTATTTAAAGGTAAGCCAATGAGGAGGGTGTTATAGTAGTCAAGGTGAGAGATAACCAGGGAGTGAATCAGGAGATTTGTGGTTTCATTGGTTAGAAAGGGACATAGTTTAGAGATGTTTCTGAGGTTGAGCCGCTGCAAGCTTTGGAAAGTGATTGGATGTGGGGCTGAAAGGAGAGTTCAGAGTTCAGGGTAACACCTAGCACCCTGACATGTGGGGATGGGTGGATGGTTGCTCATTATGGCTGACAGCTGATCACATGGTAAGGGGCCGGGACCGGCCTCTTACTCAGATTAGTGATCACTCGAGTCTCAGTGAGTCTCAGTGACTCGATGATCACAGCGCAGGGAGCATGCACAGAGGAGGCCATTATATGACGGCCTCCCGGGAATTCACATCCACACTGTGGCCATCATTCGGCCATAGCGCGGATGTCAAGTGGTTAAACAAAGATTGATGGGATATTTTACCCACTTAAGCCCCAGACCAGACCACTTTTTGCGATTCGGCACTGTGACACTTTAACTGACAATTGCGCGGCCGTACAATGTGACTCCCAAACAAAATTGACATCCTTTTTTCCCCACAAATAGAGCTTTCTTTTGGTGGTATTTGATCACCCCTGCAGTTTTTATTTTTTGCGCTATAAACAAAAAAAGAGTGACAATTTTGAAAAAAATTCATTATTTTTTACATTTTGCTATAATAAATATCCCCAAAAAATGTATAAAAAAACATTTTTTTTCCTCCGTTTAGGCCGATACGTATTCTTTTACATATTTTTGGTAAAAAAAATCGCAATTATTGATTGGTTTGCGCAAAAGTTACAGCGTTTACAAAATAGGGGATAGTTTTATGCCATTTTTATTAATATATACTTTTTTTTACTAGTAATGGTGGCGATCAGCAATTTTTATCGTGACTGCGACATTATGGCAGACACATCGGACATTTTTAGGACCATTGTCATTTATACAAAATATACAATATGCTATACAAATGCACTGCTTCCTGTGTATATGACACTGGCAGTGAAGGGGTTAACCACTAGGGGGCAGTGTAGGGGTTAAGTGTGTCCCGGGGCATGTTTCTAACTGTGGGGGGGCATGGCTGTGTGTGACACATCACTGATGACCAATGACAGGGAGCAGAGATCAGGGAAACTGTCACCTGGCAAAATGGGGAGATGCTTGTTTACATTAGCATCTCCCCATTCTTCCTCTCCGTAAGGCAATCACGAGTATCCCCATGGCGATCAATTTCACGGAACCCCGATCCGATTCATGGAGGTCCCGGACGGCAGCGCGCAGGCAATGGCACGGCTGCAAATTTAAAGGGACATGCAGGTATGCCCATTGGCCTGTCCGTGCCATTCTGCTGACGTACATTGCGTGCCCCGGTCGGGAAGTGGTTAAATATTACACAAGGAGAAGTGTCCTTTTTTTTCTTCTGAGCCTATGGAAAGAATCTGGAGGGTGTTAGAGACCTGATACACAAAGGCAAACAGAAAACTATTTTGGAGAGGAAAGAGTGGATGCACCTGCACTGAAGAATAATCTGCCATAACTCTATGAATGAAAACATTCTATGAGCGAATTTTAAAAGTTTGATGGTGGTATTTATATATTACACAAGAAGAAATTATTTTTTCCCTTTGAGCTTGGAGTGAGTGTTGAGAACCCTAATGCCACGTACACACGATCAGACTATCCGCTGGACAATCCACCCGTGTGTGGGCTCCAGCGGACTTTTTTTCCCCAAAAGTCCAGCGGACTTAGAAAGTAATTTTGACTCAAAAATTGTCCGCCGGACTGCGAGTCCGGCGGACAATCCGGCCGTCTGTGTGCTAGTCCACCGGACTTTTGAAATGAACGGACTTTACCGCACACGGAGATCCACTGGGACTGTGACATCATAAGGGGCGGGGAAATCACCCCGCCCATTGTCCCTATATAAGTCGCCACGCAACACGTCCCTGTCATTGTGGCCAGAGAGAGCACCGAGTCAACATCTCAAGGAAGAAGAAGAGAAGGCGGGGGCGGGCGGCGACAGAAGACCGGGCCACCACTAGTAAAAGAGCTGGAAGAAGAAAGCGGAAGCCCGGCAAGAAGAACTGAAGAGGGGGACAAGGCCCCCAAAGTCCCCCAAAGTCGGAAGAAGAGGCGGCAGGGACAGAAGACCGGGCCACCGCTAGTAAAAGAGCTATAGGAAGAAAGTGGAGGCCCGGCAAGAAGAACCGAAGAGGGGGACAAGACCCCCGAAGAGGGGGACAAGTCGGAAGAAGACCCCGGACAGCGACGAAGAAGAAAGCCGTGCTCCTCCGCTAATAAAAGAGCTAGCAAAAGAGCAGAAGATAGCGGAGGAGTCCGGCGAGAAGACCCCCCCCCCAAGACGGAAGAAGACCCCCGGAGCTGTGCAATAAATTATTTTAAAACCTTGTGTTGTGTTTTATTTACATTTTTTTCACCAGGTGAATGGGTAGGGATACATTGTAAATGGAATTGACAATGGAAGGGCCTGGAGTCTGAGGAGACTTTGCAATCCGGATGGGACACTGCAAGTGTAAGTAATCAGAGCTCCAGCGATGGCTGCACACTGAGGAGAGGGGAGGGAGCAGAGATCACACAGGTGTATTGTAAAGGGAGGGAGGACAGGCTTCTCCAGAGCTGTGTACACTGACTGCAACTTCACCACACCACCTGTGCCATCTCTGCAGTCTGTGACTGTCTCCTGTGCCACCTCTGCAGTCTGTGACTGTCTCCTATGCATTTTCTGCAGTCTTGACCATCTCCTGTGCCACCTCTGCAGTCTGTGACCATCTCCTGTGCCATTTCTGCAGTCTGTGACCATCTCCTGTGCCATCTCTGCAGTCTGTGACCGTATCCTGTGCCATCGTCGCAGACTGTGACCATCTCCTGTGCAATCTTTGCAGTCACTGCTGTCACTTCTGCCTGTTGCCTCCTCCTTCCCTCCACCAGCTGTCACCTCTGCCCCTATGTCTCCCAATGACTCCTCCCCTCCATTTATCACAGCCTTTAACATCCCAACTCTCCCACCCCGCAATCCCTATTTTACCCCACCCTCAACTACTCTGCCCCCACTTTTTTTTGCAGCTAGTGTAGGACTTAAATTTGACTTGTCATCTGCCTCTTGTAATCCCCAATACATCAACACTTATATAGTGTGGAGTAAAGGCTCACAACAACATATATTCAATTTTTGAGGGTATATGTATTACATAATCTTACTGGTTCTTGTCTTTTACGCTAAAAAAATCAGACTAGTTCATTCTGTTTTTAAGAAATTCTGAAGAATTTGCTACCTTATTTTTATTATCAAGAGACAATGATGGCTGTTTTCTGTCTCAAAGAGGAATTCAGGACCTTTGTCTGTTACATGCAATGGCAAACTGCCAAATGAAATGAGATTCTTGTAAGTTCTCCATATTGTGATACAAAACAGAGAAGGATCAAGACTCAAGGGATAGACACATAGAAGATGAGAACAGACTGTGAACCAGATACTGTATGAGCATCCAAAAAAAAGCACAGTAGCTTTATTTTCTTTCTTATATATTTGCATTTTCATGGATGTTTTAAAAAATAGCATTTGGTTTCTGCTTCAAGTCATTTTATGGAGGATTTATGGTAGTTTCAAATATTTTACCTAATACAAATATACACAACTATTTAAAGCATTGTGGGCAGCTTTGCCCCACCCTCTCTAGAAGTTTGGAGTATAAACAGTACTCTTGCAAACTATAAATGAATGATATCGAGGGCCTATTGAGCTTGCATTTATGGGCATTCTGGTTGAATTTGATACCATTGACAGGTGTATTTCACCTGCAGTTGACCTCTTTCTGAGCTGTATTTGACCTCCTTCTGAGCTCCAGCAACCTGCTTACAGCTGGTCCACCATAACAAGCAATAACAGTATGGCTGCAAGAGGTTTTTTTTTTTTTAGGGCAGGTTTTCTGATAGGGACAACAGTAATCAATGACTGTGTATTTTTGTGCTGAAATTTCCAATTTTAGTCTCCAACAAAGTGACAGGTTGAGAACAACTGGGAGACAGGGACAGAGCATTGACACTCTATAACAGGAAGTGCTTAAATGAGGACCTTTGCATCGTCAGGTATTATTTTAATGAATGCTTATGTTTAAAAAAAATATTGAAATAGCATACATTTGTTAAAGTTTATATGACATTTCATTGATTGTGTTTACATATATCATACATTATTATTATTTTCTGTAAAATGTGATGTGCCGGCCAGGGGAGCATTTGGTAAAGAAAGTAAATAATATTATTCCTAAGAAATAAATAAATATGATTTTAATTTTTATACATCATTTTAGGAAGATGTTGGGCAAAAAATGAAAATAACTTCCAATAAGCAATGGAAAAAGCAAGTTATCACAAAATAAATATTTACAAAATAAATATAATAGGTATATAAACTAATAACACAATGCTGTAACCATTAATACAATATGTACTTTTAAAATGCAGTATCTGCTATCAGCCTTCTGCAGTCCCTGTACAGCAGAGCTGGACTGTAGGAGAAAGAAACACTACAAGAAGCCAATAGGCGCACATGCTGACAAGGAGAAAACTAATAGAGAATAAAGCAGAATGACATGGAGATGAGCTCATCACTATGCTGCTTCTCCTTTCACTATCCAGTTACAGTCCCAGGTGGTTCCAAGACAGCCTGGGCTTAGAGGAAACGCGTTAAATTATACTGGACATCAAACTGAGGACACCTAGTGGCAAAAAAGAAGTACTATTGGGAAGAGTTCTGGATGGAAGGTAAATATTGCAACAAAAGCTGTTTCTTTAACCACTTCAGCCCTGGAAGAATTCACCCCCCTTCCTGACCAGAGCACTTTTTGCAATTTGGCACTGCGTCGCTTTAACTGACAATTGCGTGGTTGTACGACGTGGCTCCCAAACAAAACTGACGTCCTTTTTTTCCACAAATAGAGCTTTATTTTGGTGGTATTTGATCACCTCTGCGGTTTTTATTTTTTGCGCTATAAACAAAAAAAATAGCAACAATTTTGAAAAAAAAAGCATTATTTTTTATTTTTTGCTATAATAAATATCCCCAAAAAATATATAAAAAAAAACATTTTTTCCTCAGTTTAGGCCGATACATATTCTTCTATATATTTTTGGTATAAAAAAAAATCGCAATAAGCGTGTATTGATTGATTTGCTCAAAAGTTATAGCGTCTACAAAATAGGGGATAGTTTAATGGCATTTTTGTTAATAATTTTTTTTTTTACTAGTAATGATGGTGATCAGCGATTTTTATCATGACTGCGACATTATGACAGACACATCGGTCAATTGTGACACATTTTTGGGACCATTGGCATTAATACAGCAATCAATGCTAAAAAATTGTATTGATTACAGTAAAAATGTCACTGGCAGTGAAGGGGTTAACCAGTAGGTGGCGCTGTAGGGGTTAAGTGTGTCCTAGGGAGTGATTCTAACTATGGGGGAGAGGGGCTGTGTGTGACACGTCACTGATCAGTGCTCCCGATTACAGGGAGCGCTGAATAGTGACAGCGTCATTAGGCAGAATGGGGAGATGCTTGTTTACATCAGCATCTCCCCATTCCTCCTCACCGTGAGACGATCGCTGGTATGCCCGCAGACATTGAGTCCGCGGGACCCGCGATCACAGTCACGGAGCTCCTCTTAAAGGGCAACGTACAGGTACATTATTCTGCCTGTACGTTCCCTTCTGCCGCAGTATATCTGTGTGAGGCAGTCGGGAAGCGGTTAAAACATATCTTTTAATGAGCTATTTATTGGTATCTTGTTTTGTTTTTTGTTTTTAAGAAGCTTTGCTCCCGCTCTTCTTAAATAAACAAAAAACAAAAAACAAAACAAAAAAAAGAAAAACAACAGTTTTGCAACTGTTGAAGCATCCTTAGCAATGCTATCATTTACCAAACTTCTGTTACTGTTACTTTTGCTTGACAGCTTGATGTATATGTAAATGTGAAATAAAAATAAATGATTCATATATTGAATACAGTACTAATAACATGCAAGTATCAAAATGTTTTTGCAATAGTGGGCATTTAGGAATTCTATTATAAATGCAATTCAAGAAAATAAGTAGAATCAAAACAAAACAAAAAGTACATTTTGGTTTTCAATATAGCCAAGTAAAGCACTTAAAAAAAAAAAAAACGTAGAAATCCCCATGAATTCTTCTAGCACTGCTTCTGTTATGGGTATGCCACATCTGAAAATGGTAAGTAAGAATGAAAAAAAACACGCAAGAAAAAAGATGATCTGTTGGCCTGATTAAAGGATGTAGGAGTAGCAATTCAATGACTCATTGCTTCATTTAATCAAGCATAGGATGAGACTTCAGAATGCTGGCTAGAGATACAGCATTTGAAAGAACAGTTTGGAAGAAGCAACACCGTTGCTCTTGCTTTTAAAATCCCTGAAAAAGTAACAGTGGATTAGGAAGGCATTGGGCAAAGTAAATACATCTCTTACAAATACAAGCCGTACCTATGGCTGCCAGTTCTGTGCAAGTAAAAAGGGGAAGTGAAGTGAACAAGGGAGGAAATAGGAATCATTTTTATTGTCCTACCAGGATAGGTGATGTTCCTGTTGATGTTCTTTCCAGAAAGTACATATTGATCTTCATCAAATAAAACCAAACAGTAATACAACATCCCTAGGTGCGTTTATATAACATTTCATTGACTACCTTTCTTTTTTATTGATCACCTGTTCAATGCAGTACTGTAGGGTTTAGGACAACATATAGAGTTGGCTCAATCTGAAATTGTCAGTTGCAGGCATGGGAAAGGAAAGTCAATCATAACCTTTCTATATTACCTGTGTACTTTGGATTCCTTTAATAACTACCACTACCACTACCACCACAAATTACAAACTTGACCAAAGATGTCCAGGTTTGTTGCCAGAAAATAGGAACAACCTACACAGAAGTGCATAGCCTTTGTCCTGGTTACCTAAGTCACAAGAGTCATGATGGAATTGGTAACCCAGCCTCTCTATGACAGGGTGGGCTCACAGCAGCCATATTGTAAGCGTGTGCTGTTAGGAAGAGATTACATTTTGGGACTGATTTATTAAAACTGGAGAGTGCAAATACTGGTGCAGCTCTGCATATCAACTTCCATTTTTTTATTTTTTTTGTAAAGGCTTAATTGAACAAGCTGAAGTTAGAAGCTGATTGGCTACCATGCACAGCTGCACCAGATTTTGCACTGTCCAGTTTTAGGCCGGGTTCACACTGGTACGTCAAACGCTCCGACATTGGGAGCTCATGTTGCACGACGTGTGAAAATTAATGTTTCCCTATGGGAGCCGTCTTAACTGGTCCGACACAAGTTGGTCCGACTTTGAAAATGCTCCCTGTACTACTTTGGTCCGACTTTGATCCTACTTCAGCCCATTGACTATCATTAAAGTAGGATCAAAGTTGGATCCTTGTCCTAACCATCCAACTTTGACATCCGACAGTTATTTCCTGCACCCTGCTGTAGCCCCTCCCATTGTGTGTTAGTTTTGATTGGTCAAAGGACAAGTCATACTATCTGAAAAGTTGGATCAAAGTAGTGTCCTGTTCATGAAAGTCGGATGGATGTAGGACCAATGTAGGACCAATGTAGGACTGATATTGCAAAGCAAAGTAGGATGAAACCCTTACTACTGTCGTGTAGTAAAGTATGAACCCAGCCTTAGTAAATCAACCCTCTTTGTGGAATAAGATGCTGTTTATTTATTTGCCATTGTTACTTGTCTCCCATGATACTGCCCCTGTTTCCTATACCTTTTCCCATGACAATAGCTTTTCTATTAGCCCTACACATGGCTAAATTCGAATAACAAAATTTGCCCTGATATACTTTATTATGCTTCACCACTAGGGTTGCCACCTCATCCCTTTAAATGCGGACACGTATGAATTACACAGGTTCTGAGGCTAATTGAATGCAGATAAGGAACCAAGGGAGTTTAATTACCACCTCAGTCACCCACAGAATCTGTGTAATTAATATGTGTTTGGTTTTAAAGGGACGAGGTGGCAACCCTATTCCCCACCAAGTTTGTAAGTTTCACAAAACTTTTCAAAAAAATTCCAGACAGATTCATTCATCTCTAATGCCGCGTACACACGTAGCGGACTATCCGACGGACTTAGTCTGGCGGACTTCCCGCCAGACTGTCCGTCGGACTTTCCGAACGGGCTACTTGCCCACACACTGCACTTTTTCAGCGGACTAATACGGCGTACTAAGTCCGCCGTACTATCCGCCCTACTTTTGGAATGAACGGACTCGCCCACACACGCGGAGGAAAGTCCGCTAATTTTTAGCGCGTCTATAGGTAGGCGGGCCTGCGAAGGAGACGCTCATGGCCCCGCCACCTGGTATGGACTTAAAGGGGAACCCCAATGCCGAAAAAAATCAGTGTGGGGGTCCCCCCCAAAGTCCACAACAGACCCTTGTCCGAGCATGTTACCCGGCCGGCCAGGAAAGGAGGGGCGGGCGAGCGCCCCCCCCCTCCTGAGCCGTACCAGGCTGTGTGCCCTCAACATGGGGGGTGCCTTGGGGAAGGGGGGGCCGCGCGGCCCCCCACCCCAAAGCACCTTGTCCCCATGTTGATGAGGACAAGGGCCTCTTCCCGACAACCCTGGCCGTTAGTTGTCGGGGTCTGCGGACGAGGGGCTTATCGGAATCCGGGAGCCCCCTTTAATAAGGGGGCCCCGGATACCGGCCCCCCACCCTATGTGAATGAGTATGGGGTACAAGGTACCCCTACCCATTCACCTGTAAAATAAAGTACAAAAAAAACACAACACACAAGATAAAATAGTTTATTGCACAGCTCCGGGGGTCTTCCGTTTTCGGGGGTCTTCTCGCCGGACTCCTCCGCTATCTTCTTCTAGCTCTTTTGCTAGCGGAGGAGCCCGGCATTCTTCTTTGACGTTGCGGCCTCTTCTTCCGACTTCGGGGGTCTTGTCCCCCTCTTCGGTTCTTCTGCCGGGCCACCGCACCTTCTTATAGCTCTTTTACAGGCGGTTGCCCGGTCTTCTGTCGTCGCCGCCGCCTTCCGTTCTTCTTCTTCTCCTTCTTCTCCTGGAGATGTTGACTCAAAGCTTTCTCCGGCGCAATGCCAGGGACGCGCTGGGCGGCGACTTATATAGGGACAAGGGGCGGGGCCATCGGTTGATGTCACATGGGTTGATGTCACATGGCGACAGTCCCAGCATCCTCTGGGACTGTGACATTGTAAGGGGGCGGGGTCACCATGTGACATCAACCCATGTGACATCAACCGATGACCCCGCCCCTTATCCCTATATAAGTCGCCGCGCAGCGCGTCCCTGGCATTGCGACCGGAGAGAGCTTCGAGTCAACATCTCCAGGAGAAGAAGGAGAAGAAGAAGAAAAAAAACGGAAGGCGGCGGCGGCGGTGACAGAAGACCAGGCCATCGCCTGTAAAAGAGCTATAAGAAGGCACGGTGGCCCGGCAGAAGAACTGAAGAGGGGGACAAGACGCCCAAAGTCGGAAGAAGAGGCCGTGGCGACGAAGAAGAATGCCGGGCTCCTCCGCTAGCAAAAGAGCTAGAAGAAGATAGCGGAGGAGTCCGGCGAGAAGACCCCCGAAGACGGAAGACCCCCGGAGCTGTGCAATAAACTATTTTATCTTGTGTGTTGTGTTTTTTTTTGTACTTTATTTTACAGGTGAATGGGTAGGGGTACATTGTACCCCATACTCATTCACATAGGGTGGGGGGCCGGTATCCGGGGGCCCCTTTATTAAAGGGGGCTCCCGGATTCCGATAAGCCCCCGCCCGCAGACCCCGACAATCAACGGCCAGGGTTGTCGGGAAGAGGCCCTTGTCCTCATCAACATGGGGACAAGGTGCTTTGGGGTGGGGGGGCCGCGCGGCCCCCCCTTCCCAAAGGCTCCCCTCATGTTGGGGGCACGCGGCCTGGTACGGCTCAGGAGGGGGGGCGCTCGCTCGCCCCCTCTTTTCCTGGCCGGCCGGGTAGAGTGCTCGGACAAGGGTCTGTTGTGGACTTTGGGGGGACCCCCATGCCGATTTTTTTGGCGTTGGGTTCCCCTTTAAGTCCATACCAGGTGGCGGGGCCAGCGACGTCTCCTTCGCAGGCCCCGCCTACCTGGAGACCCGCTCGAAATGAGCGGACTTTTCTCCGGGCGGGAAAAGTTTGTTCATTTCAAAAGTACGGCGGACTGGCACACACACGGCTGGATTGTCCACCGAAATGCGAGTCCGGCGGGAAGATTGGAGTGCAAAACTACTTTCTAAGTCCGCCGTACTTTCGGGTCAAAAAAGTATGCCGGAGGCTACACACAGGGGGGATTGTCCGGCGGACTTCAGTTTGCCGGACTTTTCCACCCGCTTGTTTGATCGTGTGTACGCGGCATAAGCAGCACAAGAAAACAAAGTGTTTGCTGTTCTGGTAGAAAAGGCTTTGGCACATTTTTATTCCACTAGTGTGACAGTACCAAATATTGACACTTTTGGGCCCAATTTGGCCATTTTCACTTAGGGGTGTACTCACTTTTGTTGCCAGCGGATTAGACATTAATGGCTGTGTGTTGAGTTATTTTGAGGGGACAGCAAATTCACACTGTTATACAAGCTGTACACTCAATACTTTACATTGCAGCAAAGTGTAATTTCTTCAGTGTTGTCGCATGAAAAGATATAATAAAATATTTACAAAAATGTGAGGGGTGTACTCACTTTTGTGAGATACTGTATATACAGTCAGCCGGAGGATAATCCAGTTGTCAGCCCTGGATGAGCTATCCCCCACCCATCTAAAAAACTGTACTTTGACCATCTCCATCAGTTCATCACCCACAGCTATTATTGCCCTTTGTACCATTTTCCCTGTTCTATGAGTAGGGCCATCCTAATTCTCTTACATCTAATTATATTGTAACTATTCTGTCTACATTTTGCAAAGCACTGTGGACTGTTGGTGTTATATAAATCATGTCCTTAGGGCATTACAGTGTTTTTCCCCTAGCTACCTGTTGGGGGATCAGGGTACAGAAGAAAATAATCCTATAAAAAAAAAAATAGAAAATATACCAGCAAATCGGATATGACTCAACTTCCTGTAAAGGCAGGCGTCCCAATACTTTTAGTACTGTAGTGTATATAATACTTTGCAGAGAGTATTGCATTGTAGGTACTTCCGCCAGACATGCACCATTGTCTTTGACCTTCATTTCAGCAGCATCCCAGCATAGATATATATACTGCCCAATGGACAATGAATGAGCAAAAGTACATTCATGAGCTATCACTGTGTGTAATCTGCTTTATTTCCTGCCAGCATGTTCCCTGTCTGCACTACAGCAGAGCCTGATTGGCTCTAGGTGGTGGCACTCCCCTCTTTCATATTAAAACAATTTCAGTTACTTACATTGTCTTTTTTTTTAAATATTACTTTAAATATTTGAATGCATATAAACCTAACTGGTGTTCTTTTATATCTGTCTTGAGTGTAGCTTTAACACAGATTGCATCCATAATATGTTTAACCTACATAACTGATTGTAAAAGAACCAACAAACATATACAAGCTAAGGTTACTAAAGCAGGCTTTGTACTTTCTCTATACAATGGTGATCTAAAATGGGAGTACAAGAAAAGATTTTTGTTTCTAATTGACACATAATTACCACGAAGGGGAGGCTCCATTCAATGGAGTCAGTTGTACATACTACACAAATAAAAACCATTTAGTGTTCTAACAGAGTGCATAGCTTTAGAAAATAGATTAAATGGTGCCATTATTGCACATTAATAGCAAATGCATGCTGTTACCCTTATGTTGCAAATGTATAATAAATGGCCTTTCACTGTGTTCTCTCTTGCCAAATGCATATGCCATTGATGGTGGAAAGAAAACGAACAAAACTTTAGCTCTGTGAAATATTAGGGCATTAGCGTACAGTGCTATATAACACCGATTATCAACCAGAAGGTATGTCTGATGAGTTCAACAAATATTTCTGCTGGTTTCAAAAGATACTTATGCTTCCTATAGTAAGTAAATCATATTTGAATATTCATATAAGAACATTCAAAGAACATTTATACACATTTAGGATATACCGGTAATATGTGTACCCACATCAGTGGCTACTTTTTTTTTTGATAGGTAAATCATAGGGAACTTAAAGTGCACCTGTGCCAAGACTATGAACATTGAAATATTTATGTATTCCAACAAGTAGTAAAACAGCTTTAAAACAAGGCATTCCTAATCTCTCTAGCTCCATGTATTATAAAGTAATTCATTCTCAAATAACTGAAAAGATCACAACAAATCTTCTGTTGGTTTTAGTTAGTTGCTAAAAGCTTAGATATAGTACAGTGAGGATTTTTTGAATGAGAAGGGAGAACTTATCTTTGATACTCAGGAGAACAGGGCCGCTGTCAGAAATCACAGGGCCCTGTGCAACTTACCTTTTATTGGTAAAAATACAGGAAAATCATTATTTGTGGACACAAACACAACATAACTTTCAAAATTCCTGCTAAATCTAAAAGCTAAAACTGCATTGAGTTAATAAATAAAGCTCTATGTTTGAATGAGGTCTTGGGGCTCATTCACATGGTAGTTGTACAGAATCAATGTTTGTGTATGTGGTTAGAGCTGTGTGAAGGCAGGCCCTTAATGTTTTGCATTTTTAAATTATTTATTATCTTTTACAATGTCTTATTGTTTCTTATTTATTTTTTCACAATGTTGGTGGTGGTGGTGGTGTTGGGGGAGGGGGCTTTGGTGAAATGTCATGGGGGCTAAACAGATCCCTGATATCTCAGTTTGGAGACAGGGAAAGGGACAGCGGTTGACATTTCTAGTTAACATCTTACTATGCTTCAGTTATAAATAAACACTGTGTGTGATCGGTACCAAATCACTCATGTGTTCACTCATTGTGTTCATGTAAATATGACATATTTACTGGGCCCTTCTCCCATTATCCCTCCTGAAACATCCCCCTGTGTGCCTATAGCTGCCTGCGGGAGGGAAGCCAGTAGTGCTGCAAGTAGGGGCACCCAGGCAGCAGAGGGAAGGGGATGGTATACAGGGAGGGTTATTGGCACAGTGAGGGGCAGATACTGGAAGTGATCCTTTCTATGGATCTCACTGCAGCAGCTGAAAGTCAGCTTCTCCTCCTCTCCCTCATGCTGGTTTTCAGCTGCTGCAGAGAGAGGTGTACAGAGGATGGGTTCCAGTAATTGCTGTGCTGATCACCCTCCCTGCTCACATCAGATTCTCCCTGCTGCCCAGGCTCTTCTACTGGTCCAGGCCCTGTACCAGTGGGCCATGGCTACCCCCTTATCAGCTGCCATGTTTGAGGAATAAATAATGGTCTATGTTTTTCTGTTAGATTATGGAATACATAGGAACTATTGAGGAGAAGTGCTACAACAGTCACGCTATGTGACGTCTTATTTTGGAAAATCTCCAAACCAATAAGTGCCAAAAAATAGGGATTCTAGGAATACCGGGGCAGTTGCTGAGGCTGCTCCCTTGGTATCCACACCCAAAAAATGTTTATTTGTATGGACTATCTCGGTACTCGATAGGAAATACGCAGAAAATATTTTATATAAAAATTACAAATGATTTAATAGAAATAAAGAAAAATTATACAGCAAATCATTCACAATACTAAAATCATATACACCGCAGTTTAACAAACTACAGACGGGTTGCCACGTAAGGTCTCTGTTGAAGAGGGGTGTAGGGAGAATTCCTCTACCAGTTTTGCGGCAAACTGCTTCTTCAGGAGGGCAGTCTATAAAGTGAGTAAATATGTTTACAAAAGGTCAAAAAACAGCACATAATACAATGACATGACAAAAGAATTACAGTAATTTAACCTCCTTGGTGGTATGATTATTTCGGATTTTAGGTGCTGAAAGCGGTGCCATTATTTTACATGGAAATTTGGCGTTTTATATTGTAGGCCCGTAATTCTTAGGAATAACTCACTGAAATCTGTTCAAACTAAAGTCTAGTAGATATCCCGGGTAGGATAAAGTTTGAAACACAAAATCATACATTATAATATAATAAATAACTGTAAATAATAACAAATAATAATAATAATATGATAATAATAATAATACTTTTTATTCAATAAATTTTAGTAAATAATATAATCAAAAACACTGAATTTTTTTTTTTTTGCCAAACAAGGGTGCAATATTGGTAGTCATATTGCTTCAGGTAAACGTCTCTGGTATGGAAAATTTAAAAACATGGTACAGCACAAAGTCCAACATCACAGTCAGGACAGTAGAACCTGGTTTCTTTTTTAATTTTCCTTTCAGTGTCGTCACGCTTAGAGCAGCAAACGACACACATCCTTGTGGGTGCTTCCTTATTTTCCGTTGGTGGAATGTGGTCCATAAAGTGCCGACCAGTCAGGCGTTCTGGGTTCACAACGCCAGCAGCACGACGTCGAGATCTGTTTACAGACGTTGGTGTTTGGTGCTTGAGGAATATACGTTTGGCAACTTTCCAAACAAAGTCTGCATGAACAACAGGCTTGTCACTCTTTTTTTTTAGAAGAATGAAAGCATTCCACAGGCACTGCTCCAGAAGGTGCCTGAAGATTTGTTTGTAATATTTTTTCTGTTGCTTCCTCATGGCTGGGTAAAAAGTCATGGCCTGGTCAGCTCGGTCAACACCTCCCATAGTATGGTTGTAGTCCATCACGACTTGGGGTTTCATTATGTCTTTTCCACCTTTTGTTTGTACCATGACAGTAGAGGTGTTGTGAATGGTACTCATTAGGCACACATCTTTTTTGTCACACCATCTCAGTGCCATCATTTTGCCTTTCTGCCAGGCAACTATTACTCCTGCCTTGAGCTTTTTATTGCCAAAGGTTGGTGGCATGTCACGCCGATTAGCACTAACAGTCCCGTTTGCATTTGTCTTATGCTGTAAAAGGAACTCATAGTGTTCTGGAGAACTGTAAAAATGATCTGTGGTTACACAGTAGCCCTGATTCAGCAGTGGTTCAATCAAAGTAAGAACGGAAGCGGTTGCCATTCCATAATTACTGAATCTTTTGTTGAACTTGGTTCCTTTCCCGGTGTAAAATATCGAATTCCATATGTAACCAGTGCGGGATTCACAGAGCATGAATGATTTTATGCCAAAACGTGCCCTCTTGGATGCAATAAACTGTATCCAGCTGAGTCTTCCTTTGTAGGCCATCAGACTTTCGTCGATACTGATGTCTCTATCGGGTACATAGGTCTTCTGGAGATTTTGCTGAATCATTTGATATAGCCCCCAAATCTTTTTGAGTTTTGGTGCTGGATGAGAAGTCTCGTTGAATTCTTCACTATTCTCAAAGTGCAAATATTTCATAATAAGGGAAAATTTGTACTCCGACATGACGCTGCCAAAAAAAGGAATTGCTAGCAATTTGTTGGTTGTCCACTTCTGCAAGGGTTTCCCAACCACTCCCTGAAGAATTATGAGGCCCAGAAACTTCCAGATGTCCTCTTTGGTTACTGGTTCCTGCTTTCTGCTCGTTGCAAACCTCTGATGCGTAGCTTGTTGTTCGGGGTACCCATTTGTCTCCATAACAATTTTTTCTATAACCTCATCGGTCAAAAAGAGTTGGAGGTATGCCAATGGGTTGTCATCCACATCCACTTTGATACCAAGTGTTCCAGTAAATGGAAATCTTGGGGGCGCTGCATGCTCCGTACCGCAATCAATGGAGCACCAAGTCTGCACATCACTGGGCAAAGTCGCAGGATCATCGCTAAAATCGTTTTCCGTGCCTGATGACGAACTTCCCCACGAATCGCTATCACTCACTTCTGCAAGTGATTCTGTATCGCTGTCGCTGTTTTCAAACAGGTCATATGCCACTTTTGAGGTAGAGGCGCGCTTTTTTGATGCCATGGTCGCTCTGCAGTTTCCAGACACAAAGTACAGTACAATTGCAGGCAAGGGCACTGGATAAAGCAGTGGGGGTAAGCTAAGGTCGATTTTATTTTGTTTTAGTAATGTAATCCCATAGGATTACAGTGTATCAGTGTGTTTGTGCTTTATACTTTTTGAATTTGGCACTGGTTCCACCTCCCTGCGTCGCTACGCTCGCAGGGAACGGAAACCAGGGCACACAGTGCATCGGGCGGGAAGATACGCCCGCCGTACACAGTGGGAATACATCGCGGGATCCCAAAGACTTACCAAGACAAGATGAGGCAGAGTGAAAAGGGTGATTGTCACCACAATTACGGAGAGAAGGATATAGGTGAAGGG